>NC_140584.1:705084787-705684787 GCF_964204655.1 Triturus cristatus | reverse complement strand
AAGCCCCTAGTATATGGTATGCTATGTACCTAGGCCATAGGTACCTCAGAGGCCTACCAGAGGCTGAAGCAAGTATTAAGGTGTTGTAAATTGTGTTAGACTCATACCTGTTTGCTGCTCATTCCTCGCCTGCTGCCCCTGACCCCGTTCCGTCACGGTGTGTGCCGATTGAGCGGAGGGTCGCTGGGGTCTGTATCCGCTTCCGTCCGGCCACCGGAAGTTGCAGATTAGCAGTCTAGTTCTCGTTCCGCCCCCCCTTCCTATTTAGTTTGGCGAAGGGCACGGACGCGCGCAGCGCTGCTCGAGTCGGGGCCGCTGCTGGTGCTTTCAATATATTGCTGTGATTCCTATGTGCCCAGCTTACGGTATTAATCATTTTAAATTTGCCTTTTTGCACAATCAATTTTAAAAAGTTTTATGGTGTTGTAAATTGTGTTAGACTCATACCTATTTGCTGCTCATTCCTCGCCTGCTGCCCCTGACCCCGTTCCGTCACGACGTGTGCCGATTGAGCGGAGGGTCGCTGGGGCCTGTATCCGCTTCTGGCTGGCCACCGGAAGTCGCAGATTAGCAGTCTAGTTCTCGTTCCGCCCCTCCTTCCTATTTAGTTTGGCGAAGGGCGCGGACGCGCGCAGCTGCACGCCGGTGGCGCGCCAAAAGCGTGCCAAAGGCAAGCCCGTCTGCGCCCGTCCACGCCTGACCGTAGCCAGGAGCCAGAACCCCTGTTCATTTCAGACCATTTTGTATTGTCCTTTACCCTGTTATCTTTCCCATACCCTATTGCCACCGTTTAGGGTGTCTCAGAGGTATGGGTCTCATCCAATACACCGGTAAAGAAATAAAAGACCTGAATAATCATACCAATAATTTCACGGGGGTATGGGAAACGGATCTGTCTAGTGTTCCGGACATCTTGCGCTCTCCTGTATCTATTGAGTCTACGACATCAAAATATTTCTGTGTCTCTAGCCAATACAACAGGCCCCTTAGAGCGATCTACATAAATGCCCGCTCTATCTCTAAACACTCTATGGAAGTATGGGATCTACTAGACCAAAACAATCCTGACATATGTTTTATTACTGAAACCTGGCTTCATGAACACGCCTCCCCAGATATTCATGCTGCCTTTCCTTTACAATATAAAATCATCCGAGTTGATAGGAAAGAAAAAAGAGGGGACGGTTTGTTAATTGCCCATAAAGATATTTTAACAATCACTATTTTGGAGGACATAATGAACTCCCAAGTAGAAATATGCACCATTAAGATCACTGGCCTCTCTAATGGTACCTGGAGAGCGGCTTTGGCTTACCGACCCCCCGGTGCTAAAGGGAATTTTTCTAATCAATTATTAGAATTTATTGCACCCCACGTTTTAGCCTCTGATAATTTTCTTGTGATCGGCGATTTCAACCATCATACAGAGATGCTATTAAACTCAGATACTGATAAACTAATTACTAACCTGAATTCACTAGGTCTTGTACAGCTGGTGGATGGTCCTACGCATCGGGCCGGTCATACACTAGATCTCTTGTTTACAAATGTTTCTGAAATTATTTTGGAACCCCCAGAAGCATTGATATGGACTGACCATTATTTATTGAAATTTGTTATCCCTATGACCTTAAAAAGGAGAAGTAACTCAGGCATTGAAGCTGTTTTGCGCAGATCTTGGCGCAAGGTCACCCCTCTCTTTTCCCAAAATTTTTCTGTTCTGATCAAAAAGCTTCAGAAACTAGCATAAACCAAAGAGTGTTGCAATTTAATAAAGACATCTTGACCACTCTAGATAAAATTGCTCCCCTACAGAAGGTAAACCCTAAGACCAGAGCAACCCCCTGGTTTACCGACCAATTAAAAATTGTTAAAAGTCGCTGTAGAAGGGCCGAAAGACTATGGCTGAAAAACAAAAACCCCGCAAATGGTGATAACTATAAAAAACTACATCATTCTTATATGACCGAAATAAGACAAGCAAAAAATTCCTATTTGCTGAAACGGATAGCAACGGCAGAGAATTCTTCAAGGGAACTTTTTCACATTATAAAAGATTTTACTACCTCTACAAATTTGCCTACTATACCTATATTTCAAGACTGGACTGACTCGGTGTCAAATTTTTTTGGAGTAAAAAATTATAAATATTCACACGACTTTTCCCCCCATACCCAATCACAACCATTTAAAAGAATCACCCTGTTTTTCAGGTTCGGGTTTTTTAGATAAATTCATCGATTGTGACCACAAATCCGTCACCTTAGCTATGCAAAAAATAAAATCTGGTTCTCCAGCCGACCCTTTTCCCTCTAAATATTTTTCCATAATGGCACCTACAGTCCTAGATAGCTTGATTGCGCTTTTTAATAAATCTCTGTCTGACGCGATTTTCCCCTCTATCTGGAAGATGGCTAGAGTCAGACCAATTTTGAAGAAACCAACAGCTGATCCCAAGGTGCTTTTGAATTATCGCCCGACTTCCCTGCTTCCCTATTTTGGGAAAATATTGGAGTCTATCGTAAACCAGCAACTGGTAGGACATCTTGAGAGGCATGAACTCTAAGACCCCTCTCAATCCAGTTTTAGAGCAGCACACAGTACAGAAACGGCATTGGTTGAGGTTACTGATAATATCAGATTAACCCTAGACAAACAACAATCTGCTATCCTTGTCCTGCTCGACCTGTCTGCTGCTTTTGACACCATCTCCCATAAGATCCTTGAGCAAAGGCTGTGGGAGGTCGGTGTCAGGGGTAATGCCCTTAACTGGTTTATTAGCTACTTATCCGAACGCACCACTACTGTCCAGATGGGAAACTTTGTCTCCTGTGCAAGATCAGTAAAAATGGGAGTCCCACAGGGCTCTATTTTAAGCCCCTCCCTCTTCAATCTTTATATGACGCCTTTGGCCGAAGTGATTAGATCACACGGCTTTGATGTCATATCCTATGCAGATGACACACAGATTCTGATCACCTTAGGTCCTGACCCCATGGATACAAAAAAAAATTCAAGAACTGTCTTATAAACATTGACGAATGGATGAGACTAAATCATCTCCAGCTAAATGGGGCCAAGTCGGAGATGGTGCTTTTTGGTATAGCCATCAACCATTGGTCACAGGATTGGTGGCCTTCCAGGCTTGGCCTGTGCCCTATTCCGAAAAATACGGTCTGCAATCTGGGCTTTCACATGGATGACTGCCTATCCATGCGCAGCCATGTGAAACATGTCATTGGCACCTGTTTCAGTGTCATGCGTAGCCTCAGAAAGGTTTTCAGATGGCTCCCAATGGAGGCGCGTAAACCCCTGACACAAGGATTGATAACAAACAGAATGGACTACGGTAACGCTTTACTGCTGTCTATAAATGAAGACCTTACAGACAAACTCCAGGTTTTACAGAACACAGCTGCAAGACTGGTTCTTAACCGTCCGTATTGATCCCCTTCTGCAGCTTGTCTCACTACCCGCATTGGCTTCCGGTTAAAAAGCGAATTCGCTTTAAAGTATTATGCCTCACGCATAAGTCTATGCATGGAACCGGTCCAAAATACTGGCTAAAAAAGCTACAATCGTATCACCCGTCGAGAAAGCTGCGTTCTAGTGATGCGGCATTGCTAACTCCGTTAAGAATTAATACCGTCAGACAAGGAGGCCGTCCATTTTCCTTTCTGGCACCATCGCTCTGGAATCAAATGCCTTTTCATCTTCGCAGCATACCAGAACATGGCAAATTCCGTAAAGAGTTGAAAACCTGGCTCTAGGTTAATTAGCCCTAGTCCGTCCACTCGTGCAGTCTGCAAGCGCCATGAGCCTCTTGCTGAGTGATATGTGCGTGATATAAATTCTCTTGGCTTGACTTGACTTGATGCCACACATCAAGTCAAGTGCTTGCACCCCTTTCAGTGGTATAGGCTACCTATAGCCACACATATATACAGACGCATATAAACCTATAAGTCACTCCTATGGCAGGCCTTGACAATCCTGAAGGCAGAGTGCTTGGTTTTGTGTGAGAGGGTGCCCAAGCATGAGCTGAGCCCCTCTGCAGCTTTCGGAAATACTTCCTTATGACTGCTCTGTGATACAGCCATACCATATACTCTTAAGTGCATTATAACCTCGCGGTAAATGCTAACTTTGGAATGGCTGCATCAAAACATGTCCTGTTTGGTGTCAAATGCTTTGGAATACTACCCCCCGCCAGTTCTGGTGGCGGAGGTAGCATTCCACCCTTCTAGAGGGAGAGACATGTTCACACTGGTCAAACCCGGTAGGACTTTCGTGAGCCCTGGCATCACAAAATGGATGCCTCTGCCACAGACACGGGTCTGGCCTCCTGCTGCTGACCGAAACTCTTGCAGGGGAGACCTGGACAATAGGTTTCCTGTCGAAGGGGGGTGTAACCACCTCCCCAGACAGGCAGATGTGTATTGGGGATGGGCGGGAGCGCTCTCTGGTGCTGTGAAGTCCTGCACTGGGGGCACATTTGGTGTCCCTGTGCATAGTCCAGTTCAAACCGGTTGCAGGGGCTAGCTGCCCCTGCTCTGATGTGAAACTGGATAAAGGAAATGGGTGTAACCACACCTCTTTCCAGGCCCACCCATAGGTGGGGCATTAGAGTTAGTCCTTCCCCTAAACTTAGTATAATTATAGGAATCCAGTCCCTAGGACTTTAGATTACCCTGGACTAAATGTACATCCTAGAAGACTAAATAAATCTCCCTTGGGGTCAAGGAGTGACTCCCCTGCTTGGCAGGCACCAAAGAAAAAACTGACTGGTCTGCATCGCTGAAGCTCCCGCCAAACGCCAATGTCTTTGCATCACCAGAGGTGGATTTCCAGACTTCCCCGAGGCTACCCTGAGTCCACAGCAAAGCTGAGGCCCGTGGCTATCGTGGGTAACGTGGAACCATGACCCCTGGACACCGTGAACTTTTGCAGCAACACTATCTTCCTTGTCCTCCTCGAAGTTGTGCTTTGGACTCCGAGTAGCCCCAGCCGTGAACACCTCCTGCACCGAAGATTGCTGGCCTCCACTCCACGAGTGACCCGTGGGCAAGTTTCAAGTGCGACCGCTTGAGGCTCCTTCGTGATCACTAGCCTGTTGGCTAGCAGGTCCCCACGAAGGCAACTCCTCTTCTGCTTGGCCTTTCCTGGTTGCTCCAGACGTGCCCTGACTTACCCTTGCAGGGTGAGTCCTTCAGACCTTGCTGGTCTGCACCGCAGTCCTTTCTGTGAATTCCAGTGACTTGCCGTTGCCAAGGCTTGTTGGGTCCAATCTGGTCGACGACACTGGCGCACTCGACAAACTTCGTGGGACAGCTTGAATCCAGCTCGTGAACTTTGTCGACGCCTCCTGGACCTTGTGACTGAAGAGTCAAGACTCCCATCAACTCACCTGATGCACCCGACACCTGTGGGCATTGGTCCATCCTGCCCTCGGTCACTGGCTAGTGACCCAGACTCTGTCCCCTCTGCTTTCAGGTTCCTTCCATCCTAGATCCAGGCTTGGATCTCTTTGGACACTTCTCCTCTTCATGGCAGCAGCAGTTCTTTGCAGGCTTTCATTTAAATTGACGACGTGACCTGACACCAAAAGACACCTATGCACCCGAGTTCCCTGGGTGAGCTAACGTGAGTACTCCGGTGCTCCTGTGGGTGCTAGCCCTAGAACTTCTTAAGTCCAAAAGGGTTTGGTCCTGACTCGATTCTAAGTGTCCCTAATCTTTAAATTTCCAACCGAGACATTGCCCATAGAAGATAATGGGAACCCGCGGTTGTTTTCTCACACTGCAAACAGTCCCAGTGGGTCTCCTGTGTCACTACCTTGGGTGATTCCTTGGGGTCTGACTCCTGGGACCAAAGGGTTGCTGGCTAGGAGAGAACAGTGCTCCGAGTGCCTGATATGTTGCTTCTGGTTAGCGTGCCCTAGCCTTTAGAGATACATGATGTGCAACTGGGCTTAGTCTTACCTGCACAACAGTGCTTGGCAGCCCGAGTGAATTGATCAGCCATTCTAGCAGGCTGCACTCTGTGCTATGATGGTTTCAGGGTTGTGTGATTGGTGGGTAAAGGCTCTGGCAAAGGACCTAATCCACGCAGCTCATGAAGCAAAGGACACTCGTGAGACTGCTTCAGCTGTTACCGCTGTTCCCACAGAGACTAAGACATTTCCTGACTCCAGGATGGCGGGATGCCAGCAGCAGCTGCTGCAGCCCAGGACAACACTGGTTGTCAGTTTAGAGCCTTCACAGGCTCATCCAGCCTAGGAGAGGGGGCGTCCAATGCTGTTGACGAACAATTGAATGTTCCATGCCTCAAGGAGAGACTCGCTATAACAAGAGATCTCACAGATGGTACAGGCTTGATGGTGCATAAACGTTGATGGAAGCACTGGGTACTTATACTAAATTCACTTCCACTGCCACCCCAACTTGGTTTCTGACCCTTGAGTGGTTCCAGGTGCTTCCATACATAAGACAGCAATTTCTCATCCCAGTCCCCAAACATCTCTACAACCTAATATATTAGCACTGGATTTATATGGTGCTGCAGAAAGGTCTCAGTGGTAGTGGTAATGATGTAAGTATCAGATCTGGGAGTGATGGTGGAGAAACCAGTTTGGTGAGTAAGAAGGTGGGGAAGTTGACTGGAACTATGGGCAATCCAACATCGGGTACATTGGAGGATAATACTCAATCCAATAAGACTGACTGCACTAATTGGAACTGGTGATGCTAATCTGATGGTCCCTTGCACTAAACTGCAGGATAACCTTGAGACTTTTTTTTCTCTGTCTATTTGGATGATTACTTTTCAGACTCTGAAATGGATAAGGATAGGGGGAAGTTAAAAGGGGGAACAGAGAAGGACTGATGCCCCATGGACAGACATCTAATTGGGTGCATTCTGGGAGGAGCGTGGGAGCATTGGACTTGAAGGTAAATTGCACTGGAATCTGAAGGCTAATGAGCTCGTGGAGGATACAATCCTACTCTGTCAAGAAGGACCAGCTTTCCCCCAGGAAATAGTAGAGTCAGATGCAATAGCCTTCTCCCCAGAGCCACCCTACATTGGGTTCTATTTACAATCTCTTAAGCGCTTATAGAGAAGAATACAAAAGATATTTAGTTGTCACATTTAAAAACACAAGTTGCGTTATGTGGACTGTCCAAACAGTTGAGGACAATAGGCACTAGAGTGATTGAAGCGAAGCAAAGGATCTCCAACCTTGTGGATAAAACTGCGGATGTGGAGGAGCAACGTTATGATCA
Source organism: Triturus cristatus (assembly GCF_964204655.1). Classification (NCBI taxonomy): domain Eukaryota; kingdom Metazoa; phylum Chordata; class Amphibia; order Caudata; family Salamandridae; genus Triturus; species Triturus cristatus. The sequence goes on along the minus strand of NC_140584.1, from coordinate 705,677,504 downwards.
AGAGCATGTCACGAAAGAGCTGTCATGGAAGGTGTAGGATTTGGACAATAGGATGCACAGAAACAATTGGAGGGTCCTTGGTTCTCCTGAAAATGCACGGTTTCATAGTGCACCTCATCCGGCAAGCATTTCCCAGTTTGGCTTACTCGGATATTGATTGTCAAATTGAGAAAGCTCATCATTTCCCTTTTTAAAGATCTAAGCGGGGCCATGCCAAGGGCAGTGCTTATCTATATTGGTAATTCTATTGTCCGCCAGCTTTTGTATCATCCTGCTCACCTAAGTAAACCACGTGTGGCTAGTCACATTGGGCTTTGTGTTTTTTGTCAGATTTTTACCTGTCTACTGTAACTCATCATTGGCAACTTCAGAGCCTGATTTCAGGCTTTCAGTCTTTGGTCACTTAGGTATTTCTGCAGGAGCCAGAAAAGCTCAAAATTATCTATCAGCAAAAGGTTTTCTTTTAAAACTCGGAATCTCATGCTAAGGCTCTCTTGGAACAATGGTCCCAATCCTCAGTGACAGAAATAAGGTCAGACGGGAAGGGCAGTGAATGAACATATTATCTGGATATTATTGGTTGTTTGTTGCAATGCGATACGCAGGTGCGATTCTGTTTTATATTGCATGTTAATTAAATCCTTTCGTTGGTATTTTGTCTTAATTTTTCTGGTGGTGGATAGGTGCTCTTACTGTGAGGTGAATTTATTGGGCACTATGGAAAGTGTGTAGTGACTCACTTGCTGGTGCTTTTTGTATGGTAATGAGAGGGGGGAGCAGTTCTGGCGTTCGTGGGTTGGTAGCCCCGTAAGTCACAGCTTGGGGTAGGTGGGTGGGGCAGGTTCTTGGGGGGATTATTTTGAGGTTGGTTTATGGGGTGGTGATGTGTTTTCATTTTTCAATATTTCTTCTTCATATTTGCTGGGTGGTGCTCAGAGTGGTTGCTGTCTGTATTTTTTAGGGAATTATCAATTTAAATAATAAACAATCTGTACAAGAGGTAAGCACATTAAACTGGAATGTTTTAGGATTACGGTCCTTTAAGATTAGAAAGATTAGGCATGCATTGAGAAGGAATGGTTCATTGCTGGTCTGTTTGCAGGAAATTCATTTGACACAGACATGTAGATTAGAAGGCTTAGGATATTGGACAATGGGGATATCTGGGTATGAGAAGCCAACTAGAGGTGTTGCCAGTCTAGCAAGAGTTACCTCCTGGACATTTTACAACAGTACAAAGGGACAATTCCGGACAGTGATCATTCTGAATCTCAAGTTTGGGTCGGGCAAGATTAATGTGTTATGTGTATGGAATGAATGAGGGTAACTCAACACCGCTGCAGCAGCTTTTTATAGAGTTGGTCTTGTGGGAGTATCTGATAATTGTTTGTGTTGACTTTAACGTGACTACGTTTCCTGATATTGATGGCTCAAATAGGAGCAGCACGTCCCGGACAGTCCAAACGCAAGCTCCTTTGCATCATCTTTGAGCACGTTTGGGTCAATTGATAGTAGGCACTATAGACAGCTTTCGAAGGATATATATAGGTGGATGGTTGATCCGGAATATGGAATTTTACTTCTGATCAGCTTTTTCCGAGTGATTGTCTCAAGTGATGATTTTTCACAAATCATGGTATTTACAGTCTTCATATTTTAAATCTGATTGGTGGGTACGGTTCCCTGATCTGTCCTATTTCAAGCGAACACAGTTTGGGGCATATTTACAATCCCCTATCACCACCAGAATGTAAATTATTTTGACGTTGTGGTGGCGATATGGACTTCACCTTATTTACTAGGCAGTCTAAAGCCACTTAACGTAGTTTAACGCTGCCTTGTAAATAAGGCACCCTTTCACGCTATACTTAGTATGAAGGGGTGCCCATTAATTTTGACGCTGCACCTTATTTACAAGAGTGGCATAAATATGGGTCAGTGCCAAAATTAAGATCAATACAAACACTGGTCTTAACATGACGCAACAAGGAGAAATGGTTTATTTCTCCTCTTTTTTGCTGTTTTTATGTGTGTTGCATTGTGCCTCTGGAAGTTGTTCCTTTTGCTGATAGCTGCAAAAGCTTGAAGAAAGCAAGAAAATTGACACAACACCCTTCTATCACCTGTTTTTCCGATGCAGTACAATCGCACGAAAGAAATTTCCATGCTCTGCTGCCATGTGGCTGAAGAATCGAAGCAGCGCCTGCCAGCGGCTAAAAATCCACAACACGCTGAGTCCTGTGCACCGATCTCCAAAGTCCACGATCACAGCACCGACTCCAGCGCAGGCCCTGCTCTGTGGCTGAAAGAATCGACACATCGTGGGGCTGTGGCTGAAGAAACTGATGCAGCACCTGTTTGCTGTCGCTGCATCGACCTCCAGTGCGTCGCGGATTTCCACGCATCGCAGCTGTGCAGCAAGTTTTCTGATGCATCACCCGCAGACCAGAACCATCTTGGAATCGATGCCTCACTTCCACCTACAGTCCTGATTCAAGGCATCACGCATAATTGTCACATTGCCTTCCCAAGGACTCAGGAACTGATGCATCACTCTGTTTTCAACGCTTCCCTTCTCTGTGGCTGTTTGTCCTTGTGAATTTTGATGCATTTGAGGTACTTTGAGTAAAAGTCATTCATCCATAGATGTCAATAGACAAAATTGCGTGAAACCTTTTAAAAGTTATACTTTGAATTGTACATGTTGGATTTTTGTCATTTTGGTCTTGTTTGATTTAGATCAAGATACTTTATTTTTCTAAACTAGTTTGGTGTCCATTTGCAGTGTTTTCACTGTGTTACTGTGTGTCTGGGTGCAAATACTTTACACAATGCCTTTAGGATAAGCCTGTCAGCTCATGCCAACCTACCAAGAGGGTGAGCAGGGGTTATCTAAAGTGTGTAACTATCTTATATGGACTAGAAGCAAGAGTCCCTACTTGGACAAAGATGCATATCTCTGCTAACTAGAGACCCCCATTTCTAACAATAATCAAGTTAAGAACCCAGGGATGCTGAATAGCATACCACATGTTGAACTTTTGTTTTGCACTCGTGGTAGCGGAAGGATTGGTACATTTTATAATTTAATAATTACGGATCAACTGGATAATTTATCATTTTAGCCTCTAAGTGGTCAAGCATATTGTCTACACAAATCAATGTTGATATGATCAGTGAATTTAACTATTTGAATAACCAGTATGTGAATACATATAGGCTGAAAAGGCATCACTGTAAGGTTCTCCGAGATAATTATTATGCACCTAACTGACTATTTTATTGAGGATTTCAGTGTGGAGAGTCAGGTGTAGATAAAGTGCACATTTTCTGTTGTTGTCTCAATACTGGAAGAGGGTCTTTGAGGAGATCTCCAGGGTCTTTTGAATTCTTCTCTATCCCTCTACATACTTGATTGTTCTTGGTGCTTCATGATTTTAACTGCTAGGATTCTTGTAGCACAGCTCTGGCTCGTACCAAATCCACCATCTGTGGCCAGTTGGTATAAGCAATTCATAGATATATATGGGCAAAAGCAATACCTCACTCTGAGGAATCCGGAAAAGAATTAGCTAGGGCAAATGTGGGCTTTGGGTGATATGGATGGATTGGTTGGCTGTTGACTGGATTTTGGATTCTTGTTTATAGCTGATGGAGTAGGATTTGACCATGAGCTCACCTCTTGCTGTTGTTTTTCGCTTTAGGTTACTTAATGTGTCTTATGGTGTTATCAATCTGCTGCATTACTTTTGTAGAGATGTGCGGAAAATCAATAGGAATAAATAAAGTTTCCAGTGGGTTTGAACCGCCTTGAATTGTTTCCTCCTTAAGTATCTGATGTATCTGTTTTGACATGAATTCACTTTATTTCAAGTCTAGAGGGACATCTTTCTTCTTATAATGAAGATGAAAAGGAAAAGAATAATTGATTTAATAAAATAAGGCTATGAACTCTAGTGATATTTGCATATTTGTTTTTTGCGCACTTGGGATTTATTTTGTTGATGTGCTGTATTTGTAACCTATACAACTGAATTATTTTTATATTATTAGATTACTTGCCAAATTGGATCACATTCAGTTTCTAGCAGCTGATCTGGGGTATCTTTGAATATACCTGTGTGAGTTAAACGTTTAAGAATATTAAACAATTTAAGCATAAAAATGACCAACAATTGAGTTGTAGAATGTGTGCTACTTGGATGGAGTTTTATTTTTTTACTTGTGGATCACAGCATTTCTTCTGAGTTTAGTGGGTATTTATACCCGTCCTTTTGTTTTGTTATTGACATTTTGAAACATACCTGTATTAAGTGTTCAAATGTGTCAGTGGTCCTGTTTTGGTGCAATTGACTGCTCTGAATGCAGAGTGATGTGCTGTCTTCCCTTCTTTAAGGAACTGTTGAATATTGGCTGGATCCCGACCTCCATTGTGCACCAGATCGGATAGGTGGTGTCAGGTTTGGAGAGATTGCTCGTGTTTCACATATATGTATATATATATATATATATATATATATATATATATATTCACTGAAAAAACCATAGGTTTCACACATGTTATAGTTAGCTGTACATTTCACTCGTAAAAAACCAATGAAATTCCCGCATTATAGTTAGTGCAGGCAACTATAACTCACGCGACCGCAATCCTCTGCTGATGCGAATACTGTATTTCGACACTTATTTGCCCATGTCTTCTTCCATTAAATTTTAGCTATACATATATTACAAATATTTTTTTTCATAAAGACACATATGTCATCAGCAGAAGATTGCGGTCGCGTGAGTTATAGTTGCCTGCACTAACTATAACGCGGGAATTTCATTGGTTTTTTACGAGTGAAATGTACAGCTAACTATAACATGTGTGAAACCTATGGTTTTTTCAGTGAATTTGCAAGGTTTTTTAAATGCTAATTCCTAACTATAACGTGTGTGAAACCTATGTTTTTTTCAGTGAATTTGTACGGTTTTTTAAATGCTAAGTTACTTTACGCCATTCGTGGCGTGTGCGCCCAGTTAACGCAGTTTGTTCCGTGCGCGCACGGTGCGCTTCGCGCACCGCGCGCCCACTTTACGCAGTTAGTGCCGTGCACGCACGGTGGTCACGGGGTGCGCTGCGCGCACCGCGTGCCCACGTTAAGCGGGATGGGCCATGTACGCACGATGCGCTTCGCGCACCGTGCGCACATGGGGGACATATTATGCGCATCTTTGTGAAATGTATTCTTTGTTAAATTCATATCTGTAATTTGCCATTTGCACACGGGGTGGGGAGAACGCGGATAATTTTTTTTTATTAAAATTTTTACCGTACGCGTACGGTAAGCATAATCGGCGATTTTCCGAAAAAAAAAAAAAAAAATTTTCTTTGGGCTTGGGGGTTGTTTGGGGACCCCTGTATCAATGCTGGGTGGTTAGGATCTCATGAAACTGCCTCTTTACACATTTTTGGGGTTCGTTTTTGCTGCCCAACTCAGGGAGCGAGAGAGAAAATGGCGGCCACCGCTTCCTGGTTTCGAACGATTCGAATGTTTACTAAGAGCTAAGAGCCAATCAAAATCGCGCTCGCGCACGCCACCGTACGCGTACGGTAAGCGCACCGTAAGCGCACCGTAAGCTGGCTCAGATATATATATTGATTTAAAGGCTATTTTCTCAGAATCTACTGAACAGATTTACACCAAACATACAAAAGGCACTTCCTTGACCTGAGGACTACCTCTCTGCCAAATTTCAAGTAATTCTGTTCAGCCGTTCGGGCTGTAGCTGTGTCTAAAGGTCCTATGGAAAAATGCATGGGAAAAACGCGTTTTGGGACCCCCCTTTTATCTCAGCCCCCGCTTCACGAATCCCCCCGAGACTTTCAGGGTAGGAGCGGAGCTCAACGCCCCACCTATTTTGAAAAATTCGCGAGAATTCGTCGACCGGCGCCAAAGTTATTCAAAATAGAATGTTGCGGATTTCCTATGGAAACGTGGTCCTAACTATAACTACCTACTGGCGACCGCCAGTAGGTAATATATATATATATATATATATATATATATATATATATATTTTTTCACTGAAAAAACCATAGGTTTCAGGGGCGTTATAATTAGCTGGACTTTTCACTCGTACAAAACCATTGAAATTCCCCCGTTATAGTTTGTTCAGCTAACTATAAATCGCACGCCCGCAATGCACTGCTGATGACGTCACATATTACATCACTCATGACATGGTCAGTGACATCACTCATGACATCACTGATGACATCTCAAATGACATCCACGCGTCTGCCAGGAGCTGATGGCATGGACATCGCATTATTTCTTTTGTGCACCCCGGAGGCAATAAATTTGTTGACCAGCCCAAGCATGTGTCAGACCCGTTTTTACTTGTAAAGCGGGATTGGAGGTATAGTAATAGCGGAGGCCGGCTCCGCTTATCTGGCACGCCCCTCGGTCTGGTGCTCCGCGTAAACCGGCAAACCTTTGGACTTCAAGTGCATGGTCTGCACAACGCGGCACCCTCCCGACCTGGATTTGACAGAGGTATCGGGGAGAGGGAGCAGATTGACTGCTAGTGGGCTGAGCGGCAATGATGGAGTCTTCCGGGACGTAGCTTCCCACATTTGTACTGGAGACTGGCGGCACCAAAACGTATTATTATGTACGAAAGCGGGTCACTGTACCGCGCTTTGAATTATGGACTGTCTTTTCTCTTTCAGTGTGAAGCAACTGCACGAATACGAGGATCCTTGGTTTAAAAGAAAGGGGCTAGTACCTACTAGTTGGAACTTTCCTTGTCCCCTTTCTACTACTACAATCTTTAGCCAATGGTAATCCTCGTAAAGACTGTATAACAAAGCCCCGCGAAAACCTACCTTTTAAATCTTCAGCCAGAACGCCCGGCATTGAAAAAGGCATCCGCCGAAACGCGTCTGCCAGGAGCTGATGGCATGGACATCGCATTATTTCTTTTGTGCACCCCGGAGGCAATAAATTTGTTGACCAGCCCAAGCATGTGTCAGACCCGTTTTTACTTGTAAAGCGGGATTGGAGGTATAGTAATAGCGGAGGCCGGCTCCGCTTATCTGGCACGCCCCTCGGTCTGGTGCTCCGCGTAAACCGGCAAACCTTTGGACTTCAAGTGCATGGTCTGCACAACGCGGCGCCCCCCGACCTGGATTTGGCAGAGGTATCGGGGAGAGGGAGCAGATTGACTGCTAGTGGGCTGAGCGGCAATGATGGAGTCTTCCGGGACGTAGCTTCCCACATTTGTACTGGAGACTGGCGGCACCAAAACGTATTATTATGTACGAAAGCGGGTCACTGTACCACGCCTTGAATTATGGACTGTCTTTTCTCTTTCAGTGTGAAGCAACTGCACGAATACGAGGATCCTTGGTTTAAAAGAAAGGGGCTAGTACCTACTAGTTGGAACTTTCCTTGTCCCCTTTCTACTACTTCAATCTTTAGCCAATGGTAATCCTCGTAAAGACTGTATAACAAAGCCCCGCGAAAACCTACCTTTTAAATCTTCAGCCAGAACGCCCGGCATTGAAAAAGGCATCCGCCGAAACGCGTCTGCCAGGAGCTGATGGCATGGACATCGCATTATTTCTTTTGTGCACCCCGGAGGCAATAAATTTGTTGACCAGCCCAAGCATGTGTCAGACCCGTTTTTACTTGTAAAGCGGGATTGGAGGTATAGTAATAGCGGAGGTCGGCTCCACTTATCTGGCACGCCCCTCGGTCTGGTGCTCCGCGTAAACCGGCAAACCTTTGGACTTCAAGTGCATGGTCTGAACAACGCGGCGCCCCCCCGACCTGGATTTGGCAGAGGTATCTGGGAGAGGGAGCAGATTGACTGCTAGTGGGCTGAGCGGCAATGATGGAGTCTTCCGGGACGTAGCTTCCCACATTTGTACTGGAGACTGGCGGCACCAAAACGTATTATTATGTACGAAAGCGGGTCACTGTACCGCGCTTTGAATTATGGACTGTCTTTTCTCTTTCAGTGTGAAGCAACTGCACGAATACGAGGATCCTTGGTTTAAAAGAAAGGGGCTAGTACCTACTAGTTGGAACTTTCCTTGTCCCCTTTCTACTACTACAATCTTTAGCCAATGGTAATCCTCGTAAAGACTGTATAAGAAAGCCCCGCGAAAACCTACCTTTTAAATCTTCAGCCAGAACGCCCGGCATTGAAAAAGGCATCCGCCGAAACGCGTCTGCCAGGAGCTGATGGCATGGACATCGCATTATTTCTTTTGTGCACCCCGGAGGCAATACATTTGTTGACCAGCCCAAGCATGTGTCAGACCCGTTTTTACTTGTAAAGCGGGATTGGAGGTATAGTAATAGCAGAGGTCGGCTCCGCTTATCTGGCACGCCCCTCGGTCTGGTGCTCCGCGTAAACCGGCAAACCTTTGGACTTCAAGTGTATGGTCTGCACAACGCGGCGCCCCCCCGACCTGGATTTGGCAGAGGTATCGGGGAGAGGGAGCAGATTGACTGCTAGTGGGCTGAGCGGCAATGATGGAGTCTTCCGGGACGTAGCTTCCCACATTTGTACTGGAGACTGGCGGCACCAAAACGTATTATTATTGGGCGGAGCTAGCCGGCGGCTATGGCGGATGTGTGAGTGCGGAGCTCCTGCTCAAAACCCCTAACTATCCGCACATAGGATCCTGAAAAGCAGCATTGCACCGTGTACTGGTGTGGGGGATCCCCTCTGGCACTGGGTGGTGTCATCCCGGGGGCCCGGCGGCGGCGATCGAGCCCAGGTGTATCGATACTGGCGAGCGGGGAGTGAGGAGGCGGACTGGGCCGCGATCCCCGGGCTGTCCTGTGGCTCTCCCTGCCGTGCGTCAGCCGGCGTGCGGTCGCTAAGCAAGAGGTGGACCCGATCATCGCGATCCAACGGTCGGAGTCCGGGGGGCCGACAGTGAGGCGAGATCCAGCGCTCCGGACGCGCGAACGGGGGGACGGCCGCGGTGGTGCCCCCCCCCCCCTTCCCCTGGCTAGCGAGCTGAGTGGGTCGGCTGGTGGGGACAGCTACCCACGTTGCGACGGACTTCAGCCGCCCTTGGGGCGCGGACCCGGAGGCCCCCCCGAGGCATTTGGACGACGGGCTGGGGAGACTCGCCCCCCCACCCGCTGGAAATACAGGGGGGCGGCGCAGGCCCTCGGGGCGCGCATCGGAACCGCGCCAGGGAGCTGGGGAGCGGCGGACACCTGTGGATAGCTTGGAGGTTGGTCCGCTCGCCGCCCTACCCCCCCGCATGCGCTAAGGGCGCTGAACTGAGCACGCGGGAGCGGCGGAGGGATTGCTGATCATCCTGGCCCGGGTCTGAGTCCAGAAGCGGCGGCGGCCATACAGCGGTGTGGTGGAAAGCCCGGTGGGTGACGGCGGTGGCCCGGAATACTAGCCCTCGCAGCTGGCGCTGAGACTTAGCCGTGTGTGGTAGAGGAGCCGCTGGTGTTGTCGAGTGGAGGGGTGCGGATCTGTTGTGGCCCTCAGCGGTGCGTCCATCGTAGCCGGCGTTGTTCGGCTGCTGCCCTGGGGGCGCCTTCCCTGTCCTGGATAGCAACACCACAGTTGGAGCAGGGGGAAATAACCGACTGGGGCAAGGCGTGCCCCATATGCACTTGGCCCCGAGGAGGCGACCGGACACTGGAAGCTGCGGGCGCGGCTCTTCGCCACCGGAGTGCGAAACTGAGACGCGGGGGGGTCGGTGCCCCGGACATTGAGAGGTGGCGGCGGTGGCCTGCGGGACTGGGCCCTTGCATCGTAGAAGCGGCCACGAGCCGGCGGCTGCCCTCCGGCGCCGCCATGGGCAAAAGTGACAAAACACAGTCCAAACTGTCTTTTGACCCCCGCAAACCGAAGGGGCCAGTCGAGGCTTCGCCGGCGCGGCCCCCGGACGGAGCGACGGCGGAGGGCTCTATGTGTGCCGACATCAAAGCAACGCTGGCGGCAATGGAAAAGGGGCTGCAGGGCAGTCTGGCCGTGATAGACACTAAGCTCGATGCGCTCACATACCGCATGGACCGCATGTCGGAACGAGTAGATAAGAACGCAGAGAGGCTAGATGCTGCCGAGCAGAGGATAACTCAGGTGGAGGAGACGCAGACAGCATGGGACTCGGACCGCCGGCAATTCAGCAAACTACTGCAGGTCATACAGGATAAGTCCGAAGACTTGGAGGCCCGCTCGCGGAGATCGAATGTCCGCATTACCGGCGTAGCGGAATCGACGCACACAGGTCGAATGGAACTATTTGTGGAAAAACTGCTGCGGACACTGCTTGGAGAGGAGGTGTTCTCCCCAATGTTTGTGGTTGAGAGAGCCCATCGCTCACTGGGCCCACGACCCAAGCCCGGGGCGCCGGCCAGACCTATAATAGCAAAACTGCTGAATTATAGAGACAGAGACACGGCACTCCGTGTGGCGAGGGAAAAGGGGAAGCTGCAATATGAAGGGATGGATATCTCCATCTACCCCGACTTTACTGCGAAGGTACAGGAGGAACGCAGGCAATTTGCACCCTACAAAAAGCAGCTCTGCGACTTTGGCCTGGACTATGCAATGTTATACCCGGCGCGGCTCCGAATCAACAGGCAGGGGCAGTCGCACTTCTTCACGGACCCAAGGGAGCTGCAGCGATCCCTGAAGGAATGGTCGAGGGAACAGCAGCGTGGAATACAGGATGACGCGACTGCTCGGGCGGAGTGCTCCGACATGGGGGACCAGGACTAGCTCACTTGCGGTGACCGCTTGATGCGCTTAGTCTCCTAGCAAGGGGACGCTGCCCTGTTGCGGTGGCTGCCGCTTCCCTGGCGGCTCCGCGGCAGCTGGAACTTTGTTGGAGTGTAGGAGACGACGAACGCCCTGGAGGACTCTGAGGCTGCTGCTGGGTGAGAACGTTCCGTTGTGTTGGGGGTGCCCCGGGTGACGCTGCCTCAGAATTGGCGGGGGGGCGAGAGACTGGTCCTCTACCGTGGTTCTGATCGGGGGCGGGATAGCCCCTGTGGCCTTAAGCAGTGCGAGACTTTAGTGTGTGCGGCGCCTGAGCGCACCACATGGGCTGAGTGGTGAGATAAGTGTACTAGGGCCTGGTTGACTGTCCGGGGGTGGTAGGGGGGTGTTGTGCAGATTCAGATGGTCTGGGGAGCTCGCCGCTGACGGGCGGGCGGGGATGCCCCCCGCCCCCCCCCCCGCACCTACTGGAGGGGAGGCGATATTTGCTAGAGCTGCATTTAAACTAGGGGTCTGGAGACGGGGGCACGGCCACAAGTTGGACTCTTGAGAGTTTAGAGTAGCTGCTCGACGCAGGCCCCTGCCCCAGCGCTGATAGCTCTTCTGGCCCCCTCGGGGGCTGGAGCGGGGATGGTATTGTATGGTTGTTGTGGGGTAGGGTGGGGGGAGGGACGAGGGATCTGTCTGGCCAGGTTGGGGACGGTCGGCTGTGGGTGGGGGGCTGGGAAGTTAGGGGGACGTTTTGTTTTGGGCAATTGTGATGAGCACTGTCTTTTGCGTGGCATGTTATTTGATTTATTGGAGTGTGGCTGTCTCAGACTGTTTGAACTTGCGGGGTGGGCGGGGATTTTCTGCTGCCCTATGTGCAGAGGTGATTTTTGTATGCTTAACTGGGATGACTGGAACGGGTGAACGGATAGGTGACACTGGTGGGGAAGCTCTTAGAGCGCTGACGTGGAATGTCCGAGGGCTGAATGACTATCGTAAACTCAGAAAAGTTTTAAACTATCTCCATCGACATCACATTGACCTGGCACTGCTCCAGGAGACGCATCTCCCACTTGCAAGTAAGCTGTTAGCGGCGAGAGGCCTGGTGGGCACCAGTGTGGCAGCAGGCTTTACATCGCACTCCAGGGGGGTAATCACCTGGGTAAACCCAAGATCGAAACTGCGATTGACGTCGCTGCTCTCAGACCCGGACGGGCGCTACCTAATAGCGAGGTGCATGGGTAAGGGCCACAACTTGATTGTGGTCAATGTCTACGGCCCTAACTATGACTCCACCGACTTCTTCGATGCACTGGCGGCACAATGCAGGCGGCATGTGTCCGCTGGCATGGTATGGGGAGGTGACTTTAACTTCACGTTTAATCCGGAGTTAGACCGCTCCTCGGGGCCAGCCCGCCGTCCGGCGACCGCCGCCCTACACATGCAGGCGGAGTTGATCAGGCTCGACATGCTCGACGTCTGGCGACATCGTCACCCGGGTAAAGGGGGCTACACGCATTACTCGGCATTTCACGATGTGCACACCAGAATAGATTACTGGTTGGTGTCTCGGTCGTTGCTCGCGTGCGTGGCGGACTGCGAGGTGTTGCCGCGCACTTTGTCGGACCACTCCCCTTTGCTGCTAGCCCTGACCACTCCGCGACGGCGGGTGCCGCCGTTCACGTGGCGGCTCCCGCCGTATTCGCTGCTGGACGACGTGTTCCGTGGGGAACTGGCGGACGAAATAGACACGTTCTTTGAGGTCAACACAGGCACAGTCCAGAGTTTCCAAATAGTGTGGGACTCGTTCAAGTCTTATATTCGTGGGGTAGCGATGACCAAGCATTCGGGAGTGCTTAAATCCATCCGGCGGCGGCTCGGGGCTCTGGAGACGCAGATAGCTCAGCTGGAGCTGCGTCAGGGGACTTCGGTGGACCCGGAGGTGACCACGAGGCTGCAGCACTTGGTCACTGAGTTCAACAGTGAAGCGGACCGGGAGGTTCAACATATGGGGAAGTATGCCACAGCCCGCACGTACGGGGAGGGTGAGCGCCCGGGATCCTTACTAGCGGGAATACTGCGTAACACAAGGCGACCCCTGGTCATTGACGAGCTCGTTACGGCTACGGGCGATGTGATTACTGAGGAGGAGGGGATCATAGAAGAATTTAGGGCCTATTACGCTGGGCTGTATAAATCGCAGTCCTCGCGCATGGAGGATGAGATAGACGACTACCTCAGTTACCTCAAAATGCCGTTTTTGTCCAACTCGCGGCGGGAATTCTTGGCGCTGCCCATACAAAAAGACGAGATCGTGGAGGCCTTAGGAAGTATGCGGGCGGGCACTGCCCCGGGAGCAGATGGGCTGACGGTGGCCTTTTATAAGGCCTTCCAGGACCAGCTTCTCCCGCACCTAATGGCCCTTTTTGACGACATCTGCCTCGAAGGCAGTATGCCTGACACGATGCGAGAGGCTCTGCTTGTTACAATTCTAAAACCCGGGAAGCCTCCCGACCAGTGCGGATCCTATAGACCACTCTCACTGATTAATGTCGATGCCAAAATATATGCGAAGGTGCTGGCCACGCGTTTGGCGCTTCTGGTGCCGGAGCTCGTGGCACCGGAGCAGGCGGGCTTTGTCCCGTCCAGGAATCTTACATACAATATCCGCACGGTCCTGGGGGTAATGCAACATGTGCGCCCAGAGAGTAAAGCAATGGCGCTCTTTCTTGATATGGAGAAAGCGTTTGACTCAGTGGAGTGGCCGTTTATGGTGCGGGTGTTGAGGAAGTTTGGGCTGGGAGAGCCTTTCCTGCAGATGATCGGGGCATTGTATTTCAGACCCACTGCCCGGCTTCGCCTCGGAGATCGTGTGACGGAGTCATTTGCAATCACTAGAGGGACCAGGCAGGGCTGTCCCCTCTCCCCACTTCTTTACGCGCTGGTGGCGGAACCCTTGGCGTGCGCAATAAGAGAATACCACAGATTCGAGGGAATTAACTTTCCTTCTTATAAGATTGGTATTTCTACCTATGCGGACGACACGCTATTGTACATCAGAGACCCGGAGGAGAATCTCGCCTCTATCTTGCGGGAGGTGGTGCGGTTTGGGGCGCTGTCGGGCCTCAAAGTCAACTGGCACAAGTCACTGGCGTTCCCGCTGACCCCGGTTACATTGCCGTTTCCTATGGAGTACCCCTTGCAGTGGACGACGGACTCGATCCGCTACCTGGGCATCCGGCTGCACAGGGACCCGGAGATCTTGTTTAGGGAAAACTACGGGGTGGCTTATTCCAAACTTGTGGATGAGGTGGAAGAGTGGAACAGGCTGCCCCTCTCGCTGATGGGCAGGGTAGCTATTATGAAAATGATCATCCTACCGCGATTTCTGTTCCTCTTTACCAACATTCCAATAGTGCTACCCAGGTCTTTCTTTGCACAGCTGACTCAGACCCTGGTCCGACTGGCCTGGGGCGGTGGGCAGCCGAGAGTCCAGTGGAAACTGCTGACGTTGCCATACGAGATGGGGGGCCTTGGAGCTCCGGACCTGGAGAGTTATTACAGGGTAGCGCAGGCGTCCCATCTGCATGCGTGGATCCATGCTGACCCAGATGTCCCACATGTGCTCCTGGAGCGCTTATTCGCGGACCCGGTACCACTCCCTGCGACGATCTTCCTGCCCGTGGATCGGAGGGCAGGACTGTTGGACTCGCTCGGAGCTACCAACCACGCGTGGCACATGCTAATGAAACGGCAGGAATGTGACCTCTTATACTCCCCGTTGATGCGGGTGGAGTGGGCAGTTTGGCTCTCTCCTCTGCGAGAAGCAGGGGTGACGCGAGCGCTGGGTGCTTTGGGTATAGTTAGGATGGCTGACTTGTTCCAAGACGGCGTGGCTAAGACACTGGAGAGTATTGTATCGGCACAGCCGGGGTGCACGTTACTCCAGCGCTTTCAATTCCACAGGGTTCGGGGCGCACTGCTGTCTCTCCTGGGGCCGACGGCTGCGGAGCCGCCCGAGATCCCGGAGCTTACATATGTCATTAAAACTGCGGCGCCGTCCAAGCTGGTCTCGACGCTCAAAAAGATTGGGGACCAACACAGGGAGCCCCAGTGTTCTGCTGCGCGGCGAGCCTGGCAAACGGACCTCGAAATGGACATTTCGGATGAGATGTGGAGATACTGCTGCTCCAGCACTATAAAAGGTCTCTCTGAACGGTCGACACCGCTTAATACACTTTAAGTTCTTGCAGCGGGTCTACTACACCCCTGAAAGGCTACATCGATATGGGCTGCGCCCCACGGCGGAGTGCGAGCGATGTCATGCTCAAGTTGCTGACTTCCTACACATGGCCTGGCTTTGCCCAGGAGTGGCCCGGTTCTGGACGGCGGTATTCCGCGAGTTGAGCCAGATTTTGGAAAAAGAGATCCCCCCTGATCCGGCTCTAGCGCTGTTGGGCTACTCCAAGCCGCTTCCGCGGGCACTGAGGCGACTGACGGACGTGGCGTTGCTTATTGCGAGACGAGTCGTGGTGGCCTGTTGGATGAGAGGGCCACTTCCCACTAAGAAAAGATGGGCTAGGGATATGCTGTACTGTAGCACGCAGGCGGAAACGTATAGCGAATTGTTGCCCCCCAGGAGTCGCCCTAAGAACTTCTGGGCGCTGTATAGCACTTACTTGACAACTGGAGACTCTGAGGAGGCTGGCCGAGGGGAGGTGCAGCACGGAGACCTGGAGGTCTGTGGCGGGGTAGTGGAGGGTGGGCCACCGGATTAGAGTCCGATAGAGGTGAGATGGGTTATGAAGATAGTGCGGCGTTTGAGAGAGTGACTGGTTGGCGGGAGGTGGGTTGGGGTGCCCCCTGTATGAGGCGTGCGCTACCTGGCGGTCTGATTGCGAAGCGGACGCTGGAACGGCCATGCCGGCCAGGCCTGGACGCATGGTGTGTGATGTCCGGCAGTAGTACGGCACCCGGGTTAGAGACAGCGTGCATGAGTGGACATGAAACGGGTGAAGACAGTGACACGATTGTGAACGGGGTGGGGGGTGGGATGTTGAGATATGGTACACGAACATTCAGGAGCTTGGGCGGACCGCCCGTAGGTTGGACGGAAGGGCCGGTTACACCACTGTGCAGGCTGGGGGGGCATCCGTGTTCCATGTGTCGGTAATGCTGCAGCACGGGCTGCATTATGCAGAACTGCAACGCCGCCGGCCCTCCGGGGTGTCGGCTAAATGGCTGTGTGAACACTACAGGACGGCCACAGACGGGATTTCTGCAGTAACCCTATGTATACGGAGTGTACGGCAGTCTGCTAAGCCTATTTACTATATCTCAATAAAGGTTTTTGAAAAAAAAACAAAAAAAAACGTATTATTATGTACGAAAGCAGGTCACTGTACCGCGCTTTGAATTATGGACTGTCTTTTCTCTTTCAGTGTGAAGCAACTGCACGAATACGAGGATCCTTGGTTTAAAAGAAAGGGGCTAGTACCTACTAGTTGGAACTTTCCTTGTCCCCTTTCTACTACTACAATCTTTAGCCAATGGTAATCCTCGTAAAGACTGTATAAGAAAGCCCCGCGAAAACCTACCTTTTAAATCTTCAGCCAGAACGCCCGGCATTGAAAAAGGCATCCGCCGAAACGCGTCTGCCAGGAGCTGATGGCATGGACATTGCATTATTTCTTTTGTGCACCCCGGAGGCAATAAATTTGTTGACCAGCCCAAGCATGTGTCAGACCTGTTTTTACTTGTAAAGCGGGATTGGAGGTATAGTAATAGCGGAGGCCGGCTCCGCTTATCTGGCACGCCCCTCGGTCTGGTGCTCCGCGTAAACCGGCAAACCTTTGGACTTCAAGTGCATGGTCTGCACAACGCGGCGCCCCCCCGACCTGGATTTGGCAGAGGTATCGGGGAGAGGGAGCAGATTGACTGCTAGTGGGCTGAGCGGCAATGATGGAGTCTTCCGGGACGTAGCTTCCCACATTTGTACTGGAGACTGGCGGCACCAAAACGTATTATTATGTACGAAAGCGGGTCACTGTACCGCGCTTTGAATTATGGACTGTCTTTTCTCTTTCAGTGTGAAGCAACTGCACGAATACGAGGATCCTTGGTTTAAAAGAAAGGGGCTAGTACTTACTAGTTGGAACTTTCCTTGTCCCCTTTCTACTACTACAATCTTTAGCCAATGGTAATCCTTGTAAAGACTGTATAACAAAGCCCCGCGAAAACCTACCTTTTAAATCTTCAGCCAGAACGCCCGGCATTGAAAAAGGCATCCGCCGAAACGCGTCTGCCAGGAGCTGATGGCATGGACATCGCATTATTTCTTTTGTGCACCCCGGAGGCAATACATTTGTTGACCAGCCCAAGCATGTGTCAGACCCGTTTTTACTTGTAAAGCGGGATTGGAGGTATAGTAATAGCGGAGGTCGGCTCCGCTTATCTGGCACGCCCCTCGGTCTGGTGCTCGGCGTAAACCGGCAAACCTTTGGTCTTCAAGTGCATGGTCTGCACAACGCGGCGCCCCCCCGACCTGGATTTGGCAGAGGTATCGGGGAGAGGGAGCAGATTGACTGCTAGTGGGCTGAGCGGCAATGATGGAGTCTTCCAGGACGTAGCTTCCCACATTTGTACTGGAGACTGGCGGCACCAAAACGTATTATTATGTACGAAAGCGGGTCACTGTACCGCGCTTTGAATTATGGACTGTCTTTTCTCTTTCAGTGTGAAGCAACTGCACGAAAATCCACTGGATCCTTGGTTTAAAAGAAAGGGGCTAGTACCTACTAGTTGGAACTTTCCTTTCCACTGTGTTCTAGTTGACTGTTGATAAAGTTTTTTCGTATTGTATTTTTGAAAGAAATCAAGTAGAGAAAAAAAAATAAAATAAAATCAAGTTGAGAAATCGGATTGGCATGATGAATTACGGAAATTTCATGGGGGCACATTTTGCACAATTTACACTCGTTCACAATTGCTAGATAAATGAATTTATGTATTAGCAATGGGGCATGTTGATGTTATTTGAACACGAATCCTCCGGTGATGTCGTTACTTTGCGGTGCAGTCTGTTTTCACTGTTCTTGAATTACAAACCAGGTCACGTGACACACTGTTACTTATTGGTGGTTTGACTATGTCCGTTTACTCGTGATCAAGGGACCGAGCTTCCCGAAACGCGTAGAGTTTGTGTGGCCTAATTAAACTCTGCCTTAAAAGCACCGGGTGCCGTGAAGCGTTGTTTTTTCCTGGATGGATTTCTAGCAATGCAGATTTGCTAACCCATCACGGCCCGCCATCGTTAAGCGGCTCGAGTTGAAGCGATTACCGATGTTGGATATATATATATATATATATATATATAGATATATATATATATTTTCACTGAAAAAACCATAGGTTTCAGGGGCGTTATAATTAGCTGGACTTTTCACTCGTACAAAACCATTGAAATTCCCCCGTTATAGTTTGTTCAGCTAACTATAAATCGCACGCCCGCAATGCACTGCTGATGACGTCACATATTACATCACTCATGACATGGGCAGTGACATCACTCATGACATCACTGATGACATCTCAAATGACATCACTGATGACATCATCCAGTGAATGTGTGTTTTTTTGAAAATTACATATGTTTTATATATGTATATCTCAAGGTCGATGGAAGAATAAATGGGTATATAAGTGTCTAAATGGATGATTTGTTTTTGAAAAATTGAATGTATAACTGACTGATTAAGTGTATCTTAGTGAATACATGGCTTAGTGAGTAATGTTTAAATATGTAAATATCTGTATCAGTCTCTCACTTTGTGTATAAGTGGCTGCATGGGTTGGTGAGTAGGTACATTAGTGTCTATATAGGTTATTAGTTGGTTTTTTGAGAATCAGTATGAGTGTCTGAGTGTCTGTATGGTTCGGTGGGGGGTATTACGTAGTGCATAGGTGCATGAATGAGTGACTCACTGTTTGTATGTGTTGAAGACAGCATGTGTGCAGGACTGTATGGGTGGATAAGTGTGTGCATGGGTGTGTTAGTGAGTGAATGACTGTCTTAATAGTGTCTTTATGAGTAACTACATATGTTTTAAACTAGTATATGTGACTATTGGTGTATATAAGGGTGTATATAAGTGAGTATATGTGAGAGTGAGAGATTGAAAGAGTTCCTGTATGAATAAGTATGTGTTTCTATAAGTGATTGTTTAAAAGACTAAGGGCCATATGTAGGTAGCATACTATTTACCGATTCATAAATACCGAATTTTACCGATTCGGTATTTATGAATCGGTAAATAGTATGTAGGTAAACAATCGGTAATTATTACCGATTCGGTAAATATCGGTATTTATGAATCGGTATTTACCGAATCGGTAATAATGCATCCCTTCCCATTCATTCCTATGGGCCTGGAGGCCCATAGGAATGAATGGGAAGCCATTTACTATTACCGATTCGGTAAATACCGAATCGGTAATAGGGGAAGCATAATCATGGGTGGCAGGGTGTCACATTGACACCCTGTTGCACCCCTGATTCGTGCATGTGTGCACATGTGGTGCACATACATGCCCTAAGGGCATGTATGTCTGCCACTTGGCACTGTCAAAACAGCCAAAAATAGATTTTTGAAAGGTATTCGATATTTATCACCAACCTGTATTTGGTGGTAAATACCGAATCCTGAATACAATGACACACCCACTTGAGTGCTCCCTACATATGATTTAAGGATTCGGTAATTTACCGAATCTGTATTTTACCGATTCGGTATTTTACCGATCCATTACCGATTCGGTAAATTACCGAATCCTTAAATCATGCCTCCTACATCTCATATGCCTAAATACCGGTCGGTAACGGGATATTTACTGAATTTCGGCCGTTACCGACCGCTATTTAGCTACCTACATGAGGCCCTAAGTATGTGTAAGTTTCTGTAGAAGTAAGTGTTGTGGTGTGTGTATAACTGTATATGCAAGTAAATGGATGTTTGATTCTTTATTTGCATTAGTGACTATGTGTGTGAGTAACTCTTTGCATGAGTGGCGTTGTGTAACAGGATGTATAGGTGTATGAGTACATATGATGAGTGAGTACATGTATGAGTGACTGTATAGGACTGTTGGTGAATGAGTGGATGTGTATGTGGATCTTAGAATTACTGAATAGGTTGTTGTAACTGATATTGGTATGTCCATTGTTTTGAAAATTTTAGTTTCTATTTTTGAATGAGTGTATCAAAGATTATATTAGGGGGAGAGGAGGTCTGCCACTCTATCACAAGGATGATGTCATCAGTGATGTCATTTGAGATGTCATCAGTGATGTCATGAATGATGTCACTGACCATGTCATGAGTGATGTAATATGTGACGTCATCAGCAGTGCATTGCGGGCGCGCGAGTTATAGTTAGCTGAACTAACTATAACGGGGAAATTTCAATGGTTTTGTACGAGTGAAAAGTCCAGCTAACTATAACGCCCCTGAATCCTATGGTTTTTTCAGTGAATTTCTAAGGTTTTTAAAATGCTAATTCCTAACTATAACGTGCCTGAAACCTATGGTTTTTTCAGTGAATTTCAAAGGTTTTTTAAATGCTAATTTCTAACTATGCCTACAGACATAGGAAATGTGAAGAAAGAAGAAAAAACGCACAGAAAGAAAAAAAAGATATGCAGAAAGAAGCAACAGAAGTCCTCAAAGACGCACAAAAGTGCAGGAAGAAGGATAACGTGCAGAAAGAACAAACAGAAGATCAGAAAGAAGCCTTGTTGCAAAATCATCCTGTACCCTCAACTTTTTCAGACGGATACTGGTGGTAACTGAGTCTGACTAACCAGTCCTAGAGCAAGTGCTATGTTAAAAGACACTCAGAATACAGTGAAAACACCTACATACACTAGGGAACACTATGCGTTGGGGTCCCCCTGTGATCAGCATGACCTCCTCTGTAAGCCCCTAGTATATAATAGGGCAGGGGATTAAAACTACCCCTTAAAACGCGCCACAGGGCGTGTTTGCACACGTTAACTCAGGCCCCGTCCCCTCCCTTCACCACTGTGTAAACACGCCCTGTGGCCGTTTTTAGTTGGGAGATTAAGTTCATTTGAATCCTGAGGGTCCCTAGGGTCCAACTTGCCCACTAGGTACCTCCAGTAAGCGCCACAGAGCTGCGTTGCAGAGAGGTGTAAAAAGTGGCACGGCTTGGACCACCTCTCTGCAACACAGCTCAGTGGCGCTTACTGGAAGCACCTGGTGGGCTAGTTATCCCCCAGCGGCCCTCAGGATTGAAGGGGAATTATTTCCCCAACTTAAAACGCGCCATAGGGCGTGTTTGCACACGTCACCTGAACCCCATCCCCTCCCTTCACCACTGTGGCCGTTCTAAGTTGAGAGATTAAGTCCCCTTGAATCCTAAGGGTCCCTAGGGTCAAACTAGCCCACTAGGTTCCTCCAGTAAGCGCCACAGAGCTGCGTTGCATAGAGGTGTAAAAAGGGGCGTGGCCTCAGAACACCTGTCTGCAACGCAGCTCCCTGGCGCATACTGGAGATACCTGTTGGGCTAGTTGGCCCTCAGGGACCCTCAGTATTGAAGGGGAATTAATTCCCCAACTTACAACTGGCCAGGGGGCGTGTTTGCAAAGTGCTGCAAGGAGGGGGCGTGGCCTCCGGCACAATGCCGGTCTTTTATTTATTTTATTTTTTTAAGAAGGAGGGCTGTGTGCCCCCCTTCTTTTTCTAATTTACTGGCCCTGGGGACCCCATCCCCCAGGGCCTGCACCCTAATTTTTTTTGTTGAAAAAAATAAATTTGGCCCTCCCAAGGCCTTAATCGGCCCGGGGAGCCCAACCCCCGGGTCATGGCCTTTTTAAAAAAAAAAATTCTTTAGGAGGGGGCTGCGTTGCTCCCCTCCTCAGGCCACTTATGGCCCCTGGGACCCCATCCCCCGAGGCCGGCCTTTGTTTTTTATTATTTTTAAAAAATATATATTTATAGAAACCCCTAGAACATGCTGGACAAACCGTATGTACCTATGACCATGACGATTTGTGTGATATTTAATAAAAGGCGACTATGCATAGAATGAATCCACATGGAATGTATTTACACCGCTTGTGAAGCTCTGATGTGTCTGACGCCATACCGTTCCTAATCCCTAAGTAGACACCCTTGTTGTTTATTTATACAAACATGGGTAGCTATTGACGGGCACATTTAATATATACGCACACCAAGCCATTCAAAGGGGATTCGACAAAAATTCGACCAAACTATGCAAGAAACCCCCCTCACGGTTAATAAAACACACATCCACCGCCGGATGTTTAATACTTTTTATTTTACTCTCTGGAAAGGAGACAAACCTCACTTGAGAGTCACAGCGTGCTCCTGGCTGAGCCCAATACTGTGTTACACCCACCAGTGCCCACCGAGTGCCTCACACCTCTGTGTTGTATTCCACCAGCTAGTGCGTATGCTATGACACTCTCTAGCCCATGTGCACTGTAACACCACCCCGTGAATATGTCATGCCACACTTGCCTTCGCACAGGTTATATTGCCCCATCTAACGTGCCTTCCTCGATGCATATGTTATAACACACAGCGCTATGCCATACATATTACAATCTGGGATCCATATCTTTGTCACAGTGCATATGCAATGTTACACTCCCCAGCACATATTTTATATTACAACTTTAGAGACTAGTTAGGTTACACATCACTGCCCTGGTCATAATACACTCCACGGCGCATATTGCATAGCACGCGCTATTGCCTGTGCTATCTCGCGCTCTCCAATGAATCTGTCATTGCGCACAATGTATTGCATATTATATTTCATGCCCCGGTTCATCTTATATCACACTTTTTGGTGCATAGTTTATACCATATACTATATCTAGTTTTCATTTTCAACCGTGCTCTCAGGACTATGTTCTATATAACACTGCGTCCACCTACCCTTTTCACGGGCATTACATTTTGCGATTGGGGGTGGAGGGTCAGGGGGTGTTTCTGCCAAGTAAGCCCAGAGTCACAGTCACAAACGTCCTCTTCTTCCTCAATAAAAGTGAGATTATGCTGCATACTTGTTCATATTTTAAGTAGTTCGCACAGACACACATTTTAAAAACAATAATGTTCCTAATACCCACCTTCTCTGAACAGTTAGCTTGCTGCCCCATCCACCTCCTCCCTATCCTCTGTTGTCTGAATCCATGGACTAGCTTCCTCCCTCCTGCCATGCATGGTCTGATGTGCTGCCACTGCCCTCCATTTAGCATGATGTATCAGTCCACTCCTCCTGCCCTCCATTGCCCAATTCAATGGCCCATCATTGACCTCCTGCTTAGCCTCTGTGCTTAGCTTGCTGCCCCTATTCTCCTTCCCCCTGCCCTCCGACGTATTTGTGCATGCCCCTGCTCCATCCTTTTTGCCTTCCATGTTCCATGGACCTGCCACTCCTATCTACTCTGAGTGTTCTGTTGAGCTGCCACTCCCCTCCCACCTGCCTAGCATTGTCAGATGACTGTAACCTGTCCCTGCCACCTCTACCCTGCCTGTCCACCTGCCATGCCCCTATCCCCTTCCTCCTGTCCTCCATGGTCCATTTTACTGCCACACCCTTTTGCCCTCCCTGGTCTGTTGTGCTGCAACTGCTCCTCCTGCCTTCCCCGCGCGGTCTGTTGTGAGGTCCCTTCCCCTGAACTCTCTTGTCTGTGCCCAGGTCCTGACCCTCCCTTCTATCCTCTATGGTCCTTTGTGCATGCCCCTGCACCCTCCTTCTTGCCCATCATAGCCATTGTGCTGCCACTAACCCTCCCGCTTGCCATGCAAGGTCTTCTGTGCTGCCATTGCTCCTCCCACCTTCCCTGTGTGGTCAGCTAGCTGCCCCTGACCCCCTCCCACCTTCCCTCCATGGTCTGTGTGTATGCCGTCATAGTCTCATTGTTGCTCTCGATGGTGTGTCTTGTTTCTAGTGCCCATCCTGCCTGACCTCCATGGTCATCTTGCTGCTCCTGCCCTGCCCCCTTGCCCCCAGCCCTCTGTTTCCATGTGCAGACCCCTATTCCCTCCCTCCTGGCTTGTCTGTTCCATTGTAATGCCCCTGATCCGTCCCTCCTGCCCTTTATGGTCTGTTATGCTGCAGCTTTCTCTCCTGTCTGCCCATTATGGTCAGCTAGCTACCATTGCCTCTTTCCCCTCTCTTCTCTGTTGTCCATGTGCATGGTCCTGTCCCCTCCCTATTGCTTTCTATGGATTGTTGTGCTGCACTCCCATCCCGCATGCACTGTGTAGTGTATTGTGCTGCTGCAAACCCTGATGCCTGCCCTGATGCCTGCCCTGTAGGGTCAGTTTGGTGCACCTCTCCATGTCCTGTCCTCTGTTATCCGAGTCCATGTCCCTACCCCAATTCGTCCTGCCTACCATGATCCAATGTACCATACCATTTTGAACTTGGTAAGAGGGAGATTTTGAAAAAAAACTGGGGTATTGATTTTGCCCATTGAGTTACATTGAAAAAGAGGAGATTGTAGACAGGAGACAGATCAAATAAAGGCCATTTGAGCTTAAAAACATTGGACGTTTCCTGGCTGAAACGGGTCTGTCGGCATGTATGGTTGTACTACCACTGCCTCTTCCTTCTGCCCACAATGGTCTATTATATTGCCACAGCCTCTCTTGCCAGTCCTGTATTGTTGGTTTGTTGCCCCTGCCCCCCTTTCC
The DNA here is from genome assembly GCF_964204655.1 of Triturus cristatus. NCBI lineage: Eukaryota > Metazoa > Chordata > Amphibia > Caudata > Salamandridae > Triturus > Triturus cristatus. The sequence goes on along the minus strand of NC_140584.1, from coordinate 705,653,007 downwards.
ACTGCCCTCCATAGTCTGTTGTGCTGCCACTGCCCTTCCTGCTTGCCCAGTGTGGTCAAATTGTTGCCTCTGCACTCTCCTACCTGCCTTCAATTTTCAGAGTCCGTGCCCCTGGCCTCTGCCTCTCAACAGTATCCCAATGAACAACTAGATTGCTAACATTCTATATTTATTACAAAAGTGTGGAACGCTTGATGTCATCTTGATGTTATCAAAACTGTAATACCTAGAGTATTTCCTTTAGAAATTACATATATGAGAGGGTCTTATTTGCATCAAAATTATGGTTAGTGCTCTAAAAAACTAAAATGAGGACATATTTTCTGAGTTTTCAAATAGTGACAAAGAACTTTTAAATTATTTGTAATCTTTATGTTTTTTTATCCAGTTGACAACTTGATTAAATGTTGCACCTAGGGGAGAGGATGTGGTGTTACTTCCAGAGCTACAGACTTTGCAACTGGGGAACCAGGTTGGAGTTTCTGCTTCAGCTTAACATTCTGTGATTCTGGTCAAATCACTTCATCTCCCCATGTCTACAACCAAAATGAATTTGATCTTGTGTGATGTAACCAATGCTCATGTAAAGCACTCCAATACCTGACAAGTCTGCACTATATAAAACTGCAAATAGACAAAAAATAAGTGTTTTGCACACTTCTGTCATTGGGCTACATGTGGGCTACATCTGTGTGATATTTGTGCTGCATTTCGGCTCTTTTGTCTTTGGTGGCCATCTTGGGAGATTTATTTGTTATGAAGTTTCCTAATTTCCTCATTTACTGCAGTCTCCTCAGTAGGAAATGCTTACAGTTTTTTACTTTGATTTCATCAAGAAGGTATTCAGATATGTCACACATTTGCCATAAATTCTGAATGTTAGCACTCTAGCTGCTCATTAGGTCACTGTAGTAAAGCTACTGCTCACCACAGAAGTCTGCTGCTGGTATTGAAAGTGCATGTTTCAGTCTGCATGTCAGAATTTTTTAATGAAATAGAAGAGGATTTGAGAAGTCACTCAAAATGTGCCCTAATTTTTCTTTCTGCAGCACTAATCATACTTTCTATGGCAAAATGAACCCCCTCATTTTGTTCCTTTTTAAATTAAATGTTTTAAGAGTTACCACTTTAGTCCAACCAAGATGGCTTCAGGTGTGCCATACGTTTGTCATAAGTAGGACTGTTAGCGCTCTAGTTGTTCTTTAGAACACTCTGGGAAGCTGCAGTAGAACACAAAGGAATCAACTGACAGTCTCTGCCCTTGTTGGATGTACATGTTTTACTGAGAATGTCACACTTCATTCTCACATGACTGAGAAAGATAATGTGAATTTACAGAAAATATGGTCTCAGTTTAGCTTATAGATCACCTTCCAAACCTCTGTGGGAAAGGCATGAGAAAATAGTTTTCTCTCAAACATGATTCATGATATCACAGCAGAAGGCTTTTTCACATGGTAAAATCACCTTAGAACACACCACAATTCCTAAAATGAGTATGATACCATCAACAAATGATTTATAATGTAACTAAAGTCTTAAAACCTTCTATTAACTGCAATGCTTTTTAATGAGGTGCTATCATGTATATTGGTCCCAAGATGGCTGCCAACACTTCTTGGATGAAGTGCTGACAGCCAATCAGATCTCACGATGAGATGTGTGGTTAGGCACCGCCCAGATATCTAAATGTGATTTTACTTTTGATTTTCTCAGGAACTACTGAACGGACTTACACCATTTAAGCAAAAGGCACGAGTCTGAACTGAGGACTACCTCTTTGCCAAATTTGGTGTAATTCCGTTCAGCACTTCTGGCTGTAGCTGCGTCAACAGGTCCTATGGGAAAATGCATGGGGAAAACGCGTTTTGGGACCCCCTTTTTTCTCGGCCCCCGCTTGACGAATCACCGTGAAATTTTCAGGATAGGAGCAGACCGGAGCTGGCCAAAAGTTTGGAAACTTTCGCGAAGATTCATCAATCGACGCCAACGTTATTCCAAATAGAATGTTACGGATTTCCTATGGAAAATAGGTCCTAACTATAACTACCTACTGGCAACTGCCAGTAGGTAATATATATATATATATATATATTTATATATATATGCATAGTCACTGAAAAAAACAAAGGATAGAGTGACATTATAATTAGGTATGGTAATAATATTTTAGGGCCCAATTCACAAAAGTAATCTGAGACAAAATCCTAACTTTATGACTTTCGGTATTCAAAAAAGGCATTTAGGAGTAGTAAAGTTGGGATTCCTAACTTTCCTACTCCTAAACTGAGACAAAATCCTTCCTTTACGACGTTCGGTATTCACAAAGGGCATGTAGGAGTAGTAAAGTTAGGATTCCAAACTTTACTACTCCTAAACTGAGTAAAAATCCTAATTTTACGACTTTCAGTATTCATAGAAGGCATTTAGGTGTAGTAAAGTTAGGCAGCTGGTTTAGCTTGGTCCATTACTATTTGATTTTTTAATTTCTTTTTTTATGATTTTTTACCTTCTTCAACCCTCAAATTCCAATCCACCAGTTTCCTTCATTCCCATCTCTCAACCAATTTAAACCCACTATAACATATATTGTTTTTGTGTATTTGTTGTATGTTATGTTTTTACTAATGTACTGTACTTTTTTTAAATCCTCAATTTAAAAAAAAGTAAATTTAGGAGTTGGTTTTTGGGATTATAAGGGAGCAAATTTAACTAATGTTTTTATTAGTTTGTTATATTTTAAATTCTTGTGTGGTTTATTATTTTATTTAAATGATTACATTTTAAAATGTTATATATATTTGATATGATTTTTTTATATGATGATTGAATGTAAATTTGATATGCTTTTTTTTATTTAAAAAAAAAAATATATTCTATATTTTGTTTCATTGTTTAAATTTTTTAATTTTCATTATGTTTTTAAGTAGTTTGTTAAGTATTTTATTAGTATGGTTTGTTCAATGTAAATTTTTTAAACAATTTTTATTCCTTGTTCTCTACATTAAAATGTATGTTTTTAATTATTAGTTTGTATATATAATTAACATTTATTTCTCTAATTTATATACAGTTTTGGGTTTCGAATAGTGATATTGTAAAACCCTTTGTGGGCCGATTCTGATCCGGTAAAAAAATTTCCCGTCCGACTCGTATCCGTATATTTTTACGTATGAATCGTACAAGTCCCTTCCCACCGGTGAAGTACGATTCGTACATGAAAAATACATACGAATCGCACCGGGAAATGGTCTACGAGACGTACCTGGACAGTTTTACGTACAAATCGTAAAACTGAAGTCCGAGCGCACAAGTACGATCCGTACCGCCCTTCCGAATACACATACGTATGTAAAACGTCCTGTACGTAGCGAACTCTGTACCACTCGTATCCTGGGTAAACTTGTGCCCGGGATACGAGTTGTACAGCCCCCCCCTCCACCCGCGTATGTCCACACATACCCCCGTATGTCAGCACCGTACCCCTCGTATGTCAGCACCGTACCACCCCCCATGTCCGCACCATACCTCAGCCCCGTACTTGGACGCACCATACCCCAGCACCGTACCCCAGCCCCATACTTGGACACACCGTACCCCAGCCCCGTAGTTGGACGCACCATACCCCAGCACCGTACCCCAGCCCTGTACTTGGACGCACCGTACCCCAGCACAGTACTTGTATGCACCGTACCCCACCACCGTACCCCAGCCCCGTACTTGGACGCACCGTACCCCAGCCCCGTACTTGGAAGCACTGTACCCCAGCACTGTACCCCAACCCCGTACTTGGACACACCGTACCCCAGCCCCGTGCTTGGACGCACCATACCCCAGCCCCGTACTTGGACGCACCGTACCCCAGCACCGTACCCAGCCCCGTACTTGGACGCACCATACCCCAGCCCCATACTTGTACGCACCGTACACCAGCACCGTACCCCAGCCCCGTTCTTGGACGTACCGTACCCCAGCACCGTACCCCAGCCCTGTACTTGGACACACCGTACCCCAGCCCCGTACTTGGATGCACCGTACCCCAGCCCCGTACTTGTACGCACTGTACCCCAGCACCGTACCCAGCCCCGTACTTGGATGCACCATACCCCTGCACCGTACCCCAGCACCGTACCCCAGCATCGCGTATGTACGGACCTTACAACAACATTGCGTATGCGAGCACGGTACAACAACATCGCCTATGTACGCACCTTACATACGCGAAAACGACTCGTACTGAACCAGGACACTGTAAAACAGCACAAGGAGGGTCAATTCGACTCGCACAACACCACAAAACACGTCTACAGTAGAAAAAACATCAAAATTACTGACCTGGCACATCCAAACAGGCAAACAGAGGCCCAAACTCATAACCACCTCTTATAACACACCCACCAAAATTTCAAACTCAGGCACACCCACAAATGGACCAATAAAAAGGGCCCACACACACAAACCATGAGCCTTTGCAACAGACTCACTGCAGCTACAGAGCACACCCCAACAACTGCACCCATACACCTTAACATTTACACCTTCACACATACTCCTTCACACATACCCCCTCTTCACATTCCCACACACACCTTCACATTCACACCCACACACCCACAACCATCCACACCCTCACTCCACACCATGCCCACAGACAAGAATCCAAAGTTCACAAGGGAGGAACTGGACATCCTTGTCAACAAAGTCATCAGAGTCGAGCCACAGCTCTTTGGAACATTGGTCAGACAGACCAGCATAGCCGAAAAATCACGCCTGTGGCAGAGGATCGTCGATAGGGTGAATGCTGTTGCACCCATCAGAAGGACCAGGAATGAATGCCAAGCCAGGTGGTACGATCTGCGGAGGGCAGTCAAGCAGAAAATGAATGAGTACTACGCCCAGAGCAACATCACTTGAGGTGGGCTGCCCCGCAGACCGGTACATTACCATCCCTGGGAGGAGAAGGTAATGGCCCTGCTTCCGCCGGTGGGAGTACATGGACTCGAAGGAGTTGCAGAGCCTGGTGAGTACACAAACAACTTATGTAACATGGGGGTAATGGCATCCACACCCCAACTACACCAAATGCACGCAACTACCCCCAAGCCCTCACTGGACACAACCACACTCAAAAACAACGCTCATGCCACTAACATGTGTATGCTCCATTCACAAAGCAAGGCCATGCCATGTCCCAGGCTACACGAAGCACTAACCCAAGACTGGATGTCCGGGATGCTGGGAGGGTGGGGCTCACAAAACACATTGTTCAACTCTGAATCAGACACAATTGCCCTCAGCCCATATGGCCCAGGGACATACCCATGCACCATGTTCAATGCACAGGGACTGGCAAAGTACTGACAAGGTAGCTGACACTTGGCCCTGCTGTAGGCAGCACAAGGCCCTCCTGTGACCACTGCAAACTCAAACACCAACACAACAAGCTCAGATATCTAGGACAGGAACTCACACTCACTGTCATGGCAGCATGCTCGATGGGGGACAGATACATCACCTGGGAGACCCACTGCCAAATCACACTACACCCACCAGCAGGCCCTGTCACACACACACCTTACACAAGCACAAACCCCCGGGGCAGGCAATGGATTTACCCACTCTCACAATGGACATGTGACACAACAAGATCAATCCATAGCCAAAGAAGCATCCAAGCCAAAAATCTACATGTCAAACACTCATGAGAACATATCAATCTGTCCCCCGCAACATACCCATCCACAAGTGAACAGTGAGGAGAATGCTAGGCACATACAACTACCTGGAGGAACTGTGCTAACTTGAATATGTATGAAACATGGATGTCGCATGAAACAGCATTAACATTGTCTCTCTCTCACACACAGGGCAACTTCATGGATCTCCCCCCAACAATGGGGGAAAAGAATCACAGTCCCAGGCTCAGGAGGAACCTGAGCCCACTAGCAGCAACGCCTCTCAACACTCCACAGATGACCCCAACCCACCTGGACCCTCTGGTATCCAAGCCCCTGCAGCACCTGCTTCAGGAACATCTGTTCCAACCAACACCCCATTCCTGCCCAGGAGACACCCAGGAGCCCTGCCCGCAGTGAACAACTGAGCCAGTCTGACCTGGAGGGACAAGGTTTGCTGGGCACCCAGGAGGAGGCAGACAACCCCGCAACTTCATCTCTCAGGGGTCCCATAGACCCGATGTGCCCACAACAGCAGGCCAGGCTCGTGTGGGCAGGGGTGGTGGGAGTGGAGGCAGGCGGAGGCGAGAACCTGACCAGCCAGCTGAAGGGACCGGTATGTCACACATACGCAACATCATGGACGCATGACACCAGGGACATCAGCCAGGTAGTGGAGACCCTCACAGAGATTAAGAACCAGCAGGCCGAGCAACAAGAACACCAAGGACGGATTGAGGCAAGACTGGCTGAGCTCCTGGCGGTGCAAACGGACATAAGCCGTTCACTCCGTCGGATCGCCGACAACATGGGCAACCCTCCCTGTGCCACCAGGCGAAGACCACCACCAGCCACAGGGAGGGAGGAGGAGGAGGATTGGTCCGACGGAGCGTCCCAAGCATTGTCAAGGCCTGCATCTGAGGGTCCCGCGAGGAAGGTGGGTCGTCCACGGAAAAGACCGTGAGAGGCAGCGGACCATCCACATCTCCCAGGTCACCTGGCCTGGCACCTGGCGTTCGTGCGCAACAGCATCACCTCATTCACTGACATTCTCTGCCACATGGACTTGCTGGTCACAGTCTCACCAATGATGACAAACACTGTGTTCTCAACTCTGATGACCTCAAATGCCAAGGATCCCATCTCCCCATGTGAACTTTGGATTCTATGCACACTGTATGGCACCTATTTTTTCCCACAAAACACACCCCCCACCGAGAATAAAACTAAATTTATTTAATTAGATGTTGCAGTCATTTTGCATGAGACCACAACGTGTGGGGAAATGTCAAACTATGCCTGAGTGTTGAACTAACTCCATCCATCCATACCCTGGGATCTGAGTTCGGTACAGGACACACATGGGTCACAATGTATCATCCAATACAGACATGGAGCACAATACTCACCCGTGATGGCCTCAAGCTGCTGAGGGGGGGCTTGGAATACTGTGCGGACAGACCAATTTGGAAGAGTATCATTAAGGCGGAGAGGTCCTGGCTCATGTGGAGGTTCCCAGGGAGGGAGTCCCAGGTATGTTTGGCCAGGTGGGAGAACTATCTCCTGCATGCTGTAGTTCGGTGGATGTGAAGAATGTTGGCCAGGGCAAGGTTGGATGCACGGAGTTGGCCCAACGGGGTCTTGGATGACAGACGTCCTAGGTTGGTTTGGGGTCCGGGCCTGTGGACTGCCTCCTGAGTGTGTGTGAGGAGTGAACTGTGAAGGTCATCCTGCAGCAGACAGTGATCCATTGCAGCTATCTCAGGTGGACGGTGATGTGGCTGGGGCGCGTGATGTTGAAGCTGAGGTGTGCAGATGCACCCTGGATGTGGACAAGTTTTCCGGGAGTTTGGCTGTACTTGCTCCGTAGAGGGCGGGCCTGTAGTTGACACGGCTGGTGTTGTGGGCCCGGGGGACGGTCTGTCTTGCCTTGGAGTGGATCTATCGATGGATCATGTGCATCATGCGGAGGGTGTTGCAGCATGAGGTACAGATGCTGGTGAGGTGCATGGAAATTGTGAGCAACGAGTCCATGATGCACACCATCTTGCGTGTGTGGCCACTGGGTGCTGGTGCAGTGCCCTGGCGGGTGGGACACAAGGAGTTGACCTAGCTGTAAGGGGACAATCCTCAGATGATTACCTCAGTCCTGTACAAGTCCAGCTTCAGGTGGTTGATGTTCAGCCATTCATCAACGGACCTCATGCCTTCTTGAAGGTTGGAACTGGCAATGGCTGTGTCTTTGGTGAGGGTGAGGAGCAGCTGGCTGTCAATGGCATACAAGATGATGTTGAGGTTGTGTGCGCATGTGATGGTGGAGAGGGGGGTCATGGACACATTGAAGATTGACACGCTGGGAGATGAGCCCTGGACCATGTGCCAGATGACGCCACTGTACTACATGCTGAAGGCTTGAGTCCCACTCCCATGCTGGTGAGCTACTTGGTGATTTCATCCTGGTCCATCCCCTGGATACCAGTTTTGGAGATGTGTGAGCTGACAGTGTGTGAGCACATCGTGTATAATGCTCTGGAGAGGTCAAGGGGGGTGGCCTCACCATTGTTGAGCAGGGCAAAGTTGTCGGTGTTGATGGCAATGATGACGGTTGCAGTGGGGTGATTACTGTGGAAGATGGTCTTGTGTAGGTTGCCTGGAGCTCTTTGCGTGGAGGAAGTTTGTCAGTTGCTCGTTGACTGTCTTCCTGATTACATTTGCTGGCTAGGTAAGCACGGTGATGTTCCTTGAGAGCCTGCGTTCCTGCCGTCCATTGTCTAAGAAGGGCCTGGGTCACTACATGCCTCTATCTACCATGGAATGTGGCTAACTCCAATGATACATACATGACGTGCTGGACGGGGGCTGCAAGGATGGGGAATGATGTGGTTGAGATGTTGTGTGGGACGGGGCCTGATGGAGATCCCCAGGGGATGTTGCACATGAGCCGGGTGTTGTATCTGCTGATGATGGAAGTCCAAAACCTGAGGGGGGTTGGTCGCACGTATAATAGTGCGTTCTGCCTCTGTGTGCCAAGGCTTGCGTGTATGTCCATGAGCTTGCAGTGGTAGAAAGTTGCAAGTTGTGTGCTGAGGATGCTTTTATCCAGGTCACTGTCATAAAGGTGATGTGTGGGCCTGTTGTGTTAAGGAGGTAACAGAGTCCAATGGCGTGCTGTTGGACGGACCCGGTGTGGAGTAGGAGGGACATGACCTGGTTGGTGTGACAGGGCCTGGAAGGTGGGGAAGCGCTGTGTAGGCAGTTGGAGTTGCACACTCAGCATGCGAAGGTGTTGTGTGTGCGCTTAGGGTATGCCTGAGAGCAGGCGGTTGAATTTCGGTTGGACATTGCTTGGAGGGTGGCTGCAACATGAGACTGTTGTGTGATGTGGGTCATGCAAGGACATGAGGGTTGTGCAATGTGCACGTTGCATGCGCTGACGGTGCTGCCTTTGGCACCGCGTGGCAGTGGGACAGACAAGCTGATGACAGCCTAATGAATGGGTGCAGGGAGGAAGGGAGGAGCATCTTGGAGGCGTGTGGGTTGCAGAATCCGGGAACTTGGTGGGCCCTTGCCGCAGGGGCCGCAGTAGCAGGCGGCATGTACTGGAAACTAGTCCGAAAGTAGCACACAAAAACAAGGATGTCAGAAAGGACAACTGCAACAGGCGTATGTAAAGGAAGGAGTGTCAGGTTACTCATGGCTCACCCAAAGAAAATGGATGAACAATCACCAAAGATGACTGACACAGGATCAGGAAACAGAAGGCCGAGCTGCGCACAGGAGACACACCCTCAGCAGGCGTTGACGGCCCGTTGGGGGGAGCAACCTGCCCATATACATTCACAACCATGGACTTCATGAACAATAGAGATTATTAGCCATGAAGAACTGCATGTATGTTGCCGAACTACACATACACTCATATGCACAATCTTTGACAACTATGCCAGAGATGACACATGCAAAGTGGCAAGAGACCTGCATTGACAGAGATGAGGCACTTTGGAAGGTGAGGAACACCTTTATTACTCAAGCTCACACTAAGGGAAATGCATCAATATGAACAGACTCACAGGTCATTTGACTGAACATGGATGTTGTAAATCAATGGACTGTCACAATATGGTACTGGCTCCAAGCACACCAATGCACACACCCATGACCCCGTTTTCACCTCATTCAAGAGCATCAAGGTTGACATAGTCATGAAACTCACCTGGACAGACCACACCATCGTCCACTTCCAGATCAACACTCCAAGCAACAAAAGAACTACCATCTCAGGTCAGGCCCGCCTACGCTGGAACAACATCACTGAAACAGAGTAGTCACACACTCTATTGTTATGTACCCCAACCCAGGGCTAAGTGGCAAAAAGTCCATTCACCTACATTTGGCCTACCTTGCACTGCATAACGGTTCTAGCACTGACCTTTTACCCAGTTATTTAATGAATAAACGTCGATTGGATTCCTTGAAACTAGCCTAATTTATTATGCATGAGGTTTCTTAGAAAAGTCCTCTGCACATGATGTAGATAACATAATTAACATATTCTGTATATAAGTCATGGTCATCTTCATCCTAGAACGATAGAACTACTTTGCATAATTGCAAGTATTAATTTAAGCTAATTTACATAATCATACTTACAACACATCGATTGTGGTAGGCTATCTTTATGGTATAAAATACCCATATCTTCAATAGATAATCAGAAGAGACGCTTCCATGCTGACACTGGGATCCTGCATGCTGAAGCTTTAACACGCACACAGTCTGACACCCCTTGCGGTGTGACCAACACATGACCAAGATGGGGTCCTTCATTCTCTCCAATCAGGTAATGGGGTTGGCTCTTTCCTAGGGGATTCTTGGCTTTACACTCATATACATGCTAGGTACACTTAGGTAGGGCTTGCATCATAGGAGTACGCTTGATCACTGTCATGTTTATATGCCTGCATTAATTCACTGTTTTACCACCATTGTTGAATTCTACCTTTTATTTTCTCTGTTGGTGCTTGAAATCATTTACATTTGCTTCTGGCTAATGATTGTCACAGCAATAACGCTGGTTCAATAAATGCTTATTGAAAACGTCCCCATCGTTTATTCTTTGCATCTCTCTCAGACTAAGTGAGCATGATTGACTGAGCGAAAAGTACTGTACTGTTTCCATGATCCCTGAAGGATTAAGGGTTGTCATGTTCAATGGTTGCCAGAAACTATTTTCTCCTTGGTAAGGTTAGGGGGCTTATGGTGGCACTGTGAGCTAGCTGGTCTATAGGCTGACATATCTTTTGGGGGTGTCCAGAATCTATCTAGACACCAATCCCTTAGTTTATGTTACCTACAAACATGCAGATCCTATGTATATTTTGGAACTACACAAAATGGCGCCACCAACATTGGTTTGGTTCTTATTGACGGTCAAATCTGAGTAGGTCAGTCGTGCTTTGTAAGAGATCCCTACTCATATTTAACCAGAGACTTCCGGAGTGGGAAGGGAAAGCCTACTCAGCTGAGTAAGTAGACTCTATGTATCGGGTGTAGGTTTTTCAAGCTTGAAGGATTATAGTTCACCACATTGTGCAAAACCTTATCTCTTTTCCTTACTACCTCCTCCCACAATGTCTGTCCCTGAAGACAGCATTACGAATGCAGGAGAAGAAGAGCTTGAAGGTGCTCTTCACATTACAGAAAATTGCAGACATGCAGTTACTATGAAATTAGTTGAATACGGCCACCCAGCAATGGGTGGTAGTGTAACCTTCATTATTTTGGCACACGAGGCATTCAGAACAGAGGTATTCTATTCTTTGGTTAAATTCCCAACTGCAAATGAACGCACACATTTGTTTCACACTTATAATGAAGATAAGACACCTGAAGAATACTTTCCATACGTGGATGTAGTACTTCTGTTAACCTACCAAGAGCATATTAATTGGTTTAAAGGCACCCTCCCTCACACCACAGAGACCGTGAGACTAGGTCCACTCAGTAGAGAAGGAGCGACCAGGACAGTCATAGCTGCTTACACACCACATCCAGAGATTGATACATTGCAAGCAGCAGAATTACGTACACTTTACAGAGACATAATAAAACTATATGGAAACCTTACACAGTTCGTAATGCGAACACGTACAATTCAACCTACGAGGATTACTCAATCTGGTCAACCTCAAATGACTACGACAAATCCCAGCCCACAAACGCTGAACATGATTATGAGAAAAATGCCCACTAAACGTGAGCAAATGCCGTTTTGATAGCACAGCTTGAAGCAGTATTGCCCAATACGGGCCCGCAGGAAAAACACAGAATACTAACAATTTGCTTGCCAATGGGGATAGCTCCTCCGATAGAGGATTGTACCACTTAGGGTACAGTTTTCACTGCCGTTTATATCACAACTCATGATACCCCTCAATAGCAGTCATACCAGATGTATTGAAACAAATTCAGAATGAATACGGACAGAACCTGCCCAGTACTTGGGGATAAAACGCCTGCCCAATAGTAGCGAGAACTACCTAAGATTTTTGAAGAAACCCAAGCTTCACTGGGTAGAGATATCTTGGGACCTAGAACTGGAAAACCACAAATAACGAGCAATCCTGAAAAGGATAGCTCAATGCAAACACCCGATTCGTCTAAAAAGAAATGGGATAACAAACAATAAAAAGAATAGAAATTCTTCACAATCACGAGGTGAGTCTCCTCAACAGGTGCCCTCTGGTAGAAAATACAATCTTAGAAACCGTGATAAAATAAAAAAATCTGACAGGTATCAGTATACTGATACACACTCCTCTCGTCCCTTTTAGGGTTCATCAAAATACTCGAGAGAGAAGGACGGTCAGACCACAGTTCAGAAAAGCAAGTCAAGCCAAAAGACACACATTGTACTTCGGACTACATTATCAAACAAGAAGATAAACCCAAAACTAATTATTAATTTGAAAAGAAGAAGGTAGCTGACCTTAACATAATAAGAATGCCCAGGCCACTAAGGCTCTGCTACTGAATGGGGGATGAGCTCTGACTATGCTAGACAGCGCAGAAGTAACAATAGCTTGCCAGAACCTGATGAAATATCTGGTGACAGCAGCATTGAATGAACATATCACGGTGGAGACACCGGATACAAGGGTAAGTGTCCTATATCGTTTATACGAAATTACGCTCCAAATGGAGGGGTACATTCCCAGGAAAGTGAAAGGTCTCTTTTGGGAGAACCTGACATATGGAGATGATATCCTTTTGGCTGAAAAAGATTGGCCGCCTGAGTTCATTATAGAGTGCCCAAAGGGGAAAGATATAATTTTTCCAGCTTTCTCTGACCTCGTTCCAGAGTCACTAAAACATTCATGTTCACAGGAGTGGGTGCAAGCGTTAGCTCCTGCACTTTACCACAATCATGTAGAGTGCGATGCTGAGTCACCTCACCAGGAAATCTCATTAAAATCTACTCCTACTCTACAGAGGCAGTACGCAATAAAACATAACACAAAGAAACAAGGGAGGAAGATCTTAGATCAACTTGAGAACCATGGTGTGATTGAAAATTGCACCTCTTCTATGAATAATCCTTTGTTACCAAATGAGACCTGGCAATTCATACCATCTAATTTTAGACTACAGGCATTTCAACACATGCACACCATGGTTTTGCAGTACAAAATGCACACATTCCCACATTAATGAAGATCATTGTGCGGGAAAAATACAAAAAAACACTAGATATCGCGAATGGATTCTTCTGCTAAAATATAGTGCCTGGAAGCAGATATTTGACAGCATTCTTGGCCCTCGGCTCTCAATGCCAATTCTGTAGACTGCCCCAAGGGTATAAGAACAGCCTGGGTTGTTCTCAGCCTGAGTAACAGAGTTACTTCAAAATTGTAATGAGGAGGCATTCTCCTATGTAGATACAATTTATCTGATGGACGATGAGTTATTGGAACACTTGAACAGGGTGAACAACATAATTTTGGGGTTCGCTACTGTGGGCTACAAATCTAACTTTAAAAATATTGAATATTACCCACCTCAATGTCCTATTTTTGCGATATGAGCTAGCAAGTGAAGGGAAAAGCCTGGCAGCTATGTTTTTTAGAAAAATGTGTGCTGCTCCAACCAGCAAAAACTCTGAAAGATTTACAATCCATTTTCGGATTTCAAACATTTTGGCAGAACATACATTTTGGATTACGCAAAAAGGGTTAAACCTTTCTACAACTTACGCAGACCTGATTTTTCAGTCCAACGTTGGACACGGTAACACCCAGAAATTCTCCATTCTATACAAACTGACATGAGAAATAGCGCAAACATAACTTTGATAAATGGATCTCAAATTGAGCCAACACACTTCTGCCCAACAACCTTACCACCATTTGAGAACTTGAAAGCACACAGAGAAACTGTGATCAACCATGAGATAATGCAAACATGGAGAGGCAACTAGAATCAGTCTCACAAGATCATCTACAAATCCGAACTAAGACTGTACCACCAACAAATTAACGAAACCAAGACGAAGTCCCTAGCCAAGCGCACAAAACTCAGCTTCAATAAAAGCAAGGAGATCTTCACAATCCTCAAGGACTTCGTCTCCCCAACAGTTACTGCCAGCAACGTCACCCTTACTCAAGTCCTGTGTGACAACCTATCAGACTTCTTCAGCAATAAAACTGCAACTATCTATACCCTCAACAGAACTTCAGCAGCCTCACCACCAGCCTACAGATGGAAGACCCTGGAAACACCATGACCACATTGGAACTTATCACAACAGAAGAGATAGCTACCATCATGAGAACCATACACTCTGGGACCCGAGCTGTCCCGTGCCCACACCACTTCTACAACCTCGATCAGCGAAACACTCACAAGAATTCTAAACACCTCCATTGCCACTGCCACCTTACCAGAAGCCTGGAAACATTCAGTAGTCACCCCTAAAGAAACTCTCATCAGACTCCATCTAGCCCAAAAACTAACACCCTATTTCCCTCTTACCATATTCAGCCAAGGTAGTTTAAAGAAGCAATCAACAAGTGACTCATGGACTACCTCGATTAACACCAGCTTCTAAATACTACACAATCAGACTCCAGACCCAATAACAGTAATGAGACAGCCATCTTTACAGCAACCAATGGTATTAGGAGGATCCTTGTCTGAGTGGAAAAAGAAGCTCTCATCCTGCTTGACATCTCAGCAGATTTTGACATGGTCATCCACTCCACCCTGATCAGAAGACTACACAAGACCAACATCCAAGGACACGCCTCACCTGTATCTGCTCCCTCCTAAATAGTAGAACCCAAAGAGCCCATATGCAACCTTACACTTCAAAAGCAAGGAACCTCATCTGTGGAGTCCCCAAGGATATTCAGTAAGCACAACCTGTTTCAACATTTACATGACACCACTGGTCAACATCATCAGAAGGCACTGCATTTATTAATACTGATCCTCACAGACAAGACGTCAAACACAAGAATCAACTTCTCAGCCTCTTTGCCTACAGTTGCCACTTGGATGTAGTTCAACTTTCTCAAGCTCAACTCGGACAAGACCGAAGTAGTGATTTTCAGAAAAAGTCTTGCCATGGAACTCTACCTCGCTGTTGGCAGACTTAGGACACACATCCACCCCCACAGTCCAAGCAAGAAACCAAAGAAACATCTTAGACTACAAGCTCAACATGACGACTCCATCGCCACAATCTGTTTCTATATCCTGAGGATTCTGTGAAAAATCTTCAAATGCCTACCAGAAAACATCACAAAAACAGTCACACAGGCCCTCAACAAACTTGACTAATTCACCATACTATATAATACAATCACCAAAAAGCTCCTGAACAGACTCCAAACCAGTCAGAATGCAATGGTCAGACTCATACTCAACCTGCAATGCCACACCCACTTTAAACCTCACCTCAGCAAAATCGGCTGGGTTCTCAGACACAAACACACTCAGTTTCAGTTCAGTTTTAATTCACGTTTATTTGGACCATAGATCCATAAACAAAACACACAATATTTAAAATTACATCTTAAAAAATTCATTCCTTTTAAAACGTTAAAATACATCTTAAAAACTCGTTTAAACGCCTTTATAACCTAAGTTACACGTAATCTATTTGCTACAGTTCAAAAAGGGTATTCAATTCAATTTCAATTCAATTCAATTCAATTCATAAGTCTTTATTATCGATAATTTCATCAAAAAAGACATTTTACAAAATAAAAATGCAACCAAACAAATATTAAAACTGTTACTACAATTCACAATAAAAACACAGGAAACCATAGTTCATTAATTTTGGTGCCTCCTAATTCTAATGAGCCAGGCCCAAGCTAAGAATTTAGCGACTGCAATTACGATAAGTTCACTTGTATCAAAACGCAAAATATCCAGTGCTTCTAGGCTTTGTCTTGTTCCTAGT
This sequence comes from Triturus cristatus, assembly GCF_964204655.1. Taxonomy (NCBI): domain Eukaryota; kingdom Metazoa; phylum Chordata; class Amphibia; order Caudata; family Salamandridae; genus Triturus; species Triturus cristatus. Next base: position 705,636,864 of record NC_140584.1, on the reverse strand, counting down.
GTTCGACATAGGGGTTTAAGCCATTTGGCCCGTGGAGCAGCGTGAGCTGGGCAGACAAAGAAAACATGACCCACTGAATCAACACAGTCCATACACCAATTACAGGAATCGTGTGATGCACCCTTCCATTTTTTTGTAAAAAGATTAGTTGGTAATGTACCAACTCAAAACTGGTGGTAAAGTTTCCTGTCTTTGGGTCTGGTGATGGTATCCCAATAGGGTTCAAGAAGTGGGGTTTTCTTTTGAACAAGAAATCTGCCTGTCAAGGAGTCGGCTGCAACTGAAGATAGTTGTTTTTGTAGTACCATTGACCAGTACAGGCTTTTAAAATCTTTTTTAGTAGGGAAAGAGTTGTTACCTGGGTCTGACCACAAAGTTCCCAAACCCATGGAGTCTAGTAGTTGCCTAACCTGTCGGAACCAGGGAATATTACCTGCTCCCATGATGGAGCGGACATCAAGAAAGGCTTTAGCATAGGGGCCTAGTTCAGGTACTGTCCATAGTCGCCTCCAATAGGCCAAAGGCTTAAACCTAGCAATGTCATCGAAAGAGTGGCAACCAAGATCCAGTAACAACGGTTTCAGTGGGGTAGAACTGGGCAGGCCCGTAAGCATTCTGAAGAATTTATGTTGTGCCTTGACCAGAGAGGAAAGATTGGCAAAGCCCCAGAGTTCAGCTCCATATAGAATCGCTGAGTTTATCCTTGCATTAAATATTTTAATGGGGGGGCCAATTATTTTCGACTGGGATAATTTCTGATCTTTAACAAGGCATCCAGAAAGCTGAGAAAATTTAAGATTAAGCACATCAATTTGCGGCCTCCAATCCAGCTTATTTTCGAATACTACCCCCAAATAGGTCATAACATTAGTTCTTTCAAGCAAATCATTATTCATGGATATATGACCCTTCACACATTTCCCTTTGTTAAACACCATATACTTGGTCTTAGATACATTCACTGACAAATCGAAATCATTACAGAAATTAGAAAAGACATTCAAAGCTGACTGTAACCCTGAGAGGGTCTGGGAAAGAAGAAGGGTATCGTCAGCAAACATAAGGAGTGGTATTTTAGTACCACCCAACGTGGGGGCATCCGTAGGGGTAGAAGAAAAGTACTGAACCACTCTGTTAATAAACAGTAAAAATAGTGTGGGCGCAAGTACGCACCCCTGCCTGACACCCCTGTTTACCCTAAATCTTTTGGTGACCTGACCCTGTTTCCCCCAACGAACTTGGGCAAAGTTGTTGTCGTATAACTTAATGATAATGTTCAAGAGATCTCCCGGAATACCTAGCTCCACCAAAGCGTCCCATAGCTTGGTCCTATTGACCAAGTCAAATGCTGATCTAAGGTCTACAAAGGCAGCATATATGGAACCACCACACAGATAAACTGTTTTCCAGACAATTAGTTGGAATTTGAATGCCTGGTCGATGGTACTGGTGCAAGGTCTAAAACCGGCCTGTAAGGGAGAGATAATATTCTCCTGATCAATCCAAATCTGGATTCTTGCCAGTGTCATTCTAGCAATGATCTTCTGAACAGAATCAATAAGACTAATAGGGCGATAGTTCCCCGGACAGGAACGATCACCCTTCTTAAAAATCGGGAGAATCTCTGCGCCCCTCCAGGAGTCAGGGATAGCTGCTCCTCTAGCTAAAGCATTGGCAAGATGTGCAATATAAGGTACCCAAATACCAAAATCAGATTTAAAAAGATCAGCAGGGACACAATCCATTCCGGGTGCTTTGCCGCTGGGCACCTTTCTCAGCGCCGCCGCGACCTCATCACAGTCAAAATTGAGTATAGGAGAAATGGACAGGTCCCTGCTTTCTATGGGGACAAACCCCTCAACCCGGTTTCCGTCCGAGAACTGGGACTCGAAATGCGAGACCCAGGTATCCGGGGGAACATGGTTGGTTGGGACCTGGGTACTGGGTGAGTTACCCCACTTAACAATATGCCAAAACAGGGTTAAATTCCTTTTTTTGCTAGCAGCCAGGAGGTCATTCCAATGGTTATTGTCCCATTCTCGTTTGGCCGTTATTTTAGCCTTACTATAGTCTATTCTAGATTGTCTAATGACAGCCGGGTTTTTAGTAGTAATAGCAAGTTTCAATTTGCTATAGGAAACTCGGCATGCTTTGTTATACCAAGATTTCGGGTTTAACATAGTAGATTTCTTAGCCTTACTTGGCTTGGAGAAAATGGACTTAAGTTCAGAAAATAGATGATCGTGTATTTGGGTGGCCCCTGTAATTATATCTTCTGTGCTCTGTAGGAGCTGTAAATCCACCAGAGCACAGGAGGCCTTCTGACTAATCTCTGATAATAAAGCGCTATCAATAGCTACCTTATCCCAACGAACTTGCCGTTGATTGTTAGTTAATAATGCTTCGGCGGTCGCTATTTCTGTGGGTTTATTTCTGTGTGCTGGACAGAGTAATAAGTTCAGAACCAGTGGATTATGATCGCTCTCAGGGCGGTCTAAGACCACCATATCACATAATATGGACCAATACTCCACTTTGATTAAGGCATAGTCGATTCGACTTTTACAGCGTCGACCATCGGAGAAAGTTGCCCTTCCTCCTTTATCCGAGGGGGTCCGTCCATTGGCAGCTCTGTAGCCCCGCTCCATACATAGACTCATCCACTGTGTAGCGGATTCAGTCCACCTCTTAATGGGAGGAAGTTCAAGAGGTGGAATATTGAAAATTACATCCACATCCCCTGTGAGTGACTCGGGGGCAATGGGTAGAGGCTCGAAACAACAGTTAAGGTCTCCCACTATTAAAACATTGGATCGCAGATTCACTGTGTCCAAGAACCCTTCCAATTGTGAAAAAGTATTTGTGCCACGACCACCAGGAAGACCCCTGTTGTAAACATTTACAATCAGAATTTCAGGATCATCATTGAGCTGTAAAGAGATGATCAATAAATCTGGGCTATCTATGACCAATTCCCTTATACTATACCCAAGGGTTTGCTTAACCCAAATGCAGAGGCCACCAGATGGGCGTCCCTTTGCTCCACGTATAGCACCCTTGAAAAAGTTTAAATACCCGGAGATGTAAATGGGTTCCACTGCCCATGTTTCCTGGAAGACCAGAATGTCCTGGGTATTCACCCATGCAGACCAGTCTTCCAGGATTATTTTACTACGCAAACCAGCAATGTTCCATGAAACCATAGATATTAAAGGAGGGCCGGTGGAAATAGGCAGCAAAGGTACAGGAACAACTCCTCGTATTGCGGGTTGAATAAAGGTGTGGCCCATACCGTTGTTCACGCTCTTGGGAATATCGGAATAACAGTGAATAATAGGTGAACCATTAGGTGTGACCCGAGCAGGAGTAACTGGCGATAAGCTCAAACCCAGAGGTGCCCTCCTAATCCCACCCCTCCCTACTAGTCCCAAATTATCCACGCCAGAACTAGCCCTATTAATTGGGGTTGGTGGGAGTCAGTCGACCCCGTCTAGGGCATTCAATGGAGCATAAGAATTAGACAGTGGGAGATGGAAGTCCCATCCAGTCTGTCGATGGGAACTCTTGGTGACCCTTCTCCAAGGAATGGACATGTCAAAAGGTAAAACAGGGGAGTGATATGAATAAAAATAGGACATGTCCAAGGCAGATATTCCAGTACCACTCAAATTATTAGGGTAGGAACAAATGTGGCTCACCACCCTAGGGTCCCGAAAGTTGATGATCACACAGTCACCCTCCACTTTCTTAACTCTACTTCCCAGCCAGCACACCCTTGCAGACAGTCATGATCTCAGCACTTAATCTAGAAGGCAGTGTCCTGTTACTATTTAGCCAGTGTATAACTTTGTTTTTCAGCTCACTGTGAGACTCAGGCTTAGCCTGGGGGAGCCTTGGAACACCAACCAATATAACAGTATAGGGTTTTGACTCAGGGGGAAGATTGATGCATGGGAGCTTTTGAAGGAGATCAACACTCTCCATACTAGGCTTGCTAATAGTAGCACTCTTGTTAGTAACTGTAGTGGTAGTATTATTATTACACCCTGGATCAGTCGGCACATCTACGCTAGCAGGAGGGAAAGGTACTTCTACAACAGGGTCATTACGGGCAGGGAAGTTGGGTGGAGCTCCACCCCTACGGGTCTTAATATTGGAGTCAGACCTAGTTGTATCATCAATTTCAAGGGTGGTTAGAGACTTAGAGCCGATGGGGGACAGTGTGAATTTCTCCAACATGGTCGTGTTTGTAAGCACCATGCCCTCTATTTTCTCCAGCGAAGTGGAGAGCCGGTTTACTCTCTCATATAAAGGTAAAAGAAGAGATTTAAATAATTTCTCTAAATGCTGGAGAAAACCGGAGGATAGAGGGTCTGCATTAGTTTGGGTGATAGCAGTATGTAAAAACCCGGGGCTCCCTATAGCAGGAGTAGCACTGCCGGGTGCAGTGGGGTTGGGAGCATCTCGATTAATAACACAATCATGCGGTTTAAACATTTTAGACTTTTTTGCACATTTACCCCTGAGAAGTACTCCCCTACGCTTTCTTTTACCAAAAGTAGGCTTGGGCTTAATACTCACAGTCAGAGCAACAGTGCGCGATTGCTCAGAGATAGGCTGTGAGTGAGAGGTGCTAGCAGTTGTGATAAGAGCATTGGGTTCGGGGATAGGCGTTGGCTCTTGTAATATATCCACTGAGCCCAGATCTGTTTGGTCCGACTGCGCTTCAGTAAGACTGGGCGATATAACGAGAACAGTTTGCGGCTGTCTACTTTCTGGGGACAAAGCCGTCAGTATATTACCCAGTGATGATCTTTTCTCTTGAATTTCTAGGGACAATCTTTTCTCGGTTAAGATAATCTCTTGTTCTAGAACACGGGCCGCTCTTGTAATAAAATTATCGAGAGTCCCTAGTACTTGACCCCCTTTAGTGGCCTGCATGACCTTCCTACCAGACCTTAGGGAGGTCATACTAGTAGTTGCGGGTCAGACTATTGGGAGGCTACCCAAGTAGAATGGAGGGGACTCAAGACAATAAATGTAATACACCAGGGAGCACAATTGGGAATAATTGCTAAGATGTTAACTTTACACAGCAACAACGTAAAACACTATAAGGCAGGACCCACCTATCAGCAACTTTGCTACTACTCACAATGAATATAGTCCATGTATGGTAACACCTGTCAGGGCGGTGGCCCGTCCCGTCCACGGCCGTCCACGAACGGCCACAAACGGCCCGCTCTTTGCCCGGTCTTCGCCCCGAGCTACGTCCCGCGCGCGTACCGCTAGCGCGTCCAATCGGGGTCTCAAGAACAACCAAAGGGCGAGAGGGGGCGGGAAGTGGAACCAGGTGAGTCCAATCAGCTAGGAGCTGAGCACCGTGGTCCTCGCAGTCCCGCAGCAGGGCAGTGCAGGAACCTTCCCCCTTCGAGCAGCAGAGCGTCCAAGCAGGTCTTTAGCGATGAGAGGCACACGCAGAATGTTTGTCTGCCAAGATATTGCTGGCGATGTACCAACGAGCGGCTCCCGCGAAGCGGGGGCCGCGAGGCGCTGTGTGGATGGATGCAGATGACGGGGGCGGGAGCGGGAAGAGGAACCAGGTGAGTCCAATCAGCTAGGCGCTGAGCACCGTGGTCCTCGCAGTCCTGCAGCAGGGCAGTGCAGCAACCTTCCCCCTTCGAGCAGCAGAGCGTCCAAGCAGGTCTTTAGCGATGAGAGGCACACGCAGAATGTTTGTCTGCCAAGATATTTATGGCGATGTACCAACAAGCGGCACCCGCGAAGCGGGGGCCGCGAGGCGCTGTGTGGATGGATGCAGATGACGGGGGCGGGAGCGGGAAGAGGAACCAGGTGAGTCCAATCAGCTAGGCGCTGAGCACCGTGGTCCTCGCAATCCCGCAGCAGGGCAGTGCAGCAACCTTCCCCCTTCGAGCAGCAGAGCATCCAAGCAGGTCACTTTTTGCATAAACTTCCCTATAGCAACAGCAATATCTAAATTAGTCATTTCAGTTAACAGTGCGACAGCCTGCATCCTAGTTTTTATCTCATATAACTTAATTAATGGTTTTAAGAACATGCATCGTAATTCTAAAAGCCTGTGGCAGTCTAATAATATATGTAACAAATCACACTGTGTGTGCAAAGTGCAAGTACATTTTCCCATCTTGTCGATCATGGTGCTTTTTACCATATGGTTTGTATAACATGGGTTTACCCCAATTCTTACCCTAAGGACCTCCCTCCATAAACCACAATCTGGTAGCCTATCAATATAAGGGAAACATTGATTATCTTCCCAGGCAGTAATCATGAAATCTACTGATGGTTTAGTCCCAAGGTACTTTCGATCATCTACAATAGATATTTCCTTCCCCAGCAATTTGAGGATCTTTTTATCAATCTTTACCACAGAATCGTTAGGGTGCAAGGTAACCTCCATCCTACGGAATAACTTCTTCATGGTTGCCCTGGTCTCTTTTGCCCATCTTAACTCGCTTTTCTCTACTTCTTTTTTACACCATTGGGATACTTTTATGTTTCCATTGGCCCCTAACCGTTGCCAAAAGCGAAGCAGGGCCATACCAGCTAACATACCCCATGAAGTCAGTCCTAATTCCAATCTTACGGCCTGAACCATTGACGATTGAGGGATCGTAAATAAGTTTTTAAGTTTTTACCTTCCTCAAGGTCCCAGGTCATCTTCCCACTTAGATATATCAATTCAGCACCATACAGAAATTGTGGGGGTACCATAGCGGAATAAGCTTTTAACACTGGGCCATCCGACATTTCACCATATCCTTTGTTAAAAATTTTCAGGCCACTGATTGTTGTTGAGGATCTCAATTTTAATGCATCTAGATGGGTTTTCCACTTCATGCTCTTCTCAAACCATATCCCCAAGTATCTGTATTCGGAAACTGATTGCACCTTCTTGGCCCCTATCCACCAAGTAAAACCGGATTTCTTTTGACCAAAAGTCAAGGTTTGGGTCTTATCCATATTAATCACCAGTTTTTTCTTCAAACAATAAGCTTTAAAATAATTCAGTTTCCTTTGCAGGCCCACTTCGGTCTGGTCCATAATTACCAGATCATCAGCATAGAGTAAGCAGGCAATATGCTTCCCATCTAGTTTCGGGCTAGCCCCAATTTGTTCCCCTAAAATCGAAGGTAGATCTGCCAGGAACAAAGAGAACAACAGGGGGGCAATACACATCCCTGCCGTAGCCCATTTCCAATCTCTAGTTTCTTGGATAAACTACCGTCTATATCTAGAATTATCTGGGCCCAATTTTTGGTATGCAGGATTTGTATCAAGCGTAACAGTTAATTTGGGATCCCATAGCTAGTTAGGTCCTCCAATAGCAGCTCCCGATCCACCAGATCGAAAGCTGCCCGGAAGTCTACAAAACAACAAAATAAATTTCCCCGTGTTTCCATTGACTTCCGTACTATTGCCCATAGCGCAAAACAATGATCTATTGTGGAATGACCGGCTTTAAACCCCCCCTGTTGCGGCGGGATAATCTGTTTTTCATCTGCCCAGTCTTTTAATAAATTCAATAATGCTTTTGCGAAGACCTTTTCCCCTATATCTAGGAGATTTATCAATCTGTAATTTTTCGGTAAATTATAATCACCCTTCTTGTGTATAGGTCTTATAATGGCACCCTTCCAACTTTCTGGGATACTTCCTGTTTCCAGGATTATTTGGAACAGATTTGTAAAAAGGTCCGCCCACCATTCCGATCTTGTTTTTATTATTACAGCCGGTAAGTTATCTGGGCCTGCCGCACCGGTGAGCTTCAAACTGGCTATAATACTTTTTATATTTTCTGATGAAAAATATTCTTTTATGTCCTCTGACAACGGCGTCCAGTCAATAGCTCTTAGGTCTTCTTGCATTGGCCATTGCCCATAAATTTCTCCCAGGTAACCCACCCAATCATCTTCTGCAACCTTACATTTCAGGGAGCCGGTTTTCATGCCCACGCTTTCTTGGACTAATTTCCAGAACCCTTTAATGTCTTTGGTTTCTATTACCTCCAACATATTAGTCCAGCATTTATCTTTATAGCTTCTTTTTTTTTCCCGAATTAATTTGTTATATTTGATTCTCACTTGTTGAAGCGACTGATATACATCCAGCTTAAACTTAGCCCTTAGTTTTCTTTTCTTTTGTCTAATCTCAGCCTTTACCCTCCTACAATCTTCATCAAACCAGGTCTTCCTCAAATTTGCAGAATTATTCCTACCCATCTCTGACTTTTTTGCCCTAAACTTCTTCTTTAGGGTTTCCACCAGCCTTCCCAAGGATGATTCATACCAGGTTATTCCAACATTCACATACATTATTTCCATTGAAATTTCCTGCTGGATTAACAATAGCTTTTTAACATGCTCTTCAGTTATACATGTTCTCAGCCGTTTTGGATATTCTGCGTGTATCTGCAACACCCTTTCTCTATTTCTATTGTTGCTTGATAGTTGGATTTATGCCCTCAATGGTTAATGATCACTGCCTGACATTTTACCACCTCAAAATTTTTAATTGACTCAAAACACCAGGCCTGGCAGAACATATAATCGATTGGGCAGAATTGCTGGCCCCTCACAAAGGTCCAGCATGATGGTCGATCCAGATGAGATCTCCCATTTGCACAGATCATGCCCAATGAACCCATTAGTTGGGTAAATATCATATCCTGTGCCGAGATCTCACCTTTTGGAAAGATGGCTGCTTCTATATTGTTAGCATCTAAAAATTCTTTATACCATTTATCCACTCTTCGGGGGTCTAATCTGTGATTAAAATCTCCTAGCACCAGTACTAGATCCTTCCGATACCTTACACAAACTGCCGCTATATCTTCTTTCAAATTTCCCATATTTACTTTGTCATCATTGTCTCCGCCGTCCTTCCCCTTATGTATGTATACATTTATGACACATATTCCTTCATATCGAGGGTCGCTCTTCTGTATTAGGACCCTACAACCTAATGCCCAATCACATAATAGCTTTAACTTCTCGATTTTCCTTGCTATCTGTGTAGAGATCAACGTTATTTGGCCCCGGATGGTCTCCCAAATTTTTTTTTCTTTGCTGCTTTGGAATGTTGGATAAATCCTTCCAAAGCTTGTGATTCTAGGGTATGGTCACACAGCCAAGTCTCTTGTAAACATACAATATCATTACTCCTTATAAATTTAACAAAATCTGTGTTTACACTTATTTTCTTGAGACCATTTATGTTCCATGAAATGGCTGATAGGCTGTGTGACGTCCCAGGTTCCTAATCAATTTCACTCAGAAAACCCTCCTCATCGTCAACCCTAAAGTCTGGGGATGCTAGATGGTTAAATCTATTTCCTATTAATAGGTCTGTTTCATAGCTTGCGGATCCGCTCTCTGTTATCGTTATTGCAAGATCCTCCTTCCTATTCCAGTTTGAATTAATTAGTCTTATCTGCCATAGACCTAGGCCCGCATGATTCGTCAAGAAGTACTGTCCCTGTATTTCCTCCTTTCTTACCAGTCTAATTCCCTCCCTTTGCAGCTCAGTTTTGGCTTTTTCTACAGCATTTTTCACCATGGCTGAGTGAAAGAGAACTTTAGTCACATCTCCCCCTTTACTACTTGTGACAAACCCCACTTCTTTAAGATCCTCTGTGCCAATGCAACTGAGACTTACGCATTTAGCCATTGAGGAGAGAAGTTGGGATCGGTTTAGAGGGTTTAGAGGGTTTAGTTTCCTTACCCTTTTCCCGCCTTTAACATCCCTATACGGTTCTAAGAAGATCCATAGGTCTGGGGAGCAGTCTACAGCATACAAATCCCCCTTAATTCTGGATTCTTTTTCCTTTATTTTATATTCTCCCTTATCTTTCCCTATGGGAGCCTGGCTACCATTTAGGTTTCCTGGTCCCCCCTGCATCATCAATCTTCCTTTTATCTTTTTCCCTTCTTTCATCTCCATCTCCCTCGATGTTAGTACCGAGTCACTTTTACCTTTCTTTGGTTTTTCTGACTTTGTATGGTTTCTTTCACCTTCTGCCTGGGTCTTTACTTTCCTCATTTTTAAATTTTTCATTTTTTCCCTTTCTTTACCTTTATGTTCTTTCTTTCCTCTATCCTTTTCTCTCTTATAAGGAATAAGAGAGAAAAGGATTGGGGATTGGTTAGGTGTCTTTTAGTACAGGCTACCTCACCCCCTCCTAACCTCGGGATTCCGCTTGCATAGTATCTCCTTTCACCCCATTTCTTTACAATCATTGGTTGACGAGATATATATACAGAGGGTTCCTCATTCTTTAAATTTGGGGTGCTCAACCCTGCTTCCTCCTTCTTTTTACAGCCTATCCCCTCCTGGACTCCATCAATCGGGCTCGCTAAGGCGGGCATTAAACCTCTAATCTGAGTCAGCTCGCCCAGCATAGCCTTAGACTGCTCTCCTTGTATTTTTAGAAGGTCATTATTCACCGAGACCTCTAGTAGGCCTTGCAGGGTTTTTTGCAGGACCCACATAACCTCAAGAATGGAGGTACTTGAAGTTCCTGTAACCTCAAGCCCACTCAGTGGCGAGCACGATAGATCGTTCTCTATACCAAGAGAATAGTCATCTCCCCCCTTCTCATTTGGATGGGTCATTGAGTCATTTAAGTCTTTTGAGCTTAGCTCAATACTGCAGATAGTTCTTTCTTCGCCTTCATTCTCTATTTCCTGCTCAAGAGGCCACTGAGTTATTTTCGGTGAAGAAGACAACCGTGGATTTAGGGAGGCCTCAGATAGATTAAGTACAATCTGATTTATGGAAATTAAATCCTTTTTGCCCGCTATTCCATAGATTGAATGATCCATGGCCCTTGTCTCCTTCTCGATCACGTCCTTCCCCTTAAAATGTCTTCCAAGGAAGTCTTTGATTGAATTTGATACTGATGCGCCACCTTTTGCTGTTTTTAGGTTTACTGGCTTAGGGGTTAGGGTTTAGAGATTGTACATTTCTCGTCCGTCGCTTTTTCCTTTCGATTGGGTCACTTGCCACCCCCTTTGATTATTTACTCCATTTTCTTCACCAGGCTCTACAGGGTTCACCTCAATATCCTTCTCTTTCTTTTTCCCTGTTTTTGTAGTCTTACGAGCTCTCACTTTGGTCGGTGCTTTTACCGGTGCCATTTTCTTTCCTCTAACTTTAACTTTATTCTCCCCCAGCTGGGTTAGGATTACCAGGATATCTGGCTCGTTGGGTGAGAATATAGCTTATTATAATCTATTTCCATACGTGACAAACAGGATCCAATAATGAACAAAGGGCAACCTTACATGAGGTACTTGTGTCCTCTCTACAGGTTCCAAACAACAAAATGGAGCGGATGCCCACAATGCTCCAAGCACCGAACTAAGGAAATGAAAGGTACAAAACTTAACATAAAGGGCAGCGTAGCCACAGCCACAGCAACCAACAATGGTCCTTTTCTATTCTTTTCTGTGGGAATCGGTAAGCTTTGTAACAAGGAAACGGAGGAGATGGAAGGTCCCCCGCGAATCCTCAAAGCTGAAATCCGATGAAGCGTGAAGGAAAATGCGCGTTCTCCACGCTGAAATCCAACGAAGAGAAACTGACTCGGCGACCCGGAAAGAAATAGGGTATGCGGAAGCAGGTTCGGGAGCTTGAATGCGCACGACAGACCTTCACTGACCACCTGGAGGTTTGCGGTAAAATTCCCGCTGTAAAATTAGTGTTGATTCCCTCAGTTGGCAGCAGTGCTTAGCGGGGGGCCGCGGGGAGGACAAAACAATACTTTGTGGAGGCCGCGGGTAGCAGAACAGCAGAGCTTTAACAAAGCCTCGGAGAAGTCAAAGCTTACGCGGTTCCACGCTGTTCCGTGGCTTTTCCTGCTCCTCCAGCGACTCCGGCAGCTCCGGCGACAGCCCCTCCTTCCTCCTTCCTGCGTGCTCCGTGTAATTGGCTCACGTCAGAATCTGCACTCTCAGCACTGTAAAGACAGCCATTGATTATTTAGATGCCATAGCAAGCACACTCAATTCAAACTCCTCAAACACACATACATAGCACTACACAAAATAGGTGCCTACCTCAACAGCGCATACACTTCCACCAACCCTCCAAACACCTCTGTGCTGCCGAACTCTCACCGGCACAAAAACCCTTGCCACACAAATACACAAAAGCAGAGCAGAAAGTTGCACCTTCTCATACAGCTCCTCCAAAGCTTGGAACAACCTCCCACAGCACATCATAGCCCACTCCTCACTTTGTGAGTACTGCAAGAAGCTGAACACCTGGCATTTTGAATATTCACCAGGGAGACCCCTGTTGAAAATTGAAACAACGATGTGATTAAGCATTCACTAAAGACATGGATTCCCCTTTTATGACCGAGTTTTCTCCGTTATGTTGACTAAAGTCTGGACTCCATTTTGTATTGTCATGTCTCCACGTGCTCAGCACGAGAAGAGTCCTATCTTCGTGTTAGTTGCTCTTGCAATCTGCCTAGTAACAGTCTATAAATAACTCCTTTGTCCGTCTGGCGCATGCCCAGACTTGACCGCATCTGTTATCAGTTAGTCTTTGCTTGACCATGTTTTCGCGGGCTTAGAGATGTGTTAACTCCGCCCACATATTGATTCTGTATCGAAAATGTCCATAAAAGGTAATTCTTCTTGCCCCATGTTGTATCCACCCACTTATGAGCCCCTCTGTTGTGTATAAAAGGGGACCGTGTACGCCAGTTCTTTGTGCTACTCTATGCAATACTGAAGGGTGTTGTATGGATTGTAGGACCACCCTTAAGGGTTAATAAACTTTGTTTTTGTACCTTGCAGTTTCCGTGCCAACTTCCTTGTGGATTCCATTACAGGAGAGCGAACCCTTGTGTCCTGCGGGCCTAGCTGGGGCCTGTACTCATCAATTGGCGCCCGTCACGTGGGGCTCATCGGCGACTCGGATGCTCGAAGGACTGGTCGTGACGAAGGTGAGGAATTTGGCCGGGGATGTGATCACTGCCAGAGGCATTTTAGTCCTGGCATCCCGAGGTTTTCTTCCTTCCCTTCCGAACTGACCTTCTGGGTGGCGCCGGTCCTCGACTGAGACCTCTTCTGTCGGTTTTGCCGTGACAGCCGTTTGGGCGAATTTTGGAGCTTGGCAGTTGGAATCTGGACACTCTTGATTGGTAAGAACCGTTGTACGGTACTTGCTCTGAGTTTTGAAGCCTGGGTTGGCTATTTGAGTTTGATTTGTGATGACCGGTCATATCTTGTATTGATTACTGTGAGAACATATGCGTTGCAATACATATAGGCAGGTAATGTGGAGATATTTTTCCGGAGCTGTGTAAATTTGAACGGCGCAAAGTTTAAGTGCCATTTTTTTTTGATAATACTGCATATTTGCATTATTTTTGAGCATGCCTGCTTTTAGCGCACTCCGTAAGTGGTGCTGCTGCTTTGGAAACCGGTTAAACCTCGAGGAATCTGCTCCAGCCCTCCCAGAGGGGACTCCTAATAGGGATATGTATGTGAAGCATGGTCTTTCTTCTATAATGTACAGCACAGTATGGAGGAAATACACCAAAAAGGATCCTGAGTTGCGCTGGCCTTTGTATGGATCATTTGATATGCGTAAGATTGAGTATGTGGAACAGTGTATGTGTAAACGGCGTGCTCGTCAAGATATGTTTGAGTGTGTGCGATTATGGGTGAAGGAAATGCGGGAGTGAGAAAAACGTGAGAAAGCGCTGTTTGATAAAGAGCAACGGAAGAATGATCATGTGCGAGCACAAGAAGCGAAGCGTCGGGAGGAAAGAGAACAGACGGAGAGACAAGAGAAAGAGCGTAGGTTGCAAGTCTCGGGTCAATATGCTGTTCGGCAGCCTCTTTATCCTGTCCTTACTAATCTTGATGATGATTTTTTCCTATTAGATCGTTTCCCGCCACCTTATGTAGGTGCGTCTGCTCCGGCCGTTCAGGATTCTGGATCGGGTAAAGATAAGATAGACACGCGATCCATGTTATCTCTTGAGCGCTCGGGTGAGCTTCGGAAACTTTCTTATCGTGCAGTCTCGAATAAGATATCTTCTGCAGAGTTATTACCGATTCTGGAGGGATGGCAGGATAGGGAGAAGTTGTATTTTGCTGCCATTTTCTCTGATGAAGTGGTTGCTGCCTTTCGAAAATATTCTGATGTTTTTGAGCCACAGGAGATAGTGTCGGATTCTAGAGCACTACGTAATGGTACTTTCTCTCCCTCTCAGGTGCCTTATGCGGTCCGACGACTGTTCGCGCTACGGGATGAGATGCTTCAACTGCGGGACAAAGCGCGCCGGAACAAGGAGGAGGAGAGCTTGACCTTGCAGGCGGACGACCAGCAGCCGTCTTCCTCCCAGCCAGATAAGGGCGAACTAGTGCATGCTAAACCCATGCGAGAGGCGGCACCTTTGTATGTTCCTCCTAAAGGAGCGGGAACTAGTTTGGATATTACTTCCGCCGATGCTAAGGGATATTTTGTGTATAATTGGGTCTATACTCCCTGGCATAGGGCTGATGTTATGGCATTAAAGAATGCATTGCCTGACCCCCGCAAGAATCCAGCGGCTTTTTACGAAGAAGTCGAGGGGGCCTTGAATTCTTGTACTATGACCTTAGCAGATATAGATCTGTTCTTTGGGCTTATCTTACCACCGGATATGTGGCGATCTGTGCGGAAGGTGGATGATCAAGCCGCTTTTAAGGCTAAGTGATCTGAGATTGAGGATGAGGATAGGGAGAGGAAACCCGCGCAAAAACCACCTCAGCTTATCTTAGATTTCCCCGCTGCTATTTTGACCAAGTTGAAAACAATTATCCCCCCTAAAAAGATTGACTGGAACATGTTAGCCTCGTGTAAACAGAAGGTTGATGAATCAGTCGCAGATTTCTTTACGCGCTTTGAGGAGACATTTCATGATTTTAGTGGTCAGTCACTTACGGATGATACGGGCCGACACCTTTTTGCTGATAAATATGTGGCGAATTTATTACCAGAAATAGCAGCTCGTTTAAAAGCGAGTGAAAGTTCTTGGTCCACCGCGTCTCCGACATCCCTCCTGACTATAGCTCAGTATTATGAGCGTCAGGAACAAGAAGCGAAGGGGCAGGAGGAGAAGAAGTCAAAAGATTTAAAAACAAAGGTGATGTTAGCGCAAGTGTATGGTCCGCCTCGTCGGGGTGCCGATAGAGGTAGGGGAGGATTCTATGGTCCCCCTTCGGGTCGATCAGATGTAAATAGGATTCAATGTGCGTATTGTAAACAATCGGGTCATTGGGCCGGAGATTGTCCGGCGTTGTATGCGTCTCGTCAGGGGCGTAATCAAGGTCCACCGAGAGGTAGAGGGGGTTTTTCGAATTTCAGAGGGAATTCTAATGATCGTGCTCGTTTTGAACCTACTGTGCAGCAACGAGATAGACCCAATGTATTTGATCGACAGCACCAGTATCAAGTGTCAGGGACTGACCGCTCTGGATACCATGATTCGCAGCATGCATAGGAATGCGTTGGATGGGGGTTAGAATCAGTTGAGGTGCCGGTTGATCAGAAGGGTCCTTATGTCTCAGCGAAGGTTTTGGGTTCTACTGATCGGTTCCTAGTTGATACAGGAGCGACTCGTAGTGCGCTGTCCAAACAATTGGTTCCGAGGGCTCCCCCATCTGGCTTAATGGTTACATCGGTAGGGTTTGATGGTACACTCTCTCGAAGCCCTCTTTCTCGACCCCTTGCATTCCATGTTGCTCCCTTTTCTGCACCCTGTCCGTTTTTGCTTTCCCCGAACACGCCTGACAACATTATGGGTCTTGATATGCTCAAGCACTTCAGAGCTACGATCCGCTGCTCCCCCGCTGGAGTACGTGTGATATTGAATGATAATCACCCTATGGCAGAACGGATGTGTGTGGTTGCAGAGGATACTGTGTTAGCTTCTCTCCCTCGTACTTTGTGGGCCACTTCGGATACTGATGTGGGACAGATGGTGATTCTGCCCGTCCATATTAGTGTCCAGGAGGGAGCGGTGTTACCACGCCTACCTCAGTATCGTATTTCCCAGGAGGGGGAGGAGGCCCTTATACAGATTGTGCGGGATTTGATTAAGGTGGGAGTAGTGGAGGAAGTCCCCTACAACGTCTGCAACAGTCCTATTTTACCCATCTTGAAGAAAGATACGGATGCCAAAGTTTATCGGTTTATCATTGATTTGAGGGAAGTGAACAAGATCGTGATACCTCAGTATCCAGTGGTTTCTGATATCACGACGTTGCTCACTTTGGTCCCGCCAACGGCGACCACGTTTTCAGTTATTGATTTGAAAAATGCCTTCTTTTCGATCCCTATTCATCCTGATAGCCGATACCTTTTTGGTTTTACTTTGAATAATAGGTTTTATCGATTCTGTAGAGTCCCTCAGGGCTACACAGAAAGCCCTAGCATTTACAGTCAAGCATTGAAACGGCAATTGGATTCCTTTGTTCTGCTCGAGGGCGTCGCCCTTATACAATATGTCGATGACATCTTGTTGGCAGCTGACACTCCTGAGCTGTGTGAGAAGAGCACGTTGTCCTTGCTTTCCTTTTTGGCATCCCACAATCACAAAGTGTCGAGGAAGAAATTGCAATTCTGTAGACCAAAGGTGACTTATTTGGGTCACCTTTTGTCTAAGGAGGGGCGTGCACTCACACCAGATCGTATTCAAGCAATTTTGGACACGCCAGTGCCTTCCACACAGAAGGACGTGCGCGCATTTTTGGGTCTTGTTTCTTTTTGTAGGCAATGGATATTAGGGTTTTCACACATAGCTAAGCCATTATTAGCCCTTTTGACAAAAGACACACCAATTCCTCTTCCCTGGTCAAATGAGTGTGAAATTTCCTTCCAGCAATTGCGACAGGCCCTTTGTTCAGCACCAGTGTTAGGGACCCCTGATTATACAAAGTCCTTTTCATTGTATGTGCATGAGAAAGATGGATGTGCATTATCAGTTTTAGTGCAGATGCATGGCGGCAAGCAGCGCCCTTGTGCATATTTTTCGGCTGTACTTGATCCTGTTGCCCGAGCATTACCTGGTTGTTTTCGCTCGGTTGCGGCGACAGCTGTGTCAATACGCCAAAGCGAGGGAATTGTGTTATCTCACAAACTGTTGGTATTAGTCCCCCATGCTGTTGATGCTCTGCTTAATCAGACAAAGACGCAGCATTTGACCAGTGCTCGTTTAACGGGATATGAGTTGACGCTTTTGGCTCCTCATATTACGTTAAAGAGGTGTGTAACGTTAAATCCGGCCACATTGTTGCCGTTCCCGGAAACTCAGTCTGAAGCACGAAAAGCACACGATTGTATTCTGGTGACTGAGGAACAGACAAAGGGTCGTATTGATCTCCAGGATACGCCCTTTCCAGAGGTAGATGGAGAACTGTGGGTGGATGGATCATGCCTGAAGCTACCAGATGGTACGACTTCAGCAGCGTATGCAATTACCACACTGCAAACAATAGTGGAGACAGCGCGCATACCACAGAAATCAGCTCAAGCAGCGGAACTGATAGCATTAACACGAGCATGTGAGCTCAGTACAGGATTGTGTGTGAATGTTTATACAGATAGCCGTTATGCCTTCGGGGTAGCGCACGATTTCGGCCTACTCTGGAAGGAGAGAGGGTTTCTAACGTCACATGGAGCACAGATAATGCATGGAGAGTTAGTTCACAACCTTTTGACTGAATTAACATATCCGAAGAAGATTGCTATAATTAAATGTAGTGCCCATAAGAAAGTGGTTGATAAAGTTGGAGAAGGGAATGCTTTGGCAGACCGGGTGGCACGGGAGACTGCGATGCAGCCTGGTGCCACTGCCATGTACGTAGTGAAGTCGCAGGTAGAAAGATGGCACGATGCAAGGAGAGAAGTGCTGGAAATACAGAGGACCGCTTCTGATAAAGAACGGGAGCAATGGTCTAGTGATGGAGAAATGGATGATGAGGGTTGTTGGAGAAATAAGCAGATGGATAGATGGAAGTTACCCACAGCTTTTGTACAACCCATGGTTCAGATGGCACATGGGCTAGCACATGTTGGAGCTTCCGCAATTGTAAAATTGCTTACTCAAGTCTGGGAGCATCCAGAGATTGCTAGCACGGCAAAGAGGGTAGTGCAGACCTGTATGATTTGTCTGAGGTATAACCCAGGAAAGGGTACTCGAACCCCAGCAGGAGGATTTGCGACACCTACTGCACCCTTCGAGGTTTTGCAGATGGATTACATCCAGCTTGAACGCTGTAACAATTTGAAGTATGTTTTAGTGGTGGTTTGTGCCTTCAGTAAATGGGTTGAGGCATACCCTACGAAAGACAATACTGCAATGACTACAGCCAAGATGCTATTGAAGGAGTTCTTCCCTCGATACGGGGTTTGCAGATTGTTGTGGAGTGATAACGGACCTCACTTTATAGCGGACGTTATAAAGTATGTCCTGAAGGGTCTAGGCATTACCCAGAAGTTCCACGCTGTGTTTCACCCTCAGTCTGCGGGATTGGTTGAGAAATATAACGGTACTCTGAAGCTTAAGATCGCTAAGATCCAAGCTTCGACTTCTTTGACTTGGCCAGATGCTTTACCGCTGGCATTATTGTCAATTAGATCGATACCGCATTCTCGAACCGGTCTCACGCCTTATGAGATCGTTTTTGGACGCCCAATGAATATTTGGGGTCCACCAAGGCCTAAGTCTGTATATGATGTACCTTTTGTAATGATGAATGACTATCTGGCACAGTTAACGGATAATTTGGTTTCTATTCATCAACAGGTTCGAGAGGCGCTCCCTGACCGGTCCACAGGTGAAGGACATAACCTCCGGCCTGGTGATCATGTTATGATCAAAGTCTTCGAAAGGACGAATAGTCTGGAGCCGAGATAGGTTGGTCCTGAGCAAGTCTTGCTTGCGACGAGGACAGCTGTGCGAGTCTCCAACCGGAAGAACTGGATCCACTCCTTGCACTGTCGTAAAGTGCCGCCTGGATTGGTGGAGCCTGCTGTGTTGACCGACCATCGAGAAATCCTGACTGCGGAGAAAGGCCGTGCTGTGGAACCGAACGACACTGAGGAGCTCTTCCCGGACCAAGTGATTTCTGGAGGAAGAAGATATCACCTTAGACCAAGGAAGTGATTGCTGTATCCAAAGTTGTCAGAACGGCCCTTAGGTTAGTGAAACGGAGAGCCAATGTGGCAAGGGGGGGGGGATCAGCCCTGCATTAGTGTAGCGACACCCGTCTTGGCCCGCTGGTGAAGAAATCAACCACTGCCTAAGGGGAAGAGTTCTGACAACCTTTTAGTTTCAGGAAGATATTGATTTTTCATTTTAAAATGGAGAAGAAGAAGATTCTTTGCGCAATAGGTTTTATTGTTACAATAGCTATTGTTGGGATGACCACATGGTTTGTTGAAGATGTGACTCCTGCTCGAGAGTTGTTTGTTTTGACTACTCCAGTGCCTGAGGAGCACTACTTTTATACCCTTCCGTATCAAGAATTGAAGCATCGCCAGTCTTATTTGAATAACACTTTCATCCAGATGTTGCATCATACCCATGTTGCCACTAATGCTACAAATTGTTGGATATGTGGCATGATGCCAGCTCACCAGAAGAAAGGAGGAACTCCGTTTATACCTCTTCCTTTTTCTCATAATGGCTCTTGTAGAGCATGGTACACTTTGCTTTTTGCCACACGGAAACCTACAGTGGGACAATTACTCTTCAGACTTAATAGGGAATGTCATCAAGATAAAGATGGTTATCCACAAGCGAATGGGACAATTTGGGAATGGGAAGAGTATCGACCAGACAATGAATCGATTCCCTATATTTTCACGAACACTAGAGACACTGTGGGGAAAGACCGATTCGTGATTCAAGTGGCACAGGCTCAAGCGGACCTGTGCGTCCAGAGTTTGGGTTATATTCCTGTTGGTGTTAGTGACTGTATCACTATCTTGAACATTGACGGATTGAATAATAGTACCTTCTTAGCATCCCATAATACATATTTCTTATGTGGGAATAAAGGTTATTATCGTTTGCCAGCCGGTTGGTCTGGAGTATGTTATGTAGCATTCCTATTACCTCCTGTATTCTTGGCACCTACATCTTATCATAAAGATCTGAAGTTGTTGAATAATGTGACTGTAAATAGGTATAAACGTACTCTATCTATTGATGATGTTGACCAAACTGATACTAGTTTGCAACAGTATATTGATTTTAACCTAGGATTATTTTTCTTTGTTGGAGCTGCCCTCAATAGTAGGAAAGTTCGAAGATTAACAAGAGTTGTAGAGGCTGTGACAAATCAAACCGCTGCTGCTCTTGGGAATCTTACGGAAGAATTACAAATTACTAGAATTGTTGCATTACAGAATCGTATGGTGTTAGATGTTATGTTAGCTGACCGAGGTGGAGCATGTAAAATTATCGGAAGTAGTTGTTGTGTGTTCATCCCTGACCACACGCCGTCAGTCTATAATGCTATCAACAGGTTGCATAAAATTGCAGCTGAAATCCATACAGAAAACGGCACTTGGACCTTTTCTGGATGGTTTTGGGCATTGATCACCACATGGGGGTGGATGGTTTTAACTGGTCTTTGCATTATCGTGGCAGTTCTGTTTTCTTGTTGCATTTGTGTCCAATGTGGTCCTTTACTCTGTTCCCTATGTGTGTCATTCTGTATTCCCGATAAGAAAGCTATTGCCAATGTCACTTATCAGAAACATTTAACTAAAGAAATAGAAGAAATGATGAAAATTGACATATATGATGATTATTCTAATAGAACGGATGTCTTCAGTAAATGCTGAAAGGGTCGTCTGTTGAAAATTGAAACAACGATGTGATTAAGCATTCACTAAAGACATGGATTCCCCTTTTATGACCGAGTTTTCTCCGTTATGTTGACTAAAGTCTGGACTCCATTTTGTATTGTCATGTCTCCACGTGCTCAGTACGAGAAGAGTCCTATCTTCGTGTTAGTTGCTCTTGCAATCTGCCTAGTAACAGTCTATAAATAACTCCTTTGCCCGTCTGGCGCATGCCCAGACTTGACCGCATCTGTTATCAGTTAGTCTTTGCTTGACCATGTTTTCGCGGGCTTAGAGATGTGTTAACTCCGCCCACATATTAATTCTGTATCGAAAATGTCCATAAAAGGTAATTCTCCTTGCCCCATGTTGTATCCACCCACTTATGAGCCCCTCTGTTGTGTATAAAAGGGGACCGTGTACGCCAGTTCTTTGTGCTACTCTATGCAATACTGAAGGGTGTTGTATGGATTGTAGGACCACCCTTAAGGGTTAATAAACTTTGTTTTTGTACCTTGCAGTTTCCGTGCCAACTTCCTTGTAGATTCCATTACAGGAGAGCGAACCCTTGTGTCCTGCGGGCCTAGCTGGGGCCTGTACTCATCACCCCCCTGAACCACCTGCAAACTGGCTGGACAGCGCTATAGATGACTAACGTGCTATACAAATCTGCATAACATAAAATATGGCTTTACACATCTAAATACATGTCTTTATTAATTTATTGAAATAATGTAATAATTTATAATTTAATGAATTCTTTTAAAACTTCCTATGAGTGTTTCTTTTCTTAATCCTTCAATGTAGAGTATGGATAAACAAGTGTTTTTTTTAATAAGTAAAGTGGATTTCTTCAAAGTGTTATATTTGGTAGAATATATATATTAGAATGTTTTGGGATTAGTTTATTTCGAACCCTCAAAAGATCAAATTTGACAAACCTCATTATTATAGCTTGTTAGGTAACATGCAGCGCTTATGTGCAGAAACTAATGTGGGGTGGGTGTTTTCGTTCGTGTTAAATTGCAAATGAAGAAAATTAATAAAAAATAAATATATTTGACAAACTTGAAAGTCCAACACTTTCCCCAATGTGTTTAAGTTACAATTGGTAATAGTAAATCTCACCCCAAAAGTCTAATACTTTCCCGTTTGTAGTTAGGTTTAGAGTGGGAATAGTGTATCTCCTCCCATCCAAAGTCGTACACTTTTTCCACTTTGAGTAAGTTTGGAGTTGGAATAGTAAATCTGACCCTTCCCCCAAAGTCCCACACGTTCTCCACTGTGGTTACTTTGTAGTCAGAATATTATATCTTATCCTCCAAATCCAACTCTATCTATCTATCTATCTATCTATCTATCTATCTATCTATCTATCTATCTATCTATCTATCTATCTATCTATCTATCTATCTATCTATCTATCTATCTATCTATCTATCTATCTATCTATCTATCTATCTATCTATCTATCTATCTATCTATCTATCTATCTATCTATCTATCTATCTATCTATCTATCTATCTATCTATCTATCTATCTATCTATCTCTCTATCTATCTATCTATCAGTTCTGTGGATGATGTCATCAGTGATATCATCAGTGATGTAATTTGAGATGTCATCAGTGAGGTTACTGACAATGTCATGAGTGATGCTATATGTGAAGTTATAAGCAGTGCATTGCGGGGGCATAAGTTATGGTTAGCTCATGTAAATATAACTGCTAAATTTCTACAGTTTTATATGAGTGAAATCTGAGCCTAACTATAACGTCGCTGTAACCTTTGGTTTTTAAGTGAATTTCAAATGTTTTTTAAATTTTATTTCCTAACTGTAATCTTTAAAGGTTTACAGTGGGTGTGTGAGTCAGTGTCTGAGTGTCTCAGTGTGTGTGAATTGGTATGTGAGTGTCTTGAGTGGGCCTGAGAGTGGCTGCATATTTGTCTCACTGGCTGTTTGAGTGGGTGCATGAATATCTAAGTGGGTCTGTGAGTGGGTATGAGAGTGTCTGAGTGGCTTTGTGAGTGCCTCCATGTGTGTGTGAGCCAGTCTGTGAATGAGTGCATGAGTGTCTATATGGGTCTGTGAGTGGGTGGATGAGTATCTCACTAGGTGTGTGAGTGGGTGCATGAGTCTCCGAATAGGTGTGAGTGTTTGAGTGATGTGAGAGTGACTGAGTGAGTTTGCATGTTCCCCCGTGAATAGGTCAGTCTGTGAGTGATTGCCTGAGTCTCTGAGTCAGTCTGTTAGTGGGTGTATGAGTCTCTGACTGGGTCTGTGAGTCAGAGCATGAGTCTCCGAGTTGTTCTGTGACTGTTTGCATGAGTGCCTGAGTGGGTCCTACTAGTTCTCTGCCTCTTTTCTGCTCACTTCTGACGTTTATTTTGCCTCTTTCTACCCATTGCTAACCTTTATTTTACCTCTTTCTGCTTGTTTCTGACCTTTATTTTGCCTCTTTCTGCTCATTGCTAGCCGTAATGCTGCCTCTTCCACTCGTTTCTGACCTTTATTTTGCCCCATTCTGCTCTTTTCTGATCTATATTTTGCCTCTTTCTGCTAATTTCTGACTTCTGTTTTGCCTCTTCCTGCTCGTATCGGATCTTTGTTTTGCCAATTTCTGCTTATTGCTACCCACTATTTTGCCTCTTTCTGCTCGTTCTTGACTTCTATTTTACCTGTTTCTGCTCATTTCTGATCTCTATTTTGCCTCTTTGCCCTCATTGCTGGCCTTTAATGTGCCTCTTTCTGCTCATTTCTGATTTCTATTTTGCCTCTTTCTGCTCGATGCTGGCCTTTATTTTGCCTCTTTCAGCTGGTTTCGGAACTCTATTTTGCCTCTTTCTGTTAGTTGCTGACCTTTATTTTGCCTCTTTCTGCTCGTTTCTGATTGCAATTTTGCCTCTTTCTGCTTGTTTCTGACCTTTATTGCGCCTCTTTCTGCTCATTGATGATCTCTATTTTGCCTCTCTGCTTGTTTCTGACCTTTATTTTGCCTCTTTCTACTTGTTGCTGATCTCTATTTTGCCTCTTTCTGCTCATTGCTAAAAGGCAGCACCCTGTCTGTCAGAGCAAATATTTTCATTTGTTTTCCTACATGTATATTTGTGTGCAGAGAAACAGATGAAAACTCCACTTTCTTCAAGTCGGAGCTGTTTGACAGCTCTGGCTTGCAGAAAGAGGAGTTATGCTTGGATTTGCTTGGCAGGAGATGTCAGCCCCCACCAACCAAAAGCAAACAATAATCTCCCAAGGGTAGGCACATTGAGAGGTAGCAGGAGCCGGACATGGGGGTGGCAGCCGTCAGGGACATCCATGGCTCCATGAGGATGGGGCCATGCAGCCCCACTCATTGTAGGAGTTAGTCCCCCTTAATTTGCATAAAGTGTCCCAGGGACGTGTTGATCCCCGGGGCTGTGGCAGAGGTTTTACAGGCCCCTGCATTCATTTTAACTTTAGCCCGGGGAGGTGGTGGTCCACGGGACTGCAGGAGGGTTGTGCTCCAGCAAGGTGCCATACCGTCCATGCTGTGCAGGAATGTGCATTGGCGGTCCCGTGGTGATGCAGTTCTAAGGCTCACATATGAGCTTTTGCACTGCACTCCTGTGGGACTGCTAGGCCATCCACCCGCCAGAACATAAAATAACTCGTAATCTGGCGGGCAGGTGTTAGTCCTGTTTGGTGGTGTGGGAGGAGGGCGGTGGCGTGGTGACCTGCTCTCACACCACCAAACTCGTAATTGAGCCCTAAGTCTTCAAGTATACTTCATAAGTCGGGCCTTGGTGTAGGAAGGTGGAATCTGACTACATGGTTGCCCCCACTTTTTCCTGGTGTTTTGATGGTTTTTGACTTAGTTTGGCTGGGAACCTGCTATTCAGGTCCCCAGCCTATCTGCTTTCTCTTATAAATTGATTCCATGTACTTTAGGTACACTCCAGATTGGATTCTGGGGTACCCTTGTGAGTCCCTAGTATATGGTTTACTATGTACCCAGGGCATAGGTACACCAGAGGCCTACCAGGGGCTGAAGCATGTATTATGCCACCCCTGGAAAGCCACCCAAAATGACACCACAGGTCTGCTACTGCAGCTTGGGTAAGGTGGTACATGCACCCCTTACTGAGGAATAGGTTCACTATACCTCACCTATCACTGCACATACAAACCTATCAGTCACTCCTACAGTAGGCCTTATCAATCCTGAAGGCAAGGTGCTTGGTTATATGTGAGGGGGTGCCCGGGCATGAGCTGAGCCCCTCTGCAGCCTTCGGAATCTCTTCTCCGGGGTTGTCGGTGGTGCAGCCTGACCATATACTCTTAAGTGCATTATATCTTAAACGGTTAATGCTAACTTTGGACTGGCTGCACGGAAACATGTCGTGTTTGGTGTCAAACACCTTGGAATCATACCCCCACACCAGTAACTGGTGTGGGAGTATGATCCCACCCTTCTAGAGGGAGAGACATGGCAGCACTGGTATACACGGTAGAAACTTAACAGAGCCCTTGCATCATAAAATGGATGCTGCAGCCACAGACACAGGTCTGGCCTCCTGCTGCTGACCAAAACCCTGGCATGGGAGGCCTGGACAATAGGTTTCCTGTCAAAGGGAGGTGTAACCACCTCCCAGACAGGCTTATGTGTATTGGGGATGGGTGGGCGCACTCTCTGAGTGCTTTGAAGTCCTGCACTGGGGGCACATTTGGTGTCCCTGGGCATAGTCCAGCTCAAACCAGTTCAGGGGCTTCCAGCCCCTGCTCGGTCATGAAACTGGACAAAGGAAATGGGTGTAGCCACCCCTCTTTCCAAACCCTCCCATAGGTGGGTCTTCAGACCTAGTCCAACCCCTTCCTTAGGTATAAGTAAGGAACCTCTGTAACCAGAACTTTAGATATTCCTGGACGAAACTCTGAAGCTGAATCCTGGACCTTTGACGCTCTATTAAAGACTAGTGGACTGAAGAAATCTCCCTTGGGGTCAAGGAGTGACTCCCCTGCTTGGCAGGCACCAACAAAGCATTTTGCCGGATGCTCCCGCCGGACTCCGAAGTATTTGCAGCCCAGGAAGAGGATTTCCAGACATCCCAGAGGTCGACGCGAGTCGCCAGCAAAGCTGAGACCTGCAACCCTCGTGAGTAGTGTGAAACCGGAACTCCTGGTCACCGTGCACTTTTGCAAGTGCATTGACTTCTCGACGGCTCTTGAAGTTGTGTTTGGGGTTATTTGTAGCCCCCACCTCGAGCAGAATATCCACTGCAGATTGTTGGCCTAGTCACCCTGAGTCTGCCTTTTTGTGTTTCCTCTTGATGTCCCTTCGCAATCCCTGGTCCGTTGACTGGTGGGTTCCTGAGGGGGTAACTTTAATTTTCCTTAGGCTTCCCTGGTTGCTCCAGACGTGCTCCTACTCCCAACCAAGTGGTGAGTCCCTCAGACCTTGCTGGTCTGCACCAAAGCATCTTTCTCCTTTCTGCATGGGTTGCTGTTGCCAAGGCTTGTTGTGTCCAATCTGGGCACTGATACTGCAGCACTCGACATCCTTTGTGGGACAGCTCGAATCCAGCTCCTGGTTGTCCTCGATGCCTCCAGGTCAGCGTGACTGAAGAGTCAAGCTTCACCTTCTTCACTTGAAATCACCGACCTCGGTGGGCATTGGCCTATCGCCTTCCCGGTCACTGGCAAGTGACCCAGACTCTGTCCCCTCTGCTTTCAGGTTCTTCTCATCTTCAATCCAGGCTTGGATCTCTTCGGACACTTCTCATCTTCCCGGCAGCAGCACTTCTTTGCCAGCTCCCATTGAAATCGACGATGCGACCCGACACCATTTGACACCTATGCACCCGGCTTCCCTGGGTGAAGTAACACGAGTACTCCAGTGCTCCCGTGGTTGTTCCAGATTTCCAGACATCTCAGAGGCCGACCCGAGTTCCCAGCAAAGCTGATACCCGCAGCCCTCATGAGCAGCATGGAACCGGAACTCCTGGTCACCGTGCACTTTTGCAAGTGGATTGACTTCTCAACATCTCTTGAAGTCATGCTTGGGGTTACTTGTAGCCCCCACCTCGAGCAGAAGATCCACTGAAAATTGTTGGCCTAGTCACCCCGAGTGACCTGGGGGCCGCCATTTTGTGTTTCCTCTCGAGGTCCCTTCGCGATCCCTGGTCCAGTGACTGGTGGGTCCCTGAGGGGGTAACTTTGATTTTCCTTGGGCTTTCCTGGTTGCTCCAGATGTGCCCCGACTCCCAACCAAGTGGTGAGTCCCTCAGACCTTGCTGGTCTGCATCGTTCTCCTTTCTGCGTGGGTTGCTGTTGCCATGGCTTGTTGTGTCCAATCCGGGCACCGATGCTGCAGCACTCGACATGCTTTGTGGGACAGCTCAAATTCAGCTCCTGGTTGTCCTCGACGCCCCCTGGTCCTCGTGGCTGAAGAGTCAAGCTTCACCTTCTTCATCTGAAATCACCCGACATCGGTGGGCATTCGCCTATCGCCTTCCTTGTCACTGGCAAGTGAGCAAGACTCTGTCCCCTCTGCTTTCAGGTTCTTCTCATCTTCAACCCAGGCTTGGATGTCTTCGGACACTTCTCATCTTCCCAGCAGTAGCACTTCTTTGCCAGCTCCCATTCAAATCGACGACGCGACCCGACACCATTTGACACCTATGCATCCGGCTTCCCTGGGTGAGGTAACATGAGTAATCCGGTGCTCCCGTGGGTTTTGGGACAAGAACTTCCTAAGTCCCAAAGGGTTTGGTCCTAGTTCGATTCTAAGTGTCTCTAATCTTTAAAAATCTACCCACGTCTTTCCCCATAGAAGCTAACAGGAGCTCGTGGCTGTGTTCTCACACTGCACACGGCCCCATGGGTCCCCTGTGTCACTACCTTGGGTGGTCCCTTTGGGGTGCTTATTACTGTCATATTTGAAGTGTAACCTATATGTTTTGACCTCTAGCCTCATAAAGAGACTAGGAGGGTGTGTTTAGAAATAAATACATATATTTTATATATATACCTGGTGTGATTGTCTTTCATTTAGCCATTCAACAGATTATAGACAGGTAAAACAAGCTGCTTTACATTCCTTCAAGACTTAGCCTGAAGACTGCTCTCCATAGCTACCACTAGGATAGCTTTCAATAAAGGTTGTCTTTAACCTATAACCATTAAGGGGTTGTTTGGACTTTTACAGGGTGCCAAATATTACTAGTGGACAGCATATACCAGGCCAACTTCTCACACTTGGCTTTCATTTGTTCCACTTTTTTAAAATATAGGCAATTATGCAATTGTGCTATATAGCTGTGTATTCATGTGCTATGGTGAATAACTTAATGGGAATCCACCAGTCTGAAAACTGGTGAAACCATACAGGTAGGATCATGTTTGTTCTGACTGCTTTCTAATCAGCTCTCTCATATATTTCTTGATATTGACTGTGTCGAGAAATTCCACTGCTCCTGACTGACTCTCCTCTGACATTGGTTATGACAAGGTGATCATCATGCAACGCTAGGAATTGTGTAATGCTATGATCATGGAAAATATCTTCTTAATATTTGACACACTGATATTTGGGGAGCTGATATTTTTGGGTCAATATTGATTTTGCAGTCAATTGCCAACATTTTCCATTGTCTTTATTCCTTAAAGATGTTTACTCAATTGTTTGTGGTGTTTTACCAAAATATTGAAAAGAAAATATTGCGGTACCATGATATTGTTGCGTTAATATCTGATTTCCAAAATTTCGCTGGTTTTAACTCTGCAGCAAAAATATGTATTTTTATATCATTTAATTAATATCGTCCTATATATTATTAATGTATGTAATTTGTTTGTTGTGCTCTATTTCTGTTATAGTTGCCTTCAATTGCTATTTTTATTGTTTTATTTAAAATTGGTTAATATTTTAGGAGCAGGACATGGAGTGGGTAGCATTTTTAAAGTTAACTTTTTATCTTCAAATAATTAGTAATCTTTTTAATTTTTATCAGAAATGTATTTGTTTAATTCTAATATTAAAGTATATATTTGTATAATTTTATTTTAGTATTTTTTTTAGTGTGTGTAAATGTAAGATTTAAGTGTCTTTTTTGTGTTTCAACGTGTTGTGCAGTCTTTTAGGGGAATGATATGAGGAGTGCGTTACAATGTTTTTGGGACTTATAATATCTTTAAAACTTTTGCAATACATTTTAAAATATATATATATATATTTTTGGTTTACTTTTGTATTTTTATTTATTTTAAATAGTAAATGTTAGTGCATATACATTATTTTTTACCTTAAAAATATTTATTGAAAAAAAAGTTGTAGTGTGTTCTGGAAATTTCAATACGATTTGGGTCTATTGGAGTTTTTTTTAAAGTTTGTACATATAAGTTAAATATTTTTATATGTTTCAAATAATTGAATATTTGATTATGTATTGACTGGTATTTTAATTCAAGTTTAATCTTATATTATATATTGATAATATTTCTATTTTGTATAACATACATTTTATAAAAACAACAAAACGGTCCAGATGGCAGTACACTCAGCTGCTGGTGCGGCATTTGGGTGTCTGGACCTCGACCCCTAATAATATGATTCCACCAATGAGACGATGCCGCACTCACAAGGTATTATTAAAAGGATTTTTATTCTGGAAATACTGCTACATATCAGCTTCTCTCTCGAGCCCCATGACGCGTTTCGACATCCGTCTTTTTCAAATGGGAAGTGCTTTCAGCTGTTTCCATGCCGTGCTCGTGCTTTATATGCCGGTCATTATGGGAATTGAAGTCCTTCCTTGGTAGGTATGCAGACTTTAAAAGTTCGTTTCTGCTAAGTGCTTTCATATTTATGCAAATTCCCACTATTTTATTATGGCAACATTTTTTTCATTCCTGATTTCTGGGCCCTCTTTACACATATATGTTATTGGGCCGCATCGGTGATCTCAGTTGCCAAGGACATATCCTCACCTTTGATCAATGATGAGGCTGTCATTTAATCATATCTACTGCCTCAAAGGCAAACACTTGACCCAAATTTGTTAAGGGTCTGATTACGATGCCAGTGGGACCGGCTTCCCCAGGCCTGTCGGAGGAGGTCTGGCCAACACGGTCAAGTCAGAAGCGGTCAGTCAGACCACCGGATTATGATGTATGCTTCCTATACTTTGAATGACCGCTGACAGACCGCCGGCTCCAACAGACTTTCTCCGACCACCTAGATGGTGGTCAGAGAAAAACAGCATTCACAGGGCAGTACAAGGATCTCCGCCTGCCGTCCAGATTACGGTGTGTGTTTCCAATGATCCGACATTGGCGGTCTGACCCGCTGCCTCGAGTCATCAGAAACTATAGATTTAGGGTGCTTACTCACCCAAATCAGCTTCTCCTGGAAGCCTCCAGCATGGGTCCCTTTCTCCAGGTCCCCGTACACCGCGACAGATGAGCCCTGTAACTATGACCCTGTGGGTGCCAGAATGTAGGTAAGTGCATAGGCGGCATCATACCCATTGAATGGACTGTGCACAGATCGCCACACTCCAGTAATGGGGTAAATGGTTCACAAGGCATATCCCCACATTTCATGCATGTGTGTACTCATCACATGTTTCCTGTGATTTTTCATGCACTTGCAGCAACATTTTCAGAGGTATGTGCACTTCCGTAATTGAGACCACTGCGTTGGTAGTGGTTGCATTGTAATAAGGTGGGGGGAACTTTCCCAGCCACAGCGGTCGCAGATGGTCTGTCTGACCGACATCGTAATCAGACCCTAAGATTGGAGTGGGAAGAGTAAATCTATCCTCAGCAAAGTGCATCTCTTTCCCCATGGTGGCTTACATTGGAGTGGAAGTAATAAATATGCCTCACCTCAAAATCCAACTCTTTCCCCCATGTTCCTTAGATTGGAGTAGGAATGATAAATCTGCACTCAGCTAAATCCATAACGTACCCCAATGTGGATTAAATTAGAGTGTTTATACTTAATTTACACCCTTAAAGTCCTAAAGAATTCCTTAATGTGGTTTAGGATGGAGTGGTAAAGGTAAATTTGTAATTGAATTTTATTTGAAAACATGAGATATTGGTTTGCTAACATAAGTTTTATTTGTATATTAGTAGCACATTATTTCTCAACACAATATTCCATTTTATTCATGTTTTATTTTGTAGATGTTTTTAACATATTTTCAAAGATATTCATTGTTACAAACATTTTTCAAGCAGTAGTTTTTCAAACATATCTATATTTTTACATTTCATCAATTTTCTAACATGTTTTCATTTTTGATATATAAAATTACTTTACCATTTTATACAAAAAATTTCAATATATAGAAGACATATTTTAACCCCTTGCGTGCTCATGACGGAACCACTCCGTCATGAGCCACGGGCGGCGTGTGCTCATGACAGAGTGGTTCCGTCATGCTGGGGCCGCTCCGCCCACGCGTCGCTGATTCCCTGCCTGTGCGGGCGAATTAACGAGTGGGCGGAGTCGTGACGGAACCACTCTGTCATGAGCACAGCTCGCCCGTGACTCATGACGGAGTGGTTCCGTCACGAGCATGGGTGCGCCGCGCTCACCCCGCACCCCCACAGCACCGTGGCAGAATTCGCGCCGCGGCGAAGGGGTTAACAAACATTTATGTTATGATTTTTACAACTATGAGGCCGATTCCGATCTGGGTCGAAAAGCTCTCCAACCGAGCCGGATCAGGAGTGTTTTCCGACCGAGCCGGACTCCTCCAGTCCGCCCGAGCGAGAACGATGCGGCCGCATGCTGCCGTACTTGGTTCGGCCGGACTCCCATAGAAGTCAATGGGAGCCGGTCGTATGACGCGTAGATGGGCTCCCATTGACTGAATGGGTACGTCTCGCACAAGGGCGCCTCCTACAGTGGGTACTCGTCAGTGCCATCCGCACCATACATGCCTGTGTTGGGGAGACCCTTGGGTCTCCCACTGTGTCTGAGTCATAAGGCTGTGGGTGACGAGGGGTCTGAAACGGACCCCCAAAGGCAGCTTCCTGGATGTTTTGCGAGCCAGAAACTTCGGCTCGATCCGGCTGTCCGATGATTGCATCGTACTGGCTTGGTCGGAAATTGCATCCATTGCACGGCATGGTTTGCTTACGGACGAGACGTACGGAGCAAATCGGACCCGGAAACGATTTGGTCGGCGAATTTCGCGATGCTCACATCTTACTTGCTCGCTCATACAGCTGTACGAGTCGGGCGGAGAACACGTGTATGGCTCGTACATTTTCTGTCCGGATCGCGTTCGGAGCCCTTACGTGCTAGATCGGAATCGGCCCCTATATATGTTTAGTTTTGAAGTACTATTTGATATTTTTTCACTTTTAATAATTGGTACATTGTCATAAACACAAAATACAACGTTATACTTTTTCAATATTATATTAGTTAGTATAAAAGTAAATATAAACAATGATATACATTTCTATTATTTTTATAGAGTGTTGCACTTATTTAATCTTCATTTAGCAGCCATTTTGTATATCAGTGCCTTTATTTTCTAGTCTATTTCTAGTCTATTCCCCTTATTTGGGTTATTGGTGTTCTCTGTGGTCAAAGTTCCCCGTTCCTGCTTTCTGGATCAGATAAGAGTAATCTGAAGTTATTTTTGGGGGGTTATGTTTAGGGTTAGTTTAGTTAGTATACATTTGCACATACTACAGTTTCCACATTTATGGAAGCCCCTGCTGTGTTCATGTAGCCACGTCAGGTTACCCTTGTTCTTTTTAGGGTAACTAGGGCTAACCATATTGTGAATGGTTTTCCCTTTATGCTATGTTAGGCTGGGATTCTTGGTTATGTGTTTATCCATGCTTAACTTCGGAGATCAGACAAGATCAGGAGCTTTCAGGGTGGTATGTTCTTGGCACTTAAGTAGCACGTTTTGAAGAGATACAGTCTTTACTCTATCCTCTCTGGGGTCAAAGGTAGAGCAGCACGTCTTGCTTTCCTAACTCTGAGAGCACATTTTATACATCTTTGGCAGTCCGACCGCCATTGGACTGCTGTAACTGCCAGGAAAGCGAGTTCTCTGGTGGTGGTGCGGCTGTGAGGAGCTCGCAACATGATGATGGTGCCAATACATTACTGTTATGCACATTACCAGTTTCTTGACCATCAGCTGTCTCATGGAGTTTCTTACTCCATGAAACTGCTGGCCGTCAGGAAACAAATGGGGCCCTACAGGGCACCCAATTCCCAATGCCTGTTGGTGGATGCAAGGGGAAACATTTTGTGTGCCCCTGTGTGCCTGCACCCCCATTTCCTACACAGCACGGACTTCTCCTGTCCATGCCATACAGGTACTGCCTTTGATGCTCCCATTGTGGTGCCTTTTTCATATGCACTGCCGTGGGACCAGCAAAGAACAGCCCACTGTCAGGCGGTGCTCATACAGCTTTGGAAGCCTTGAAACGTGGTGGTGGTGTGGAGGACCCACATCAAGACTGCCAAAGTAATAATTAGGCCCTTAGTTGTGGTAGTTCAGTATGGTAGGCTAAATCATGTTGTATAAGGTTTAATGTAATGTTTCTTTACAAACTATTATATGTAGTTTGGGATGTTTATGGGGTTATATAGTATGCGTCGCTATTTTGTGTTTTTTTTACATGCGTTTCATTTTGGCTTCGGATTATTCCTTATTTTTGTATAAATTTGTAAAGGGAACCACATTTGGTTATTTATTAACCAATATTATTTTTAATTTCCCTAATTTCATAGTTTCCTTGGAGTAATTTTTTAATACTTTATTTTTTAACAGCCTTTTGTCACCCCAGAGATCTTGAAGCCTTGGCAGGGGAAGGAAAGAACTTTCACCAACCAGATGTTGGGGTAGTCTAGAAGTTTCTACCCACTTTAAAGACTGGCACAAGATATAAATATTGGACCCTAAAACCAAGTCTTCAGTACATTCCTGGACCTGTGGAGGACCCCATGAAAGAGGACTTTCCTACTGCTTGAGGTCTCCTTTGTACCTCAGAAGACTGTCCAGCTGCTACCAGAGGACTGCCCTGAAGATTGAAGCCATCTTGTACCCTCAGAGGCTGCTGGGGCCTGCCTTGCTGCTTAAACCCAGTACTACAAAAGTGACCCAAAAGCTAGTTGGTTAGCCTGTCTCCGCTACAGGGATATAAGAAGCTCCAGAGACCCTTAGCCCTCTACCTGGCCTCTGCCTGGAGTGAGTCCTGACCCCCAGGAGGTGCTCAGCCAATCCTGGACCATTGGAAGTGGTGCGAAAGGTACTCCTTCTGCCAAAATGTTAAACCTGAACCTAAACAAAGAGACCTCAGAACCAACATAAGACAGAGACATACCTGCTCACCCATCCATCCCAAGTACCTTCCTTTGGTTTTTGCTTTGAGGTAGCTCTTGCCATCTTCATTTCAATAGCAGCAAATCCTGTTCAGCAGGACCTCTCGACAAACAAGGCTGACTTTGTGGATCCCTCATCGGAAACAGCCTACAACCTTGTCCCTCTGGAGATTTTCCAGTCCCAAAAAGTGACAATGTCTGAATGTAGAAATATTCACCATGACCTCATCCACCTGCTGCTTGAGGTCGGACCATCCTCCTTGGACACAGTCAACTGCCTTGCGATGCTGAACTTTACATTCTCAGGAAATATTCTTTGAAGGCAAGTCGAGACCAGGCCCATTTTACCTTGCATATTTGAACAGCACTCCCTTGCGGTCGGCCATCACTTTTGCTTATATCTCACGTGATTTGACGCCCGCAGTTGGCGCTTTGATCTTTTAGCTGCTAGTTTTCCTAAAACAATGTAAAAATTCATAACTCCAGTTCTACTGGGTGGATTTAATTTGTTT
This sequence comes from Triturus cristatus, assembly GCF_964204655.1. Lineage (NCBI taxonomy): Eukaryota > Metazoa > Chordata > Amphibia > Caudata > Salamandridae > Triturus > Triturus cristatus. The sequence continues at coordinate 705,602,105 of NC_140584.1, read as the reverse complement.
TGGTGTTATTTTGTTTATCAAAATGTGTTCTATTTGTCTAAATTGGCTTGGAATTTGTTTTGTGCTTGTGTATTACTTGATGTGTGTTGTGTTAATACTTTACAGGTTGCCTTACTAATTGTGATTGCTGTAAGAGGAGAGTTCACACCCCCCTCAACCACTGACCCTATTTCTGACACAGGCTATGAGTCTTTTGAACTTTGGGATATGCAGGAGTTTGCCTGTAGTATAGTCAGTCAGGATCATTTGGTGTTATGTTTTTTTAATTGTGCCTTTAGGCTCGTGTAACTTGTGATAGCATCCCTAAAGTCTATACATTAGAATAATACTTTGTGCTCTTCCAGTGTGTTTTCCCACTTCTTGTACTTTCTGTATATCCCATTTGACTAAATAATTGTTTTCCATTATGAGCCTTGATATTTGTGGCTCTTTCCGACAGTTTATTTGCTGGCTTTAGAATAATAAAAAAATTATGTTATGTAAAGAATATTTTTCCAGAGATGCTTTGTTGGTGTTTCTGTTTATCTTGGGGCTAAATATTGTCCAGGTGCTAGATTTGGTTCTGTTGGAATAGTATCATGTGTTTTATATTTTTGCGAGCTAGTTTTATTTAATTTGTAAATTATAGTTTTTAATTACGTTTTATGTACTTACATTTTTAGTAATGTTTGTCCAATTTGGTGTCAGCATGATGATGTTTTTATTTTATTTTTGTTGTAATTTTTGTTTTGGATTTTTGATAACTATATTTAAGAAACATGAATAGAAAGGTTCATATTCATTATTTTGTTCAAGCAAATCATTGGATTTTGGGAGTTTTTAGTCATAAATAATTATCTTTATTTTATTTACTTTGAAAACTCCTATTTCTTTTCTTTTGGGGGTGACTTTTTAATTTCTTCTATATTAGCAATCCAGCAGAGTGCCACTTTCCTGCAGGTTTTTATTACCGCCATAATTTCTTGCATGTTTTGTAACCCTTTTTATAGTCGACTTTTAGTTAATAAAATGTTTGCATTGGTGAATTAGTAATAAGTTTCATTTTATTTATTGTTTGTTGTATGATTTTTTTAGGTTCCCTCCTTATTTGGTAGATGCTAATTTACAGTTTAATTGTCAATGTTCTAAATATATATACATACATTATAAGTTTTATTTAAATATAACATTTTTTCATATTTATAATTTTGAAATGTTTGAATAAATAGTTTGTTTTTTATTGTTTTATGATCGGTTGTTTGAATTCTATATTTTAATGTTATTGATGGTTTAATGCTATTTTTCTATATTTCTTTTCATTATATTTTTCTATATTTGTAATAGTATTTAGAAATATTCTATATCATGTTTATCTTCTAAAATAATTGTTACTGTGTAATGATTTGGTTTATATTTTATGTTTTTTAACTGCTAATGTATATTTTAATCTATATTATCTAACAGAATTTCGACTGTCGATAATTTATTTTGTCAATATTTGTGTAGTTTATGTATATGTAATATATATATTTTTATTTTTTATTTAAAAATAGAGTCACAATATTTTCGTAGTCAACATTGTTTTTGAGATATTAATGCAATGGGGAAACCCTGTATTTCACAGAAACTGGGTCAAGTGTCAATGAGGACAACAGTGATTTCGACGGATGTATTTAAAACATATCAAATACATAGTTACTGAGTGTCTTTAATCAATTCCCTCTAGGTATTTGATATAGTTAACAGATAAGTACAGTCTGGATTAGAATGCAACATCTAACTATATCACATGTAGTTAGAATAACATTCTTTGCATATCTAAACAACATTCAAGGAGGTGCTCCAAAAATACACATGAAATGCGACGACACAGTGCTCATGAATTGTAATTAAAGTAAGTCAGTAAATAAATTCTATTGCACAGTTAAATAAAATCATTGTGACAATCATATCAACACACCAACATCAGATAGGTTAAGTAGAAACAATGATAACTAGCTAAAAAGACCATTCCACTTGTTAAAAACAGCTTCTCTGCAAACATTGCTAAGGACCCTTATAAACAATATTGCCATGTCTGTTGCATCAAAGCAAACCTAAAGAGTACTGTCATTAGAGCGAGGATATTTTCTAAGAGGGTCAAATCATATTCTAGTTAAAGTACATTAGGCAAAAGACACTACAATTACACTAGAAGCTAGATTTCAATAACTCATGGAAGCAATATTAAAAACAGCAGTGCTGTAGGAATCAGTTGAATTGTATTTTCTAAAAAGAGCAAACTACAGTTTTGTGAAAGTGCATTAAGCACACAATGCTAAAATCACAATAAAAACAGGATTACAGAGATTTCTAGAAGAAATCTTGTACAGAGACATATTACCCTCTCTCACTTTCATTTCTTAAGGAAAGCAGAGTACAAAAAGTTAAAACACATGTACTAGCTGTTTAAAACCCATATCAAGAATTAAGCAGGTCAATTCTCGAGGGAATTCAATGTGATATTTAACTGGGCGGCTGAGCAGTTCTGTGCTGAGTCATAAGTGACTTGGATATTATGAGACGTCATAACAGTCTAGGCATCAGTAGGATTCCCTAAAGCAGCTCAAATGCTAGAGAAGGTGTTCAATAATCAGATATGTCTGTTCCTGGAATCTAGCACCATCCCTTTCGGCCAGGTTACAGCACTGAGTCCTCCTTACTGGAGGTATCAGAATTTATCAAGCTTAGGCTTGATACGGGTGTGTCAGCAATGGTCATTCTTTTAGACTTGTCATCATCTTTTGACAAGGTCTTGCACCCCATCCTGCTGAATAGACTAGGGAAGATTGGAATTCAAGGGAACCAGCTGGCCTGAATCAAATCATATTTGGAGGATAGATCACAGGTGGGGTTTTTTGCTGTCTTCTTTTCAGACCCCAAGTCTCTGAACTACAGGGTGCCTCAGGGCTCTGCCCTGAGTCCCATGCTTTTCAGTGTCTACTTGGAACCCCTGACTAAGCTGGTTTAATCTTGGGGTTTGAAGGCAATTTCAAAAGCGGATGACTCACAGCTTCTGCTCCCTTTTCAGGATGAGGCACCTGATGCACTCAAGTCCTTCAAGGGCTACCTCAAAGCAGTAGTCGACTTGATGGGCGATAGCTGCTTCAAAATTTATTCTGATAAAACGGAAAGCCTTGTTTTCAGCAAAAGTATGATCCCTGACTCTCTCCACTGCGTGCTGTCTGAGTTGGGTGCTATTCCCTCCCCTTCTCACTGTGTCAGATATCTGGACGTCAAATTCAACTGAGCTCCGTCTTCTTAACCTCAGGTCTCTTCTAACTACTTTGCTACTTCGTAGTCGCTGAGAAGGATGCTATCTCTTGTCCTGTGCAAACACAAGGAGATGATAGAAGGAGTGCTGACATTTTTCAGACACTCACCCCTAGTCACATATCTGGGTTAAATCCATCACTCTTCTTTAGCTCACTTTGCCACCCCAGTTCAGACCCAGCTATATGCAAATCAGTCTTGGCCCTCTGCCTCGCGGGAGCAGTCCAGCCCGAACTGCCAAGCCAGATCTTCCCTGGACGTGAAACAAGCATTCTGGGACCGGTTTCGGGTAACACCCCTCATCAGCCAGGCTAGCTTGAATCCAGTGGCAAAGTGAGCAAAGGACCCACGTCGGGGTATACCCTTCCAACTTAGGGCGAACAAAGCAAATACAAGGAGATGTTGGACGGAGCGCTGAAACTTTTCAGACAGGGAAAGGGACTTCATAATCCCTATGGTGTTGTAGGTTTAGGCTCCAACCGATGCTCCAACTGGCTCCTTGAGTTTGCAGGAGGCATCGGTCAGTCCCTCTGTCCGCTGCACTCAGACCAACCACATCATTATGCAGCGGCCGAACCGTAGCCTCAGATGTCATACGGAGCACCACTGGCCACCTGTTGGTTGCAAATAGCCGACGTAATCAGGCCTTGAGTGTCCCGATATGTCAATCGGTGTCCGCCCATCTCTGCTAGCTGCACTCGATTCCTGTAATCAGCTGTATCAAACGTAAGGCTCTAATCTTCACCTATAGAGCACTGGAGAACAAGGGACCTCAGTACTTGAGATGGAGACTCAAGGCCTATATACAGAGTAGATCCCTCAGGTCTAATTCCTGGTGGTTCCTGCATAACCCAAGGATCCACAGCACAAGGTGCCTTTCTGACAGCAAAACTTTGGAATTCACTTCTGTCAATCCTTCATTTTGTTCCCTCTGAAAATATCTTTAGGATAAGCCTGAAGTCTCATCTGTTTAATGCTTAGGTCAGCTGTCTTGTAGTCTATTCTGTTCTCTATGGTGGCCCTGCTGTTTGCGCTGGGACGCTACCTCAGGAGCAGCTGTGCACTCTATAAATGCCATTGTATTGTATCGAAGCTGTTTTGCCATTTAACCTTCAGTCTCCTATTTCTTGTCTCCCACAGAAGAGTTTCTCAACTTTTTATTTCATATTTTTACTTTCTTTATTGAACTAGCTAAATATTGTTTCAAATATAGCTTTACTTGAGATTTAAAAGTGTTGGATCTCAGTACATCAATTGCCCATGAATGTAATAAAGAGTACTAAAAAATCTTTGTTATAGTGGTTTAAAGGCATTGAGGCCTAGACTTAGTAACATTTTGCGTTGTGGTTGCACCACAATTTTTGTGCAGCCATGACGCAAAATGCTTGTTGAGATTTACAAAGCCATGGAAGGACCAATTTGCATCGCCTTGCGTGGCTTTGTAAATAAAGCGTTATGCAACGCAGTGCCTTACACTGCATTGCATTACACTGCATGAATTAGGCATTACATGGGTAGAGCATGGCATGGGGGTTTCCATGCATTCACTCTATTTTTTGATGCAAAACCAGATTTACTAAAGGCAATAAACCTGGGTTTGCATCAAAATGGTGCACCTACCCAATAGAGGTGCAACAAGGAGAAGTGTTTTTATTTCTTATCATTACTGCCTCTTTCTCTGTGTGCTCCATTCTGGAGCACAAACGAAAAGAGCAATATGCACCTAAGGAGTGGCTTTGTGAAAGAAAGAATTCCTTCCTGTACAAAAACAATCCTGCCTATAAAGCCGGCACACTTGCACCATGGAGAAAGGGTGTCTGCATTGGCTCTATGCTGCCTGAAGTGCACTAGGGCATTGAGAGAGCAGCTTGCTATGTTGTGTTGGGTGAAAGGTTAATAAATCCTGGCCCTAAAATACAAGAGCACTTACTGGCTATTTTATCCATACTTGGATTTGCTCTCTGGCCTCTTGTTACTATCTTAGTCTTCCTCTTTCCAATATTTTAGATGGATCAAACTCAGAGCTCTTTTCCTCTTTAGGTTAGAGCGTTGTGGTCACTTACTAAGCTGGATGATAACTTTGAAATTCTTGGTCTTGTCAAACTGTGACAAGATGTGGACTACTGCTGATTCTGTAACATGACTGTGATATGTTGGCACTTAACTTAAACAACTGAAGGTTGGGCATGTTCTTGGCATTCCTTTTATTGACCGGTAAACTAAAATTCATAACCTAAAGTGTGCACATAGATACAGACACATGCGCACGCATAGAAGATGTACAGTATATAAGCTCAATAGCACAAGTTGTTGAGACACGCAAAGACACAAACTCTGTGCCAAGCTGAGACACACACAGATATTCTTTTTGAATCATTGTATTTGTGCTTTACTTGTTTCCTAACAAGATAAACAGATAGATAGGTTCAGCTCCAGATGGAAACGTTCGTGAAATTGTACTAATTTACCTTTTCACAAAGTCTTTGATTACCTTTCCTCAGCCATCCGAGCTCACCCCAACCCACCCCACCACAATATATATCACTAATCCCAAAAATATGACAGACAGTTGCCTAGTCGTTCTAAATCCTTACAATATTAAGTTACGTCAAAAAAAATGATAATAATAATAATAATAAGTGACGGAGAGGGAATCATGGAGGGTATCAGCTGTGATTTGTGTGGCTAGTATATTTATACAAAAGATTAACATCTTGGGAAGAAATACGAAAATCTGAACTCGTCAATGTGCAAATATTTGCTGATAACATTGAGTCTTACTCATGATCATTTTACTTCCAAAACCACCTGCTACTTGCAAACATCTGTGGTTTCGAAACGATGCAAGTATCTAATTAGCGAAGCACATCACATTACTATCTGCAAGTGGATAAGAACAGATTATTATGGAATTATCATATGCTAAACCTACTCATATGAATTTCTGTTGAATACATTACAGTATAATGATGATAAATGAATGCTTGTTTTTTTATGCAGCCGCAGTCTGCTATCGAATCAGCTTTATGGTGCTTTTGGCAGCAGAGAAGAGACACTAGCAATTGAAAATAGAGCTGCATAATTATACTGCTCAAGTTTCTATCCTGATTTTGAATGTTTGGTGGCAATTTGTTGTAAATTGCAGAATTTGATAGGAAAGAAGTAGAGACCGTCCATTCAATTAGCAGTAGTCCATCACCAGGTAAGATCTAGACTTTAATTTTAACTTTATACATGGAAATCACACGAGGAGAAGACGGTCACTTAATCTGAACACTGCTGTTGGATGTTGTTAGGGAAAACGTTTTAGCTATAGCTTCAGCTGTTTCACTTTTCATGTTTGAAATGCTTTATCGAGAAAATTATTAAAACAGAGAGATACCAACCATTGCAAATAATATTATCCAGTACTTAACTAAGATGACAATAGGTTAATACCATCTAGCAAAAGGACAAAAAGCATTTTATAAAATTTTATAGGTAAGAAGGGAAGAAAAGCGAGAAGGGAAACAAAAAGGGGGAGAAGTAAAAGGAAAAGAAGGAATGAAAACACTACAAAAGAAATATGAAGAAAATACGGCATATTGAAAAGGCAAATGAGAAAATCAAAAACATATTAATCAGTTGAATGTAGGGGTAATAGTAGAGGTATGAAAAATTAAGAGAAGGAGGACAGAGCAAAAACCATTCAAGGAGGTTTAAAATTCTCAGAAAAGGAATGTGAAATGTTTTTCAAGGCCATACGATCAAGGTATGTTGTAAGGGGTAATCAGAATAGATCTCTATTGAGAGTGGGAGTGCAGGAGGAGGCAAATGCCACATCAAGTCTATGATGGTAACAAAGAGAGTTCCACCAACATTGTATAGAAAGCTTGTTGAGAGTTTTCCAATTAAAAGATATGTGTTGGAATGCCAGAGCAAGCATAAAGTTTAATAGACCAGAGCAATGTGGGGGGAGATCTAAGGAATCAGAAAGACTACCTATAAAGAGAAGAGGTATAGAATAGGGAATAGATATAGCAAATAGACGAGAGATGTAGGACCAAACTTCATCCCACAATGTAGCAACAGGAGGGCATAGAAAGAAGAGATGGAGAAGGTCAGCATCAGGGAAGCCACAGGTCCAACAGTTAGAATCTTTAGAGAAAGAGAAGCGAGAAATAGAAACTGGGGCGAGATATAGCCTGTGATATAGAAAAAACAAAGATTGGGTCAAAGAAGCAGAGCGAGAGATTTTTAGATATCTAGACCAATTGTTATCCCAAAGAGTAACAGACCAATCACATCCCAGATCTAACTCCCAAGCAAGTTCCAGTTTAGATTTGACACGGTTTGGAGAAAAATTTATAAATAGGAGAAGCTTTAGGGAAGGTAAATAAAATATGAAGAAGAGAAGATTGGGAAATAGGAGAAGATGAGGGAGGAAGGGAATAGTAAACGTCGAGAATAAGAGCCATGAGAACAGTGAACTTGTGTAAAAAGGATTGAGGACACTGAAATAAGAGTCGAAATTGAGGAAATGAGCAAGGAAGAAGTCCATCGAAGAGTTGCTTAACCCATATGAGACCCTTTGATCTCCAAGAAGTCCAACAGATAGGTCTATTGTTTAGTAGGATAAGCGAATTATGCCAAAAGGGGGCCTCCAAAAAGGATTCACGAGTAATTGGGGCAGATTGGACCAAGGAACTTAGAAGGGAAGAGGTATATCTGAATAAAGGAAGGGAAGTATATGGATTTTTGGTAGAGAAATGTATAACTTCATTGAGAGAAAAAGGTGAATGTAGCATGCGTTCTATAGAAATCCAGAGAGGAGTAAAAGGAGAAGGTTCTGATGCAAGCCATCTGGAGGCTTGACGTAGAGAAAAGGATTTATGATAGAGACGAAAGTCTGGGAAGTTGACTCCACCATTCAATTTCGGTTTACGAAGAGAAGCTAAAGCAATTCTAGGCTTTTTGTGATTCCATAGGAATCTTGAAAGGCAGGAATCGATGCGTTTAAAGTGAATGTGTACAGGGAGCATGGAAAAGGTATATATAAGGATAGGGGATATCCTCATCTTAATCGAATCCAGCCGACCCCACCACGAGAGATAAAGAGGATTCCAAGAGGATAGTGATGTATCAATACGGGAGAAGTCTGTAAACATATTCAATTGAATGGATGAGGGAATGGAATTAGAGAACCATATACCCAGGTATTTAATTTTTGAGGAATTCCAGGCAAAACCAGTAGAGGAAAAATGATGAGGGAGGCAGAATTTTGTAAGAGGGAGAATCTCCGTTTTATCCGAGTTAATATTGTAACCAGACACTTGTGAAAAGGAATTAAATTCAAATAGTAAGGCGGGAATAGATGTTTCGGGGGCAGAGATAAATAAAAGGATATCTTCAGCATATGCAGAGAGTTTCAATTGATTATTACCATACGGAAAACCAGAAATGGATACGTTATTCCGAATAGAAGTCAAAAAGGGTTCAAGGGCAAGAACGAAGAGAAGTGGAGATAAAGGACAGCCTTGACGGACACCGCGCCGGAAAGGAAAATAAGAGGATAAATGACCGTTAACTAGAACAGAAGCTTTGGGGGCAGAATAAAGTAGGGAAATGAGGGAGATGAATTTGGGACCAAAGCCGGGCCAGCGTAAAGCAGCAAACAGAAAGGACCAATACACTCTGTCAAATGCCTTCTCAGCATCAACAGAAATAGCAGCTAGAGGAATGGAAAGAGATGAGATTTTATTTAAAACGTTGAGGAAAAGACTAGAGTTGTCCGAGGTAAGTCTACCTTTAACAAAACCACATTGTTCCTTACCAATGAGATGGGGCATAAGAGGATCCAAGCGTAGAGCAAGCAATTTAGCAAATAATTTATTGTCCACATTTACTAAAGATATCGGTCTGTAGTTTTTACAAAATTGAGGGTCACGACCCTCCTTGGGAATAAGGCAAATCGTGGCCTCATGGAAAGTTCCTGCCACCCTGCCAGAAAGAAAGAATGATTGAAAGAGTGTTAAAAGTTTAGGGAGTAAAAGATCAGAAAAATGAATGTAGAATTCGACAGAGAAACCATCAGGTCCCGGCGACTTCCCTTTAGTAAGAGTCTTTAAGGCGCTATCAAGTTCAGTAAGGGAAAGTTCATGCTCAAGGCCGAGAAAATTGAGATGAGAGGTAGAAGGGGCAGGAAGCTTCTCAAAATAGGATTGAATAAGAGAGGTGGAGGGAGGAGATTCGGGTGTGTAAAGGGATTGATAAAAAAGCTGGAATTGGGTAAGTATATCTTGCTCTTTGTGTACAAGTACATTATCTGAAGAATAAATAGAATCTATAGAAGTACGTTCCTTACGCGATTTCAGATAGTTAGCTAAATGTTTACCCGATTTGTAGCGACCACCATAGTAACAGGCACTACTCCGAAGAAGAACCAAAGAGGCATTGTCAGTAGTAGTTTTGTTAAAATCAAGTTTAGCATGTATGAGATCCGGTAAGACAGAATTGTTAGAGGAGGTGTAAAATCTATGTTCTAAGGACTTAATATGAGTCAACAAACCTTTCCGCTTGTTAAGAAAGAGTTTCTTTTTCTTAGAAACAAAATCAATAATGAACCCTCGTGCCGTCGCCTCAAAAGAATCCCAGATAAGATGGGGGGACAGAGAAGGATCAGAATTAAGTAAAAAGAATTCCTTGGCAAAGGAAAGAAAAGAAGAAGAGAAAAGAGGGTCCGTAAGAAGAGAGTTATTAAACCGCCAGCGAGAAGATTTAGGATGTGAAGGGAGGAGATCAAGGTCTGTTACAATAGGAGCATGGTCAGAAATAACTATGGGTTCGATAGAAGAGGATAAGAGATTTTGGGAAAGGGGTTGGGAGAGAAAAATGTAATCAAGACGAGAAAGAGAAGCATGAGGGGGAGAGAAAAAGGAGTAGTCTAAGGTATCAGAATGTGAGAGTCTCCATGAGTCAATGAGATGTGATTGTGAAATAGTGTCAAGGAATTGCTGATGGGATTTGTGAGGTATAAAGCGGACAGATGATTTACGATCAAGGAACGGATCAACAATCTGGTTACAATCACCACCAACAATAAACATGGTATCTCTGTGTTGGAAACATTTCGTGGTAATTAAAGGCCAGAAATTACAATCAGGTTGAGTAGGACCATAAACATTAAAAACAGTTAAAGATAGAGAATTAATTAATAACTTAGCAAGTACCCATCGACCTTCAGTGTCGGTATCCTGGGATACAACCTTACATTTTAGTTTCTTGTGGCATAAAATAGCAACACCATTTTTTTTATTGGAAGATGGGGAAAATAAGACCGTACCCACCCAGCCTCTTTTCAACTTAAGCGACTCGGCTTCAGAAAGATGAGTTTCTTGTAAAAGGACTAAATCAGGATTATAAGAAGCCAGGTGGGAAAGTATTCTCTGTCACTTAATAGGATTAATAAAACCTTTTACATTCCATGAATTAACTTTGAAGGTAAAAACAGTAAAAATGTAATAGAAAAAGAAAAGCCATAAGGACAAGAAGTGAGAGAAGAATGCCAATAAATAAAAGAGAAAAGAAGATGAGAGAAAAGAGAATTTAAAAAGGGAAACATAAGAGCACAAAAGAGAAAAAATAATAAGAAGGAACAAAAGAGGGGGGAAAGGTACAACCAATAAATAAAAGGGACAGAAGGGATGACAGGGGAGAGGAAGGGGGAGGGAAAAACAAGAAGAGAAAGTACATATCCAAAAAGGATGACTGAAGACAACATACCTGAGGGGGAAAGGGGAACAGAGAGCGGTGGGACAATGGCGACACTCAACAAGATGAGCCCCCCATATGCGGGAGTCCGAACCACACCAGGACAGGGAAAAACGCAGAGAGGGAGGCGACAAAATGAACTGGACCCAGGCAACCTATTAGAGTAAAACAAAGAAAAGCAATTAACACAGAAAGAATTAAAAGGGGTAAAAATAGTCAGCAATCCTTAAATATATAAAAAGAAAAAAAAAGAAAAAATAATGAGACCTAAGAACAGTGATGTCTAAAAAATAAAAAAAACAGAAAAGAGGCAAAGCCTAAGAGGAACATTACACTAAGACACATAATATAGCATCAAAACAATACAACTGTAATGAAACCGGAGGCATGAAATGTGAATTCAGGAACACGAGACCTGTAAGGAAAGAAGGTTATATGATCAACCATTAGAAGAGGTGGAAGTGTCCATGCCGTTGGGAGCGTGAATATGAATAAAGTTTTAAAGTTCTGCAGGATTTTGAAAAGTCCATGTTTGGTATGTGACTTTGAAAAGACATGGATTGAATAAACCATATCAAGCGCCCAAAGAGCGAAGAGGAGCTCGAAGATTCAGAAACTCCTTTCTTCTGGTCGCAGTAGCATTGGAGACGTCTTGTGAGAGAAACACCCTCTGACCCATCCAGGAGATCTGACGTTTGGATCAAGCAGCCGAAAGGACCGAAAGAAGATCTGTAAATTTCAAACGAGGATGATGACTCCACGTGGCTTGGTCGAGGAAGATGTGCGAGGGCCAAGTCTGTGTGCTCTCTGGATAATGAGAGAAGTGGTAGATGGCATATCAAGAAGTTTCGAAAGAAAGGAGGTGAAAAACGAGACAGGATCGTCTCCTTCCAGAGATTCCGGCAGACCATAAACGCGAAGATTATTCCTTCTATTTCGATTTTCTAAATCCTCGGTGTGTTGCTGAAGAGCGAGGACCGACTTTTCCAAGGAGGAAATTCGCAGTGAATTAGCTGGAATATCTTTAACTTGCTGCTCCATCAACGACACTCTGTTCTCCATAGCGGACCATTTCTCCTCAAGAGATTGCATCTTGTGATTAGTTTCTTCAACAAACGGCCGCAAAGCACGTATCTCATCCAGGAGAAGCTCCAGAGAGACGGGGGTGTCGTCTTATCTGGAGAAGGAGGATTGTGATTCAGGCGCTTAGAAGAAGTAGTGGGTAAAGAAGCCTTACCAGTCGATGTTTGCGCCGACGGAGGACGATTTGAAGAAACTCCCGCCATTAGGTCTGCGTTAGAAGGAGAGTCTATAACGGAGGAGGGTGAACTCGTTGCCGCGGGAGGGCGTTTAGAGGGGATGAAAATAAACTTTGGACTACGCAATTTTCCCATAAAGAGGTAATAGTCCACAGGCCTCAAGGCGCCCAGTAGATGGCGTTACAATCCTCAAAGTGGAACATGGACGCAGAACAAGGCAGGGAAAAGGAGCAATCCTCACAACCCCCTCTCCTCCAGGCAATAATGCCGGTCCTGCGAAGCGCGAGAGTGACAAAAATGCACAAAGTTATAGGTCCTTGGTGCCAAGAAAAATAACCATTGCAGCAGAGATAGAAACAAGAGTCTTTTTCATATAGAGGAGCTTGCACAGCATAGTAAATAAAACACAAGCATTCCTGGTAATTAGAGGCGATTGCAGCAGAAATACCAAGTTAGTGGGGTCATAGAAGGTGGCAACGTTAGAAAATCCCTTCCGTGTGGGCAGAATGAAGCATTACAAAGCGGGCGAAAACCACCTCAGCTGGAACAGCAGCTCATTACCTCGCAGCACGCATATCCAAAATGGCGGCTGCTCCGAGGAAATCCTCCATGGCAATCAAACAGCGAAGCGCGTAGCTGTCGACAACCATAAATCGCCTCACCAGATGCACAAAGCATTCCCTGGAGCGATGCGGGCGGCAGACGAGCACCTGTGACGGGAAATCATGCCGGGAACGTTAAAAGAAGGTCCCGGTGCGGAGGAGCAGAGACCCTAGGCAGCCATCTTGCGCGGCGCCGTAGCCAAGCCAGCTGTTTCACTTTTCGACTTGAGTGTGAGTGAGAGTGATGAATTAGGTTTCTCTGAAAGCAATTACGAAATCACCACATTGAAACAATGATAAGGTCGTTGCGTTTTATATGGAGTGTCTCACAAAGTAATATCATGCCTCGTTTAACAGGTGTGAAACATAGAAAAAAAGTAATTTATGAATTCTTTTGCATTAATCTCAGCCACTGAAAAATTCTAAGGCTGCTGTCTGGTATATCGGTTTTTAATGAGTGTGTGACCCTTGACTGGAACCAGCCATATGCAAATCAGACTTGCTTTTGCTCTTAGAGAAAGACTCCAGCATTAACTAACAGGCCAGGTTTCCACAATGCTGGTGCGTAACTAATCCCAGATGGATTTCGGTCTAATTGGCCCTCATAAGTGAGGGGCAGTTTGAGCGCTTTGGCACAATGAGCATGGGACCCACCTGTGAGCATACCAATTGCACCTGGGACGTCTTACACAGACATAATTCCAGTCCATCATTTTTACCCACAATGCTACTCTAAGAAGGATAAGCTAGATGCCAATCATACTTAGGGCTGGATTTCGAGTTTGGCTGATGGGTTAGTCCACCACAAACGAGACGGATATCCCGTCCATTTTATTACAAGTGCATTATGTCCTCTACAGATGGCAACACAAGTAACCTCAGACCATTTCAGGCACATTTGGAACCTCATGAATGATATAATACTCAATAATTTCCAGGAAGCAGGCACTTGAACCTGTAGTAGTTAGAAAAATCATCTGTAGCTTTCATTTGAGCATCAAAATCCTAGCAAAATAAATGTCTCATCAATGAGCAAAGAAGGTTCTGAATGGGATCCCAGGGGCTGAGCAACTGACAAGCTAGGTCATAAAATAAGGAAGGAAAGTGAACTCATTGAACATGAACTGACAACTTTCTTTATGTGGAACAACACAGTTTATGGATGGTTAGTTATATGCTTCTTGATGATTAGACAATAACCTACACAATGAATAATTTTGATTGATAGGGGATTGGTTATTTATGGAGCATATTTACAAAAAAATTAACACAAAGCAGCACAACAAGTAAAGTTGCTGCACTACATTGCATGAAAGAGAGAGGGGAGAACTGTTCCATATCTTCAAAGAAATAACACAATTCTACTTTCACCATTTATGTGCTGGTGCACTTTCTGCTGCCAAGAGAAAATGCAGGCACACTTGCGCCATAGTGCAAGAGTATCTGAGTGAGACGGTTTGTATGCAGGAAGGACTACCTTCCTGCACAAAAACGTATTGTTGAAGGCATTTTCTTCTATGTATGTGCAGCACACATTCAAAGAGGAAATAACAAGAAATAAACATATTTCTCCATGTTACGTCAGCATCAGGCAGGTTTACCATTTTGGTGCTAACCCATGTCTACATCTCTTTGTAAATATGGATTTGCATCAAAATCCATGAATGGATGCACAGGAATGCCCCTGCAGCATCCATTGAACATCTCCCTGACTCAATATAATGCAAGAAAGTGCAATGCACTAGAACCTTCAAACAGTAGGCCAACCAGTTTACCCTCGGAGAGCAGTTCCGAACCCTGGATGCCAAAAGAAGTCAGGGGTCCTTAAATCCTATTCTTCCAGCAAGAGTGATGAGTCTTTCTTCCAGAAGGACCTTCTTCTTGAAGTGCAGAATTCCCAGGTCCAGGAATGTTCTGAAGTGGTGGAGTGAGGTGGCAGTCCTATCCTGAGCACTGAGTGGAGAATATTTTCCCTACCAAATCCTGTCTATTTTCTCATCCTATGTCCACTTCCTTTTCTAGAAGAGCCTCTGGAAGTCGCACCATATCCACTTATCCCTTAGCAACACATCTATTTAGATGATATTTCCACCACTCTGTTTTGGTTAGAACTCATTCTCCTTTGTACACGGGTTAGAGGCTGAAGGCTTTAGAAGCTATGTAGGAATTGATAAGAGCAGGTCTTGTCAGCACCATCTGGGGTCAGAAAGTCAAACTAAGAGAAGTTAAAATTGCCCTTCATTCTTACAGCTGTCTCCTGCCCCTTCCAAATGGCTAAACCCTGCTATGTGGCCTGTTATGGACATCACTGGTGCTTTCCTGGGTTCCCAACGACAACGCCAGCCTATTGTGAGTGACAGGCAGATTCATCCGCTCCTGCCAGGAAAGTGTATTGGCCCCTGGACTTATGATTAGTGGCAGAATCGTTTTTAAGCCTCAGGCAGCCAAAAGTATATTTTTGCAAATGGTATTTCCACTAAAGTTATCAAAAATGTTGATTTCATCATTAAATCTGATTTTGAAAATCAAGTGGAAAATATCTTTGAAATATTTTTCTCGCACCTTCCTGAGCAAAGATAGAAAAAAAATATATATTTCACAGCTAGGCCTGGCTTATGGAGAATGTAGCTGAACATACACATTGGAAATATATTTAGGAATTTAGCATCTGTGGGGGCATTTATTTAAAGTATATATTGTGTCACTTATATATATATATATATATATATATATATATATATATATATATATATATATATATATATATATATATATATACACATATATTAGGCACCTTGCTTTGCGTACTTACTAGGCACACTTTAGGGGATCTGTGTGTATATATAACGCGTCTCTCTGTAATTGCGGGGTCGTGGTAGACCTGAACAAAATAAATTAGCCTTATTCATACTGATCATGAGTACGTGCCACTATTATATATACATATATATATATATTCACTGAAAAAAACATAGGTTTCAGGGACGTTATAGTTAGTTGGACATTTGACATTTGAGTTATAGTTAGTTGAGCTAACTATAACTCATGCGCCCGCAGTGCACTGGTGATGACGTCACATATTACATCACTCATGACATGGTCAGTGACATCACTGTGACATCATTACCTGCTTAACTGCATGTATAAGTGACTGGATGTGTGTAGACCTAGGAAATAGTAGGGGTATGTAGTATCTGGCATTCTTGTGTGTATGGTTTCAAAAATAGTAGTCTGTATTTTAGAGTGCATCTATCAAAGTTTATATTAGGTCATCAGTATGTGCATCAGATTATCAAGTGGATGATGTCATCAGTGATGTCATCAGTGATGTCATTTGAGATGTCATCAGTGATGTCATCAGTGATGTCACTGACCATGTCATGAGTGATGTAATATGTGACATCATCACCAGTGCATTGCGGGCGCACGAATTATAGTTAGCTCAACTAACTATAACGGGCGAATTTCTCTGGTTTTATATGAGTCAAATGTCCAACTAACTATAACGTCCCTGAAACCTATGGTTTTTTCAGTGAATTTCAAAGGTTTTTTAAATGCTAATTCCTAACTATAACGTCTGTAAAACCTATAGTTTTTTTAGAGAATTTCAAAGGTTTTTAAATGCTAATTCCTAACTGTAACGTCTGTAAAACCTATGGTTTTTTCAGTGAATTTCAAAGGTTTTTTAAATGTTAATTTCATATTTTAACATTTATAAAACCCTACATTTTTTGCTATTTTTTGTAATATTTTTGAACTCTATTATCCTTTTTTTTAAATTTGAAAAATGATGTAATTTTTTATATTTAAAAAAAAAGTATGTATATATATATATTTTTTTTTGTGAAAACTAGACTCACGTTCCGGTAGTGTACCAAGCTCCATCACCACGCAAATCCTATCCGCCATATTGTGAAACTCGTTAAGGATGTGCATTTCGTATCCAACGGCTTCGTAGCACTGTTTCCCGCCTAATATCATCTACATATAAGTTCACACCAGTTCCTAGTTTGGTATGCGATGGGTGCGCGGTACCAATACGCGTGTTACGTCATATACGTATAGGGTCACGCTGGCTGTGCGTTCCATATGCGATGAGTGCACGCTGCAGGCCCTGTGTTACGTCATAGACGTATGGTATCGTGCCGGGTACGCCATTCCCTCATTTATTTTTTATGTCTCAAAACTATATCTAAATAAGTTTAAAGTGTATATGAGAGCAAGCGATAAGCTAAAATATTTTCCACATTTATCTATTTCTAACTGTAATAAACTTATATTATGGTAAATATATTTTCTCTAAATCACGTCGGGTGCGGCCGACTTGTGCGCTCGGTGCGCTATTGCTATTTGATCTTAAAAAAAAGCTTTTGATTGGTTCATAACATTTCCCATTGTAACAGTTGGAGGACCCCACCCATTTTAGTCAATCTCTCTACACCGTTTGATGAGAGACACCTCTTCTGCTTACAGAGCTTTTTTGAAAAGTTTTTTGCTGTGTACACATATCTTATAGTACACACAACATGCAACGATCATCTTGATCAATAATCATGCTCTGTACAGTAGCCTTCCATGTGTGATAGCCATGCAGCTTAAACGTTACATCAAAAAACAAATGTGTGTTACACGATGCCCCTGGTGTGTGTGCGTGTGCGCGCATTATTGTGCTGCCTTTCGGCCTGGGTATTGGTGGCTCGAAGGGGTATCATCAGCCACGGGCAGAGTGCACATCCTAGATCACATGTAACAAACAGTAAAGAGTAATGTGTAGATTTGTGTTGCAGTATGCTCTGTTGTCAGGCTTTACCAGTATAGTAGTGTGTCATATGTAAGACTTTCAGCTTCACATTGGACATGCATTGCTTGACTGTAATGAGCGTTATCACTTTGCATGACGTAACCTCACTGCTGATCCTCCCTCCATCCGAGCACATGCACATGTGTGCACTTCGCGATAGCAACACTTTTAATAATACCGCACACCATTGACATGCGTGTCTGCGCATATCCACCAGCTTGACAACGACATGTGATGTTGTCCATTCAATGTTTTCGGACAGCATCTCATTAGCGATAGTTGCCGCCCTCCCGGTACATGCTACATTAATGTAAATTGCAGATTGTACAATGTCAAAACTGCAACAGGGACACACACATAAGTACACTTCTTGCCCAGGCAGGATCTGAACGACGCCCAGATCCCCAGAATATTTATTCACACCCCTACGCTGGCCTGGCGTACGCTGGCCCAGCCCACTTTGCGTACGTATAAATAGGAGAACGACGAAGCCACATGTCCCAGTTCTTCCACACTGTTTCAGGTGATATGGCCGCATCCACCTCGCATATCACAATGCGCAATAAAAAAAAGGGATCCATGAGGTGTACATCGTCCTGGCAATCAAAACTACATCTGAATTGTGAACACTGCTGGCCATCGTATTTGGACACACACCAATTACAGCAGGTGAGCAGTGGTGCCTGGGTGCACAGGGGCTACAATTGAGCACGTTGCGGCGGGAGGGATGGGTTGCATCAGCCTGGGTGAACAGGTGTAAACAAGCAATGTTGCCGTGCGTAATGATGTGATCTCTGACCTCATTCAGTCACATCTCGGTCTCATTTTAAAGGACCTGCTGGACCGTACTGTAGGCCTGAGCCAGTGGGCAGCGCTGTCCTACAGACATGTGGCGTTAGCTTTTGGAGCACTGTAGTGAGCTGACTACTAAGTGTATATGCACACAGGCTTGCGCATTATGCTTCTAGCATGAGCTCTGTTCCTTTGTATGTGTCATTGGCATAACATATTATTTACCCTTGTGTATTCTCGTGCACTCCAACTCTTCTTTGAACCACGATTTCCACTAATAGTTGGTAGATCGTACTTCAAGAAGGAAGGATGCACTCAACTGGTGTTCTCTCTTAAGCTTGAAATAAACCTTCATTTACCTTAAGGAGTTTCCACCATTATATTATTTCTCCCTTTTCAGACACTGAGTTAGTTGCACAAAAAAGCACGCAGCAGGTGCTCAACCGGTGATGATGCTCTGGCCTTTCTGATGCCTTCCATCGTGGTATCAAGACACCGTCCCACACCAGAGATCTGCTGTGCCACCCTGTGAGGCACCCCGGAGTCGGAGCTCGCACCGGCACGTCGCTGGACACACCGGTTGTGGCAGGTGAGCAGTGAAGCCTCGGTGCGCAGGAGCTGCATTTTAGCACAGTGCGGGGGAAGGGGCTTGGGTGCACAGGTGCAGGCAAGCGATGTTGCCGTAGATAATAATATAATCTCTGGCCTCATGCATATCTCTGTTTCATTTTAAAGACTTGCTGGACTGCACTGTTTCTCGCGGACCCCAGCATCCCAGACACACGGGTGTCGGGAGGTGAACAGTGAGGCCTGGGTGCAGTAGGCCGACGCTCTGTTTCCTCCTCCCTCTGTTCTTTTGACTCTCCCTCCCTTTCTCCCTTCCACCCACTCGCTCTCTGTATCATTCTCACTTTCTTCCTTTCATTCTGACTACCTTTCTTTTTCTCTTGGACATGGCACGCATACTTATGTTTCTTTTTTCTCTTGCAGGTTTTGCACGCTGCTTCCGGAGGAGTCCCACCCACTTCTTTCAGGTTTTACTGTTGTTTGTTCGAGTAAAATTACGTTTCCATTTATTTGTATTTTAATAAAAGATATTTTTTTTACCAATAAATAAGTGAGTGTATGGGCCTTCTTTTTCTGACAAAACTTGTTTGTAGTTTATTGTGAAAATCGGCGGTTGATAGGAGGTTATGAGGGAAAACATTTGTAATTTTGCGGTGCACCTACCAAATATAAACCAACAGACTATTACATAAATGAAGCCTGGGTAATTCTACAATGGCAAGGGTTCTATGAGTGTATCACTTTATAACAACATGACTATTGCCCGTGTGATTACAGAACCTATAAGGCACTGCCTAGGGCCACCGAGGCTTCAAGGACTGGTGAGGCCCACCCTTCATACTAAGTAAAGTCCCGGAGGTTGCCAATCCCCGGTCTTGAGTTGGCCTCGAAGCCCCCCGAACAATTTGTAAACAATACCCGGGGAGGTGTCGATCCCCTAGGCTGCGAAACGTCTCTGTGCTCTCCCGCGCCTAATTTACATGTGAGATTAAGGTCCCCAGTGCTGCAGAGACCCCGCAATATAATAATAGGATTGGGCCCAGAACATTACCCACCAGTGGGCTCATTTAAATGTACGGGTGAGACCCCGCTTC
This sequence comes from Triturus cristatus, assembly GCF_964204655.1. Classification (NCBI taxonomy): domain Eukaryota; kingdom Metazoa; phylum Chordata; class Amphibia; order Caudata; family Salamandridae; genus Triturus; species Triturus cristatus. The sequence continues at coordinate 705,581,950 of NC_140584.1, read as the reverse complement.
ATTTTTTTTCTCCATTTTTACCATCTGGATCCGCTTTATTGAAGCGATACAAGGTTTTCCTTCTCTCGCTTCAACGAGGCAAACAACAATTTACTATCACAGGGAGGAAGCCATGCTCCCGCCCTGTAATAGCAAACATAAGTGTCCCGTGGATGCACACCCCAGGACATTGTATGAGCTGCGCCTGGGAGGTGGCGCTCCATAGGGCCATGATGCATTGGTTACTGCATAACTACAGAATTAGTATAAACGCATACTAACACTACTTGAACACGTGTAGTACAACAACCAGAGTGTAGTGAAGAGGTAGAGGAAACTCAAAATCAAAAAATATAAATCCTACCAGAGGTAGGATCACATAGTTCGATGAACCGATGACCCTGGGATGAGTAGAAACAGTTTCACCAAGAAAACGAGTCTTCAGCAGAACGCAAACCAGCTCAAAATCTTGGTGAGTGCTGCCTTCTTTTTACCTTCTCCCACTCATCGCCAAATTTATATAGTGAAGAGGAAGACAGCAGTGGATCCGATAAGGAGATTTATTGCAGGAAAAGAAGACAACTTAAACAGCCACCAACAGGAGCAGACAGCAAGACAACCGTCTTCTCCAGCACCGTGTACAAACTCCCCAAGATTCCCCTCATGACTGCCCTACATTCTAACATTACATACTTACATTATAGTAGCATTAAATACTAACATTCTACTATGACTTACATTGGAATACTACACAGAGCACAAGACTTTACATTAATGAGCTGATAGTTTCATCCACGAGTCTTGAGACCAGTAGGGGTGAGTAGTTCGCTTCCCACTCCCTGTATAGTATAAACGCATACTAACACTACTTACACAGTTATACTACAGTGGCCAGTATGCTACAGCGCACAGAGCCCATCACTTTACAGCAATCAGCTCGGTTTGATCCCAGAGTCCTCACACCAGTATAGTATAAACACACGGTAGAGGTCCGTAGTTCGCTTCCCACTCCCTGTATGGTATAAGCGCCTACTAACACTACTTCCACAGGTATGCTACAAAGACCAGAGCACATCACTTTACAGCAATGACCTCACGGTTTAGGCTCTCAGTTTTATACACAAGTGTAGCAGCATCTCATCTCAGTTGAGCAACACTGCACTTTCAGTCCGGTAGGAGTGACTACTTCACACTCCCCCACAATGGTTACAATGCTCCTATCTGTAGGAGAGTAGGATCTGCTTCACATGGGTACCCCCACTTTTTTTGCCTTTGTTTCACAGTTTTTTTACCTTAGTCTGGCTGTGGCCCTGCTAATCAGGACCACAGCCTAGCTGCTTCCTCTCTAAAATGGTTTCCATGTACCTTAGGTACATATCTAATTGGATTCTGGTTTGCCTTATAATCGCCTAGTATATGGTATACTAGGTACCTAGGGCATAGGTACCTCAGAGGCCTACCAGGGGCTGAAGAATGTATTATGCCACCCCTGGGAAGCACTCCAAAATGACACCACATATCTGCTACTGCAGCCTGGGTAAAGGTGTGCTTGCACCCCTTACTGTGGTATAGGCTACCTAAATAACTACCCTATACAGACACATATAAACCTATAAGCCACTCCTATGGCAGGCCTTGACAATCCTGAAGGCAGAGTGCTTGGTTTTGTGTGAGAGGGTGCCCAAGCATGAGCTGAGCCCCTCTGCAGCTTTCGGAAATACTTCCTTATGGCTGTTCTGGGATACAGCAATACCATATACTCGTAAGTGCATTATAACCTCGCTGTAAATGCTAACTTTGGGATGGCTGCTTCAAAACATGTCATGTGTGGTGTCAAATGCTTTGGAATACTACCCCACCACCAGTTCTGGCGGCGGGGGTAGCATTCCACCATTCTAGAGGGAGAGACATGCTCACACTGGCTAAACCCGGTAGGACTTTCCTGAGCCCTGGCATCACAAAATGGACACGGTTCTGGCCTCCCGCTGCTGACTGAAAATCTGGCAGGGGAGGCCTGGACAATAGGTTTCCTGTTGAGAGGAGGTGTCCCCACCTCCCCAGACAGGCTGATGTGTATTGGGGCTAGGCGGGAGCACTCTCTGGTGCTTTGAAGTCCTGCACTGGGGGCACGTTTGGTGTCCCTGTGCATACTCCAGTTCAAACCGGTTTCAGGGGCTAGCAGCCCCTGCTCTGGCACGAAACTGGACAAAGGAAATGGGTGTAACCACCCCTCTTTACTGGCCCACCCATAGGGTGGGGCCTTAGAGTTAGTCCATCCCCTAAACTTAGTATAAGTATAGGAATCCAGTCCCTAGGACTTTAGATTACCCTGGACGAAACTCTGCAATGTACATCCTGGACCTTCGATGTTCTATCACGACTAGAAGATAGAAGAAATCTCCCTTGGGGTCAAGGAGTGACTCCCCTGCTTGGCAGGCACCAAAGAAGCAACTGACCGGTCTGCAATTTTGAAGCTCCCGCCGGATGCCGAAGTCTCTGCATCCCCAGAGGTAGATTTCCAGACTTTCCCGATGCTACCCTGAGTCCACAGCAAAGCTGAGGCCCGTGGCTATTGTGGGTGACGTGGAACCATGACCCCTGGTCACCGTGAACTTTTGCAGCAACACTATCTTCTTGGTCCTCCTCGAAGTTGTGCTTTGGGCTCCAAGTAGCCCCAGCCTTGAGCACCTCCTGCATCAAAGATTGTTGGCCTCCACTCCACGAGTGACCCATGGGCCAGCTTCAAGTGCGACCGCTCGAGGCTCCTTTACGATCACTAGCCCATTGGCTAGCAGGTCCCCACGAAGGTGACTCCTTTTCTGAATGGGCTTACCTGGTTGCTCCAGACGTGCCCCGACTTACCCTCACTGGGTGAGTCCCTCAGACCTTGCTGGTCTGCACTGCAGTCCTTTCTCTGAATTCCAGTGACTTGCCGTTTCCAAGGCTTGTCGGGTCCATTCTGGTCGCTGACACCGCAGCACTAGACAGACTTCGTGGGACAGCTCGAATCCAGCTCATGGACTTCATCGATGCCTCCTGGACCTCGTGGCTGAAGAGTCAAGACACCCATCAACTCACCTGAAGCACCTGACATCTGTGGGCATTGGTCCATCCTGCCCTAGGTCACTGGCAAGTGACCCAGACTCTGTCCCCACTGCTTTCAGTTTCCTTACATCCTAGATCAAGGCTTGGATCTCTTCGGACACTTCTCCTCTTTACGGCAGCAGCAGTTCTTTGCAGGCTTCCATTGAAATCGACGACGCGACCAGACACCAAAAGACACCTAAGCACCCGGCTTCCCTGGGTGAGGTAACTCAAGTACTCCGGTGCTCTCGTGGGTGCTAGCCCTAGAACTTCTTAAGTCCAAGAGGGTTTGGTCCAGACTCGATTAGAAGTGTCCCTAATCTTTAAATTTGTATTTACACACAGCATACAGTCCCCGTGGGTCCCCTGTGTCACTACCTTGGGGGGTTCCTTGGGGTCCCAGTGATTCTAGAGGCAATAGGCCTAGTGCCTGTTTCAGTCGTGGTTCTTATACCACTTTTTGGTATATGGTTTGGTACGCCCCTAGGGCCCAAAAGTGTATTTGTGCTTTTACTGATGATTGCTATCTTGTAACTTTAGTACTTCGAACTCCAGTCTCATAAAGAGACTAGAGGGGTGTGTGTTAACCTAAATACATATATTTTAAATATATACCTGGTGTGGTTGTCCTTTCATTTGATCATTCAATAGATTATAGACTGGTAAAACAAGCTGCTTTACATTTCTTCAAGACTTAGCCTGAAAGCTGCTCTCCATAGCTACCACTAGGATAGCTTTCATATAAGGTTGTCTTTAACCATTCACCATAAGGGGTTGTTTGGACTGATACAAGGTGCCCACTAGAACTAGTGGACAGCATATATCAGGCCACCTTCTCACATTGGTGTGCAGCGTGTGGGATTCCAGCTTGCTATTGTTTTACCAGATAATCTCAATTGAATTGATCAACTGAAAACCACTAAAGGTACCTGAGGTACATATAATATCAAGTTTAGCTACAGTAAGTTCTACTGAACTTAGAGTTGTGTTTTAAGGGATAGCACACCCTTTCTACAACTCAAGAGAGTTTAGTAGGCCACACTAGTGTAGGTAGTGCAATACACCACACCACATTAGTAATGTCTAACCAGCTAGGAACCACTGGGCCCCTACCAGGAACCAATGAGCTCCTTCCCTATAAATATGCTCAGCTTAGGGCCGTATGTTCCATTAGGAAGCTGAAGACAGGCAAAAGTCCATCCACACATTATCTCATAAAGATACTGAAACTGGATGACATCGCAGGGCCTAGTGGGCCTGATGATGTAGACAGTGAGGGTGGGGCAGCACATGAGGGTGGGTCAAGGAGTGGAAACTCCCCTGACCCTAACTCTAATCCTGACCAGACTGGTGACAACGACCAGACTCTGGTGTACACAGACCACCAGGATGAGGATGAGGAGGATGACAATAATGCCACTTCCTTTATTCCTCCTGGTAGGCCTGACAACATGGCTAGAAGGGATAGATCTCTGTCAAGGGGATCTATCCAGTCTAACTCCTCTATAGGAGCCTCTGTTTCTTCTCACAGAGGGAGGGAAACCTCCCAGGAGAGGAGAGAGAGACTGCTGAAGTATGAGCAAGACAAATTCAACCTCAGAAATCAGCAGATGGCCTTGAATAGGGAAGCCCTGGAGCTCTACAGAGCTAATAAAAAGGAGGGACTAGAGTCCCTCGGTGGCAGCAATTTCCCTAGAGATAGGGAGAGGTCTTATGACCATAGAAACCTAAGTAAGATTGTCCCTCCCTACCAGAGTGGGGATGACATCCACAAATGGATAACTGCCTTGGAGAGGGCTGGTAAAGTACAGAAGGTCCCTCAAGGTCAGTGGGCAGCAATCTTATGGCTCTCCTTTGCAGACAAAGGTAGAGACAAGCTCCTCACTGTAAGAGAAGAGGATGCTGATGACTACAAAGTCTTGAAAAGTGCTCTAATAGATGGGTTTGGCCTAACCACTGAACAATACAGGTTAAAGTTCAGAGACTCCCAAAAGGCACAAAATCAGGACTGGGTTAACTTTGTTGACTGTGCTGCTAAGGCTCTGGAAGGTTGGTTATTGGGCAGTAAAGTGTGTGACTTCAAAGGATTGTACAATCTGATAATGAGGGAGCAGATTCTTAATAACTGTCAAAATCAGCTGTTGCACCAGTACCTGGTAGACTCTGATCTCACCTCACCCCAAGAATTGGGAAAGAAGGCATACAAATGGGTCAGAACCAGGGTGAGGCAGAAGGTACAGAACCAAGGTGGTGACCCAAAGAAGCAAAATTCGAAAAACTCTGACAAGGGTGGGGAGAAGGGTAAAGACCATATTCTTCTCAAGGGCCCCAACAGTCTTCTTGAGGTGGGGATTCACAGTCAGGAAAGGGTAAAGGTAAAAAGAAACCTTGGTGCAAAATCTATAAATAGAAAACTCACTGGACTAATCCCTGCACCAAGGTCAAAGAAAATACTCCAGCCCCCACGAATGCCCCTTAGGCACCTGCTTCCCCTAGTGCAGTTACAATTGATGGTGGGAATACACAGAATAAGGGTGTAGTAGGGTTGACCCTGGGTTCTGAGATGGACTCTGGCCTAGTCAGAGTACCAACTCAGGCTGTGCTTGTCAGTGATGGAGGCATGGATATGTCTCCCTTTGTGAGTCCCAGTAACTTGGGCAAATACAGACAGCAGCCTTTAATTAATGGAGTAGAAGCTTGGGCATTCAGGGACACAGGAGCAAGTGTCACAATGGTGACAAATGATCTTGTGGATCCTGGGCAGATTATACTTGGTGAAATGTACCAAGTGACCAATGCTAGCAATGTCGGAACAGACCATTCTCTGGCAGTTGTTAACTTCTCCTGGGGAGGGGTAGCTGGCCTTAAGAAGGTTGTGGTAAATGCAGACCTACTAGTTCAGTGCTTGCTTGGTAGTGATCTAGAAACTTCAGCTTGGGCTGAAGTGGAGCTCAGGACACATGCAGAAATGTTAGGGATCCCTGCACACGTCTTTGCTGTGACCAGGTCACAGGCAAAAATGTCAAAAGCTGGACAGGCCCTGGATTCTGGAATAATGGACCAGGTGCCACACAAGAGGAGGAGCAGTAGGGTTAAGGCAGAGTCTTCCCACCTGGCTCAGGATACTGATCAGTCTCCTCAGGGAGATGATCTTGAGCCTGAAGAAAGGACTGTCCCAGAGGAGCTTGAACCTGACCAGGTTGAGTTCTTTGGGACAGGGGGCCCTTCCAGGTCTGATCTGAGCCAGGAGCAGAAAACCAGCCCCTCTCTTGAAACCCTCAGACAACAAGCTGCTGATGAGGCTGCTGGGAATGCTAGTGGTACCCATAAGGTTTATTGGGATGATGGACTCCTTTACTCAGAGAGTAGAGACCCCAAACCTGGTGCATCCAGAAGGTTGGTTATACCTCTGAAGTTTAGGGGTTTCCTATTGACACTAGCCCATGATATTCCCCTAGCAGGACACCTGGGTCAGAACAAGACTTGGAACAGAATTGTTCCTCACTTTCACTGGCCCCACATGTCAGAAGACACAAAGGAGTTTTGTCGTTCCTGTGTAACTTGCCAAGCCAGTGGCAAAGCAGGTGGCACTACAAAGGCCCCCCTGATACCACTACCTGTGGTGGGGGTGCCCTTTGATAGGGTAGGGATTGACATCGTTGGTCCCATGGATCCCCAAACAGCATCTGGGCACAGATTTATACTGGTGGTGGTGGATCATGCCACCAGGTACCGAGAGGCAATTCCCCTAAGGACCACTACAGCACCTGTAGTGGCAAGAGCTCTCTTGAGTGTGTTCTCAAGAGTAGGCTTTCCTAAGGAGGTACTATCTGACAGAGATACAAACTTTATGTCTAGTTACTTAACTGCTATGTGGAAGGAGTGTGGAGTGAATTACAAATTCACCACACCCTATCACCCACAATGCAATGGTTTAGTTGAGAGATTCAACAAAACCTTAAAGAGCATGATCAAAGGACTCCCAGAGAAGCTTAGGCGAAAATGGGACCTGCTCTTGCCCTGCCTTTTATTTGTATACAGGGAGGTGCCTCAGAAGGGGGTTGGCTACAGCCCATTTGAACTTCTGTTTGGTCACCCTGTCCGGGGTCCACTGTGTTTGGTGAAGGAAGGATGGGAGTTACCTCTCAAGCCCCCAAAGCAAGACATAGTGGACTATGTACTTGGTCTCCACTCCAGGATGGCTGAGTACATGAAAAAGGCAAACAAAAACCTTGACGCTAGCCAGGAACTGCAAAAAGCCTGGCATGATCAAAAGGCTGTACTGACTGTTTACCAGAACAGAAAGTGTGGGTGTTGGAGCCTGTGGCCCCAGCAGCTCTCCAGGACAAGGGGAGTGGACCCCACACTATTGTTGAACAGAAGGGAGAGGTTACTTATTTAGTGGACCTAGGCACTCCCAGGAGTCCCCATAGGGTTCTCCATGTCAACAGGCTGAAGCCATATGTGGACAGGGCTGACATGGGCTTGCTCATGGTAACTGATGAGGGACAGGTGGAAGAGAGTGACCCACTCCCTGACCTCCTCTCACAGAACCCTGATGATGGGTCAGTTGATGGTGTAGCCCTGGCAGGCAGCCTCACTGCCCAGCAGCAAACTGATTGCAGACAGGTTCTCAATCAGTTCAGACACATGTTCTCACTGACTACAAGTCAGACTACCTGGTGCACTCATGAAGTGGACACTGGGGACAGTCTGCCTATTAAAAATAAGATTTATAGGCAACCTGACCATTTCAGGGACTGTATCAGGACAGAAGTCCAGAAAATGTTGGATTTGGGAGTTATCTAACCCTCAGATAGCCCTTGGGCTAGTCCAGTGGTCCTTGTGCCAAAACCTCAGACCAGTGGTGGAAAAAGAGAGATGAGGTTTTGTGTGGACTACAGGGGTCTCAATGTAGTCACTAGGACTGATGCCCATCCAATACCAAGGGCCAATGAGCTCATAGATACTTTGGCCTCAGCCAAGTACCTCAGCACATTTGACTTGACAGCTGGCTACTGGCAGTACAGATTAGCTGATGATGTAAAGCCAAAAACAGCATTTTCAACCCCTAGTGGGCACTATCAATTTGTGGTAATGCCCTTTGGTCTAAAAAATGCACCTGCCACTTTCCAAAGGTTGGTGAATACAGTTCTCACAGGCCTGGACGCCTTTAGTGCAGCCTATCTAGATGATATTGCTGTCTTTAGCTCCACCTGGGAGGATCACCTGGTCCACCTAAGGAATGTTTTGGAGGCCCTGCAGAAAGCAGGCTTTACTATCAAGGCTACTAAGTGCCAGATAGGGCAGAGTCAGGTTATGTACCTGAGCCACCTTGTAGGTGGAGGCCAGGTTCAACCATTGCAGAGCAAGATCCAGACCATAATGGAATGCACTGCTCCAAATTCCCAGACTCGGGTGAGAGCCTTCTTAGGCCTGACTGGGTACTACAGGAGATTTGTCAAAGGGTATGGATCAATAGTGACACCCTTGAATGACTTAACTTCTAAGAAAATGCCCAAAAAGGTTCAGTGGACAGCTAGCTGTCAAAAGGCATTTGATGACCTGAAGCAGGCCATGTGTACTGCTCCCATTCTGCAGAGTCCTGACTACTCCCAGAAGTTCATTGTTCAAACTGATGCATCTGAATTGGGGGTTGCGTGCTGTCACAATTGAATGAAGAAGGTCAGGATCAGCCAGTAGCTTTCATAAGCAGAAGGCTGACCCCTAGAGAGAAACGTTGGTCAGCCATTGAGAGGGAGGCCTTTGCTGTGGTTTGGGCTCTGAAGAAGTTGAGGCCATACTTGTTTGGTACTCACTTCCTTGTTCAGACAGACCATAAGCCCCTCTTATGGATAAAACAAATGAAGGGTGAAAACCCCAAACTGCTTAGGTGGTCCATTTCCCTACAGGGGATGGACTTTACAGTGGAACATAGACCTGGGAGTAACCATGCCAATGCAGATGGACTCTCTAGGTATTTCCACTTAGAACATGAAGACTCAACTGGTCAAGGTTAGTTTAATGTCCCAGCGTTTTTGGGGGGGTTGTGTAGTAGAGTAGGATCTGCTTCACATGGGTACCCCGACTTTTTGCTGGCTTTTTACTGTTTTTCGACCTTAGTCTGGCTGCGGCCCTGCTAATCAGGATCACAGCCTAGCTGCTTCCTCTCTAAAATGGTTTCCATGTACCTTAGGTACATATCTAATTGGATTCTGGAGTGCCTTATAAGCCCCTAGTATATGGTATACTAGGTACCTAGGGCATAGGTACCTCAGAGGCCTACCAGGGGCTGAAGCATGTATTATGCCACCCCTGGGAAGCACTCCAAAAGGACACCACAGGTCTGCTACTGCAGCCTGGGTAAGGGTGTGCTTGCACCCCTTACTGTGGTATAGGCTACCTATATCACTACCCTATACAGACACATATAAACCTATAAGCCACTCCTATGGTAGGCCTTGACAATCCTGAAGGCAGAGTGCTTGGTTTTGTGTGAGAGGGTGCCCAAGCATGAGCTGAGCCCCTCTGCAGCTTTCGGAAATACTTCCTAATGGCTGTTCTGGGATACAGCCATACCATATACTCTTAAGTGCATTATAACCTCGAGGTAAATGCTAACTTTGGGATAGCTGCATCAAAACATGTCGTGTTTGGTGTCAAATGCTTTGGAATACTACCCCCCACCAGTTCTGGCAGCGGGGGTAGCATTCCACCCTTCTAGAGGGAGAGACATGCTCACACTGGCTAAACCCGGTAGGACTTTCCTGAGCCCTGGCATCACAAAATGGATGCCTCTGCCACAGACACGGTTCTGGCCTCCTGCTGCTGACCGAAACTCCGGCAGGGAAGGCCTGGACAATAGTTTTCCAACCTCCCCAGACACGCTGATGTGTATTGGGGCTGGGGGGAGCACTCTCTGGTGCTTTGAAGTCCTGCACTGGAGACGTTTGGTGTCCCTGTGCATACTCCAGTTCAAGCACGTTTTGGGACCCCCCCTTTTTTGTTTTGCTTATAACTTTGGCGTTGTTTGATGTATCTTCATGAAATTTTCCTAACTAATTCTTTGTTCATATCAGCTCCTATGTTGAAAGTTTGGGGGTGATTTGTCTAGGCGGGGCGAGAAAAAAGGGGGGTCCCAAAACGTGTTTTCTCCATGTTAATTTCCATTGGAAACTTTAGACCAAGCTACAGGTCGAACGGGTGAACGGAATTACCCCAAATTTGTCAGGGAGAAGGGGCTTGGTCTAGAAAGCACGCTTTTGTTTATTTGGTGTAAATCCGTTCAGTAGTTTTGGAGAAATATCGAAATTTACAGATATCGATATTTGGGAATTCTGCCATCTGATTGGCTGAGGCATTACGAGCACAAACTTGCTGCTTATTGGCTGCGAGCGGTGCGAACCGTTGCAACTAGGAAGTGTTTGCAGCCATTTTGTGATTCTGGTGAAGCAAGTAAGGGAAAAAGGGCGAAAAAAGGAGGAAAGAGGAGGGTAGGAGCACTTTAACCTCTGTGGGGTGTGTAGGGTGTGCTATACAGGGGTGCAAAGCGAACTACTCATCCCTAATGGGCTGAAAGCGCTGGGCTACGGAAATTAAGTGAGGTATTGCCTAGAGTCTGATGCTGCTAAGGTGAGCTACTGTGGGACTCGGGGATTAAAGTGTGAGCCCAAACTGTGTGTCTTATGCTGTGAAGTCAGGTGCCCTCTCCGTTGCACCGCACCTGTGGAAGTAGTGTCAGCATGTGTTTATACCTACTAGGACGAACTACTGACCCCTACTGGTCTGAAAGTGCTGGGGTAAGGATAATATGTGAGGAATTGTCTAAAGTCTCATGCTGCTAAGCTGAGCTGCTGCCGGACTCGGGGATGAAAGCGTGAGTCCAAACTGTGTGTCATATGCTGTGAAGTCATGTGCTCTGGCCGCTGTGCCACATCTGTGCAAGTAGTGTCAGCATGTAGTTATACCTACTTGGAGGAACTTTTGTTTCGAATTTTGTAAGTTGTGTAGGGTGTTTAGGGGGTGTTATACAGTGATTGCGAAGGGAAATTTGTGCGTATCAAATCAATTCGGTATTTGGAAAGTGCAAACTACTCACTCATACGGGTCTGATGGCGCTGGGGGCGTAAGCTGAGCTGCTGCTGGACTCGGGGATAAAGGCGCTGAACTACTGACCCCTACCGGTCTGAAAGTGCGGGGTACGGAATTTAAGTGAGATATTGCCTAGAGTGTTATGCTGCTAAATTGAGCTGCTGCTGGACTCGGGCTGAAACTGTGAGCCCAAACTGTGTGTCCTATGCTGTGAAGTCATGTGCTCTGGGCACTGTGCCACACCTGTCCAAGTAGTGTCAGCAATATTTTATACGTAGTAGGAGGAAATTTTATTTGGAACACGGTAACTTGTATATGGTGCTGGTAAGTGATCCGCAGCACTTGCAAAGGCAGTGCACCCAGGACATGCAGCAGACATGCAAGGTATAGATGGAGGTGAATGGAGTCGACCATGTGTTCGGGATGCCCTGCTATGCGTCAGTGGCTCTGCTTGTAGCTGCACTGGCTTGCCGTGTGCCAGTCTTGTGGATGAAATGGCACAGCTTGGTGCAATGAGGCGGGTCTGTGTGCAATGGGTGCAGGGTAGGGTTGTGGTGGGAGTACGTGTGAAGGCCATTTTACGCACACTAACTACGACGAAGGACTTTCAAGTGTGGGATGTCCACTCGTTGTTCTCAAATCGGGCAGTGGGTAGTGTGGGAGACGGATGCAAATATTATAATATCTGTCAGGGGGGGCTGGCTACTTGCAAGTTCCTTCTCGGAGCAGCAGATGTGTTAGCGCAAGATAGCTCAGACAAAGAACCTTTCATCCTTACAGTAACTTCTCCAGGTGCATTCATACAGGATGTGTACAAAGGCCAGTCGTGGGTGTTGTGGGATGTCTGCCACCCTGGTCATCATGGATGAGATGCCCAGCACGTGGCACATGGGCGGGTTCACTGTGTGTTACGTTACCAAACAGCTGCTCCTGCCTCCAATGAGCCCCCACACATTTGTGCGCTGCGCTGTTGTATCCCGCGCATTCCTACGGTACACCTTTGTAATGCCTATGGCGCATGTCCTGCGGCATTCCAATCATACCGAGACACTGCCGTTTGGAGGTGGTGCATGCCACTTTACAACATCGACTGCTGCAGCCGTTGTGACGGCCACAGCAGAACACGGACATGTGTGAGACACCCTGTTCCCTTTGCCGCTTGTGCATGCAGGATGATGCGTGCGTAGCTACATCTCCAGGCTCACTGCCAACGCTGAGGTGACATGGTAACGTCTGCTGAAGACAGCACACTGTGATGTTGCAGGGCTGGTGCCTATCATGCTAACACAATGACCACACGAACATACTTGCTCAGATGCGGGTTCAGAGAGCATTGGCAGTCCTGGGGTTGTTGCGAGGAGTGTTATGACCCTCATGGGTATCTGTGTATCATGCTCGTTGACTCTATGGCACCTGTAGGTGTTCAGGTGTGGCTCTTGGCTGTGTTCCTTTTCATGCTGCAGGTAGTCGTCCTGCTTAACACCAGCAGAAAGCAGGTGTAAAATTTCTGGTGCTAACACGGCTTATCACTGGAATTTGTTTTGTTTTGTACTTATTGGCTTTTGTTGTGAAAGTTGTGATGTGGTTTTTTCGTGTACAGAAAAATAAACAAAGTGGGCAGTGTATCCCATCAAGCTCCAGCACCTGACCCACTATTCCCAATCAATATAAATACAATGAGATTTCTTCATGGTTTTGTGTGTACACTGTAAATGAACCCACTACCACAGTGGAATTCAATACAGGATTTTAGTAATTAGAATAGATCGCAAAGGTGCACTTTGTGTGTTTTTGCACGGTAACGCCGACTCTGCATCTCATTATCAGCACTTTAATGCAACTAAAGTTGAGATAAATCTAGCACACTATTCAGAAGCTGGTGCAAACTGCAGACATCACCAGTATTTCCATGATAACTGCCCTAAAATTTAACACCATGGTGGAAACCACCAAATAACAGTAATAAGAATGAGAAAGAGTGACACAGCACTTAAGTAACAGCCAAAAACGTTATTGAAATTTAACAAACTCAACACAAAACAACAAGGCGGAAGACTCCTGCCGGGTCTTCAATGTCGACGACACAACCTTGAAAATAAAGCACAAAATAAGGACTGTGTAATGCGCATATCAGAGGAGTGAGACACAGAGAAAGAGAGAAGGAAAAAAAAGCCAGAGAGAAAAAGAGAGAGAAGGAACGAAAGGGAGTGAGAAAGGTAGAAAGGAGCGAGAGAGAGATAGAAGGAAAGGAAGAGAGTGAGAGAGAGAGTGAAGAGAGGGAAGAGAGAGAGAGAGAGAGAGAGAGAGAGAGAGAGAGAGAGAGAGAGAGACACTGCCACCCCTGTGCAGCCATGACCAAATAATTACCTGCTGCCACCGGAGTGTCTACCAGTGGTCACTCCACAAGCCCGTCAAAGCTCCGCAACCCGGCAGATCTCACATATGTCACTGAGTCCTGAGTCATGAATGGCAGAGACCATATCAGCTTCTCCGTGGCCCGGCAGATCTCACATATGTCGCTGAGTCCTGAGTCATCAATGGCGGAGACCACATCAGCTTTTGGGGCTGCTAACCCTGTGCAACGCAAGTCAGCGCCACGTGGTGGTAGGCTGCTGACGGCCATACAACTTAGGGTGCAACTAACCCTGTGCAACTCAAGTCGGCGCCACTTGGTGGTAGGCTCCTGACGGCCACATCAGCTTCGGGTGGCACTAACCCTGTGCAAGTCAAGTCCGCGCCACGTGGTATTAGGCCCCTGATGGCCATGCACCTCAGGGTGCCCTCTGCCCAACTCTTCATGGACTCTTTATGATTCAGACCCGTGGAGCGTCCGCCATTCAGTCACCACCGGCAATAAAGGATGTGACGTTGTTGATGCATTATATTTGCGTGGTCACATGGCCTGTAACGCATGTGCCGGATGGGTGTGGTGTGTGTGCAAACCTGCCCTTAGGGAGTGGCCGTGACATGTTGACAACTATAGCACTGACCTGCACACCAACAGCGAGTACGCCTGCGGTCAGGTAGCTATGTGGGGGGGGGGTGAAAACGTGTTTTCTCAATGGATTTTCCATAGGAAATTTTATACAAGGCTACAGGTCAAAATGCTGACCGGAATAACGTCAAATTTGGCAGGGAGCAAGGTCTTGGTCCAGAAAGCGGGCTTTCTCGCATTAAGGGAAAATATAAAAGAAAGGTCTTGGGGCAATTTAATATACCAGAGCTCTGTTTCTGCAAGATAACTCTTTCATGCTGCCTCTGCCCAACATCACCACTTTGCAGCTATGCCATTAGAAGCCAGTCCGTCGGCTCGTAGCTCTCTACCTTTGCGAGCTAGAACGCTACTGTGCCTGTACCTCTGCGAACTACTACGGTGCTGTTCCATTGGGAGCGGACGGCTCGTAGTACTGCATCTGTGAGTCGAGCGGACGGGCCGCAGTTGTCCCTCTGCAAGTCTGGGTGCGAACTGTTCATAACTCACACTACATAAGGATTGAAAAACCATTTTGAGATTCAGTCCGTCAGCTGGCATCTGTCTGAGGCATTTCTGAAAACATATCGGAGTTCTTTCTGTGAGAAATACCCCTTTCGCGCTGCCTCTCCCCACATCAGCAGGTAGCGCACCCTCTTCCCACAATACCAACATACCCCCAACAACTTTCTTGGGCCCGGAAGTGTCCCTGTGCGGTTGGACAAATAAGAATCTTAGTCTTTTATAGGTTTACATATGGAACATTTTATTTAAAGAAAAAAACAACAAATAAAACTGAAGGGAGTCTGGTGCTGTGGTCGCTGCTACGAAGTTGGGGTCACTGCCATTCAGGACTCAAGACACAGTTCCACATGTGAGATTGGCTTGTGTTGAAGAGGGTTAGTGGCACCAACTGTCGCCGGCTTGTGTTGAACAGGGTTAGTGGCACCTCGTGTCGCCGGCCTTGCATATGGAAATATGCCAAACAGATCGAAGGGAGTCTGGTGCTGTGGTCACTGCCACAGACTTGGGGTCACTGCCATTCAGGCCTCAGGACACAGTTGCACATGTGTAATAGGCTTGTGTTGAACAGGATTAGGGGCACCACGAGTTGCAGCTTGTGTTGAACAGGGTTAGTGGCACCACGTGTCAAAATTTCAAATTGCAAGCTCTATTGTCTGCAGTGTACACTATTGTTGAGTGTTTGTTTGCACTTGAAGATGAATTTGTTGATTGTACTAAAGGTATAACTGATATAAAAAAGGTTCTTGAAGCAAGGATACTAAAAGGATATTATGTAGGTTTTAGGCCTGTGATAGTTACTTGCCTAGTGGACTCTGTAGTTAATGAATCAAGATTTAATTTTAATTGTGAGCCCTACTGACCGCAGTGTAGGCGTATCATGAAAAGATGAAATATGTATAGAATACTCCGTCGAAGTGTATGAGCCTGTGATGCTGCTTGGTGCGGATGGACCGCAGTGGGAGCTATGTCTCTTGCCTACTGCGTCATCTGCAATCGTGACTGTATCTGTATTGTGAGTCCTGCTGACAGCAGTGTAGGCCAGAGGTAGCGGTGAGCAAGGGGCCACAGCCACATGCATAGGTTGGTGGTCGGTGCTACGGACTTGGGGTCACTGCCATTCAGGGCTCAGGACACAGTTACACATGTGGGATCGGCTTGTGTTGAACAGGGTTAGTGGCACCACGTGTCACACCTTGTGTTGTACAGGGTTAGTGGCACCACGTGTCGCCGGCCTTGCATATGGAAATATGCCTAACTGATCAAAGGGAGTATGCTGCTGTGGTCGCTGCTACAGACTTGGGGTCACTGCTATTCAGGATTCAGGACACAGTTACACATGTGGGATTGGCTTGTGTTGAACAGGGTTAGTGGCACCACGTGTCACGCCTTGTGTTGTACAGGGTTAGTGGCACCACGTGTCGCCGGCCTTGCATATGGAAATATGCCTAACTAATCAGAGGGAGTCTGGTGCTGTGTTCGCTGCCATGGACTTGGGGTCACTGCCATTCAGGACTCAGGGCACAGTTACACATGTGGGATCGTTTGGCTTGTGTTGAACAGGGTTAGTGGCACCATGTGTCGCAGGCTTGTGTTGAACAGGGTTAGTGGCACCATGTGTTGCGGCTTGCGTTGAATTCTGCCTGAATAAGTCCACGTGGTGATGACTTGTGGTGCAGTGAGTTAGTGGCACCTGAAGCACTCAGCGTGTGCGCACCCTGTGATGATGCGTGGTCCGGGTAGGCCTCACTGGTAGCAATGTCTTTACATGCTTTGAAATAATCTTCATAGCAGTCAAAATCTCCAAGTAATTTCATTTCAGTCCTCCAAGGTTTGAAGAGTTGGAGAAGAGCTAAATAGAAAAACTCTCTCTTATCTGGAGTATCACAACTTAAGTTCCTGCGATTAATCAAATTTCCTTTGGCATTCTTTAAGAAACATCCATCAGATCCAATTACAGCATATTTCCCCTTATTTATTTTCTCTGTAACATTTTTTCTAAAACTATAATGTTGCAGTATTTCATGTTGAAGATAATTCAGGAAACACGAAATGAATATAGAAAGAAATCAATTCTATATATATGCTATCCAGCCGGATAGTTCAATATAATAAGAATAATAAATTGTCAAGGGACAGAATTAATGAACAGTGGGATACAGTACTGTATCCAAAATTCACATAAATACACAGAAAGTGACAATTAACAATTTACAAAAAAATCTTTTACAAGAAAACATAAAGCAAGCAGGCGAAACAGAAAAAGTTGCTTGTACTCAAATGTAAAAGATAAGACAAGCATGATAGGTGGCTACAGCCGTATCACATAATAACAGAATTGTTGGTGTGTACGGTGTCTTAAAGTGTTGACGACGTTTCCATCCCTATTAAAAAATCATTGGGATCATCATCAGGACAGTGATTTTGTTGGCCTGAACAGTTAGACAACTAATTAAACATATACATGATGGAGGAAAATAGAAGGAGGAAAAAAGAAGGAGGAAAAATAACATAGCTAGTTAAAAGGAGCTTCCCAATGACCCTAATCATGGCAGAACAAAACATTGAGATTTACAAGAATTTACATACAGGGAGCATCAATGTAGAAGAGGATTAAAACAATTGCCGTGTATTCAAGTGTTACGATTAAGGCGGTTGAAATTAAGTGCAAGGTAGTTGCTGCAAAGTGAAAAAAACATGCACTGATGTGTCAGGTCGATTAGGAAAAGGTCGGGCACTGTTGTGCTTTGTGCATCAGCGCTAGAGTTGCCACCAGGCCGTACAGAATGGTAACGGTGCAGGGGCTTCTGAACATTGTAAACCAATATAGCCGACGTGAAGATAACGTGGAGGAGTGAAAGCGCGAGTGCAATAAGATAAAAACAGTGAGGAATTACACATAAAGGGAAGGGGTCTTACCGTGGTATAGGCGGGAGTCCAAGAGAATCGATGGACGGTTGTGGAGCGTGGTGGCTCGATGTGAGGTCTCGGGCAAGAGACTACTGGGATTGATTGAAATAACACGCGCGGCGGTCATGATAGAAACTAGCAAGGTGACTGTAATGGCCATCTTGGGTGAGGGAAAACGGCGGATTGCGAATGAAACGTGATGTGCTGTGAGTGAATTGTGTTGAATGTGGGTTAAAACGCAATTATGCAATTGTTACTTGGCAACATTTGGAATTTTACAGAATTACTTAGAATTGTGACAATAATCAAGGTGAGTCATTTTAAACAATTCAGATAGAAAAAAGGGGACAGAGTTGAATAGCAATGGATTATTTCAATTGAGTTCATAGTAAAGTGTTCCAGTCCTCGGTCCTATTGAGACCGTTTTTTATACTTTGGGTGCGCAGAATCCATTTTAGTTCTTCTTTGTTCAACAAACTTGCAATGTCAGCGCCTCTTGGAGGTGGTTTGATCAAGGAAATAATTGTCCATTTAATGTTGTTTTCACTGTGTCCAACGCTAGAAAAGTGTTCCACCAAAGGTGCATTGGGCGTCTTACAACGGATTCGGCTGAAGTGTTGGCAAATCCTGATGCGAGCTTTCTGGGTTGTTTGTCCTATATATATTTTAGCGCAAGGACATTGAATTACATAGATAACATTGCATGAATTACAGTTAGTAAAATTTGGGGTGTGATCTTGACATTATTGAAAGAGAACTCTTGTCCTTCAATCGTAAACTCACATACACTGCAATTACCACATTTTGCATGCCCTAGTAAGGGATTCAATCCCCATAATTCATTTAAGGTAGCTGGTGGTTTGGGTGTAGGGAGGGCCACCCTGACTAGGTGATCTTTGATGTTTTTACTTTTACGGAAGGCAAACAGCAGGCGGTCAATGCTCATGGTTCCAGCATTTACGATCATCCAATGTTTGAGAATGGATTTCCGTAAGGCATTAGAAACAGGTGAAAAAGTGGTTTCGCAAACCATGCGGTTTTGGCCAGTCTTGGGTTTGGGAGATAGAAGGATTTCTCTTGGACAGTACCAGGCATTTTTGCGCGCATTGCGCACCAACCGTTTGGGATATCCACAGGCTTGAAGTTTAGATGAAAGGACTGCTGCCTCATGAAAGTAGTCTTCTTTTTTAAAACAGTTTCTCCTAATGCGGAGAAATTGCGAGTAAGGGAGAGAGTCTCTTAAAGCACGAGGGTGGTTGCTACTGTATTTGAGTAAAGTATTTCTCTCAGTAGGCTTCCTATATAGGCTGGTGATAAGATCCTCATTAACATGCTGGATTGTGAGGTCCAAAAATGGGATGGAAGTTTTGTTATGTGTAAGAGTGAAGTTAAGTCCTTGGCAGTTGTTATTGAGCCAATGTAGGAATTGTTTAAGACTGTCTTCAGTGTAGTGCCAAATTAAAAAAAAATTGTCAATGTATTGTGGAAATATGGATTTTTCTGGTCAGTTATGTCCCCTATCTTGGACCCCAACGGTTCTATGTGCATGTTACAAGTACATGTATGTTCCCTCCAGTTCCAGTTATGAAGACGCAAATACATGTGCGGCCACCGTTAACATGTCCTCTGTCAGATCCGCCATGAATAGGCCGGATATTCCATTCCTAAGTATGAAAGGCCACCGGCTTTATATGGTTCACTTATGCCATTTTACAGTCCAGGCAAGTAGGCCCTGATTCTGTCATCAAACTCTTCTTGCCTTCTGCCTCTGAAAGCTCCAGTCTGAGCCTGCATCTGTGACCATGAACTTTGTCTCATTCTCTGCGCGGCTCACGAAGCCTGACATCAGCCTGCTGCCTGCCAAAAACTGTATTTCACCTTCGAAGTTATCTGCTCCGATCCCTGCCCAATGCATTCCTGTCTAGTAGTTTAAGTAAACATTCTGCCAGCTACCGAGCAAAGGCCCGGTTTCTCTGTCTTCATGCAAGTAATTCATAGCCCTATTACTATGGAAGATTCCGCCCTCGCATCTAGTATAGACACTTAGACGCTTGTACACGCACTAACAGTCAGTATAGTCAGTATAGAATAAGATTCTACTCGAAGAGACCTCTCTTTTGGATAACTTAGTTCTTTAAACATAGGATGTTAGATATGATTTGGGATTAGGTTGACTTGACCCTCCAGACTTCTGTCGCCACATGTAGAGCTAAATGTCAAGTCCCCTTCACCCCCTAGTTGCACGTCAATTACATGTCATGCTGCTGCGCGCGCATATCTGCCAAGTATTTCTGCTGACATTGCGAAATTCTTTCATGTAACCACCCTCTTATGACATCACATCCGATGACGTTCTTTAAACCACTCCCAGTTACGCCTATTTTTGCTACGTACGAATATATTATCACCACTATCAATTGTTACGCCTCTTGTATTGGCCTCACTGTAATGCCTATTGTATAAAAGTAATTGATTGTCAATAACGTATGTACTTCACTTCCTGAACCTTCGTGGTGATGGAACCTGGAGCAACCGATTATAATCGACCACTGGAATAAAGCCCATTCCGAACCTCTAATACCACGGATTCTGCCTCTTATTTACTGAGCTATTTTATTATGTTTCTGTATCAAATTAAGTCCCGGTAATTAAATTATTTACCACATGAATGGCGCCCGAACAGGGACACTTTCTCATCTCACGCGCCGGCGGTGCGTTGCAGGCCCGGTCTCCTGCCACAGCTGGACGGACAACAACGCGTACCAGCAGGATTTCCTGTATCTCCCTCCGGTCAAGCGGGGGTGACTGAGGCTGCGATCAACACCCAGACGAGGCGGTGAGAAGTGCGAAGTATCCCGACCAGAGCCTAGCTGAGAGAGCAAGATCCGAGGTATACAGAGGCCCACCAGTTTTCCGAAGTCCCAAGTCGAGTCCAGTGTCCGAAGTGTTCGAGTCGAGTCCAGTCCGGTTCAAGTTCAGTTCAGTTTCCGAGGCCTTCCGTTCCGAGCTACCCGGTGAGTACCATTACTGGGGAGGCGTTCTGGCGTGCACATAAGTTGTGCCGGTCCAGACGGGTTTGGGTACACAAATCCGGTCTGCACTGTTTCAGCAGTGTATCTGTACTGTTTAGCAGTATATCTAGTGTATCAAGTATATAAATTCAGAATAATTCAGTTCAAGTTGAGTATTATGTTTAGTGATTAAGTTTTTCTTAGATCGTCATCATCATCGTTGCTCAGTTAAATGTTAAATGTTAAATGTTTTAATAACGTTCTGCATATTGTGGTGTGAATGACTGTTCATTATTGTGTTTAATGTATTAAGTTTGTTCAAAATCAAGTATCAGATCAGTTTTCAATATGCCGCTCTTTTCGAAATTAAGACAGATCACAACAAGAAAAGGGGTACTCGAAGAAGCCGTTCCTATTCCTCCTAGGGACACTCCAGGGCACTTCATGTATCATAAACATGGCTTAGACGCTATATTATTTCTTGATTTATGGGTAGACTACACTAAGGAATTACCAGAAAGTCAGAGGTGGCCCGCGGCTGGGACCTGGGATGCAGAGTGCATCGTGAAAGTAGAGGAAGAATTATGGAAAAAGAAAGCTAGACAATCACAGAAAGACGCCATTGAATTATGGCGTAAAGAATCGTATAGACGTACAGAAAAAGCACGTAGACAGGAAGAGAAGAGTAAAGAGAATTCAAATGAAGTCCGAGAAAATCTATTAATTGAAGAAGGTGCACGAGTGAAATCAGAACAAGTAGACAGACAAAGAAATGCCCTTATGAATGGTATGTATCCCCTTCTGGCTGAAGGATTACCTAAGGCTACTCCAGGGATACCAAAAGACTTGCCAACCCCATTATTTCCAATAAAGGTACATCCTAAGGGGCATCCTAGAACCGCAGAAGATGTTTTTCTTTCCTCATATTTAGATGACGCAGCTCCCGAGTATGCTAATCCCGCCCCACATAGACCGCCTGCCAGGGAGGTTCAACGCCAAGATCCAGTACCCGTATCCCTACAGCAACAAGTTCTGACACAAGTTCCGGCAAGCACATCTGTTTCTGCATCTGTTCCTACAGCTACTTCTATAGCTGTATCCACACCTATAGTTGCTGTATCACGTTCAACGAATCCTTTCACACCCGATACCCCAGACGGGGCTACCGGAGGTGCTACCAATATCTTTTCTACGCCACCTAGAATAAATAAACTTACTTTTCAAGAGTCAGCACATTCACTTACCCCCAAACTCATAAATGCCCGTACGCTTAAGGAACTTCTTATAGATTGTAGATATGACCCTGTGCCCGGAAAAGAGGACGAAATGACCCTAGCATCATTACGTATCAGACGAGCCGCGGTGTATTTAGGGAAGTTACCAGGAATGACTGCGCATCTAGATAATATATACCATTTTGTCCAAACAGGGCGAGATTCTGAATGTATTAACAGAGCTATGGAATACCAGAAAGTGGAAATACAGGGGGAACTGTTACGTTTCCTCATAAATTGTGTGATCAGAAATCAAGACCGACCGGGGGTAGACCCGGAAGCAATGCAAATTCTTACCAGATGGAGCCAGAATATATCAGAAGGGAGACATGATAAGCAAAACTGTATAAAAGCCATGTGCAGAAAGATCCGTAAAGAAATAGAACGCCTACACGAAGAAAGATTAGCGGTAGACCAGTTCGAACAAAGCGAGGAAGAAGCATCAGGACTGCCCACAGGACAGTCAGAAACTATAGCCTATGTAGGTAGAGGAAGATCTTGTAATAGTACTAGATGTCTTACTGATCCGATACGTCCGATATGTCTAGAAAATAACAGGAATTTTCAAACACCAATAATAAATATAAGGTCTAACGAGCATTCATTCCAAGCCGCTGACAAATTACTGCGAGAACGAAGGGGTTATCATTTTCTCGATTCTATGGATGAACAAGAATTAGCCAGGTCAGCTGTCCATTGGGTTGACAGTCCCGGAATGTATGGTGATAATACAGTAGCACACACATTTTTGAATCTCACCCCAGATGAACAGCGTTTAGCTGGGATTTATATGATTCAACAACTTCTTATACTATATAAAAGCCAACATTCAGATCCTGGTCCATTACCTGATATATTGACTGAATTACTCACGAATAAATGGAGAGGTTCAGGTACTAAGCTAATTAAAGAAATACTAGAATCAAGAAAGCAGTACATTCTTTTTGTATGTCCAGGACATGTCTCACTGCCCATTAAGGAAAGAACCACATATTACATGGACAGACAGAATCCCTTACGAGAAGTACACCCAATAAAAGGCGAGGACAATGAGTTTAAACGTGTATTTGTATATACACCCATATCGAAAATAGAATTGTTAGAAATGAAGAAAGTGGTACCCAGTCATGACAAAGACCCAGCGGGTTTCCACCGAGAAATTAAAGACATGTTACTCATGGGAGAGTATACCTATCCCGACATTATGACAATATTAAAGGTATTAATGCCTGCTGGCATTTATGAAAAACTCAAGGAAAAAGAGTGGGAGGTCGGAGACCAAAAGATAGATTGGACAGCATTAGAAAATGAAGAAAAAGCCCGAGGTCCAGGTTCGGGGCTTGGGGACAAAACTAAAGCACTACCAGGTTTACTAGTACAGGTACTGCCACGTTTATTAACCACGAAAAAGGAAGACTGGGGTGCAATTTCAGCCTGTAAACAAAAGCAAGATGAAGACACTAGTGATTTCTATGCACGATTTGAAAAATGTTTCGGTATAAATAGTGGCATAAAAGCAAGTAGCGAATCATACCCACATCTGTTTGTGACAAAATTAGTTGAAAATTCCTTGCCCCAAGTGAAGAATAGAGTATTAAAATTCGAGAGTACCTGGCAAGGTAACACTCCATCACAAATGCTACAAATGTTACAGTATCATCACAATAGAATTAGAGAGGAACAAGACCATGAACAAAGACGCATGAAAGACACGAAAATGAAAATGCTAGTCTCCCAGACAGTTCCAGCTGAAGGACATAAAAAGGGTACGACACATTCTGGCGATTTAGCAGGACCTGTAAAAGGGACATGCAACTATTGTAAACAACTAGGTCATCATGTACACGATTGTCCAGTCCTGAAGCGTAATATCGCCACGGGTATTACAAAAGAAAGACCACGGCCACTTAGACAGGATCAGAATGAACAAGGAGCCTTGCAGCACGCACAGTCCATGCCAGCTCCACAACAGACTATACAGTTTGTACCAGCTGCACCAGCGCTGCCTGTTGCTGCCACGCAAACCACGACACGACAACTGTACCAGACCGCACAGTATGACTATCCTGATTATCAACGATATGCATGAACCAGCCTAGAGAGGGAAGTTGACTTACCCCTTATCGAGATCCCTGTAGATCAAGAAGGACCTTATGTACATAGTGAATTATTAGGCCAAGATAGAAAATTTTTACTCGATACAGGGGCAAGTCGAACAACTATAAAACGTAGTGAAGTTCCAGGGGCACCCCTCTCAGGCTCACAGAATATTTCCCTTGGTTTTTCAGGAAAACCTATTGTTAATGAAGTGTCACAACCTCTTCCACTTACGATAGGACCTTTGACCCGAACTACAGATTTATTGCTTACTAAATCATGTCCAGAAAACCTGTTAGGAATAAAGACATTGAAAGCTCTAGGAGCTATAATATGTTGTTCTCCGGAAGGAGTAAGATTGTTTTTACGTGATTTTAAAGGTCATTATGTGTCTAGAGACATGGATCCCCGATTGCAGACTTTACCTACACATCTATGGGCACAAGGCCCTACTGATGTTGGTTGCATGAATATTACACCATATCGAGTTACACTAAAGGCAGGAGTGGTACTACCACGAATGCGACAATACAAGTTACCACCAGATGCTGTAGTGGCTTTACTACAAATCATTGACGAGCTCATTGCCCAAGGAGTGGTTGTAGAAACAGACTCCAATGTATGTAATTCACCGATAATTCCGATTCTCAAACGAACAGATCCGAAGGCCCCGCCAGTATATCGATTGGTTATTGATCTGCGCGAATTAAACAAGTGTATTGTGCCACAATTCCCTGTGGTCCCCGATATCTCATCATTACTGACAGCTATTGATTCCGAAGCAACATTCTTTACTGTAATTGATCTCAAAAATGCCTTTTTCAGCGTCCCAATAGATCCGGAAAGCCAATATTTGTTCGGATTTAGTTTAAATGGACGTAGCTTCAAATTCTCACGCGCACCTCAAGGATTTACAGAAAGCCCCAGCATCTATAGCCAAGCACTGAAACGAGAACTCGACAGTATCCACATGCCAGTTAACACTGCCTTGCTTCAATATGTCGATGATCTGCTGATCACCGCTAGAAGCGAACCCGAATGTGAGAAAGCATCACTGACAGTTTTACAATTTCTAGCCGAAAAGAGGCACAAGGTGTCCCCTTCTAAGCTGCAATTCTGTGTCCAGCGAGTTGTTTATCTTGGACACTCGCTGTCCAAGGAGGGAAGGCAGCTTACACCCGACCGCATTCAGTTAATAGCTAACATGCCAATACCCAAGACACAAAAGGAGGTACGGGCTTTCATAGGCCTCACTTCATATTGTAGGCAGTGGATCCCTCAGTATGCATTTCTAGCAAAACCACTCATTCAGTTGACAACACAGGAGGCAGCCACATCGACTGTTCTCCCTTGGACTCAGGAACATACACAAGCTTTTGAAAGCTTAAAGAAAGCTTTATGTCAAGCACCTGTTTTAGCAACACCATGTTACAGTAAACAGTTTACACTCTTTATTACAGAACGCGAAGGTACTGCCTTGTCAGTACTCACACAGGAACAAGCAGGAGCACACAAACCATGTGCTTATTTTTCTAGTACATTAGATCCCGTAGCTCAGGCTCTGCCTGCGTGCCTGAAATCAGTGGCAGCGACAGCTTTAGCAATCAGACAAAGCGATGCCATAGTGTTAGGACATCCATTGACAGTACAAGTACCACATGCAGTGGAGGTTCTTGTGAATCGAACGCAAACACAACATTTGACTATAGCAAGACTTACAGGGTATGAACTAACACTGTTTCACCCACATATAGAAATCAGACGTTGTAACACATTGAATCCTGCCACACTTTTACCTGTAAATGGAACAGACCCACTAGCCCATGACTGTATTGAAGTTATTACAATCACGACGAAACCCAGACAAGATTTAACCGATGTCCCATTATCAGACCCAGACCTGACGTTGTATGTAGATGGTTCATGTATGAGAAAAGATACAGGAGAACTAGTGGCCGCTTACGCAGTCACAACAGACACTGAAATCATTGAAACAAATTGCATAAATACCTTGTCCGCTCAAGCAGCAGAGCTCGTCGCTCTGACACAAGCCTGTATTCAAGCCACAAATAAAAAAGTCAACATATACACTGATTCACGTTATGCATTCGGAGTCGTACATGACTTCGGCGTGCTGTGGCGAGAGAGAGGTTATTTAACTTCTCACGGTGCCCACATTCAGCACGGACCCCTCATTCATGCTTTATTAGATGCAATACATCTACCCACTGCAATATCAATTATGAAATGTAAAGCTCATACGAAAGTTACTGATATCATTTCTCAAGGCAATAATTTAGCTGATAGAACAGCTAAACAGACTGCTCAAACTCAAACATCCGACATGACAAAGACAATAGTCCCGACGCCAACACATTGTATGACGGTTAAAGATCCTACTCTTGACGTAATTGACATACAGACACATGCTACACCAGACGAAATAAAGAAATGGACTGAATTAGGAGGGATCCAAACCGATCAAGGATGGATGATGAAGGAAAAGTCTGTGTGGTTCCTTCCTGATTCAATGGTCCAAGTTATAATTAACACTGTACATAGTCCAGCACATCTAGGAGAAAAAGCTATGCTAGATAGCATTCAACACATTTGGTTTAATAAACATTTACGAGCTGCAGCCAAACAAAAGGTTCGTACCTGTATGATCTGTTGCCAGTTCAACCCAGGAAAAAGCGTTCCCGTAGAACAGGGTGGATTTCATCCTCCTGATCATCCTTTTGAAGTCCTCCAGATGGATTATATCCAGATGGAACGATGTAGAGGATTCAAATATGTTCTCGTAGTTGTGTGTGCTCTTTCCCGTTGGACGGAGGCATACCCGGTTTCAGATTACACTGCCCCGACTACTGCCAAACAGTTGGTTCGAGAATTCTTCCCACGATACGGTTTACCACGTGTTGTTCACTCAGATAACGGCCAGCCGTTCTCATCCGAATTAATGAAACACGTTTCACTTTTGTTAGGCTATCAGTGGAAATTCCACTGTGTCCGACACCCCGAAGCAGCAGGTCTCGTAGAAAGACATAATCAGACTCTGAAAATAAGATTATCCAAAATATGCAGAGAGAAAGGTGTCGACTGGGTAGTAGCATTACCAGTTGCACTCTTTTACACAAGAATGGTAGCACACTCTCGAACAGGGCTATCCCCGTATGAAGTGATCTTCGGCAGACCACCAAATATGTGGGGGACGCCTATACCACGCAAAATAACTGATATTGACTGTAACATGCTGACAGATTACTTGGCTTCCTTGATGTCTGCACTACAATCTTGTCGTTCACAGGTAGCTGCAGCTTTTCCTGACAACACTGAGGTGAAACCCCATGACGTGGTTCCGGGAGACTTGGTCCTCGTGAGGAACTTTGATCGAAAGACTCAGCTGGAACCTAGGTGGAGGTCACCTCAGCTGGTGTTGCTCACCACAAGAACAGCCGTGAAGATCGAAGGCAGAAAAGGATGGATTCATTCAAGTCATATCAAGAAATTTCATGGACTAAAATCAGATGTGAATACCTCACCTTGTGTGTCTTCACCCATTGACTCAAAACTTCCTTTTGTGGAAAAAAGTGATTCCGAACATTATAAATTAAAGCTCAGGCCCAATCAGTCGAGCAATTTGATTGTTTAAGTCCTCTCCAAGGTGAAGCGGTTGAATTGTCTCTGACATGTATCCCTTGGACCTGAATAGAGAAAGCACCCGAAAAATGTTGAAACGACAGGCGTACTGTAAATCACTGCGTAGTCATTGCATAGTGACGTTATTAATTTTATTTTTCTCAAGTCTTTTAATAATTACTGCAAGTATATTGTTGCACATATATTATCCTATTTCTAGACATGTTTACAATGTTACTGCTGAACATTCTTTTAGTGAATTACCTCCGCTTGAGTTGTCTTATAGATTTGCACTGCGCAATAACACGTTTATTAGTATGTTACATCATTCCCATCAGGTTAGCAATGCTACAAATTGTTGGATATGTGGCCGACTCCCTCCCTATCAGAATTATAAAGGAATTCTACCTCTCTTTTCATACCCGTTCACACACAACGGCTCCTGTGGAGCATGGTTTAGTTTAATTAATTCTCTAGATTCGAATTCTGCAGTTTATCAAGATAACTGGGTATGGGGAAATTTGAACTTAGTTTTGCTTAAAGTCTGCCACCCTAACAAGGAGGGACTTCCCCAGAGAACAGGAACTGATCTAGAAAATGAAGTGTATGGATTAGGTAATTTTACGCTCAATCTTATGATCCTAAATGTCGAATCAGAAGCTACTTCAATTTTGCCCGCTATGTCAATATTTCCAGTAAAAGGTGAATTATGTATAAGAAAGAATGGTTCCATACACATGGGCCATAGTAAATGCACCACTGTAGTAGAATTTAGTGATCAAGGCAAGTCTACATTTAGAGCTTCCCGCCATTCCTATTTCATATGTGGTCAGACGGCATATGTACGTTTACCTCTAGATTGGGATGGTACTTGCTATATTGGATTCCTTTTGCCACCTGTTTTCTAGCTCCTGCTGATTATCACAGAAATATTCATTTAGTATATAATAGAGTAAGGAGAGATCTCCCGATAGTCGATTACACTGAAACAGCATGGGAAAAATACACAGATTTCAATAAAGGTCTCTTTCCCTATATAGGTACCGTTACTAATAGTAAGCTGATACGTAGATTAACTAGAACCCTTGAAGCAGTAGTGAACGAAACTATTTCCGCCTTAGGCAATTTAACAGAAGAGCAGTCTGCTATGCGGATTGTTGTGCTTCAAAATCGTCTTGTCCTTGACGTCATCCTGGCCGATAGGGGCGGAGCTTGTAGGGTCATCGGATCAAGCTGTTGCATTTTCATACCAGAAAATTCGCCATCTGTATATAAAGCCATAACTCGTCTTCATAAGATTGTAAGCCAGATACACCAGAATCCAGGCACCTGGACTTGGTCCGGTTGGTTTTGGAGTGTATTATCTACCTTTGGATGGAAGGTCCTATCTTTCCTAGGTATTGGCCTTCTCATACTATTCAGTTGCTGTCTATGTCTACAATGTGGACCAGCGATTTGTGGTCTGTGTGCCACATCGTGCATTCCACATCAAGATTTTCATTCAAGATCCCGGAAGAAGAAAGAAGAACAAATGATGCTATATGAACAGATCAACGGATTAATGAAGATTGATATCTCTTGACGGGCAAGTAGGGGACAAGGAGGGAATGTGGAAATATGGATTTTTCTGGTCAGTTATGTCCCCTATCTTGGACCCCAACGGTTCTATGTGCATGTTACAAGTACATGTATGTTCCCTCCAGTTCCAGTTATGAAGACGCAAATACATGTGCGGCCACCGTTAACATGTCCTCTGTCAGATCCGCCATGAATAGGCCGGATATTCCATTCCTAAGTATGAAAGGCCACCGGCTTTATATGGTTCACTTATGCCATTTTACAGTCCAGGCAAGTAGGCCCTGATTCTGTCATCAAACTCTTCTTGCCTTCTGCCTCTGAAAGCTCCAGTCTGAGCCTGCATCTGTGACCATGAACTTTGTCTCATTCTCTGCGCGGCTCACGAAGCCTGACATCAGCCTGCTGCCTGCCAAAAACTGTATTTCACCTTCGAAGTTATCTGCTCCGATCCCTGCCCAATGCATTCCTGTCTAGTAGTTTAAGTAAACATTCTGCCAGCTACCGAGCAAAGGCCCGGTTTCTCTGTCTTCATGCAAGTAATTCATAGCCCTATTACTATGGAAGATTCCGCCCTCGCATCTAGTATAGACACTTAGACGCTTGTACACGCACTAACAGTCAGTATAGTCAGTATAGAATAAGATTCTACTCGAAGAGACCTCTCTTTTGGATAACTTAGTTCTTTAAACATAGGATGTTAGATATGATTTGGGATTAGGTTGACTTGACCCTCCAGACTTCTGTCGCCACATGTAGAGCTAAATGTCAAGTCCCCTTCACCCCCTAGTTGCACGTCAATTACACGTCATGCTGCTGCGCGCGCATATCTGCCAAGTATTTCTGCTGACATTGCGAAATTCTTTCATGTAACCACCCTCTTATGACATCACATCCGATGACGTTCTTTAAACCACTCCCAGTTACGCCTATTTTTGCTACGTACGAATATATTATCACCACTATCAATTGTTACGCCTCTTGTATTGGCCTCACTGTAATGCCTATTGTAAAAAAGTAATTGATTGTCAATAACGTATGTACTTCACTTCCTGAACCTTCGTGGTGATGGAACCTGGAGCAACCGATTATAATCGACCACTGGAATAAAGCCCATTCCGAACCTCTAATACCACGGATTCTGCCTCTTATTTACTGAGCTATTTTATTATGTTTCTGTATCAAATTAAGTCCCGGTAATTAAATTATTTACCACAGTATCGTTTCCACAAGATAATCCCTGCCTGGAAGGGATTATGTGGTGTGAGGATTCTAGATGTTTCCAAATGGTCCATGAACAATATGGCCAAATTTGGTGCAAAAACAGCCCCCATGGATGTGCCGTTCCCCTGCTGATAAAATTTGTTTTCACCAGATTAATCATGGCCATACTGTCTCTGATATAGCATTCAGTACTCGGTACAAAATCTTTAATAAAGAAATTGACATATTGGCCAAGAGGCTCCAGAATAGAACCACAACCCGACACTATGGGGCGTCCAGAGGGTGTGGTTTCATTCTTGTGGATCTTGGGCAAAGTGTAAATCATGGGAATGCGTGGAGATTTGATATTGAGAAACAGAAACTCTTCTGTTAGACTGCAACTCATGATCCGTATGCTCACTGAATATTTGAAAGCTAACATAATACCAGTTGGTCTCCAGGTACACGCACCACAACATTCCATCGATTCTCTTGGACTCCCGCCTATTCCTCTATGTGTAATTCCTCAGTGACAACCAACCCGGGTACTAGCTGATGCTACTACCTTCCTTGTAGATCTGATCAGGTCATCCTTGCAAGTGCCCCCTATCCTCAACTAAACTGGGGCTAGAAATCAAGTACCGGTTACAACTCTCCCATTAAGGTAAGTGAGACTGGGTGCGCAGCGCTATCCTGTTCATATCACCTTCCTTAGGCCTATTTAACCACCTACTCCTACCCCCTTGTTGTGCCCGCTTCTTCGTGAACCGTGCGGCTTCTGCCCTACTCCGGATACATAAGTCCAGACGCTTATTAAGGTATTACCCCTGACCTGTTCCCCACCGCGGCAGTAGCATGATTATTCACTGTTTTTATCTTATTGCACTTGCGCTTTCACTCCTCCGTGTTATCTTCACGTCGGCTATATTGGTTTACACTGTTCAGGAGCCCCGGCACCGTTACCATTCTGTACGGCCTGGTGGCAACTCTAGTGCTGATGCACAAATCACAACGGTGCCTGACCTTTTCCTAATCGACCTGACACATCAGTGCATGGTTTTTTCACTTTGCAGCAACTACCTTGCACTTCATTTCAACCACCTTAATCGCAACACTTGAATACACAGCAATTGTTTTACTCCTCTTCTACATTGATGCTCCCTGTATGTAAATTCTTGTAAATCTCAATGTTTTGTTCTGCCATGATTACAGTCACTAGGAAGCTTCTTTTAACTAGCTCTGCTATTTTTCCTCCTTCTTTTTTCTTCCATCATGTATATGTTTAATTAGTTGTCTAACTGTTCAGGCCAACAATATCACTGTCCTGATGATGATCCCAATGACTTTTTAATAGGGATCGAAATGTCGTTGACACTTTAAGACGCCATACACACCAATAATTCTGTTATTATTTGTTACGGCTGTAGCCACCTATCATGCTTGTCTTATCTTTTACATTGGAGTACAAGCAACGTTTTCTGTTTCGCCTGCTTGCTTTATGTTTTCTTGTAAAAAATCTTTTTGTAAATTGTTAATTGTCACTTTCTGTGTATTTATGTGAATTTTGGATACATGACTGTATCCCACTGTTTATTAATTCTGTCACTTGACAATTTATTATTCTTATTATATTGAACTATCCGGCTGGATAGCATATATATAGAATTGATTTCTTTCCATATTCATTTCGTGTTTCCTGAATTATCTTCGACAAGGACCACTGTTTTTTCAAAAATTGATACCCTAGGTCCTTGGTTACCTTGTAGGGTTCCCTTGTCTTTAAACCAAAGCAATATTTCATATAGACATATGTTTTCCAGGTATGGACTTCTATTTCGATATTATGCGAGGAACAGGAATTGAGTTATCCTGCAACATATTGCATGGCCATATTTGCATTCCACATCTTCAAAATTACTGGATGGTAATCATTGATGTACTTTGATTCTTCTGTTATTTTTATACTATATGTATTTTTGGGTGATTTTCAAGTGATATTATGCCTCACTGCTGACATAAAACTGTTCACTCTTCCTTGCGATGACTTATGGTGCCGTGAATTAGGAGTACCTTTGGCGCTCAGCGTGTACGTACCCTGCGATGATGAGTTGTCCCGGAGGGCCACATTCGGAACAATGTCTTTTGTCTATTGAATTCTGCCTCAGTAAGGCGACGTGTCGATGTCTTGTGTTGCATTGAGTTAGTAGTAACTTTGGGGCTCAGCGTGTACGTACCCTGCGATGATTCGTAGTCCTGGATGGCCGCATTCGGAGCAATGTCTTTTGTCTATTGAATTCTGCCTCAGTAAGGCAACGTGTCGATGTCTTGTGGTGCACTGAGTTAGTAGTACCTTTGGCGCTCAGCGTGTACGCACCCTGCGATGATGCGTTGTCCGGGAGGGCCACAAATGGACCAATGTCTTTTGTCTATTTAATTCTGCCTCATTAAGGCAACGTGTCGATGTCTTGTGGTGCACTGAGTTAGTAGTACCTTTGGCGCTCAGCGTGTACGTACCTTGCGATGATGCATTGTCCGGGGGGGGTGCTTTCGGACCATTGTCTTTTGTCTATTGAATTCTGCCCTGGTAAGGCCACGCGGCGATGACTTGTGTGCAGAGTTAGTGGCATCTGAAGTACTCAGCGTGGGCGCACCCTGCAATGATGCGAGGTCCGAGAGGGCTGCACTGTGAGCAATGTATCTGGCGTACTGCACTGTGTCATCTGCAATTGCTACTCCATCTGAATTGTGAGGCCTGCTGTCCGCAGTGTAGATCGAAGACAGTAGTCTGTACAGACATAAATCTGCGGTGCTGAGTCGCTGGGTTTGCAGGGGGCCTGTGTCGAGGAGAGCCACGGTCATGGCGGCAGCCTAGTGGCAGGGTGAGGCCCGCCCCTCTGGCACAGTCGTTGGTCTTCACAGTTCACAAGTGAACCACACCTAGAGCCCCGGCCTATTTATTCACACTCCTATGCTGAAGTGGCATACGTCGGACCAGCCCACTCCAGTTACCCTTATGCCTTCAGGGAGGGACGATACAGCTACATGACTAAGATCGTCCCTAGTGTTTGACGTAACATGGTTGGGTCCACTGTCCACAACACTACAAGCACCAGTAGTATTTGTGCACATGGAGAGGTGTGTGTTCTGCATACTGATATTAGTTCAGCACATCACCGCTACACGTTACATTGTGTGCATTGTTATTCATGGGTGAATTGTTTCCTTCACATATAGTTTGTTCACACCTGTCCCAATATTCAGATATTGTGTGGCTGAGGGGCCATGCCGTTTTTGGAAAGTTTGCTGTCTTGCTCTGTGCTGCCTCGGTGGTAGAGTGGGGGGTCCTGGGGGTGGTGTTGTGGCGTTCTTGGGTGTCGGAGCTGCTTGATCAGTTGGTCTATGACATGTGTTGGTCTTCAGATGTGGCTCTGGGCTGGGCTCCTTTTCATACTATATGTAGTTGTTTAATATTTAAAAAACAAGAAGGAAATAAATAATAAATAAAAAAATTACAAAATCAATTTTTAGGATATTAAAGTTACAAAATATCCCATTTTTTTCAAAATTACTGAGAAAAACATAGGTTTTATGAACATTATAATTAGAAATTAGCATTTAAAATACCTTTGAAATTCACTGAAATAACCATAGGTTTCAGGCACGTTATAGTTAGAAATTAGCATTAAGAAAACCTTAGAAATTCCCTGAAAAAACCATAGGTTTCAGGCACGTTTATAGTTAGAAATTAGCATTTAAAAAATCTTAGAAATTCACTGAAAAAACCATGGGTTTCAGGGACGTTATAGTTAGTTGTATATTGGACTCATATAAAACCAGAGAAATTTGCCTGTTATAGTTAGTTGAGCTAACTATAACTAGCGCGCCTGCAATGCACTGGTGATGACGTCAGATATTACATCACTCATGACATAGTCAGTGACATCACTCATGACATCCCTTTCTAACTATAACGTGCCTGAAACCTATGTTTTTTTCAGTGAAAATATTTATATATATATATATATATATATATATATATATATATATATATATATATATATATTACCTACTGGCGGTCGCCAGTAGGTAGTTATAGTTAGGACCACGTTTCCATAGGAAATCCGCAACATTCTATTTTGAATAACTTTGGCGCCGGTTGACGAATCCTCGCGAATTTTTCAAAATAGGTGGGGCGCTACGCTCCGCTCCTACCCTGAAAGTCTCGGGGGGATTCGTCAAGCGGGGGCTGAGATAAAAGGGGGGTCCCAAAACGCGTTTTTCCCATGCATTTTTCCATAGGACCTTTAGACACAGCTACAGCCCGAACGGCTGAACAGAATTACTTGAAATTTGGCAGAGAGGTAGTCCTCAGGTCAAGGAAGTGCCTTTTGTAGGTTTGGTGTAAATCTGTTCAGTAGATCCTGAGAAAATAGCATTTAAAAGCATATATATATGTGGGCGGAGCCTAACCACACATCTCATCCTGAGATCTGATTGGCTGTCAGCACTTCATCCAAGAAGTGTTGGCAGCCATCTTGGGACCAATATACAGGATAGCACCTCATTAAAAAGCATTGCAGTTAATAGAAGGTTTTAAGACTTTAGTTACATTATAAATCATTTGTTGATGGTACCATACTCATTTTAGGAATTGTGGTATGTTCTAAGGTGATTTCACCATGTGAAAAAGCCTTCTGCTGGGATATCATGATTGAGAGAAAAATATTTTCTCATGCTTTTACCACAGAGGTTTGGAAGGTGATTTATAGGCTAAACTGAGAGCTTATTTTCTGTAAATTCACATTATCTTTCTCAGTCATGTGAGAATGAAGTCTGACATTCTCAGTAAAACATGTACATCCAACAAGGGCAGAGACTGTCAGTTGATTCCTTTGTGTTCTACTGCAGCTTCCCAGAGTGTTCCAAAGAACTACTAGAGCGCTAACAGTCCTACTTATGATAAACGTATGGCACACCTGAAGCCATCTTGCTTGGATTAAAGTGGTAACTCTTAAAACATTTAATTTAAAAAGGAACAAAATGAGGGGGTTCATTTTTCAATAAAAAGTATGATTAGTGCTGCAGAAAGAAAAATTAGGGCACATTTTGAGTGACTTCTCAAATCCTCTACTATTTCATTAAAAAATTCTGACATGCAGACTGAAACATGCACTTTCAATACCAGCAGCAGTTTTCCCTGGTGAGCAGTAGCTTTACTACAGTGATCTAATGAGCAAAAAGAGTGCTAACATTCTGAATTTATGGCAAATGTGTGACACATCTGAATGCCTTCTTGATGGAATCAAAGTAAAAAACTGAAAGTATTTCCTACTGAGGAGACTGCAGTAAATGAGGAAATTAGGAAACTTCATAACAAATAAGTCTCCCAAGATGGCCACCAGAGACAAAAGAGCCCAAATGTAGCCCAAATATCACCCAGATGTAGCCCAAGTATAGCCCAATGACAGAATGTCCCAGAATGTTCTTAAAAACAACTAGAGCGCTTACTGTCTTCATTATGACAAAAGTATGGCACACCTGAAGCCATCTTGATTGGAATAAACTGGTAACACTTAAAACATTTAATTTAAAAGGGAACACAACGAGGAGGTTCATTTTGCCATAGAAATTATGATTAATGCTGAAGAAAGAAAATGAGGGCACATTTTGAGTGACTTCTCAAATCCTCTTCTATTTCATTAAAAAAATTCTGACATGCAGACTGAAACATGCACTTTTAATACCAGGAGCAGACTTCCATGGTGCAGTAGTTTTACTACAATGATCTAATGAGCAACTAGAGTGCTAACATTCAGAATTTATGGCAAATGTGTGACATATCTGAATACCTTCATGATGGAATCAAAGTAAAAAACTGAAAGCATTTCCTACTGAGGAGACTGCAGTACATGAGGAAATTAGGAAACTTCATAACAAATAAATCTCCCAAGATGGCCACCGGAGACAAAAGAGCCCAAATGTAGCCCAAAATCACCCAGATGTAGCCCAAATATAGCCCAATGACAGAAGTGTGCAAAACACTTATTATTTTGTGTTTTTGCAGTGTTATATAGTGCAGACTTGTCAGGTATTGGAGTGCTTTACATGAGCATTGGTTACATCACACAAGAACACATTCATTTTGGTTGTAGACATGTGGAGACTAAGTGATTTGACCAGAATCACAGAATGTCGAGCTGAAGCAGAAACTTCAACCTGGTTCCCCAGTTGCAAAGTCTGCAGTTCTGGAAGTAACACCACATCATCTCCCCTAAGTGCAACATTTAATCAAGTGGTCAACTGGATAAAAAAACATAAAGATAACAAATAATTTAAAAGTGCTTTGTCGCTATTTGAAAACTCAGAAAATATGTCCTTATTTTAGCCTTTTAGAGCACTAACCATAATTTTGATGCCAATAAGACCCTCTCATATATGTAATTTCTAAAGGAAATGCTCTAGGTATTACAGTTTTGATTACATCAAGATGATGTCAGGCGTTCCACACTTTTGTAATAAATATAGAATGTTAGCAATCTAGTTGTTCATTAGGATACTGTTGAGAGGCAGAGGCCAGGGGCACGGACTCTAAAAATTGAAGGCAGGTAGGAGGGTGCAAAGGCAACAATTTGCCCACACTGAGCAGGCAGGAAGGGCCGTGGAAGCACAACAGACTATGGAGGGCAGTGGAAAGGGGGGCAGGGGCAACAAACCAACAATACAGGACTTGCAAGAGAGGCTGTTGGAGGCAAGATCTATTACGGGTCAAGGAAGCTAGGGGCGGTCCCCAGATCCCCGGGAGCCACCACAGAACTGAGCAGGAGAGTGAGTCAGGGACAAAAGGGGCGCCTTAATTTGAGCCGGGGTGCCTAGGAACGCTTGCTCCAAAAATGAAGAAAACAGACATATGAGACATGGAATTGGAGGCAGAATACAATGGCAGTTTAATGAGAAGATGCAACTTCAAAGAAACCGCAGAATAGAGACATAAAGTACAAAATACAGAATCCAGATAATCATACAGCTGTCATGATATTCTCTGTATCTCAATTAATGTACTGACAGAGAGAGAGAGAAAACACATCTATAAATGCATCATGAGAAACAAGTTACACCAAGGAAAATGTTACCTAGGAACACTCACGTTTACTCTTAGAGCATTCCTGCAATTACAATACAAAATCTTTTAAATGCAAAAGTAAAGAGAACAATGGTTAAACATAACATGACATTTCATATAGGTAAAATAGAATAGGATACTTCAAGCAAAGCAGAGCAAGACATTTTAAGCAAAGGAAGACAAGAGCTCCCAGCTCTTGGGGAAAACCTGCACTGCCTGTTAACCTACATACAGACGGCGAGGTAGTCCGTCGATATCTGTGGGTGCTCCCTTTTTATATAATTTTGTGGGCTCCTTTGCACGCTACATCTACCTACGTATGCTACCCAAAAGCTTCGTCTGCAGATTTTACCAGACATTTCGTCATTTACCCACTTAATGCTGACAATGGACTGGGTGAAAAGGTCAGTCTCTCAGGCCAATCGCTTATCGTAAGTTCCATAGAGCAAGCAGAAAATAATGGGTATTGTACGGGAATTCAATATATTCATGTATAAAATCTCCTCAGTTCTCCTAACTTGACGCTCTGCGGTTGCCACTTCCTTAAAAGCGGGAAACCTGCCCAGGAAGCAAGTACCAGTCCAGGATGCAGCCTACTGTATGTCGACAGCTTCAGGGGGATGTTGAACTTTGATACCGAGCACGGAGCACTCGGGTAGGGTGGGGGCTACTGGTTTGGAGCAGAAGGCCTCGCAGACCTGCCTTCAGACTGCTATACACTAAAATTGCAGAGCTATGGTCAATTTAACAAAGAGGCCTACATATTGAACAGAAGGGCCTACACAGGGGTTTTATACTGGCTGAGTGGTAAGGATGTCTCAGGATAATTATATAGCAACACAGGACCCGCTGGTCAATTTAATACGGCCTACAAATGCAGCTGGCAGGGCAAGGACAAGGGTCTCATACTTCAGGTGTGGACAGAACGGGCCAGGGGCCCCCTGTGATACAAAATCTACCCTCCTTCAAGCCTGTGGCAATGTAATAGACCATTGTGGGCAGAAGGAAGAGGCAATGGTAGTACAACCATACATGCCAACAGACCCGATTCAGCCAGGAAACGTCCAATGTTTTTAAGCTCAAATGGGCTTTATTTGATCTGTCTCCTGTCTACAATATCCTCTTTTTCAATGTAACTCAAAGGGGAAAATCAATACCCCAGTTTTTTTTCAAAATCTCCCTCTTACCAAGTTCAAAATGTTCGCAAGTATGGTACATTGGATCATGGAAGGAAATGGGATAGGGACATGGACTTGGATAACAGAGGACAGGAGGGACATGGAGAGGTGCACCAAACTGACCCTGCAGGGCAGGCATCAGGGTTTGCAGCAGCACAATACACCACACGGGAGTGCAGCACAACAATCCATAGAAAGCAAGAGGGAGGGGACAGGACCATGCACATGGACAACAGAGAACAGAGGGGCAAGAGGCAATGGTAGCTAGCTGACCATAATGGACAGACAGGAGAGAAAGCTGCAGCATAACAGACCATAAAGGGCAGGAGGGACGGATCAGGGGCATTACAATGGAACAGACAAGCCAGGAGGGAGGGAGTAGGGCTGGGGGCAAGGGGGCAGGGCAGGAGCAGCAAGATAGCCATGGAGGTCAGGCAGGATGGGCACTAGAAGCAAGACACACCATGAAGAGCAACAGTGAGACTGTGATGGCATACACACAGACCATGGAGGGAAGGTGGGAGGGGGTCAGGGGCAGCTAACTGACCACACAGGGAAGGTGGGAGGGGCCATGGCAGCACAGAAGACCATGCATGGCAAGTGGGAGGGTTAGTGGCAGCACAATGGCTATGATGGGCAAGAAGGAGGGTGGAGGGGCATGCACAAAGGACGATGGAGGATAGAAGGGAGGGTCAGGACCTGTGCACAGACAAGAAAGTTCAGGGGAAGGGACCTCACAACAGACCACACGGGGCAGGCAGGAGGAGCAGCTGCAGCACAACAGACCAGGGAGGGCAGAAGGGTGTGGCAGTACAATGGACCATGTAGGACAGGAGGAAGAGGATAGGGGCATGGCATGTGGACAGGCAGGGTGGAGGTGACAGGGACAGGTTACAGTCATCTGACAATGCTAGGCAGGTGGGAGGGGAGTGGCAGCTCAACAGAACACTCAGAGTAGATAGGAGTGGCAGGTCCATGGGACATGGTGGGCAAAAAGGATGGAGCAGGGGCATGCACAAAGACATCGGAGGGCAGGGGGAAGGAGAATAGGGGCAGCAAGCTAAGCACAGAGTTTAAGCAGGAGGTCAATGATGGGGCATAGAATTGGGCAATAGAGGGCAGGAGGAGTGGACTGGTACATCATACTGAGGGCAGTGGCAGCACATCAGACCATGCATGGCAGGAGGGAGGAGGCTAGTCCATGGATTCACACAACAGAGGATAGGGAGGAAGGGGATGGGGCAGCAAGCTAACTGTTCAGAGAAGGCGGGTATTAGGAACTTTATTGTTTTTAAAACATTGTGTCTGTGCGAACTACTTAAAATATGAACAAGTATGCAGCATAATCTCACTTTTATTCAGGAAGAAGAGGACGTTTGTGACTGTGACTCCGGGCTCACTTGGCAGAAACACCCCCTGACCCTCCACCCCCTATCGCAAAATGTAATGCCCGTGAAAAGGGTAGGTGAACACAGTGTTATATAGAACATAGTCCTGAGAGCACGATTGAAAATGAAAACTAGATATAGTGTATGGTATAAACTATGCACCAAAAAGTGTGATATAAGATGAACCGGGCGTGAAATATAATATGCAATACATTGTGCGCAATGACAGATTCATTGGAGAGCGCGAGATAGCACAGGCACTAGCGCGTGCTATGCGATATGCGCCTTGGAGTGTAATATGCACAGGGCAGTGTTGTGTAACCTAACTAGTCTCTAAAGTTGTAATATAAAATATGTGCTGGGGAGTGTAAGGTTGCATATGCACTGTGACAAAGATATGGATCCCAGATTGTAATATGTATGGCATAGCACTGTGCGTTATAACATAGGCATCGAGAAAGGCACGTTAGATGGGGCAATATAACCCGTGCGAAGACAAGTGTGGCATGACATATTCACGGGGTGGTGTTACAGTGCACATGGGCTAGAGAGTGTCATAGCATATGCACTAGCTAGTGGAATACAACACAGAGGTGTGTGGCACACGGCAGGCAATGGTGGGTGTAACACAGCATTGGGCTCTGTCAGGAGCGCGCTGTGACTCTCAAGTGATGTTCGTCCCCTTTCCAGAGAGTAAAATAAAAAGTATTACACATCCGGCAGTGGATGTGTGTTTTATTAACCGTGAGGGGGGTTTCTTGCATAGTTTTGGTCGAATTTTTGTCGAATCCCCTTTGAATGGCTTGGTGTGCATGTGTATTAAATGTGCCCGTCAATAGCTACCCAAGTTTGTATAAATAAACGACAAGGGTGTCTACCGGGATTAGGCACGGTAGGGCATCAGACATGTCAGAGCTTCACTAGTGGTGTAAATACATTCCACGTGGATTCATTGCATGCATAGTCGCCTTTTAATGAATATCACGCAAATCGTCATGGTGATAGGTACGTACGGTTTGTCCAGCATGTCCTAGGTGTGTCTATAAATATATATTTTTTAAAAATAATAAAAAACAGTGGCCGGCCCTGGGGATTGGGGTCAAAAAAATATAATTAGGAGACTGGCCCTGGGGGATGGGGTCATCAGGGCCAATAAATTAGAATAAGAAGGGGAACCAAACAGCCCCCCTTCTTAAAAAACTAAAATAAATAAAAGACTGGCATCGTGCCGGAGGCCATGCCCCCTCCGTGCAGCACTCTGCAAACGCGCCCCCAACAGGTATCTCCAGTATGCGCCAGGGAGCTGCGCTGCAGCCAGGTGTTCTGAGGCCAAGCCCCTTTTTACACCTCTCTGCAACGCAGCTCTGTGGCGCTTACTGGAGGTACCTAGTGGTCTAGTTTGACCCTAGGGACCCTTAGGATTCAAGGGGACTTAATCTCTCAACTTAGAACAGCCACAGGGCGCGTTTACACAGTGGTGAAGGGAGGGGACGGGGCCTGAGGTGACGTGTGCAAACACGCACTATGGCACGTTTTAAATTGGGGATATAATTTCCCTTCAATACTGAGGGCCCCTGGGGGCTAACTAGCCCACCAAGTGCTTCCAGTAAGCGCCACTGAGCTGCATTGCAGAGAGGTGGTCCAGGCCGTGTCACTTTTTACACCTCTCTGCAACGCAGCTCTGTGGCACTTACTGGAGGTACCTAGTGGGCTAGTTGGACCCCAGGGACCCTCAGGATTCAAATGAACTTAATCTCCCAACTAAAAATGGACACAGGGCGTGTTTACACAGTGGTGAAGGGAGGGGACGGGGCCTGAGTTAACGTGTGCAAAAACGCCCTGTGGCCTGTTTTAAGAGGTAGTTTTAATCCCCATGCCCTCTTATATACTAGGGGCTTACAGAGGAGGTCATGCTAATCACAGGGGGACCCCAACGCATAATGTTCCCTAGTGTATGTAGGTGTTTTCACTGTATTCTAAGTGTCTTTTAACATAGCACTGGCTCTAGGACTGGTTAGTCAGGCTCAGTTACCACCAGTATCCGTCTGAAAAAGTTGAGGGTACAGGATGATTTTGCATCAAGGCTTCTTTCTGCTCTTCTTTTTGTTCTTTCTGCACGTTATCCTTCTTCCTGCACTTATCTTCGTATTTGAGGACTTCTGTTGCTTCTTTCTGCACTTCTTTTGTTTCTTTCTGTGCATTTTTTCTTCTTTCTTCACATGTCCTATCTCTGTAGGCATAGTTAGAAATGAGCATTTAAAAAACCTTTGAAATTCACTGAAAAAACCATAGGTTTCAGGGGTGTTATAGTTAGCTGGACTTTTCACTTGTACAAAACCATTGAAATTCCCCCGTTATAGTTAGTTCAGCTAACTATAACTCGGGCGCCCGCAATGCACTGCTGATGACGTCACATATTACATCACTCATGACATGGTCAGTGACATCACTCATGACATCACTGATGACATCTCAAATGACATCACTGATGACATCACTGATGACATCATCCTTGTGATAGAGTGGCAGACCTCCTCTCACCCTAATATAACCTTTGATACACACATTCAAAAATAGAGACTACAATTTTCAAAACAATGGACATACCAATACCAGTTACAACAACCTCTTCAGTAATTCTAAGATCCACATACACATCCACTCATTCACCAACAGTCCTATACAGTCACTCATACATGTACTCACTCATCATATGTACTCATACACCTATACATCCTGTTACACAATGCCACTCATCCATAGAGTTACTCACACACATAGTCACTCATGCTAATAAAGAATCAAACATACATTTACTTGCATATACAGTTATACACACACCACCATACTTACTTCTACGGAAACTTACACATACTTAGTCTTTTAAACAATCACTTATAGAAACACATACTTATTCATACAGGAACTCTTTCAATCTCTCACTCTCACATATACTCACATATATACACCAATAGTCACATATACTAGTTTAAAACATATGTAGTTACTCATAAAGACACTATTGAGACAGTCATTCACTCACTAACACACCCATACACACACTCATCCACCCATACAGTCCTGCACACATGCTGTGTTCAACACATACAAACAGTGAGTCACTCATTCATGCACCTATGCACTACGTAATACCCCCCACCGAACCATGCAGACACTCAGACTGATACTCAAAAAACCAACTAATAACCTATATAGACACCCATGTAGCTACTCACCAACCCATGCAGCCACTTATACACAAAGTGAGAGACTGATACAGATATTTACATATTTAAACATTACTCACTAAGCCATGTATTCACTATGATACACTTAATCAGTCAGTTACACAATCAATTTTTCAAAAACAAATCATCCATTTAGACACTTATATACCCATTTATTCTTCCATCGACCTTGAGATATACATATATAAAACATATTTAATTTTCAGAAAAACACACATTCACTGGATGATGTCATCAGTGATGTCATCAGTGATGTCATTTGAGATGTCATCAGTGATGTCATGAGTGATGTCACTGATCATGTCATGAGTGATGTAATATGTGACGTCATCAGCAGTGCATTGCGGGCGCCCGAGTTATAGTTAGCTGAACTAACTATAACGGGGGAATTTCAATGGTTTTGTACAAGTGAAAAGTCCAGCTAACTATAACACCCTTGAAACCTATGGTTTTTTCAGTGAATATATATATATATATATACATACAAATATATATATATATATTATATACAAATATATATATATATATATTTATTTTTTTTCAAAGAAAAGCCCTAAGAGAGCACTCGACGATGTTCAAACCTTCCGGTAGTATTGGCCCCACTGTAACTCGCTTTCCTCATTCCATTAATATTGCCATTTCCGACGCGTTTCTAGGCCAACACGTCTTTAACTCATGACCTGCTTCACAGTGGCACAGACAGCTCACCTTGTAATTCGCTTCTCAATTTATTGAAATGAACTGCCCTCAGTGGGCGTGGCTCACAATGAATGCCTGATAGCATGATGGTCGTTGTGGTCCCAAACAAGGTAAGTAAGTACATAACCTATAGTTGGCTCGATGCCCCTGTGGTTATTTTTAAGCTTGTTTTAACTCCTTTAGTAGGTAGGAGCTCGGAAAATGTGGGGTCTAATTAGCATATTTAACATCGTGCTTTCACGGAGAGAAACCGTTCCCCTCCAAGCCTTTCTGTCTTTGCAAGAAATGGTGCATCTCTTCTCCGGCCAAGGGCAGCCGCGTTCAATTTTTCAAACAAAAGCCCTCGAGCTTAAGAGAGCACTCGACAATGTTCAAACCTTCCGGTAGTATTGGCCCCACTGCAGC
Source organism: Triturus cristatus (assembly GCF_964204655.1). Taxonomy (NCBI): domain Eukaryota; kingdom Metazoa; phylum Chordata; class Amphibia; order Caudata; family Salamandridae; genus Triturus; species Triturus cristatus. Next base: position 705,537,556 of record NC_140584.1, on the reverse strand, counting down.
TCGCTTTCCTCATTCCATTAATATTGCCATTTCCGACGCGTTTCGAGGCCAACACGTCTCTTGCTCATGGACTGCTTCACAGAGGCACAGACAGCTCACCTTCTAATTCACTTCTCAATTTATTGAAATGAACTGCTCTCAGTGGGCGTGGCTCACAATGAATGCCTGATAGCATGATGGTCGTTGTGGTCCCAAACAAGGTAAGTAAGTAAATAACCTATAGTAGGCTCCATGCCCCTGTAGTTATTTCCAAGCTTGATTTAACTCCTTTAGTAGGTAGGAACTCGGAAATTGCGGGCTCTCATTAGCATATTGAACATCGTGCTTTCACGGAGAGAAACCGTTCCCCTCCAAGCCTTTCTGTCTTTGCAAGAACTGGTGCATCTCTTCTCCAGCCAAGGGCAGTCGCGTTCAATTTTTCAAACAAAAGCCCTCGAGCTTAAGAGAGCACTCGACGATGTTCAAACCTCCGGGTAGTATTGGTCCCACTGCAGCTCGCTTTCCTCATTCCATTAATATTGCCATTTGCGACGCGTTTCGAGGCCAACATGCCTCATACTCATGGACTGCTTCACAGAGGCACAGGCAGCTCACCTTGAAATTCGCTTCTCAATTTATTGAAATGAACTGCCCTCAGTGGGCGTGGCTCACAATGAATGCCTGATAGCATGATGGTCGTTGTGGTCCCAAATAAGGTAAGTAAGCACATAACCTATAGTTGGCTCCATGCCCCTGTGGTTATTTTCAAGCTTGTTTTAACTCCTTTAGTAGGTAGGAACTCGGAAAATGCAGGCTCTCATTTGCATATTGAGCATCGTACTTTCACGGAGATAAACCGTTCCCCTCCAAGCCTTTCTGTCTTTGCAAGAAATGGTGCATCTCTTCTACGGCCAAGGGCAGCCGCGTTCAATTTTTCAAACAAAAGCCCTCGAGCTTAAGAGAGCACTCGACGATGTTCAAACCTTCCGGTAGTATTGGCCCCACTGCAGCTCGCTTTCCTCATTCCATTAATATTGCCATTTCCGACATGTTTCGAGGCCAATACACCTCTTACTCATGGACTGCTTCACAGAGGCACAGACAGCTCACCTTGTAATTCGCTTCTCAATTTATTGAAATCAACTGCCCTCAGTGGGCGTGGTTCACAATGAATGCCTGATAGCATGATGGTCATTGTGGTCCCAAGCAAGGTAAGTAAGTACATAACCTATAGTAGGCTCCATGCCCCTGTGGTTATTTTCAAGCTTGTTTTACCTCCTTTAGTAGGTAGGAACTCGGAAAATAAGGGCTTTTGTTTGAAATGTATATATACATATTACCTACTGGTGACCTAATTAGGACCTATTATTCATAGGAAAATCATAACATTGTTTTCCCTATAACTTTAGCGTCGGTTAACGAATCTTCGCAAAAGTTTCAAAACTCGTGGGGCGCTGGGGTCAGCTCCTATCTTAAAAGTTGCAGGGTGATTCGGCAAGCGGGAGCCGAGAAAAAAGGAGGGTCCCAAAATGTGTTTTCTCTTTGATAATTCCCATAGGAAACTTTAGACACGGCTACAGCCCGAACTGCTGAACAAAATTACACCACATTTGGCGAAAAGGTAGCCATTGGTTCAGAAAGATCCCTTTTTGTTAAATGGTGTAAATCCGTTCAGTAGTTCATGAGAAATTAGAAAAAGAAAAAGTTTCAATATATGGGCGGAGCCTAACGACACATCTCATCGTGAGATCTGATTGGCTGTCAGCACTTCATCCTGGAATTGCTGGCAGTCATCTTGGGACCAATATACATGATAGTACCCCATTGAAATGCAATGTAGTGAATCGAAGATTTTGGGGGTTGCCAAAAGGAGAACTATAAAGGGTGATAACAGACTTTAATTACATTAGAATTCATTTGTTTAATGTTCCATACTCATTTCAGGAATTGTGGTGTGTTCTAAGGTGATTTTACCCTGTAAAAAACCTTCTGCTGGGATATTATGAATCATGTTTGAGAGAAAACTGAAGCTAAAATGAGAGCATATTCTCTATAAATTCACATTATCTTTCTCAGTCATGTGAGAATGAAGTCAGTCATTCTCCGTAAATCATGTACATCCAACAAGGGCAGAGACTGGCAGTTGATTCCTTTGTGTTCTACTGCAGCTTCCCTGAGTGTTCTAAAGAACAACTAGAGCGCTAACAGCCTTACTTATGACAAACGTATGGCACACCTGAAGCCATCTTGATTGGAATAAACTGGTAACACTTAAAACATTTAATTTAAAAAGGAACACAATGAAGGGGTTCATTTTGTCATAGAAATTATGGTTAGTGCTGTAGAAAGAAAAATTAGGACATGTTTCAAAAGTGTTCTCAAATGTCTTCCTGTTATATTTCAACAGGAGCAGCCTGTCAGTTGATGCCTTTGTGTTCCACTGCAGCTTCCCAGAGTGTTTTACAGAACAACTAGAGCGCTAACAGTCTTACTTATAACACAATTATGGCACACCTGAAGCCATCTTGATTGGAATAAACTGGTAACTATTAAAACATTTAATTTAAAAAGGAACAAAATGAGGAGGTTCATTTTGTCATAGAAATTATGGTTAGTGCTGTAGAAAGAAAAATTAGGACATGTTTCAAAAGTGTTCTCAAATGTCTTCCTGTTATATTTCAACAGGAGCAGCCTGTCAGTTAATGCCTTTGTGTTCTACTGCAGCTTCCCAGAGTGTTCTAAAGAACAACTAGAGCGCTAACAGTCTTATTTATTACAGATATATAGCACACCTGAAGCCATCTTGATTGGAATAAATTGGTAACACTTAAAACATTCAATTTAAAAAGGAACACAATGAGGGGGTTCATTTTGCCATAAAAATTATGGTTAGTGCTGTAGAAAGAAACATTAGGACATGTTTTAAGTGAGATCTCAAATATCTTCCTGTTATATTTCAACAGGAGCAGCCTGTCAGTTGATGCCTTTGTGTTCTACTGCAGCTTGTCAGAGTGTTTTAAAGAACAACTAGAGAGCTAACAGTCTTACTTATGACAAAATTATGGCACATCTGAAGCCATCTTGATTGGAATAGACTGGTAACACTTAAAACATTTAATTTAAAAAGGAACACAATGAGGGGGTTCCTTTTGCCATAGAAATTATGGTTAGTGCTGCAGAAAGAAAACTTAGGGCATGTTTTAAGTGAGATCTCAAATCCTCTTCTATTTCATTAGAAAATTCTGACATGCAGACTGAAACAATCACTTTCAATACCAGCAGTAGACTTCCAGTTAATTCCCTGGTGAGCAGTAGCTTTACTACAGTGATCTAATGAACAGCTAGAGTGCTAACATTCTGAATTTAGGGCAAATGTTTGACACATCTGAATGCCTTCTTGATGGAATCAATGTAAAAAACTGAAAGCATTTCCTACTGAGGATACTGCAGTAAATGAGGAAATTAGGAAACTTCATAACAAATAAGTCTCCCAAGATGGCCACCAGAGAAGAAAGAGCCCAAATGTAGCACAAATATCACCCAGATGTAGCCCACATATAGCTCAATGACAGAAGTGTGCAAAACACTTTTTATTTTTATTTTTTCTTCAGTTCTAAATAGTGCAGACTCGTCAGGTATTGGAGCGTTACATCTTACTTGGACCCTTATTGCATATTTTGAACGAAGTGCATGAGATTGATCTTGCAAAACATTGAACTTAACTATTCTGTTAACCTGAAGTTGCTCTGAACCGGGCTTTGTATTACCCATTTTTACCTACTGGTTTTAATTAATTCTCACTGTATTGTATTAGGAAAGATGATTTACTGTTTTTATGTACACTTTTATGATCTATGTTTCTAAATCAGATCGAATAAAGTTTAATGAATTCTATGGCAGGACGGGGCCGAGGATTATGCATATCTTTCCTCACTTTATTTGCATAGCAGTTCAAAGAAAACATAACACAGCAATCAATAAACAAAAGACTACACAACCCATGAACCTTTAGGAGGGTAGTCTCCAAGGCAACTATAGTCCAATCATATCACAGTCCATTGTATATAATATTGTGACGTCCCTTCCGCTTCCTCTTTCTTCACTGCTCGTCAGTTAAGTACATTCCTTATATTATTGGCTTAATCTGACGTTGTTGCTGTTTGTATAACGGTTTCTTGTGCACGTTATTAGCATTATTGCCTTGGTATTGTTTCATATTCCCTGCGCAGCAGGCTCTTGCCCAAGAGTGTTCTCCCCCTCGCAGTTTCTCCCGCTGTGCGCTCTGCGCACGGTGAGATCCTGTCAGGGCCGTCTGGTCCGAACGAGGCAGCTCTGTCGAAGGCTCCCGCTGGTCTTTACTCACGTTTGGGAATCCGGCCACTCCTTTAGTGTCCGCTTGATTCCCGACCAACCCTCGCCTAATTTTGACACCGCTACGCAGTGAGTTCCCACACACGGCCACGTTAGTGACCAGTGCCACCTGGTGGTGATAATTTGTATTGCGCCTCAGTCTATTCTTATAACAGCTTCAGGGAAAGCCCAGCTGTTGGAGCACCGGCAAGGGGGCTGCCTTAAGGATTTTAAGGGCATTTGTTCTGTGCTCACACCCTCTGCTATCATGTCTTCTCCGGAAGACCATTTTTATTCCTCCTACCAGGAAGTGGTGGAGGAATGGCCCCCCAACTTCTCCCTCCAGCAGTGGACCAAGCCCTCTCTGGCTATTTCTAGGGCGCTGGCTCCTCTTAGGAATCAGGTTGATAAGCTGGCGAAAAGCATCCCTGGGGTGTTCAGTGACCCAGATCTGGTGGTGGCGGGTCACAGTAGCTCCCAGATGGGGAATAAAAGGGCCGTTAAGCATAACACGGGGCACTTGGAAGGATTTGATAAATTTACAGAGACCTTCCTCAAGAGTGCGCGAACGCTAAAACATGCACCCTGCCGGGAGGAGGAAATGTCCGGAGAAAATTGCGACGCTGTCACCATTATTGTAGACCCCGACGGCGGGTTTCCCTTAGAGGGAGAGGGTGTATCAGAGGACGATTTCTCCTCCGATGAGGATAAGGACTCAGGGCGTCCCTGGCATCCAGAGTCCTACTCCTCTCGGGCCCAGGATTGGGGACGGGATCCACTCGGACATGTTTGAGCCTACCTAAATTTACCATCCTAGGTCGGCGGAGTGGACCTCTGACACCTAAGTGGCAGAGTATGCGGTGAGGAAAATCCATCAACCCCTTAAAAGGGAGGTCAGGAATCGGATGAGAGGTGAATGCCCCAGGCCCTCACTGAAGGGGAAGGTGGCACACACGCCTGAAATTGATGAGAATCTCTGTACCTTTTTCTCCAAGTATGTGAGGGATCCCAAGAAAGGAATTGATAGGTCTTGGATGTGGTAGGGCCCTTGACCCAAATGATTCAATTGGTGGAGCGTTCAAAAGAGTCAGGATCCCCTTTGCCAACGGATATTGTGGTTGGTTGGGCGCACTACCCTAAACCCTAAAACACTACCCCCTCCACTACCCAAACACCAATGCACTACCCTAAACCCTAAAACACTACCCCCAGCACGACACCCTACACTACCCAAACATAACTGCACTACCCTATACCCTAAAACACTACCCCCAGCATGACCCCCTTCACAACCCAAACACTACTTCATGACCCTAAGCCCTAAAACATGACCCCCTACACTACACAAACACCACTGCACTACCCTAAACCCTAAAACACGATAACCCAGCATGACCCCCTACAGTACACAAACACCACTGCACTACCCTAAACCCTAAAACACTATCCCCTACACTACACAAACACCACTGCACTACCCTAAACCCTAAAATACTACCCTCAGCACTACACCCTACACTACACAAACACCACTGCACTACCCTAAACCCTAAAACACTATCCCTACACTACACAAACACCACTGCACTACCCTAAACCCTAAAATACTACCCTCAGCACTACCCCCTACACTACACAAACACCACTGCACTACCCTAAACCCTAAAACACTACCCCCAGCATGACTCCCTACACTACCCAAACACCACTGCACTACCCTAAACCCTAAATCTACCACCAGCACGACCGCCTACACTACCCAAACACCACTGCACTACCCTAAACCATAAAACACCACCCCCAGCACGACCCCCTATACTACACAAACACCACTGTACTACCCTAAACCCAAATACACTACCCCCAGCACAACCTCCTACACTACCCAAACACCACTGGACTACCCTAAACCCTAGAAATAAAAAACCCACCCCATGCCCAATCCCCCTTACCTCTCACTCCACGTGGTTCCTCTCTCCTCATGGTTCCTGCTTCACGTCATCTCTGAAGGGCGGCGCACTTCGTTGTGAGGAAACGGGAACAGCCTCTGTTTCCTTACAACAACATGGTTCGTCTACATGTTTTTTAGAGCGCATGGTCAATTACCATACATACCTTTACAACAAAATTTGTTGTAAAGGCATGCGTGGTAAATGACCATGCGTTCTAAAAAAATGTGTAGTAATGACTTTGCGATGTACAACGCATGCGTTTTAATGGTATCAAAAAGTAAGAAAATAATTGTAACGGCTGTTTACCGATTGAAGCTGGCCCCTGTTCTTCAGTGAGACGTTTATTTTATTAATTAGGAGGAAGGAATGTGTTTTTTTTACCGAAAAGTGCATTCCCAGCTGTTGTATTGTGAAAGTGTCCGCGTGGCCTGGTTTCACTTCCGGCGAGAAAGTGAATGAGTCTGTTTGGATCTAAAGGAGTTCTGTTGTTGGACGGGGTCGGCGCGGCACGTCATCAGAATACATAGCTAATAGAAAGAGTCCTCCCTGAAGTGTGGAGCAGTGCCATGAGAGGTCAACGAGTGTGCGTCCCACCGAAGTATGACCGTACCGCGTGACCCATGTGCCGCCTCCAGGGCACGGGAGGAAGAAGTGGCATCGCAGGTCCTCTTGAAGACCATTGTAGCACTAATTCTACATGTTAGTACTAGGGCATTTTAACTTTGTTGTACCTGCCAGATGCAAAGAGAAGATCCTGTGTTATTCAGTGCCCTTGTTACCTTTTTTGTGGGTTGTGGTGATTGTCACTTCGCTGCCCCACCGGTGCACATGACTGGGCACCCCACCTCATGTGCCATCTGCAGGGCCTCTGCCCTGGTTTCGGTTTCTGGAGTGGCAACATAAACAGTTGCTCCCAAAGGATTAGCCTGAACACTTAGGTGAATATCCCCTGCACCAGAATTCCACGGAAATTCTTTCCTAGCTCTCCCACATCAACGAGGACGTCATAATAGCACGGCTCTGCTCGCGACACCGTATGACGTCATCGGAGCCATAAGAGGACCTCGTCGGTATGCTGACGTCAGTTCCACCCATTTTTTCTGTGCCACCGAGGCAAACAGGCAGACCGAGACATTTTCACATGTATACATAGTATAATACATATATATATATTCACTGAAAAAACCATAGGTTTCAGGCACGTTATAGTTAGAAATTAGCATTTTAAAAAACTTAGAAATTCACTGAAAACACCATAGGTTTCAGGGGCGTTATAGTTAGTTGGACATTTCATTCATACAAAACCATAGAAATTCCCCCGTTATAGTTAGTTCAGCTAACTTTAACTCACGCGCCCGCAATGCACTGCTGATGACATCACATATTACATCACTCATGACATGGTCAGTGACATCACTCATGACATCACTGATGACATCTCAAATGACATCACTGATTACATCATCCAGTGAATGTGTGTTTTTCTGAAAATTAAATATGTTTTATATATGTATATCTACAAGGTCGATGGAAGAATAAATGGGTATATAAGTGTCTAAATGGATGATTTTTGTTTTTGTAAAATTGATTGTATAACTGACTGATTAAGTGTAGCTTAGTGAGTCCATGGGTTAGTGAGTAATGTTTAAATATGTAAATATCTGTATACGTCTCTCACTTTGTGTATAAGTGGCTGCATGGGTTGGTGAGTAGATACATGAGTATCTATATGGGTTATTAGTTGGTTTTTTGAGTATCAGTATGAGTGTCTGAGTGTCTGTATGGTTCGGTGGGGGGTATTACTTAGTGCATAGATGCATGAATGAGTAACTCACTGTTTGTATGTGTTAAAGACAGCATGTGTGCAGGACTGTATAGGTGGATGAGTGTGTGTAAGGGTGTGTTAGTGAGTGAATGACTGTCGCAATAGTGTCTTTATGAGTAACTACATATGTTTTAAACTAGTTTTTGTGAGTATTGGTGTATATAAGTGAGTATATGTGAGAGTGAGAGATTGGAAGAGTTCCTGTACAAATAAGTAGGTGTTTCTATAAGTGATTGTTTAAGAGAGTGAGTATGTGTAAGTTTCTGTAGACGTTAGTGTGGTAGTGTGTGTATAACTGTGTATGCAAGTAAATGGATGTTTGATACTTTGTTTGCATGTGTGACTATGTGTGTTAGTAACTCTATGGATGAGTGGTGGTGTGTAACAGGATGTATAGGTGTATGAGTACATATGATGAGTGAGTACATGTATGAGTGACTGTATAGGGACTGTTGGTGAATGAGTGGATGTGTGTGTAGATCTTGGAATTACTGAATAGGTGTGTTGTAACTGGTATTGGTATGTCCATTGTTTTGAAAATGTTAGTTTGTATTTTTGAGTGTGTGTATCAAAGGTTATATTAGGGTGAGAGGAGGTCTGATACTCTATCACAAGGATGATGTCATCAGTGATGTCATTTGAGATGTCATCAGTGATGTCATGAGTGATGTCACTGACCATGTCGTGAGTGATGTAATATGTGACGTCATCAGCAGTGCATAGCGAGCACGCGAGTTATAGTTAGCTGAACTAACTATATCGGGGGAATTTCTATGGTTTTGTACGAGTGAAATATCCAACTAACTATAACACCCCAGAAACCTATGTTTTTTTTAGTGAATATATATATATATATATACCACCGTACCGTACGTGGCTCTCCATGTTGGGTTCTTTGTTTGTGGTATTAATTGCGGCCTACCCATGGTCGCGGACGAGCCCTCCCGCGGATGTGCGGGTCCGGCACAGTTATTGTGACAGTGCAAAAAGGAACGCTGAGTCTTTTGTTCAGGACATTACCAGTCTGATTATGGCCTTTGTTGTTACAGGAACCCACTGTGGTAAGAAACTCAGAATGGGCAGCAGGGCGGCCGTATCTACTCAAGATTTGCACATGAATATGAACTCTCAATACCAGGATGCATTGTGCTGACACGCCCATGGGCGGGACTCATGGTACTGGATATTTAGAGTTACGGCATGTTGCCTGCCCCCATTTGCCATCACCTGTGAACAAGGGAGCGTGGACTCCTGAAATGCGTAAGGAATATGAAGGATGGCTTGCAGAATCCTGTGCTAACAGACGTTATTTTTCAGGCTGCCTAACAGAATAAAGAAGTACTCACCGTACGTGGCTCTCCAAGATGGGTTCTTTGTTTGTGGTATTAATTGCGGCCTACCCATGGTCGCGGACGAGCCCTGCCGCGGATGTGCGGGTCCGGCACAGTTATTGTGACAGTGCAAAAAGAAACGCTGAGTCTTTTGTTCAGGACATTACCAGTCTGATTATGGCCTTTGTTGTTACAGGAACCCACTGTGGTGAGGAACTCAGAATGGGCAGCAGGGCGGCCGTATCTAATCAAGATTTGCACATGAATATGAACTCTCAATACCAGGATGCATTGTGCTGACACGCCCATGGGCGGGACTCATGGTACTGGATATTTAGAGTTACGGCATGTTGCCTGCCCCCAATTGCCATCACCTGTGAACAAGGGAGCGTGGACTCCCGAAACGCGTAAGGAATATGAAGGATGGCTTGCAGAATCCTGTGCTAACAGACGTTATTTTTCAGGCTGCCTAACAGAATAAAGAAGTACTCACCGTACGTAGCTCTCCTAGAGGGGTTCTTTGTTTTCCCCATGCATTTTCCCATAGGACCTTTAGTCGAAGGTACAGCCCGAACGGCTGAACAGAATTACTTGATATTTGGCAAAGAGGTAGTCCTCAGGTCAGGCATGTGCCTTTTGCATATATGGTGTCAATCTGTTCAGTTGTTCCTGAGAAAATTGCAGTTAAAAGTACATAAATATCTAGATGCGCGCACCGTGCGCGCACGGGGCGCGCACCAAATGTCTGCGAGCGTAATTCTGATTGGTGGTTAGATGTCAGTCAACATTCGAATCGGTCGAAATCAGGAAGTGTCGGACACCATTTTGTGTGTGACAGTGAAAAAGAAAGGTGGAGAACGTGAAAAGGGGGCAGGGTAGAGAGTTCTTGACCCCCTAGCCTTTGTCAGGGGGTCCCTGAAGGACCCCAAAGGGTGAAAAAAACATTTTATTTTGTATCAAAAAATCACGAGGAGCGCGCACGGTGCGCGCACCCCCCACCCACCATTTTGAGTTTTAGAGGCAGAAGAGAGCTAAAAATGCAAGTGGAGAACGTGAAAGGGGGGCAGGGTAGAGAGTCCCTGACCCCCTAGGCCTTCTCAGGGGGACCATGAAAGACCCCTAAGGTCCCCCCCACCAAAAAAAAATTTTATAAATATTGCGCGGTGCACGCGGTGCGCGCACGGTGGCAAAAAATTCATTAAAGAAAATAGAATCAAAAATCAAGTTTAAGTGTTTAGATGTTGGTTGGCTCTAAAAAGAGCCGTTGTGGTCATTGAGTGTTTTTTTGTACCTACAAGTAAGTACCGATGCAGAGTCTAAAGTTCAAGAGGAAGACTCTGTTCCCTTCATCTGTGAAATGAACACTGTCTCCTCTATAAATGCCTTGCATGTTGTAACGCAAGTTGTTGTGGTATATAGAACCCATACCATAGTCTCTGAGGAAAGCAGAAACAGACTTATTGACGTGCTTTTTTGCTTTCTCAAACTGAGGACAATATTGGTTGGACCAGTTCCACTTTTGCCTTTGGCATATATTAGAATATACAAAGGTAGTTTGTGGAAAAAGTGACATCAATTGCACAAAGGTGTACTTAACAAGCATTTCCAGACCTACCCCAGTTAAAGTGCCTAGGTCATTTCCATCACAGTGCACAATTATAAGGTCAGGCTGTGGGAGATGTAGAAAGGATTTCACCAAAGGCAGTAATTGGTGCCACTTTAACCCTCTCTGACCAATCCATTTAATGTCTACATTTGGCAAAGCAAGGTCTTTTCACAATACCTCTTTTTTCTGCATACTTTTCACTCCAGTAGACATAGCTATGACCTACAATCCACACTGTGAACATCTTTCAAGGAGATCTAGATGCACTCAGAAGGTGTCTTTCAGTAGAATGGCATTATGAAAAGAAAGATAGTTGTAAAATGGAGGCTTATATACTTTTTTTTTTTTAAATAAAAATAACTCATTGGCTGTTTCAGACCATTCAACACTAAAAACTAGGCTGTATGTTTAAATTTTTAAAAGCATGTTTTGTATTGGTTCAGAAAAATGTGTTCCCACAGAAAATTACTTTGGATATGCTGTTAGGTTTGAAAAGTCAAGCACTCTTGCTCTTTGGATTAGAAACATTGTGTGCTGAAATTCTGACCTCTCTGCTCACACCAGTGTTCCATGATCTGTTGCTATGGTAGCAGGCAGAAGTCATGTTGGGGGTAGGAATCATTTGGAAAGGGTTGAAATTTGCAACCAATAGAAATGTGTGTTTCCATTTAAAAAAAATGTGGGAAGCAATGTGATTTGAAGTTAACATGTATATGTGTGAAAAAAGAGAGGGACATTTTGCCATTTAGTGGTTCTGGTGAGAGGAGTACAGCTCAGAGATTCTGGCTCTGATAATCTGCTGTGTGAGTGGCACATTTCTTTCTCAACTGACTACTTTTAAAGGTGAGTTATGAATTTGAGAGGGGATGTATGTGGTTTATTTTGATATAAATAATAGAAATTTGTTTCTTCTTTTAAAGTTGTGTTTTACATTTTATGTTTTGGAAGATATTTAACTGCCTTGAACCTGTAAGATATTATGGAGTATTTCTTCGCCATAAGTTAAGGTGTACTGGTATCACCCAGGAATACTGTTTTGTACCTATAATCACATCATGAGTCTGTGTGCACACAGGAATTGTTGTCAGAGATTTAATTTGTGTTGCTCTTGTTCTGTAAGACTTGCACTCGTAGGAAAGGGGCAGCTTGTTTTCTTGAACTGTGATGGTTAGCATTCAGCAGAAATCACTATCTCACAGATGAGCGGCAAATGCTAACACATTTGAAAACAACAGGGTAGATTTTCCTTCCACTCCTGCAATGGGTGAGGTAGTTCCTACATGTTCAAAACTCCAATTAACCCTTACCACAGGTGATTTTACATACATCTCTGCAGTCTTCATGCAGTTGTGCAAGCGTCCATGCAGATCTCTCTTGCACCTGACAATACACAGTCTCCAGAAACACACTCTTAGCACACAGCCAGCTGCTTCTCCTGCACTCCCATGCTTACTATTCAGCACTGTGTGGTATTTCAGATAGCAGTGTGTGATGCTAACACATTAAACATCACCAAGGCTCATTTTCTTTGCTCTAGTCTAATCACTCACCCAGGTTCCACATGCTCATGGTCTCAAGTAGCTGTTAAGACATGTGCTCTTTTCTGCCTCTCTAAACTATACGGAAAATGTGTCAGGCTGTTACAGTAATTATCACTTGCTCTACCGCAGTAGTAAATGTGCTTTGAAATTGCCAATCAAATATCGTTTTCTGTCTAGAATCACACCATGAGTCTGTGTGCACACAGGAATTGTTGTCAGAGATTTAATATGTGTTGCTCTTGTTCTGTAAGACTTGCACTCGTAGGAAAGGGGCAGCTTGTGTTCTTGAACTGTGATGGTTAGCATTCAGCACAAATCACTATCTCACTGATGAGTGGCAAATGCTAACACATTTGAAAACAACAGGGTAGATTTTCCTTCCACTCCTGCAATGGGTGAGGTAGTTCCTATATGTTCAAAACTCCAATTAACCCTTACCACGGGTAATCTTACATACATCTCTGCAGTCTTCATGCAGTTGTGCAAGCGTCCATGCAGATCTCTCTTGCACCTGACAATACACAGTCTCCAGAAACACACTCTTAGCACACAGGCAGCTGTTTCTCCTGCACTCCCATGCTTACTATTCAGCACTGTGTGGTATTTCAGATAGCAGTGTGTAACGCTAACACATTCAACATCACCAAGGCTCATTTCCTTTGCTCTAGTCTAATCACTCACCCAGGTTCCACATGCTCATGGTCTCAAGTAGCTGTTAGGACATGTGCTCTTTTCTGCCTCTCTAAACTATAAGGAAAATGTGTCAGGCTGTTACAGAAATTATCACTTGCTCTACCACAGTAGTAAATGTGCTTTGAAATTGCCAATCAAATATCGTTTTCTGCCTAGAATCACACCATGAGTCTGTGTGCACACAGGAATTGTTGTCAGAGATTTAATTTGTGTTGCTCTTGTTCTGTAAGACTTGCACTCGTAGGAAAGGGGCAGCTTGTTTTCTTGAAGTGTGATGGTTAGCATTCAGCACAAATCACTATCTCACTGATGAGAGGCAAATGGTAACACATTTGAAAACAACAGGGTAGATTTTCCTTCCACTCCTGCAATGGGTAAGGTAGTTCCTACATGTTCAAAACTCCAATTAACCCTTACCACAGGTGATCTTACATACATCTCTGCAGTCTTCATGCAGTTGTGCAAGCGTCCATGCAGATCTCTCTTGCACCTGACAATACACAGTCTCCAGAAACACACTCTTAGCACACAGGCAGCTGTTTCTCCTGCACTCCCATGCTTACTATTCAGCACTGGGTGGTATTTCAGATAGCAGTGTGTAACGCTAACACATTCAACATCACCAAGGCTCATTTCCTTTGCTCTAGTCTAATCACTCACCCAGGTTCCACATGCTCATGGTCTCAAGTAGCTGTTAGGACATGTGCTCTTTTCTGCCTCTCTAAACTATGAGGAAAATGTGTCAGGCTGTTACAGAAATTATCACTTGCTCTACCACAGTAGTAAATGTGCTTTGAAATTGCCAATCAAATATCGTTTTCTGCCTAGAATCACACCATGAGTCTGTGTGCACACAGGAATTGTTTTCAGAGATTTAATTCGTGTTGCTCTTGTTCTGTAAGACTTGCACTCGTAGGAAAGGGGCAGCTTGTTTTCTTGAACTGTGATGGTTAGCATTCAGCACAAATCACTATCTCACAGATGAGAGGCAAATGGTAACACATTTGAAAACAACAGGGTAGATTTTCCTTCCACTCCTGCAATGGGTAAGGTAGTTCCTACATGTTCAAAACTCCAATTAACCCTTACCACAGGTGATCTTACATACATCTCTGCAGTCTTCATGCAGTTGTGCAAGCGTCCATGCAGATCTCTCTTGCACCTGACAATACACAGTCTCCAGAAACACACTCTTAGCACACAGGCAGCTGTTTCTCCTGCACTCCCATGCTTACTATTCAGCACTGGGTGGTATTTCAGATAGCAGTGTGTAACGCTAACACATTCAACATCACCAAGGCTCATTTCCTTTGCTCTAGTCTAATCACTCACCCAGGTTCCACATGCTCATGGTCTCAAGTAGCTGTTAGGACATGTGCTCTTTTCTGCCTCTCTAAACTATAAGGAAAATGTGTCAGGCTGTTACAGTAATTATCACTTGCTCTACCACAGTAGTAAATGTGCTTTGAAATTGCCAGTCAAACATCGTTTTCTGCCTAGAATCTCACCATGAGTCTGTGTGCACACAGGAATTGCTGTCAGAGATTTAATTCGTGTTGCTCTTGTTCTGTAAGACTTGCACTCGTAGGAAAGGGGCAGCTTGTTTTCTTGAACTGTGATGGTTAGCATTCAGCACAAATCACTATCTCACAGATGAGAGGCAAATGGTAACACATTTGAAAACAACAGGGTAGATTTTCCTTCCACTCCTGCAATGGGTGAGGTAGTTCCTACATGTTCAAAACTCCAATTAACCCTTACCACAGGTGATCTTACATACATCTCTGCAGTCTTCATGCAGTTGTGCAAGCTTCCATGCAGATCTCTCTTGCACCTGACAATACACAGTCTCCAGAAACACACTCTTAGCACACAGGCAGCTGTTTCTCCTGCACTCCCATGCTTACTATTCAGCACTGTGTTGTATTTCAGATAGCAGTGTGTAACGCTAACACATTCAACATCACCAAGGCTCATTTCCTTTGCTCTAGTCTAATCACTCACCCAGGTTCCACATGCTCATGGTCTCAAGTAGCTGTTAGGACATGTGCTCTTTTCTGCCTCTCTAAACTATAAGGAAAATGTGTCAGGCTGTTACAGTAATTATCACTTGCTCTACCACAGTAGTAAATGTGCTTTGAAATTGCCAATCAAATATCGTTTTCTGCCTAGAATCACACCATGAGTCTGTGTGCACACAGGAATTGCTGTCAGAGATTTAATTCGTGTTGCTCTTGTTCTGTAAGACTTGCACTCGTAGGAAAGGGGCAGCTCATATGATAGGATTTGAAAAGCTCAAAGAAAATATAGTAATATATTTAAATTACATAAAGGTATTTGTTTTTTTAGTTTCCTTTAGGTATTGCTGAACAACACTTAAAATAATTAAACATGCCTATAAAATCAAGAAAGAGAAAAGAACAGCAAAAACATCTATATTTGAAGACAACTGGACAACAGAAATTAGTTGAAGAACCTCATGTTGGAAAAAAGAAAAAGTCTTCTGGTAAGCAGACTAAGGATTTTTTTTTAAATATCCTCAAACATAGAACAAATCTACAAAGTATATCCACTGCAAATAGTGTTTCAAGAAGAAAACAACAAGACAATAGAAAGAAAATACTAAATGCTAATGTACAATCAGAAGCAAGAAAGAATGACTTAAAAAGAAAAACAGAATTTCAAAACATTCGTTAAAAAATGTTTCAGAGAAGAGTGGTGTTCAATTTGCTAAAGGATGTGAAAAAATATAGGAAGAAAGCAATATTTTATAAGAAATAGAAACATATTGAATCAATTGTTGCAAAGGCTTTGGAATTAAAAAGAAAACTATTCATCCGTACATTAGATAAAATAGTCAATGTAATGAAGTCAAAAAGCAAAAGGAAAAGAGTAGTGAAAAAAACTAACTTTTGTAATGTGTTCTTAGGAGAATTGAAGCATAGTTCAAGTACTGAACCATTTTTTAATGAAGAGAGTTATCTTCAAAGTAATAGTTTGCTGCATGCAGTTGACACCAGTGGTCGAAGTTATGAAGTTAAAGATGGTTGTGTAATGGAAAAGGAGAAAATGGTTCCAAGAAATGAGGAAGAAGTGTTAGCTGATGAGGTTATGGGGAAACGTCCTAAAGCCCCAGTGTACACTTGGAATTGTAGTAGTATTTGTACTGTACGACAAGAATCTATTGATAAATTACGTGACTTTCTAAGAGAATATAGTAAAAAAAAGTGTTAAACAGAAGATTAAGGTGCTTCAAAGACTAGATCCATGCAGAGTGAGAAAGAATACTGGTTTGCAAGGACATTCTCTGGCTTGTCTTTCTAGGAAAGTTTGTCAAAGTGTTTTTCACCATTTTAGGATGCTGGCAGTACATCATACTGAAATGAGAAAGTTTGTGAGAAGATTGTATTTTGCTAAAAGTCCAGCACTAAAGTTAAATGAGTTGAATAGTGCTCTGTTGCGTGGATCTGTATCAGATGTAGAGAAGGTTACTGGTGATATTCAGTTTTGTTACTTTGGTCCAGAACAAGAAAGTGCAGGAAATGACACAGTTATTGAAGAAAATGTGGAAGAGAATGTAGAACCCACTATTAGTAAAAATTTTGAAGATCAAATGACAAAATGTACTATCATCTCTAATGAAAGACCAAATATTACTTGTATTTGTTGCCGGAGAAGCCATTATAAAACTCAAACAAGGAATGTTGAAAATAATTATGAGTGGAAGGATTTTGCTACATATTTGTTTCTGGAAAATTGTTTTGATTTGGGTGAAGATCAGCGTATTTGTAAATACTGTTATAACAAGTTAGAAGAAAATAAAATGCCAGCTAGAGCTGTACATAATAATTTAGAATTGGTTGACATTCCTGCAGAACTTAGTGATTTAAATACGTATGAGTCTATTCGTATTCAATGTGTCCATCCGTTTCAGACTATAGTTCGTATGGAGCCCAAAACAGGTAAATTACCTCCTTCAGATTTACAAAGAGGTTTAAAAGGAAGAGTTGTCTATTTGCCATTAGATTTGAAACAAAATATTGAAATAATTGATACAGATAGTTTGGAAACTGAACCATTAGTTATTCTGGTTAATGGTGTACCTACAAAGAATAAGAAAATTAGGCAGGAGCTAGTAGATGTACGAAAAGTACAAAGAGCAAATTTATATTTGAAAAGAAATAATAATTACTATGAATCAATTTATATGGATGAAGATGAAGAAGTTTTACTAGCAGACACAGGAATATCAACTGGGCAAATTGAAAAAGTGGATAAGTCAAAAGAAGAAGAAATTTATGAACATTTCAGCATACATCCTCTTCATTCTAAAGAAGTTATGGGAAACACTATTGATCTGTTTCAGATGAAAAAAGCAAAAGGAACTCCCGTGAGTGCATGGGAGGAGAGCTTGGAAGCTTGTTGTTTTCCCCAGCTGTTTCCTACAGGAAAAGGTGGACGATATGATGAACGTCCAGTACAGATTCCTGCTTCTGAGTATCGGACTACAAGATTATATGCAGAAGATCCAAGATTTCGTCAAAGTATTCCCTATTTGTTCCATCTTTTATTTGAAAGTGACTTGTCTGCACTATCTTATGCAGTAAATCACATTTTAAAAACTGGAGTACATCTGCATAATGTGGCTGCAAAGGATTTTATGAACAAAGTACTTATTGTAGAGAGAGAGATCAACCCCACTAGGAGGTCCTTGTATATCAATTTTTATAACTCAGGGAATAGGGACAACAGCGGTAGCAATATCGCCACTTTAGATGTTATATTAAGGTCAGACAGTCAGATTACTCAGCTTGACACAGAGTATATCCTACTAGGCGATTTTAACATTCATCCCTGCACGTTAGCATGCAGTTTAAGTAACAAGGAATGGGGTGATGGTCCCAAGGGACCTCACTTTGAACATACCACAGAGGGAGAGGAGCTAGAGGACCTCCTGGCAAATTTCAACTTGTACGAACCAGAGGGGGGCCCAAGAATAGCCACCTTCACTGGCACCAATCCCGGAACCATAATTGATTATATTTTCACCACACAAGGTATTCTAAATCAGGTGCTTTCCTACTGCACTGTGTTATCTCACCACAGTGATCATAACCCTGTCTTACTTGAAGTGGCTTGGGGAGATTACATGGGGCCAAATCCGGGGAAAGTGAGGTCGGACCATACTTTGCGTACCTCTGATCAGGGTAGGAGAGTTGAGTGGGCTAAGGTGGTCCCAGAAAACTTCTATGCTGAGGTTTTCCCGAAAATTAAAGAACAGGTTGAGATTTGCCAGAACCCTCGTGCCCCGGGTTGTGAAACTATAGGAGCTTTTGAGTCGATCTGTGGGCAGGTGTCGCATGATCTCCTGGCTAGACCAAAGAAAGGAGAACCGAATAAGAAGCGCTGGTTCGACACCGCATGTTCAAAAGCACACAGGTCTTTGATGGTAGCTTTGAAAAAAATACCTAGGGTAAGGGGCGAGATTGTCAGATTGAGGAAAACCTATAAGTCAGCTATAAAAATCAGACAAGAAAGCATCAAACGGGAAGCCTGGGAAAATCTCCTATCCGTGGCTGTCCTGAAGGACAGTCGGAAATTCTGGGAAACAATTAAACAACCATTCTTTTCCGACCAAAATAATGAGGCCATGGACTGTGTCATCCCAGATGACAAGTGGTTGAGTCATTTCAAAAATGTGTATGGGGATAATGATCAGGCAACCCAGGATATGTCGTTGGCCACTTTAGACGCCACTCCTATTCATTTCCATAGTACAGAAGTGGAAAAAGCTATCTTGGCCACAACCAAGCATAAGGCCCCGGGCCCCGACAGGGTGCCAGCCTATTTTTTCAAACATGCCCCAAAGTTGTGGGCAGAGGTATTGGCCAATGTCTTTACTGCCGTTAATAGCAACCCTACACCATCTTCCTGGGACATTTCCACCATTGTCCCCATCTTTAAAAAGGGCCAGCGGGCCCATATCCCTCCTGGACTCGTCGGTGAAGATCTTAGGCAGAGTCCTTTTGGCCAGGCTGAGGGATAATGTCGAGAGTTGTGGAGGGTTGTCAGAGATCCAGTATGGGTTTAGAGAGAGGAAAGGTACAATTGAACAATGCTCCAACCTACACCTGCTCATATCAAAGTATACGGTGGCCAAGGAGGGGTCCTTGTTTTTAGCATTCATGGACCTCTCCTCGGCCTTCGATTTGGTGAATAGGGCTAAGCTATGGTGGACCTTTCTGAAATTGGGGATCGATGAGGCATTGGTAAGATTTATGGCTTCCCTACACCAGGAGCTTTTTTCGGCCGTACGAGTCACAAATGAGGGTAGGTGCACGTCCCTTTTTAAATCCCTGAGGGGGGTAAGGCAGGGCTGCATATTGGCCCCTTTGCTCTTCACAATTTATATTAACGGTCTGGGTGCACATTTGGAGGAGAAGGAAGTCGACGTTCCGCGTGCAGGAGCAGTTAAGATCCCAGCGCTCCTGTACGCGGACGACGCCGTGCTAATTGCGCGCACGGGTGTCGGCCTTCAACCCCTCTTAAATGCCTTTGGCACATTCATGGAACAGCTTGATTTAAAGATAAATGCTAGTAAATCACATACCATGGTGGTGGGCCGAGAAAGTAGCAAGAGGAGAACAATAACCTTTACATGTAGAGGGGATATGGTTACCAGAGTTTACACTTTTCCCTACTTGGGGGTACTTTTTGACCAGAGAGGAACTTGGGGTCCTCAAGTGAGGGCGAAGAGGGTGGCGGTCATTAGATCATCGTCTGCCCTCATGGGCTTTGCGGGCAGGTTAGGTGCCAGGCCCATGGAAGCATTGTTAAAAATTTACAAGAGTAAACCTGTCGCCATTGCGTTATATGGTTCACCAATTTGGGGCTATGTAAACGTGGAACCAATCCAGAGAGCGGAGAACATATTCATACGGACACTCCTCTCTGTGCCGCAGTCAACACCGACTTACTCAATACACTTGGAGGTGGGCCTAGATTTCCTTACTGATGGGTTGAATATGGCCCCCCTGATCTTTTGGTTAAAGACGTGGCTTAATAAAGACCTCCCACTGAACCATAAGATCATGTCCGACGTCTTGTCCCTAGACCATTTTAAAAAGATCCCCTGGCTGGCCTATCTGTTGAAGGTATTCTCAGATTTGGGACGACCAGAGCTCTTTACTTCCCCCCAAGATATCAAGGTCCAAGACATCGATCTTGTTAAAAAGCATTTTATGGGGAGGGCAAGAGCACTTCGTGAAGAAAGGGAATTAGTGAAACCATCAGTAAGGGGTCATTACTTACTTGTTAATTCATTTTCTTTAGCACCGTATCTTGGTTTCGTTACAATTCCATTCCATAGGTTTCTTTTAACCAATTTCAGGTTTAATTTGTTACATTTTTATTTAGGCACTTTTAAAACATGGGAAAAACCGGAAATAGCCTCACCCTGCAGTTGCGATCATTTCTCACCACAAGACACCATGCATTTTGTTATGTTTTGTGGGTTTTATTTAGAGCCAAGGAAAAAATATTTGGTATCAGCTTTGAAGGAGGCGGGCTTCACACAAGTGAGACCGGCTCTGCTCTTCTTGCAATCATTGCCTAACATACATATCACCTTTTGTATAGCCAATTTCTTGGTAGCTGCAGTTAGGATGAAAAAACATACCCATTAGATCCATTGTTATTCCTTTTTAACTTTTGTATGCCTAGATTTGTTTTAATGTAAATTATTTTACTGTCATATTTTAACACGCATGAAATGCTCCTAACTTTTTGTATGAAATGTTTTTAATCTCTTTGTATGACTTTAATTGAGTCGAATAAAGATATTCTGACTGACTGACTGACTGGGTCATACGAATGCTCAGATAGGTTATCATATGCAAGTCTGTACTCCAAATCCAGAAGAATAATTTGGGTAAGTTTAGGCCTTGCAGGAATGCGAAATCGGGTACTGAAATCTATTAGAGAAATTGAATATTTAGCAGAGAACGAACCAGAAAGTACAGACATTTTGAAAACAAATATGTTGGACACATATTACCCAAACAGAAGTCATCATCTTGAGAACATGTGTCTCTATGAAGTGCTGCAGAACTACATTTTTACACGGAATGCCACAGAAGACATCAACAATGGAAAATATAAAGTCATTGGTGAGGAAGGATGTTTGGTGAAACAAACAAAAGGAAGTTTGATTAATCACAGGAAGCTGAGTTGCGACACTACTGACAAAAAGGAATTTTACTACTTAGCACTTTTACAGCTGTTTAAACCATGGCATTCAGAGGATGAATTACTTGGAGATTTTCAGAGCTATGAAGATTCCTTTAATGCATGTAAAGATAGCATAGAATGCAGTACTTTCACAAATTATGTACAAATGTTAAATGAAGAAATTGAACAAGAAGCTACAATTGCAGCTGAAGTAGCTAGAGACAGTTCTCAAGACAGTCAAAGTGCTGGTACGCTCAGTCAAGATCCCCTAGGACAACCAATCGTAGAAAATGAAGCTGCAATAGCCATGAATGAAGTGGAAACAGCTATGAATCAAGCTCAGGAAGATTTAATAGACTTACCAAATTTGGAACAACAACTGAATGATGAACAACAACAAATTTATGAAGAAGTCACAAAACAAATTGATCATGGATTACTACATGAAAATAAAGAGTGCTCATGCACATCATTTGAACCAATCAGAATGTATGTGAGTGGACAAGCTGGAACTGGAAAATGTTTCTTAATTAAAGTAATTAGAAGCTACCTACAGAAAAAAACTGATTCATCTTTGTCTTGTGTTGTTACTGCTCCAACTGGGTTGGCAGCATATAACATAAAAGGAATTACCTTACATCATTTGCTAATGTTACCAATAGAGAATGAGAACAAAATCGAATACCACAAGCTAACAGGAGAAGCATGTTTTGAAGTTTCAAGAGTGTTGAAGAAAATGAAAGTTCTCATTATTGATGAGGTAAGCATGGTATCAAACTTAATGCTTGCCTTTGTGCATTTAAGAATGCAGCAAATTCTAAAGACAGACTATGACGTATTATTTGGAGGAAAACATGTTATAGTTTTTGGGGATCTACTGCAGCTCACTCCAGTTAAACGACAACCAGTATTTAATACTCTTGCGCATGAAGACACGAAAAAGTCATTAGGAAGTATAAGTAATGTGAATATTTGGTCATACTTTGAGTACAAAGAACTCATTACCAATATGCGGCAAGTAAATGATGATGATTATGCAAGTATTCTCAAAGATATCAGAATTGGACTACTCACAGAACATGGCAGAAAAGCTTTACAGAGTTGATTGCTATGTAATTTGTTTCCAACAGAACAAATAGTTCCAGAGAAAATATACAAGAAAATTGCAGAAAAAAATACTGTAATCTGCTTAATGCCAACACTACATGAATGCTCTATATTCAATGAAGAACTTTTGAAATTGGAAAATGAAGAGATTATGAAAATGGAAGCCGTGGATAAAATACAGCATGAAGGAGTAACTTTTATATTGACAGGCAACTTGAAAACTCAATTGGATTCTCTAGAGAAAAACGTATCGAAAACAGCTGGTTTAGGAAAGAATCTTTATGTATGTATGAACTGTCGAGTAATTTTAAGACGTAATTTGAATGTAGAAAAAGGTTTAGTGAATGGAGCTATGGGTAAAGTTGTGGGTTTTGTTAATTACCAGAAAAAAGATGGAATTGAATTTTTAAAAATAAAATTTGATCAGATTGAAGAGGTTAAAGACATTAGTTGTTGTTCAGTTCGTTTTTTGCTTGTGAAAGACTTATATGTACGTAGGAAGCAGTTTCTGTTTTCTCTAGCATATGCTGTAACTATTCACAAATCTCAAGGATTAACTGTAGATAGTGCTTTTGTAAACATTGGATCTAGTGTGTTTAAAGAAGGTATGGCATATGTTGCTTTGTCATAAGTGAAAAAATTATCTGGTTTATTCATGACAGACTTAGATGACTCAAAAGTTAGTGCTGATGCAAATTGTGTAAAGGAGTATAATAGATTAAGAAGAAACTATGCTCCTCATTTAGGTCAGTATGCTGTGTTTGAAAAACGTGTTGTTTGTCGGAAAAGGAGAATTGAGAATATCTGTAACGAGGAGGTACAGAAGAGAAAACAAAAGGAGAGTGATGTGATTGCAAGCAAAAAGAAAAAGGACAATGTTGAAGAGGTTGTTGGTTGTCATTTTGAAAATAGCTCTGGTGTCAACTGCTACGCTACTGTAGTGCTGAATGTTGTATTTTATCTTGAAAGTTTGCAAGAGCAGATAATACTAAATCATGAAAAAAGATTTTGTTCTCTGCTGAGTTTCCTTTATGAGAAGTTGAGTAATGATAAAATTAAAATAGAAAGTGCTTCTGATGTTAGAAATCTTTTAGATGTATGTTCTGGATGTACACAGTTTACACAAAATGTCCAGCAAGATGCACAGGAATTCTTAATGTATATGCTTATGGTACTGGAAGATGAAGGGGTAGAAATAGAAAATATGTTTGGTCTCTCTTATAAATGGGAACATTGTTGTGAAAACTGTATGAACACATGCAGCACTAATGTTGATTCTGAAAGGTTCATACATTTAACATTACCAGAGAGTAAATCAGTGACTTTTTGTAAATTAGTTAAAGATGCAAATCACAACATGGAATGTTCTCAATGTAAATCAGAAATGTTATCAACGTTATTTTTAACCCCTTCAGTGCCCATGACGAGCTGGACTCGTCATGGGCCGCGGTGGCGCTGTGCCCATGACGAGTCCAGCTCGTCATAGACCCCGCCCGCTAATGCAACGGCCGGCACTGGGCGGGGAAAGGGGCGGGCACTGAAGGGGTTAAAGAAATATGGACAGTATATAATTTTAATGATGCAACGTTGTAGAGCTGATGGAACAAAATTGGACACTTTAATTTAGAAGTTTGTAGGAAATCAATTATCAATATCAGGAAAGACTTTTGTTGAAGTTGCAATAATTTTCCATGATGGACCTTCTATAACTTCTGGTCATTACACAGCTTATCTAAAATGTGAAAAGGCTGGACACTGTGTGATGATTCTCAATTGATTTTCAAGCAACGTTTGCCTGCAGAATTACCAAATTCCTACTTATTTTTTCTAAAACCAAAATTTTAGATACAAATTGCAGCATCTGAAGAAACCATTATTTCGATTTTATAGGATTACCATTGGATATTTCACCTAAAAAGGATTTAAAAATTAGCATTTGGCCTCATGGAAAGGTAAATGTTTCTATTGTGGACTTCTTTGACAGATATTATTTTGGTGTGTGTGCTTAAGCAACAAGATTTACAGACGTTATTTATTGCAAATAGTTATTGTTCTTAGAAGATATTTTTAATATATATGTTACATTTCTATCAAGGTATGTATTCCTGAGGATAAATTCAGGGCTTTTTTAAACAATCTTTCAGATTGTTTATTTTTTTGCCCGCTGTTAAGTGATGAATACAATTGATATCACTATTTTCAGTGAAATTCAATATATTCTGAAAACAGAAAAAAAGGGCAAATCATTACTTTTTTAAATATGAAAATATGTGTACTGTATTCTAAAATGTATTTTTAAATATTACTACTTTTTTCTTTTTTTTTCAGATCTAGAAAGAAAATTTAGGAAATTGAATCCATTTTTCTTGTAATTAAAAAAAAACATTTATTTCTAATTAAGTTATTTTGTTGGTCAGGTAAGTTTAAAATATCTGTATTTCTCACCCCTTCACTTTCATGCTCCCTTTTCTTCACTTCTCCTCACTCTGCTTTTCTCATTCCCCTTCCCTCTCTCTTCTTCCTTTACTGCTCTTTCATAACTCCCTCACTCCTTCTCTGCTACTCCCCTAGGTTTACTGCCTCCATCACTATTTTTTCAACCATGTTTCTCTCCCTGTCTCCATATGTCTCAGTCATTCTAACTGCCTTACTCCTTCTCAGTTCCTTGCTCTCTGTCTCTGTTTCTGTCTCTCTCCCTTTGTCTGTCTTACCCTTAATTTCCTTAACATCTCTGTTTCTACCACTCCTCCTCTCTCCATCACTCATTTTCCATCTATGTTAATTTTTTAACCTTCTCCGTCATTCTCCTTCCCTCACCTTCCCTAACTGTCACTATCCTTTACTCATAGTCACTCCTATTCTCCTACTTCACTTCCTCCTGTCTGTAGCTCACACCCCTTCATCTTTTCGCATTCTGTCCTTCACTCTCCCTCACTCTCCTTTGCTCATTGAAATCCTGACTCCCTTTCTCTCACTCCAGTTTCCTAAATCCCTCCATCCCCTCACTCCCCATCTCTCACTTTCCCTTACCCCCTTTTCTAATCCTCATACCCCTTATCTCACCATCACTCCACTTCTCTTACTTTCAATCCCTTTACCCTGCTGTACTTCATCTGCTTCATCTGTTACTCCCTTTTCCTATCTCCGTCCCTTACTCCCCTTTTCTCACTCCCCCTCCATCACTCTCCATTACTCACTGCCATTCCCTTACTCATTCACTCTTCTTACCTGTATCTTCTACCCTTAGTCCTTTTGTTGCAGTCAGTCTTTCACTTCCTTTTCATGACTGATCATACTTTCCTCCTCTTCACTCAGTCATTTCAATCATTTCAATCATTCATGTATACACTACACATTCATTCAATAAAATTACAACACAGTATATTAGGAATATAGCTCTTCTTGGAGAAGTGAAGTGAGTTCTGAAAATAACTGTTTTGTTTGTCTTTTTTGTTTTGTATTTTTTGTTTAGTTTTTTAACAATTTTGTATTTTGAAAATTTTTTTTAGAGCTCCAAAAAAAAACTGGTAATAAAAAACTGTTCAACAGGAACAAAAAAAATAAATGAAAAAAATTATGGGCTGGAGCATGTGTGCTGCTGTATTTTGTTTTCGATCAAGTTAATACTGCTTTTACCGTAGCAAAGAACAGCATTGCACACATTACAATGTATGTGCACCTTCTGGAAAAGTGGGCGGATGTCCAGTGGCCTGGTGCACGGAGAATCTGCGCCTGCAGATGATGTGCTCGGCTGAGCAGGTGGAGGGTTGTCCCTTAGGGCTCTAGTTGTTTCTCGAGCATAAGGTACAGGATGCACTGTCTTGAAGTGTCTCAGCATTGAATGAATACTAAAGGAGTATTTCTTGCTGGGATCTCCTCTGGATAAGACAGTTCCACAAATAGTGCATGTCACCTTCAGGGCATTGACCTTCTTTTGGCCCTCAGGAAAGGTGAAGAATTTCCAGATGAAAGAGTCTTTTTGTTTGGTCTTCCTTGGTGGTACCACAAAGGTCTCCTCCTCACTCCCTGAAGTAGACTGCTGTTCTGCCATTTTCAAGTAAGATTTTACTCGAGTAGCTGTTCAGCTCCTTGTCCCAGGAAATAAGAAGAAATAGTGAGGGGAGTGGGTGTGGTGTTTGAAGATTCTGGAACAGAAACTACTATGAACCACTGAAAAGTGTTGTTTCGTAATCACATGACTTGCCGTGCGCGCACTGTGCTCGCACGCATGCACGCATGGTGCACGAACAGATCAGAAATGAATTACTTTTAACCCGATTTCTAAAACATGAAAAGGAGGCAGGGAGGACACTCCCTGACCCCCTAGACCTTCTAAGGGGTCCCTAAAGGACCTCGTAAATAAAAATAAAACATTTCCTTTAATAATAAAAATTGCCAGTGCGCGCACGGTGCTCCCACGCATGCGCGCGCGGTGCACGCACGCATCAGAAATTAATTACTTTTAACCCGATTTCTAAAACATGAAAAGGAGGCAGGGAAGACACTCCCTGACCCCCTGAACCTTCTCAGGGGGTCCCTAAAGGACCTCGTAAATAAAAAAAAAACATTTCCTTTGATAAAAAAAATTACCGGTGCGCGCACGGTGCGTGCACGGTGCGCGCACCGTGAAAAACCCTTTAAAAAAATACATTTTAAACTGTTTATAAGTTTATAGAAGATATTAACTATGCTGTTCAACTTTATCCAAATTCAAAAAAAAAGAGCTGAGCCATTCCATATTACAGGATACAGTCAATCTATATCTATATACATAGGTAGTTTATTGTAAAATAAATATATAAAAAATATAATAATACATAGATAAATTAGCATTTAAAAAACCTTACAAATTCACTAAAAAAAACATAGGTTGAACACACGTTATAGTTAGCAATTAGCATTTAAAAAACCTTGCAAATTCACTTAAAAAACCATAGGTTTCACACACGTTATAGTTAGGAATTAGCATTTAAAAAACCTTGCAAATTCACTGAAAAAACCATAGGTTTCACACACGTTATAGTTAGGAATTAGCATTTAAAAAACATTGCAAATTCATTGAAAAAACCATAGGTTTCAAACACGTTATAGTTAGGAATTAGCATTTAAAAAACCTTGCAAATTCACTGAAAAAACCATAGGTTTCACACATGTTATAGTTAGCTGGACATTTCACTCGTACAAAACCATTGAAATTCCCCCGTTATAGTTAGTTCAGCTAACTATAACTCGCGCGACCGCAATCCACTGCTGATGACGTCACATATTACATCACTCTGACATGGTCAGTGACATCATTCATGACATAACTGATGACATCTCAAATGACATCACTGATGACATTACTGATGACATCATCCTTGTGTAAGAGTGGCAGACCTCCTCTTATCCTAATATAAACTTTGATACACACATTGAAAAAAAGAAAATAAAGTTTTGAAAACTATAGAGATACCAATACCAGTTAGAACAACCTATTCAGTAATTCCAAAATCTACATACGCATCCACTCATTCATCAAAACTTCTATATAGTCACTCATACATGTACTCAGTCATCATATGTACTCATACACCTATACATCCTGTTACACACCTACACTCATACATAGAGTTACTTACACACATACTCACACATGCAAATAAACATCCATTTACTTGCATATACTGCTATACACACACCACTACACTTACTTCTACAGAAACGTACACATACTTACTCTCTTAAACAATCACTTAAGAAACACATACTTATTTATACAGGAACTCTTCCAATCTCTCACTCTCATATATCCTCACTTATATACATCAATACTCACATATACTAGTTTAAAACATATGGACTTACTCATAAAGAAACTATTGAGACAGTCATTCACTCTCTTACTCACCCATACACACTCATCCACCCATACTGTCCTGCTCACATACTGTCTTCAAAACACATACAAACAGTGAGTCACTCATTCATGCATGTATACGCTAAGTAACATCCCCCACTGAACCATACAGACACTCATACTGATACTCTAAAAACAAACTAATAACCCATATACACACTCATGTAGCTACTCACCAACCCATGCAGCCACTTATACACAAAGTGAGACACTGATACAGATATTTAAATATTTAAACATTACTCACTAATACTTGTATTCACTAAGATACTGTTAATAAGTCAGTTATACAATTAATTTTACAAAAAAACCCATCCATTTAGACACTTATGTACCCATTTATTCTTCCATTAACCTTTAGATATACATATATAAAAAATATTTATTTTTCAGAAAGACACATATTCACTGGATGATGTCATCAGTGATGTCATCAGTGATGTCATTTGAGATGTCATCAGTGATGTCCTGAGTGATGTCACTGACCATGTCATGAGTGATGTAATATGTGACATCATCAGCAGTGGATTGCGGTTGCGCGAGTTATAGTTAGCTGAACTAACTATAACGGGTGAATTTCAATGGTTTTGTACGAGTGAAATGTCCAGCTAACTATGTGTGAAACCTATGGTTTTTTCAGTGAATATATACATATATATATATATATCCAACAAACATCCTCCGTTTTACTGGGGGCCACCGTCTCTGCAGGGCGGGCTCTCAATTGCAGGAGCGGAGAATCCTGCATGCATAAGACTCCAAAGAAACAGAGCCCCACTCCGACTTCTGTGCACAACAAAAGACTTTATTCGTCTGAAGCAGCATTTAAATACCTCACAGTCCTGACCGGTTTCGGCGTCACCACGCCTTTCTCACAGGTGAGTTGAATATTCATCCATGTGGTCACGAGGCCTTACGACATAACTACAGGCCCCAGTATGCACCAGAATCGTTATGTATTCACAAGGAATTGCACAATGTTCATGTTAGCCAAAATAGCGTTATTTCAACAATGTCCTGACAATCTTCCAAATTGTATGGTGCACATAATGAAGTTTCATAGCAAGTGCACAATAATGCTGCCCCTATCCATGATAAGCGTTTGCACTGAGGAGCTTCTAAGAGGAGAAACGTCTCCCCTGTTCCCTTTCTCTCAGTAGCGCTACCAATACCTGTGGCAGTCCGTGGTTTGGTGCACACAAGAGCGTGTCATGCCCCCTCCATAGAATCCAACAAACATCCTCCGTTTTACTGGGGGCCACCGACTCTGCAGGGCGGGCTCTCAATTGCAGGAGCGGAGAATCCTGCATGCATAAGACTCCAAAGAAACAGAGCCCCACTCCGACTTCTGTGCACAACAAAAGACTTTATTCATCTGAAGCAGCATTTAAATAACTCACAGTCCTGACCAGTTTCGGCGTCACCACGCCTTTCTCACAGGTGAGTTGAATATTCATCCATGTGGTCACGAGGCCTTACGACATAACTACAGGCCCCAGTATGCACCAGAATCGTTATGTATTCACAAGGAATTGCACAATGTTCATGTTAGCCAAAATAGCGTTATTTCAACAATGTCCTGACAATCTTCCAAATTGTATGGTGCACATAATGAAGTTTCGTAGCAAGTGCACAATAATGCTGCCCCCATCCATGATAAGCGTTTGCACTGCGGAGCTTCTAGGAGGAGAAACGTCTCCCCTGTTCCCTTTCTCTCAGTAGCGCTACCAATACCTGTGGCAGTCCGTGGTTTGGTGCGCACAAGAGCGTGTCATGCCCCCTCCATAGAATCCAACAAACATCCTCCATTTTACTGGGGGCCACCGACTCTGCAGGGCGGGCTCTCAATTGCAGGAGCGGAGAATCCTGCATGCATGAGACTCCAAAGAAACAGAGCCCCACTCCGACTTCTGTGCACAACAAAAGACTTTATTCGTCTGAAGCAGCATTTAAATAACTCACAGTCCTGACCAGTTTCGGCGTCACCACGCCTTTCTCACAGGTGAGTTGAATATTCATCCATGTGGTCACGAGGCCTTACGACATAACTACAGGCCCCAGTATGCACCAGAATCGTTATGTATTCACAAGGAATTGCACAATGTTCATGTTAGCCAAAATAGCGTTATTTCAACAATGTCCTGACAATCTTCCAAATTGTATGGTGCACATAATGAAGTTTCGTAGCAAGTGCACAATAATGCTGCCCCCATCCATGATAAGCGTTTGCACTGCGGAGCTTCTAAGAGGAGAAACGTCTCCCCTGTTCCCTTTCTCTCAGTAGCGCTACCAATGCCTGTGGCAGTCCGTGGTTTGGTGCGCACAAGAGCGTGTCATGCCCCCTCCATAGAATCCAACAAACATCCTCCGTTTTACTGGGGGCCACCGACTCTGCAGGGCGGGCTCTCAATTGCAGGAGCGGAGAATCCTGCATGCATAAGACTCCAAAGAAACAGAGCCCCACTCCGACTTCTGTGCACAACAAAAGACTTTATTCGTCTGAAGCAGCATTTAAATAACTCACAGTCCTGACCGGTTTCGGCGTCACCACGCCTTTCTCACAGGTGAGTTGAATATTCATCCATGTGGTCACGAGGCCTTACGACATAACTACAGGCCCCAGTATGCACCAGAATCGTTATGTATTCACAAGGAATTGCACAATGTTCATGTTAGCCAAAATAGCGTTATTTCAACAATGTCCTGACAATCTTCCAAATTGTATGGTGCACATAATGAAGTTTCATAGCAAGTGCACAATAATGCTGCCCCTATCCATGATAAGCGTTTGCACTGCGGAGCTTCTAAGAGGAGAAACGTCTCCCCTGTTCCCTTTCTCTCAGTAGCGCTACCAATACCTGTGGCAGTCCGTGGTTTGGTGCACACAAGAGCGTGTCATGCCCCCTCCATAGGATCCAACAAACATCCTCCGTTTTACTGGGGGCCACCGACTCTGCAGGGCGGGCTCTCAATTGCAGGAGCGGAGAATCCTGCATGCATAAGACTCCAAAGAAACAGAGCCCCACTCCGACTTCTGTGCACAACAAAAGACTTTATTCGTCTGAAGCAGCATTTAAATAACTCACAGTCCTGACCGGTTTCGGCGTCACCGCGCCTTTCTCACAGGTGAGTTGAATATTCATCCATGTGGTCACGAGGCCTTACGACATAACTACAGGCCCCAGTATGCACCAGAATCGTTATGTATTCACAAGGAATTGCACAATGTTCATGTTAGCCAAAATAGCGTTATTTCAACAATGTCCTGACAATCTTCCAAATTGTATGGTGCACATAATGAAGTTTCGTAGCAAGTGCACAATAATGCTGCCCCCATCCATGATAAGCGTTTGCACTGCAGAGCTTCTAAGAGGAGAAACGTCTCCCCTGTTCCCTTTCTCTCAGTAGTGCTACCAATACCTGTGGCAGTCCGTGGTTTGGTGCGCACAAGAGCGTGTCATGCCCCCTCCATAGAATCCAACAAACATCCTCCGTTTTACTGGGGGCCACCGACTCTGCAGGGCGGGCTCTCAATTGCAGGAGCGGAGAATCCTGCATGCATAAGACTCCAAAGAAACAGAGCCCCACTCTGACTTCTGTGCACAACAAAAGACTTTATTCGTCTGAAGCAGCATTTAAATAACTCACAGTCCTGACCGGTTTCGGCGTCACCACGCCTTTCTCACAGGTGAGTTGAATATTCATCCATGTGGTCACGAGGCCTTACGACATAACTACAGGCCCCAGTATGCACCAGAATCGTTATGTATTCACAAGGAATTGCACAATGTTCATGTTAGCCAAAATAGCGTTATTTCAACAATGTCCTGACAATCTTCCAAATTGTATTGTGCACATAATGAAGTTTCGTAGCAAGTGCACAATAATGCTGCCCCCATCCATGATAAGCGTTTGCACTGCGGAGCTTCTAAGAGGAGAAACGTCTCCCCTGTTCCCTTTCTCTCAGTAGCGCTACCAATACCTGTGGCAGTCCATGGTTTGACGCCGAAACCGGTCAGGACTGTGAGATATTTAAATGCGGCTTCAGACGAATAAAGTCTTTTGTTGTGCACAGAAGTCGGAATGGGGCTCTGTTTCTTTGGAGTCATATATATATATATATATATTCACTGAAAAAAAACATAGGTTTCAGAGACGTTATAGTTAGAAATTAGCATTTAATAAACTTTAGACATTCACAGAAAAAAACATAGGTTTCAGGGGTGTTATAGTTAGCTGCCCATTTCACTCATACAGAACCATAGAAATTCCTCCGTTATAGTTAGTTCTGCTAACTATAACTCACACGCCCGCAATGCACTGCTGATGATGTCACATATTGCATCATTCATGACATGGTCAGTGACATCACTGATGACATCACTGATGACATCTCAAATGACATCACTGATGACATCATCCACTGAATGTGGTTTAGTTTGAAATTTAAATATGTATTATATATATACCAATCTGTATTGAAGAATGAGTGGATATATAACTGTCTGGATGAAGGATTTAGTAGCTGTCTGACTGTCTTTTTAAGTGAGTAGGTAAAAGTGTCTCACTTAATTCATGGATTAGTAACTAAACTATGTGAATGTGTGCAGCACTGTCTCTGTTGTTGTATAACAAGCTGCATCAGTTGGTCACTAACTATTTGAGTGTGTATATTAGTTATTGATTAGTTGGGTGAGTATTTGTATGGGACACTGAGTTTGTGTGTGGTTGGATGGGGTGTGTGTAACTCTATGCATAGATGTGTGAATGGTTGATTGACTAGGTATATGGGTTTAAGAGTACATGTGGAAACAGTTGTTTGGGTGACTGAGTGTATTTATTTGTGTGTTGGTGAGCGAATATATGTTTTAGTTATACATCTTCAACAAAAAATAAATAAAAGGCATTGTATGTGAGAGTTGGTGTATATAAATAAGTATGTGTAAGAGTCAGTGATTGTGAGAGTAACTATATGAATGAGTGTATTATTGTAATGGTGCTTTTTTAACATATTAACAATGAGTTACTATGTGTTTGAATAAATGAGGTGTTGTTGGATAATTGTGTAAGTGAGTAAATTTAAGTGCGATACATTTTTTTCATGAGTGAGTAGGATGACTGCATAACCGTCTAAGATGACTGCTGATGTGTCAATGTCTATATATGTGTATAAGTGCATTTGATCGTGTTCTAATAATTAATGACTGCATGTATAGATGATTCTGTTGTTGAATGGGTAGTTGTGTGTGTAGACTTAGGAATCAGTGAGTGGGTATGTAGTAACTGGTATTGGTGTGTCAATGGTTTCAAATACGGTACTCTGTATTTTACAGTGAGTGATGAAAGGTTATACTAGTGTATGATGAGGTGTATCAGATTGTCAAGTGGATGATGTCATCAGTGATGTCATTTGAGATGTCATCAGTGATGTCATCAGTGATGTCACTGACCATGTCATGAATGATGCAATATGTGACATCATCAGCAGTGCATTGCGGGCGCGTGAGTTATAGTTAGCAGAACTAACCATAACGGAGGAATTTCTATGGTTTTGTATGAGTGAAATGGGCAGCTAACTATAACACCCCTGAAACCTATGGTTTTTTCTGTGAATTTCTAAGGTTTTTTAAATGCTAATTTCTAACTATAACGTCTCTGAAACCTATGTTTTTTTCAGTGAATTTCAAAGGTTTTTTAAATGCTAACTTTTAAGTGTGATAGTAGTTATATCTATTTTTTTGTACTGATTTTCTACAGTTTTTTAACTGTTTATTTATAAATATTTTATTCATTAAATAAAATTATATATTTTTCTGAAAATTGCACACAAAATTTTTTTTGGAATTAAAACTGAAATATCGATTAATTTTCTTGTTTTCATTTTTTATTTTAATATATTTATATTATTTTCATTAAAAAAAAAATAAAAAAATTTCGGAGTCGCGCACTCAAAGTGTACACATCACAGTGGGTGCGAGCATTCTAGCCGCCATTTTAGAAAAGTCATGAAGGATCCGCGTATGGTGTGCGACAGCTGCGTGTTTTTCAGTTACATCATATACATTTAATATCACGTGATATGCGCGATTGGTATGCGACCAGTCTGCGACTCCTGTTCCCGCACATTTGCGACACATGCGCATTACGGTACGAGATGTTTGCGCGGTTGTGGGTCCCGCGTGACATCCTATACATGCTGGGTCGCGCTGGGTGAGCGACTCCCGCAAAAAAAATTATGTTCCAAAATGATATGTATGTGTCTTTAATATACATATTAAGGCAAGAGATTATGTAAGATATTCATCAAAATAATATATTTGTACTTATAATAAACTTATATTATTTTTAAATATATTTTCGTGAAGTTGGGTGCGTGCACCGTGAGTGCAGAAAACCAGGTCAGCAGAGCTGCTGTAGAGCCAGAGAACCAGGTCAGCAGAGCAGCTCTAGAGCCTAAGAACTAGGTCAGCAGAGCTGCTCTAGAGCCAGAGAACCAGGTCAGCAGAGCTGCTGTAGAGCCAGAGAAACCAGGTCAGCAGAGCTGCTTTAGAGGGAGAGAACCAGGTCAGCAGAGCTGCTTTAGAGCCAGAGAACCAGGCCAGCAGAGCTGCTTTAGAGCCAGAGAACCAGGTTAGCAGAGCTGCTTTAGAGCCAGAGAACCAGGTCAGCAGAGCTATTCTAGAGCCAGAGAACCAAATCAGCAGAGCTGCTTTAGAGCCTAAGAACCAGGTCAACAGAGCTGCTCTAGAGCCAGAGAACCAGGTCTGCAGAGCTGCTGCAGAGCAAGAGAAACCAGGTCAGTAGAGCTGCTTTAGAGGGAGAGAACCAGGTCAGCAGAGCTGCTCTAGAGCCAGAGAACAATGTCAGCAGAACTGCTTCAGAGCCATAGAACTGGGTCAGCCGAGCTGCTTTAGAGCCAGAGAACCAGGTCAGCAGAGCTGTTGTAGAGCCAGAGAACTAGATCAGCAGAGCTGCTCTGTAGCATAAGAACTAGGTCAGTAGAGCTGCTCTAGAGCCAGAGAACCAGGTCAGCAGACCTGCTGTAGAGCCAGAGAAACCAGGTCAGCAGAGCAGCTTTAGAGCCAGAGAACCAGGTCAGCAGAGCTGCTCTAGCTGACACTGACTGACTGACACTGACTAACTGACACTGACTGACACAGATTGACTGACACTGATTGACTGACACTGACTGACTGACACTGACTGACTGACTGACTGACTGACTGACACTGACTGACACTGACTGACACTGATTGACTGACACTGACTGACTGACACTGATTGACTGACACTGACTGGCACTGATTGACTGACACTGACTGACTGACTGACACTGACTGACTGACACTGGCTGACACTGACTGACACTGACTGACTACTCTCTACTACTCTACTACTGACTCTCTATTACTCTCTACTACTCTCTCTCTACTACTCACTCTCTACTACTCCCTCTCTACTACTCTCTACTACTCACTCTCTACTACTCTCTACTACACTCTACTACTCACTCTCTACTACTCACTCTCTACTACTCTCTCTCTACTACTCTCTACTAGTCACTCTGCTACTCACTCTCTAGTACTCTCTAATACTCCCTCTCTGCTACTCACTCTCTACTACTCTCTACTACTCACTCTCTACTACTCACTCTCTACTACTCTCTACTACTCACTCTACTACTCTCTACTACTCTCTACTGCTCACGCTACTACTCACTCTCTACTACTCTCTACTACTCACTCTCTAATACTCACTCTCTACTACTCACTCTACTACTCTCTACTACTCACTATCTGATACTTTCTCTACTACTCTCTACTACTCTCTACTACTCACTCTCTACTCTCTATTACTCGCTCTCTACTCTCTACCTCTCTACCTCTCTCTACCTCTCTCTCTACTACTCTCTACCTCTCTACCTCTACCTCTCTACCTCTACACCTCTACACCTCTAATACCTGAAAGTATTTCCTACTGAGGAGACTGTTGTAAATAAGGAAATTAGGAAACTTCAAAACAAATAAGTCTCCCAAGATAGCCACCAGAGACAAAAGAGCCCAAATGTAGCACAAATATCACCGAGGTGTAGCCCAATTATAGCCCAATGACAGAATCTCCCAGAGTGTTTTAAAGAACAACTAGAGCGCTAACAGTCTTACTTATGACAAAAGTATGGCACACCTGATGCCATCTTGATTGGAATAAAGTGGTAATTTGCAAAGGAACAAAATGAGGGGGTTCATTTTGCCATAGAAATTATGATTAGTGCTGCAGAGAGAAAGATTAGGGCACATTTTGACTCCTCAAATCCTCTTCCATTTCATAAAAAAATTCTGACATGCAGACTGAAACATGCACCTTGAATACCAGCAGCAGACTTCCCTGGAGAGCAGTAGCTTTACTACAGTCATCTAACGAGCAACTAGAGTGCTAACATTCAGAATTTATGGCAAATGTGTGACACATCTGAATGCCTTCTTGATGGAACCAAGTAAAAAACTGAAAGTATTTCCTACTGAGGAGACTGCAGTAAATGAGGAAATTAGGAAACTTCATAACAAATAAATCTCCCAAGATGGCCACCAGAGACACAAGAGCCCAAATGTAGCCCAAATATCACCCAGATGTAGCCCAATGACAGAATGTCCCAGAGTGTTCTAACGAACAACTAGAGCGCTAACAGTCTTACTTATGACAAAAGTATGGCACACCTGAAGCCATCTTGATTGGAATAAAGTGGTAACACTTAAAACATTTAATTTACAAAGGAACAAAATGAGGGGGTTCATTTTGCCATAGAAATTATGATTAGTTCTGCAGAAAGAAAAATTAGGGCATATTTTGACTTCTCAAATCCTCTTCTATTTCATAAACAAATTCTGACATGCAGACTGAAACATGCACTTTGAATACCAGCAGCAGACTTCCCTGGTGAGCAGTAGTTTTACTACAGTGTTCTAATGAGCAACTAGAGTGCTAACATTCAGATTTTATGGCAAATGTGTGACACATCTGAATGCCTTCTTGATGGAACCAAAATAAAAAACTGAAAGTATTCCCACTGAGGAGACTGCAGTAAATGAGGAAATTAGGAAACTTCATAACAAATAAATCTCCCAAGATGGCCACCAGAGACAAAAGAGCCCAAATGTAGCCCATATATCACCCAGATGTAGCCCAAGTATAGCCTAATGACAGAATGTCCCAGAGTGTTCTTAAGAACAACTAGAGCGCTTACTGTCTTACTTATGACAAAAGTATGGCACACCTGAAGCCATCTTGATTGGAATAAACTGGTAACACTTAAAACATTTAATTTAAAAAGGAACACAATGAGGGGGTTCATGTTGCCATAGAAATTATGATTAGTGCTGAAGAAAGAAAAATTAGGGCACATTTTGAGTGACTTCTCAAATTCTCTTCTATTTCATTAAAACATTCTGATATGCAGACTGAACCATGCACTTTTAATACCAGCAGCAGACTTCCGTGGTGAGCAGTAGCTTTACTACAGTGATCTAATGAGCAACTAGAGTGCTAACATTCAGAATTTATGTCAAATGTGTGACATATCTGAATACCTTCTTGATGGAATCAAAGTAAAAAACTGAAAGCATTTCCTACTGAGGAGACTGCAGTAAATGAGGAAATTAGGAAACTTCATAACAAATAAATCTCCCAAGATGGCCACCAGACACAAAAGAGCCTAAATGCAGCACAAATATCACCCAGATGTAGCCCACATGTAGCCCAATGACAGAAGTGTGCAAAACAATTATTTTTTGTGTATTTGCAGTTTTATATAGTGCAGACTTGTCAGGTATTGGAATGCTTTACATGAGCATTGGTCATATCACACAAGATCAAATTCATTCTGGTTGTAGACAAGGGGAGATTAAGTGATTTGACCACAATCACAGAATGTTGAGCTGAAGCAGAAACGCCAACCTGGTTCCCCAGTTGCAAAGTCTGCAGCTCTGGAAGTAACACCACATCCTCTCGCCAAGGTGCAACATTTAATCAAGTGGTCAACTGGATAAAAAAACATAAAGATTACAAATAATTTAAAAGTTCTTTGTCGCTATTTGAAAACTCAGAAAATATGTCCTCATTTTAGTTTTTTAGAGCACTAACCATAATTTTGATGCAAATAAGACCCTCTCATATATGTAATTTCTAAAGAAAATACTCTAGGAATTACAGTTTTGATTACATCAAGATGACGTCAGGCGTTCCACACTTTTGTAATAAATATAGAATGTTAGCATCGGGATACTGTTGAGAGGAAGAGGCCAGGGGCACGAACTCTGAAAATTGAAGGCAGGTAGGAGAGTGCAGAGGCAACAATTTGACCACACTGGGCAGGCAGGAAGGGCAGTGGCAGCACAACAGACTATGGAGGGCAGTGGAAAGGGGGGCAGGGGCAACAAACCAACAATACAGGACTGGCAAGAGAGGCTGTGGCAATATAATAGACCATTGTTGGCAGAAGGAAGAGGCAGTGGTAGTACAACCATACATGACAACAGACTCGTTTCAGCCAGGAAACGTCCAATGTTTTTAAGCTCAAATGGGCTTTATTTGATCTGTCTCCTGTCTACAATCTCCTCTTTTTCAATGTAACTCAAAGGGGAAAATCAATACCCCAGTTTTTTTTCAAAATCTCCCTCTTTCCAAGTTCAAAATGTTCGCAAGTATGGTACATTGAATCATGGTAGGCAGGAAGAATTGGGGTAGGGACATGGACTCGGATAACAGAGGACAGGAGGGACATGGAGAGGTGCACCAAACTGACCCTACAGGGCAGGTATCAGGGTTTGCAGCAGCACAATACTCCAAACAGCGGATGCGGGATGGGAGTGCAGCACAACAATCCATAGAAAGCAATAGGGAGGGGACAGGACCATGCACATGGACAACAGAGAACAGATGGGAAAGAGGCAATGGTAGCTAGCTGACCATAATGGACAGACAGGAGAGAAAGCTGCAGCATAACAGACCATAAAGGGCAGGAGGACGGATCAGGGGCATTACAATGGAACAGACAAGCCAGGAGGGAGGGAATAGGGGGTCTGCACATGGAAACAGAGGGCTGGGGGCAAGGTGGCAGGGCAGGAGCAGCAAGATGACCATGGAGGTCAGGCAGGATGGGAACTAGAAACAAGACACACCATGGAGAGCAACAATGAGACTATGGTGGCATACACACAGACCATGGAGGGAAGGTTGGAGTTGGTCAGGGGCAGCTAGCTGACCACACAGGGAAGGTGGGAGGGGCCTTGGCAGCACAGAAGACCATGCATGGCAAGCGGGAGGGTTAGTGGCAGCACAATGGCTATGATGGGCAAGAAGGAGGGTGCAGGGGCATGCACAAAGGACCATGGAGGATAGAAGGGAGGGTCAGGACCTGGGCACAGACAAGACGGTTCAGGGGAAGGGGCCTCACAACAGACCGCATGGGGCAGGCAGGAGGAGCAGTTGCAGCACAACAGATCAGGGAGGGCAGAAGGGTGTGGCAGTAAAATGGACCATGGAGGACAGGAGGAAGTGGACAGGCAGGGTGGAGGTGGCAGGGACAGGTTACAGTCATCTGACAATGCTAGGCAGGTGGGAGGGGAGTGGCAGCTCAACAGAACACTCAGAGTAGATAGGAGTGGCAGGTCCATGGAACATAGTGGGCAAAAAGGATGGAGCAGTGGCATGCACAAAGACATCGGAGGGAAGGGGAAAGGAGAAAAGGGGCAGCAAGCTATGCACAGAGGCTAAGCAGGAGGTCAATGATGGGCCATAGAATTGGGCAATGGAGGGCAGGAGGAGTGGACTGGTACATCATGCTAAATGGAGGGCAGTGGCAGCACATCAGACCATGCATGGGAGGAGGGAGGAGGCTAGTCCATGGATCCAGACAACAGAGGATAGGGAGGAGGTGGATGGGGCAGCAAGCTAACTGTTCAGAGAAAGAGGGTATTAGGAACTTTATTGTTTTTAAAATGTGTGTCTGTGCGAACTACTTAAAATATGAACAAGTATGCAGCATAATCTCACTTTTATTCAGGAAGAAGAGGACGTTTGTGACTGTGACTCCGGGCTCACTTGGCAGAAACACCCCCTGACCCTCCACCCCCATCGCAAAATGTAATGCCCGTGAAAAGGGTAGGTGGACGCAGTGTTATATAGAACATAGTCCTGAGAGCACGATTGAAAATGGAAACTAGATGTAGTATATGGTATAAACTATGCACCAAAAAGTGTGATATAAGATGAACCGGGGCGTGAAATATAATATGCAATACATTGTGCGCAATGACAGATTCATTGGAGAGCGCGAGATAGCACAGGCACTAGCGCGTGCTATGCGATATGCGAGTGTAATATGCACAGGGCAGTGTTGTGTAACATAACTAGTCTCTAAAGTTGTAATATAAAATATGTGCTGGGGAGTGTAACGTTGCATATGCACTGTGACAAAGATATGGATCCCAGATTGTAATATGTATGGCATAGGGCTGTGCATTATAACATACACATCGAGGAAGGCACGTTAGAGGGGGCACTATAACCCGTGCGAAGGCAAGTGTGGCATGACATATTCACGGGGTGGTGTTACAGTGCACATGGGCTAGAGAGTGTCATAGCATACGCACTAGCTGGTGGAATACAACAAAGAGGTGTGAGGCAATCGGCAGGCACTAGTGGGTGTAACACAGCATTGGGCTCAGCCAGGAGCACGCTGTGACTCTCAAGTGAGGTTTGTCTCCTTTCCAGAGAGTAAAATAAAAAGTATTACACATCCGGCGGTGGATGTGTTTTTTATTAACCGTGAGGGGGGTTTCTTGCATAGTTTGGTCGAATTTTTGTCGAATCCCCTTTGAATGGCTTGGTGTGCGTGTATATTAAATGTGCCCGTCAATAGCTACCCATGTTTGGCCATGACCCAGGGGTTGGGGACCCCGGGGCCGATTAAGGCCTTGGGAGGGACACATTTATTTTTTTCAACAAAAAAAATTAGGGTGCAGGCCCTGGGGGATGGGGTCCCGTGGGCCAGTAAATTAGAAAAAGAAGGGGGGCCACACAGCCCTCCTTCTCAAAAAAATAAAATAAATAAAAGACCAACATCGCGCTGGAGGCCACGCCCCCTCCTTGCAGCACTCTGCAAACGCGCCCCCTCGCCAGTTGTGAGTTGGGGAATTAATTCCCCTTCAATACTGAGGGTCCCTGAGGGCCAACTAGCCCAACAGGTATCTCCAGTGTGCGCCAGGGAGCTGCGTTGCAGACAGGTGTTCTGAGGCCATTCCCCTTTTTACACCTCTTAGGATTCAAGGGGACTTAATCTCTCAACTTAGAACGGCCACAGGGCGCATTTACACAGTGGTGAAGGGAGGGGACGGGGCCTGATGTGACGTGTGCAAACACGCCCTGTGGCTCGTTTTAAGTTGGGGAAATAATTCCCTTTCAATCCTGAGGGACCCTGGGGGCCAACTAGCCCACCAGGTGCTTCCAGTAAGTGCCACTGCTCTGCGTTGCAGAGAGGTGGTGCAGGCCGTGCCCCTTTTTAAACCTCTCTGCAACGCAGCTCTGTGGCGCTTACTGGAGGTACCTAGTGGGCTAGTTGGACCCTAGGGACCCTCAGGATTCAAATTAACTTAATCTCTCAACTAAAAATGGCCACAGGGCGTGTTTACACAGTGTTGAAGGGAGGGGACGGGGCCTGAGTTAACGTGTGCAACGTGGCTCTGTGGCGCTTACTGGAGGTACCGAGAGATCTAGTTGGACCCTAGGGACCCTCAGGATTCAAGGGGACTTAATCTCCCAACTTAAAACGGCCACAGGGCATGTTTACACAGTGGGGAAGTGAGGTGACGTGTGCAAACACGCCCTGTGGCGCGTTTTAAGAGGTAGTTTTAATCCCCTGCCCTAGGAGCTTACAGAGGAGGTCATGTTGATCACAGGGGG
Organism: Triturus cristatus; assembly: GCF_964204655.1. Classification (NCBI taxonomy): domain Eukaryota; kingdom Metazoa; phylum Chordata; class Amphibia; order Caudata; family Salamandridae; genus Triturus; species Triturus cristatus. The sequence goes on along the minus strand of NC_140584.1, from coordinate 705,495,088 downwards.
ACCCCAACGCATAGTGTTCCCTAGTGTATGTAGGTGTTTTCACTGTATTATGAGTGTCTTTTAACATAGCACTGGCTCTAGGACTGGTTAGTCAGACTCAGTTACCACCAGTATCCATCTGAAAAAGTTGAGGGTACAGGATGATTTTGCAACAAGGCTTCTTTCATCTCTTCTGTTTGTTCTTTCTGCACGTTATCCTTCTTCCTGCAATTTTCTTCGTCTTTGAGGACTTCTGTTGCTTCTTTCTGCATTTCTTTTTTTTCTTTCTGTGCGTTTTTTCTTCTTTCTTCACATGTCCTATCTCTGTATGCATAGTTAGAAATTAGCATTTAAAAAACCTTTGAAATTCACTGAAAAAACCATAGGTTTCAGGCACGTTATAGTTAGGAATTAGCATTTAAAAACCTTAGAAATTCACTGAAAAAACCATAGGTTTCAGGGGCGTTATAGTTAGCTGGACTATTCACTCATACAAAACCATTGAAATTTCCCCGTTATAGTTAGTTCAGCTAACTATAACTCGCGCGCCCGCAATGCACTGCTGATGACGTCACATATTACATCACTCATGACATGGTCAGTGACATCACTCATGACATCACTGATGACATCTCAAATGAAATCACTAATGACATCACTGACTCTATCATCCTTGTAATAGAGTGGCAGACCTCCTCTTCCCCAAATATAACCTTTCATACACACATTCAAAAATAGAAACTACAATGTTCAAAACAATGGACATACCAATACCAGTTACAACTACCTATTCAGTAATTCTAAGATCCACATACACATCCACTCATTCACCAACAGTCCTATACAGTCACTCATACATGTACTCACTAATCATATGTACTCACACACCTATACATCCTGTTACACAATGCCACTCATCCATAGAGTTACTCACACACATAGTCACTCATGCTAATAAAGAATCAAACATCCATTTACTTGCATATACAGTAATACACACACCACCACACTTACTTCTACAGAAACTTACACATACTTAGTCTTTTAAACAATCACTTATAGAAACACATACTTATTCATACAGGAACTCTTTCAATCGCTCACTCTCACATATACTCACTTATATACACCAATAGTCACATATACTAGTTTAAAACATATGTAGTTACTCATAAAGGCACTATTGAGACAGTCTATCACTCACTAACACACCCATGCACACACTTATCCACCCATACAGTCCTGCACAAATGCTGTCTTCAACACATACAAACAGTGAGTCACTCAATCATGCACCTATGCACTACGTAATACCCCCACCGAACCATACAGACACTCAGACACTCATACTGATACTCAAAAAACCAACTAATAACCTATATAGACACTCATGTAGCTACTCACCAACCCATGCATCCACTTATACACAAAGTGAGAGACTGATACAGATATTTACACATTTAAACATTACTCACTAAGCCATGTATTCACTAAGATACACTTAATCAGTCAGTTATACAATCAATTTTTCAAAAACAAATCATCCATTTAGGCACTTATATACCCATTTATTCTTCCATCAACCTTGAGATATACATATATAAAACATATGTAATTTTCAGAAAAACACACATTCACTGGATGAAGTCATCAGTGATGTCATTTGAGATGTCATCAGGGATGTCATGAGTGATGTCACTGACCATGTCATGAGTGATGTAATATGTGACGTCATCAGCAGTGCATTGCGGGCGCGCCAGTTATAGTTAGCTGAACTAACTATAACGGGGGAATTTCAATGGTTTTGTATGAGTGAAAAGTCCAGCTAACTATAACGCCCCTGAAACCTATGTTTTTTTCAGTGAATTTCTAAGGTTTTTTAAATGAAACAAAATAAATCGCTTCTGTAAAAGATTCTTGCGTGCCGTCCTTCTGTAACTCCTGGTGATGGAGTATTGAAAGCAGGGCTTTGCGCAGAGGCATTCCTGAAATATATATTGGTTTATGGCTCTGCCTCTACATTTTTTTTAGTCTTCATGTATTGTATTATTTGCACATTTTCACTTTATAAACCATTATGGTTTAATATGGTGGCACCTTCTTAGCGCTAGCACTTTATGTCATAGCCATAGGGGATAGCAAGGGCCCACTGGGGCTTGATTGTTCAACAGTTGCACATGATTCCTAAGCAATTGATCGGTAAACATTGCATAATATTGTTTGGGTCTACGATTGGCATGAGAGCTTACTTAACTGAGCTTACTTAACTGATTTTAGACATGGTTTTAAAATACGCATTATTCTTGAACTTACCTGTCAGATTTCTGTGGTATTTTATGCTCTTTTAATGCATTTTGGATTTTAATTATTCATTGCCTTTTTTAAATATTTATGAATTCAGAAGTATTTATTGAGTTATTGCCTTCGTTTGATGAAATCATTATGGTTGTCATTTACTTTATGTCTGTTTACAGCTGTATTGAGGTATTGCAATTACTCTATGTCTATGATGACGTTATTTTTATGTCACTTGTTTCTAGCACTTGCACTTTAAAAATGTGAAGGCACTCCCCATGTGTGTTATGTGATCAAGGCCTCCTGTAAGCCGAAACGTGTCATGGCAGTGGTGCTGGGCGTACAATAAAATCATTGCACCAAATACAGGGTACGCATTTGTCTGTTACAGAACTAATGGATTGTGTATGGCGAAGCATGCAGTAATATAAATATATATATATATATATATATATATATATATATATATATATATATATATATATGATGGTCACCAGTAGGTAGTTATAGTTACAACCTAGTTTCCATAGGTGAAGCATTTTTTGATTTGCTTATAACTTTTGGCGTTGTTTGACGAATCTTTGCGAAATTCTCCAAACAAAAAGTCTATCCAGGTCAGCTCCTATGCTGAAAGTTTGGGGGTGATTCGTCAAGCGGGGGCTGAGAAAAAAGGGGTGTCCCAAAACGCGTTTTCCCCATGTTAATTTCCGTTGGAAATTTTGCTTCGAGCTGCAGCCTGAACTGCTGAACGGAATAACCCCAAATTTGGCAAAAAGGTAGAGCTTGGTTCAGAAAGCAACCTTTTTTTTTTAATGGTGTAAATCCATTCAGTAGTTTTGGAGAAATTCAAAGAATAAGAGTCAAAAAATCAATTTCCCATAGGAAACTTTGTGCAAGGCTAGAGCCGAAACTACTAAACGGAATTACCCCAAATTTGGCAAAAAGGTAGTGCTCGGATCAGAAAGCGACCCTTTTTTAAATGGTGTAAATCCGTTCAGTAGTTGCTGAGTAATTAGATAAATAAAAGTTTTGATATCTGGGCGGAGCCTAAGTCCCGTGCACGAGCTTCACTGTGATTGGCTGTCACCACTCCAAACCAGGAAGTGTTGGCAGCCATCATGTGACTCGGTAGAAGCGAGTCACCAGAACACAGAGAAACAAAGCTATAAAACAAGAGGAGGGGGCAGGGTAGAAACACCCTGACCCCCTAGGCCTGCTCAGGGGGTCCCAGAAGGACCCTGAGGGCCAAAGAAAGCATTAAAAAAAATATATATATATATCAGCGGAATTCGCGCTGGGGTCGCGGGTTACCGTGTTTTATATAATTGAGACCCCGGGGGGGCTAGGTCCCGGGGGCATTTCTTAAAAAATAATAGCGGGGGCTCGCTGGAGCTTCACTCATGTTGGGAGGGGAGTTGCCCGGCCCCCCTCCTGGAGCCCTCCATGTGCTTATAACTTTGGCGTTGTTTGACAAATCTTTACTAAATTTTCCAGAAAGTTTCTCTTTTTTGATCAGCTCGTATCTTTAGGGGTGTATTGTGGTAGAGAGGGCACACCGGTCTCTTGGGCCCCGGCCAAATCCTGGTTGCCATCCCAGACCGATAATAGCTCGTATAATGAACTTCAGGGACCGTGACGCAGCACTGCGTATGGCACGTGAACGTGGCAAAACTATTTGGCAGGGCTCAGAACTTTCACTGTTCCCCGACTTCATCATTATGGTACAGGAAGCCAGGAGGAAATATATTGGGGTTAAGGCCACCCTGAAAGACCTTAAACTGAAATATGGCATGTTATACCCCGCCTGGCTCAGGGTTGAAATTAATGGGAAGGCTCGCATCTTCGAGAACCCTACAGAAGCGCAAGAATTCTGCCACAAGTACAAGGCTAATAACGCTCGCACTAATGAAGAACACAGAAACTCCCCCCCCACTGAGTGGGTCAGACGCCAGTATGGATCTATTCTCCGGAACGGGCCATGGTTGATCTGCATCATAGTTTCCATTCTCAGATCTGGGTTAAAAATGTATATTTCTTTTTAGTTCAAGTTGCCTACAGGCAGTCGGGGCATTGTCACCCCCCTTGGTGATCACCGTCAAAATGCTATATGTTGTGTTACTGCACGTTTTACAGAATGCTTTTTTGGTAATATTGCTGTTCCACATCTTCAGTTCTTGTTCTGCAAAGAAGGGTTTGCCTCCTAGGAAGGGCGAGGAGGCTGGGTGTGGGAGGGGCGAAGGGTGTTTTTGTTACTAAAATGCGCGATTATGCTAGTTGCACAGTGGAGTACAGTCGAAAGGAAAAGTCATGATTATATGGCACTTGTCATGGATGAGAGGTTATGTTTAATATGGCACAAGTAGGACATAATTCTGCCCCCTCGGAACTGTCTGTGGTGACGTGGAATATTAGAGGCCTAAATGACACTCGCAAGAAAAAACAGGTACTGCATTATTTGATCAGGCATGAGATTGACGTGGCATTCCTGCAGGAAACGCATTTATCTAAGACTGATCAGAATTGGTTTGCTGCTAGCTGGGGAACACATAGATACTTCGCAACGTTTAGTAATTATGCTAGAGGTACTGCCATTCTCATACATAAGTGAGTCCCTTTCTGCTTCCACTCTGCGATGGCGGACAGTGAAGGCAGATATATGATGGTTCTGGGCACGTTAATTGGGCTCAGATTGGAGTTGGTTAGTGTTTACGGCCCAAATATAGACTCCCCCGATTTTTATTACTCCCTACTCTCCCTCCTACTAAAATCGGGCCAGGTCTCCATCTTACTGGGGGGTGATTTCAATGTTACACCGGATCCAATATTGGATAGTACCTCTGCCGCGCCAGTCCCTAAACCTCGTGCACGCAAGGCCTTTACCTCCCTTATGAACCAATTCTCTTTAATAGATGTTAGTCGTACGCACAACTCTGAACACTCTGATTATACACCATAGACCGGTTTACACAATACATGGACACAGATAGATTACTGGTTGGCTCCCCCAGATATATTTGGCTGGTGCAACTCCACCGAAACACTCCTGCATACATACTCGGATCATTTCCCAGTAGTGCTGACCATGAAGATCCCACGCCCAGAGGGCTTTGAGAGACAGTGGAGGTTTCCAAACCTCGCATTAGAAGATGAAGTCTTTCTAAATGAAATTCGAAAGGCGATAGAGGAATATTTTGAAATTAATACAGGGTCTGTAGATTCCGCGGCGATGTTATGGGAAGGCTTTAAACATATTTGAGAGGAGTATGTATATCTAAACATGCAGGAGTACTTCGTGACATGCGTCAAACTCTGACTCGCATAGAAAAAGACCTTGTGTCCCTAGACGCTAGACAACTACTAATACCTAATCCTGAGACTACTAAGCAGAGACTGTCACTTCTAGTAGACTACCGAGACACGGCGGACAAAGAGATCCTATATATGGGAAAATATCAAAGGGCCTTGCGCTATGGTGAGGGTGCACGCCCGGGAAGGGTTTTGGCCCAGATGATTAGACCTCCTTATCAAAATGCTCATATAGCACAATTGCAATCAGATTCAGGCCATAAGATTACGGACCCGATGGATATTCAGGGGGAATGTTTGACACAGTTAAGAATTTATATGCCTCAAAAGTGGGCTCAGACTGGACAGGTCAGGAAGCCTATCTTTCTGAAGTGGCGCTTGTGTATCTGGAAAGGCATATGCAGGACTTCTTCGCAGTACCTATATCAGAAACCGACATTGACGAAGCCATTACAGGTTTAAAATCCTCATCAACTCCAGGACTGGATGGCTTCATAGGTGCCTTTTATAAAGCCTTCAAAGATATATTGATTCCGCAACTAGTGGAGGTCTATGCCGAAGCGTTAGAGAGGCAAATCTTACCACCTACCTTGCATGAAGCAGTAATCATCCTCCTTCCCAAACCTGGAAAAGACCCTTTGTTATGTGGGTCGTATCGCCCGCTCTCCCTATTAAACCTAGATTACAAAATACTGGCTAAAGTACTCTCCACTAGACTTTCCCTTCTTATGGAATTCATAATATCTCCGGCCCAGTCTGGTTTCATTCCCCACCGCTCGACAGCCTTCAATCTGCGTACCTTATTCAACACGCTACACAGGATAAACCCTGAGATTCCAGCAGCTGCAATTCTGTTAGATACCGAAAAGGCTTTCGATTCTCTGGAATGGCCTTTCATCATATCTATTATGCACTGTTTGGGTATGCCTCCTGGATTTGTGGCCACAACAGCCCTATTATATAGCCAACCCACAGCTTGTTTGCAATTAAACGGCACTTTAACGACTTCCTTCACCCTTTCCCGAGGAACTAGACAGGGATGCCCACTGTCACCCCTGTTATTCATTCTTGCTATGGACCCTCCGATGCGCCATTTCCAAGAAAAACACCTGCACAGGGGACTTCAATTCAATACAGGCCCCCTGTTGGTATTACTATATGCTGATGATGCCATACTAAATGTTCGGGATCCACAAACTAACCTTGACCCTCTTATTAGGGAAATTCTGCGCTTTGGCAGGGTCTCTGGCTTGGGCATAAATTGGCACAAGTCTGTGGTTTTTCCCCTTCAGTGAAGTATTTGGGAATACATATACATCTAGATACTGAGCAAATTATTAGACTGAATTACGGGCAAGCCATGTCTGCCCTCGAAACAGAAATACATAAATGGCTCAAACTCCCTTTGTCGCTTGCAGGCAGAGTGACCCGATTCCACTGCCTAATACTTTTTTCTCAATGCTCCGTTCTCATCTAATACGACTGGTATGGGGCAATGGCAGTGCAAGGGTAAGATGGCAGATTATGACCTTATCCTGTGACAGAGGGGGATATGGTGTACCAGACATGAAACTGTATTAGTTAGTAGCTCAGTGTAGCTTTGCACAATCGTGGTATCACCCAGACACCAGAATTCACTATCTCCGTCCAGAATCAGATCTTGTCCGTCCAGACTCATTGACATCTGTCTTACCTACAGGCTTTCCTAGGGACCCCAGGGATATCCAACCCGTATCTACGACAAGCTGGACTTGGCAAAAGCTGTGTCGCATCACCAACACATATATACTTTATTCCTCTGTGCTACCTCTCCGAAACGCTAGATGGCTACCTATTACGAGAGAAGTATTAATACAACGCACATGTGCCAAATTCAATATTACAAAAATTGGTGATCTATTTCCAGACGGCCATGTTTTTGATCCAAGTGACGAATCCAGATTTCCTGAACCAACATTCATGGATAGGTTTGTTCTCATGAGAACACATTCTGCATTGCGCACTATTGCCCCCACTTTCCCGTTAGAGCCTCCGTCATTTTCTCCACTAACCATGGTAATAGAAAGTAAAAGGGGAATTCACTTGATATCCAAGCTTTATAGACCATGTGCAGATATATTATCCCAGTGACTGATGATAAAATATGACACGCATGGGAAGAACATCTAGGATCCCCGATCTCGGATAAGCAATGGTCTTTCTGCTGCTCAGTCACTAAAATGGTCTCCATCGACAGTCGCCATAAATTAATACATTTCAAATTTCTACGTAGAGCATACATGACTCCAGCTAGAGTACACAGAATTGACCCATCTAGATCCCATTGCTGCCCGAAGTGTAATGCCTCTGGTGCAGACTTTACCCATTTGGCATGGACCTGTACACGCATCTCTGCATTTTGGGTGCTAGTGCACAACATCATCAGTAAAATGGTGAATGTACACATGATACCCCTACCTGAAATTGCTTTAGTAGGTTATGTAGCGTAATTCCCTCCTAAGATCCGTAAGTTTGTCGCCATCAGCTTATTGTTAGCTAAAAGAGAAGTGGCCATACATTGGGTTGGAAAGAAAGCTCCTACCGTGAAGGGGTGGTTGACTAGTCTTGCCTCTTGTTCCATGAACAGTGAAATATATGTTGCCACGACCCCTCTGGCATCCCGTACCAAAGATATATGGGCTCCATTTAGAAGCTACCTGAATGCACAACAGGCTGCTCCTAACACACAGCAACATCGAGGTATCGTACCTGCAGGTATTGGGTAAAATCTGAAGATATGCTTGCTGACCCTTCCTGTTAACACTGTACCAGCTATCTTATTGGGCTATCAATTGCTTGCGGGGATGCATGGCTGCATATGTTTGGGATTGACATAATGAGATACATTGGTACTAAGACCTGAGTGTGAAGCAGATATTGAATATGACAGTAATTTACTTTTATATTTTATTTATGTGTCCTTTTCGAACAGGATGTGTCATATTGACTTTCCATGCAAAATGTATACAATACCTTTCTCTTTGTGCAACTGGCTATTTACTCCTGTTCCATGACGATGTTAGACATATAGAAGAAATTGCTAAATAAAGTTAAAAAAAAAAAATGTTTAGGGGTGTATTGAAGACGTACACGTGTTGGCAGGTGGGTTGCCCGGCCCTCCTCCTGGAGGTCTCCATGTGCTTATTACTTTGGCGTAGTTTGAAGAATCTTTACTAAATTTTCCAGAAAGTTTCTCTTTTTTGATCAGCTCGTATCTTGAAAGTTTAGGGGTGTATTGAGGACATACAAGGTTGGTTGTTGATTTAAAGCAAGTTTATTGCGAGATATTTGCACCCACGACCGGAGCCATCCAGCTGCGAAGACATATTACAGGGTGATTGGTCAAGGAGGGGCTGAGAAAAAAAGTGTTCTCAATGCATATTCCATAGGAAACTTTAGACAAGGCTACAGGTCAAACTGCTGAACGGAATTACGCCAAATTTGGCAGGGAGAAAGGTCTTGGTCCAGAAAGCGCGCTTTTGTTGAGATGGTATAAATCTGTTCAGTAGATTCTGAGATATTAAAGGAAGAAAAGATATATATATATATCTGGACGGTGCCTAACTCCCGAGCACGAGCTTGCCTCTGATTGGCTGCTAACACTTCAAACCAGGAAGTATTAGTGCCATCTTGTGCCTCGCATCGAGTGAAAATATAAAAGAAAGGTCTCGGGGGCAATTTAATATACCGGAGCGATGTCTGTGCAAGATACCTCTTTTACGCTGCGTCTCCCTACATCAGCAGGTAACGAACCCTTTTCCCCATCAACAGCATACCTCCAACAACAGTCTTGGGCCCGCAAGTCTCCCTCTGCGAACCACTTGTCAGCTCACAGCTCTTCGGGTGTGAGTTCTCAGGCCCGCAGTTGTATCTGTGAAGCCAAGACTGGAAATATACCGCAGGTCTCTCTCTGCGAGATACCCCGTTCCCGCTTCCTCTCCCCACATCACTGTTCCTCAGCTATCCCTTTGGAAGCCGACGGCCCGCACCTTTCCCTATACCAGTCACCCTAAAGTGTTCCTCTGTGAGCTGGCCTGCAGCTCTCCCTCTGCAAACTGACGGGCCACGGTTCTCCCTCTATGAACATGTCAGTCGGCTCACAGATCTTCATCTACGAGCCAGCCAGCTGGCTCGTAAGTCTCTGAGAACAGATGCAATGGAGGCAACGATCATGCAGGTCGGACACCCAACACTGCTCCGACATCCCCCAGCAGGAGCTCCTTGTCCGCCATCCCCCTTCACCCCCACCCTCCACAAACAAATGTGACAGTCACATTAGGTTGGACAAATAAGAATCTTAGTCATGTATGGATTTACATATAAAACATTTTATTAAAACAAAACAACAACAAATAAAACTCTGTACAGCCATGTCGTGTCATCGCTGGACCATTTGTGAATCACAGCCTGCAAGACAAAAAGAAAGATAAGATGGTGCATCATGCGTCCAGCAAAGGAGAAAAAGAAAGAGAGAAAGAGTGAGAGGGAGAGAGAGAAACAAAGAAAGAGTGAGAGAGAGAGGAAGACAAATAAAGAGAGAAAGATTGAGAGAGAGAAATAGTGAGATACAAGGAAGAGAGAAACAGTGTGAGAGAGAGGAAGAGAGACAGAGAAAGATTGAGAGAGAGGAAGAGAGACAGAAAGAGAGAGAGAGGAGAGAAAGAGTGAGTGAGAGGAAGAGAGACAGAAAGAGTGAGAGAGAGAAGAAGACAGAGAAAGAGAGAAAGAGTGAGAGAGAGAAAGACAGAAAGAATGAAAGAGTAAGATACAAGGAAAAGAGAGAGAGAGAAAGAGTGTGAGAGAGAGGAAGAGAGAGAGAGAAAGAGTGAGAGAGAGAAACGAAGAGATGGGGAGGGAGAGTTAACACTGGAGAAAATCTTCGTAGCTCACCTTTGTGCCACCGGTGTGTCTCCAACCACGTGCCCGGACATAGTGCACCCTCAAGTTTAGTAATCTGAAAGATAGTATAGAATTAGTAATTGCAGAGTACATACAACTGCATACGCCTAATTCTCTATTTCGGCAAGATACACTCAGGCTGCTGCAGCCCATCCACTCCCACTGCTTGGAGGTGTCTGTGCGCTCAGGCTGCTGCACACTATCCACTCCCACCGCCCAGAAGTGACTGCCCGCTGCTGCGGAAAGAAGCCTCTCTGCTCACCTTCCGCCACTGGCATGTGTGTAAGAGGGTGCACCACGTGTTGAAGCAACTTTCTGAGGCGTTACCAGGATGGCCACGCATCATCGCAGGTTCTACACATGTTCAGCTGTAGTAGTGTTGGGGCGGGGACGTCCATTCGGGAATCACAGCCTGTTAGATAAAAAGCAAGATATGATTGTGCGTCATGTGTCCATCAAAGGAGAGAGAAAGAGAGGGAGAAAGAGAGAGAGAGAAAGAAAGAAATAGAGAAAGGAAGACAGAGAGAAGAAAAAAGAAAGAGTGAGAGTAAGACAGAGAGAAACAGTGGGAGTGAGAGGAAGACAAAGAGAAAGAGAGAAAGAGTGAGAGAGACAAAGAGAGAGAGAAGCAGTGAGAGATAGGAAGAGAGAGAAAGATTGTGAGAAACAGGAAGAGAGAGAGAAAGAGAGAAACAGTGTGAGAAGAAGAAAGAGCGAGAAAGAGTGTGAAGGAGAGAAAGGAAGAGATGAAGAGGGACAGTGAGTGCCCATACCTTTGACAAAACCCTCACAGCTCACCTTTACACCACCTCTGTGTCTCCAACCACGTGCCGGGACCTAGTGGATCCCTAAAGCTCCCACATCTGAAACATAGTAAAGAATTAGTAATGGGAGAGTATATACGACTGTGTACACCGAAACCGCTGTGCCGCCTTTGTGTATCCACTCCTGCCGCCCAGACGTATTTGCCCACTGCTGCGCATCCAGGCCTCTCTGCTCACCTTTTCGCAGACAGGGCACCCTCCACATCATGCAGTCCCGCTTCACAGGCCAACAGGTCTCACATTTGGTGCTGCATCTTGATTTTGCCATGGCAGAGGACATACTAGTGCACCTAACATCATCGCAGGTTGCACACCCACTCAGTCCCTGCGGTGCCACTAACTCAGTGACCAGTGAGACCATGCACGTGGCGGCAGGCCTCCCTGTTCGGTGGCTCAGGCCTACATGAGGTGTCCGGACCACCGGGACGGGCCATGACAGTGCATGCGGTGGGAGCAACTCTAAAATGGCATAGAGCACGTGTGCCAAGGTTATTGGTAGGGTCACATGTCCTGTGACGCCTGTGCTGAATGGGTGTGGTGTGGGTGTATACCAGCTGTGAGGGATTTGCTGTTGCATAAGGACAACTAGACCTGTGTCCAGCAGATCACTACAATGAAACTCTGGGCCATGTAGCGTAGTTATCCTTTCCTGTAAGCGTAAGCAGAGTGGGCTGGCCTGGCGTATGCCAGTCCTGCGTGAGGCTCTGAAGAATGACTCCAGAGCTATGGGCGTGGCTCCATCGTGAGCTCTATGAGGAATCAACAGATTGGGCTAGATCATGCCTTACACAACTGGGCTATATTTTTCCTGGTTGTGCTGTAAAATTTGAGTTTGTGCTAGTTGCCAAATTATAAATATATACAGCGCTCCAGCAAACTAGTATGTTAAAGCGCTTTATTAGACAAATATTTACTTGGAAGCCTGCTGCAACATCAATTCAAATGCATTCACCGCCTGCTTGACAATGTCCCGGCCCCTCCTTCCTTAAAGGAGCAATATTGGGCTACTTTGGGCTACTTATTAGTTGTCTTTGGGGTAGAGAATGCTTAAAAATCTGGCAACACTGGCATGCAGGTGTTCTTGTAGTGCTGCCGTCACCCGGGTCGCAAGCGTCAATGTGTCACTCAGTGAGCCAAGTCCTACAACATGGCCAACATGGTAGGTACAGGGAATCACTGACCCTACATTCATCCATAGTTCCTCACAAGAAAGATGGTGGACATGACACATCTGTGTGGATGTGAATATATATTGCACATTCAGTGAAGCAAGATCTCCGGAAGGCGGAGCGTAGGTGGAGTCTGGATTATGGGATTGCAGAGTCATCAACGTATAAATCTCTTTTAGCCAGCTATAAACTTGCTATCTTGGCTAGGAAATCCGCCTTTTATGAGTGTCGAATCAGGGAGGCCACGAATAAACAAAGGGAAACCTTTGTTATTCTAAGGGAACTTACACAGCTGAATGATAAAACTTGCGGGCTGGGCCAGCCTGATTGTGACACCTTTCAAGGATTCTTCCTCCAGAAGGTACAGGATATCCTGAGGGATATCACCACGTTGTCAGATGGTCTGCCATCGCAACCTTGTTTAGACAACTTGCAGCCTGCCGAGGGTTTGTATAGCTTCCCTGATATTGATGGTAAGCACCTGATAGAACTGGTTAGTCACATCAAATCGGGATCGTCTATAGAACCCTGCCCCCCGAAAATCTTCAAACTGGCTCTGCCAGGTATTCAACCCCAGCTACTGCATCTATTGAATGCCTCTCTGGAGGCGGGTTACCTCCCAGCATCTCTGAAGGAAGCCAGAGTCTCCCCACTCCTGAAGAAAGCGGGTACTGACCTTAAGGCATTGAAAAATTACAGGCCTATTTCACAACTGCCTTTTCTAAGTAAGATCTTGGAAAAACATGTCCTGAACGCCTTAGCCAGCTATCTGGAAGAACACCATCTACTGCATGCCAGGCAGGCAGGCTTCCGGCCACAGCACAGTACAGAACTGGTCATGGCTACGCTCACCGATGAGTTAAGAATCAGAGCAGACAATAAACAACTATGCGCTCTGATTCTGCTCGACCTGTCGGCAGCCTTCGATACGGTCAGCCATACCATCTTGCTGGACCGTATCGTGAAGCTGGGGATCGCTGGCCAGGCGTCCAAGTGGCTAGAGTCCTTCTTATCAGGCCGCACTCAGAGGGTTCAGATGGGGGACCAGTTATCCGGGATTAAGGATGTGACATGGGGGGTGCCTCAAGGGTCCGCACTTTCTCCCTTATTGTTTAACATCTATCTGCAACCCCTGATGGAAGAACTCACGCGTAGAAACTGTGAGATCTTTAACTACGCGGTTGACACGCAGTTACTGGTGCAGCTGGGAGAAACATCAGAAGCCCATGAATCAGTTAGGAATCTTGTTAGATTCACGGTTAACTGGATGAATAACAACTTCCTCAAGGTAAATGCCGAGAAAACGGCGGTGTTGGTACTCACCAACAAGGCCAACCCCTGGGATGATTTGTACTGGCCCCCAGAACTCGGCAAAACTCCCATCCCCTCAACAGTAGTGAAGAGTCTAGGCCTGAAGATCGATGCGGATCTTACCATGGCCCCTCAAGTGTCAGCTGTGGTGGGTTCTTGCACGGCCATGATGCGGCAGTTACGTAAGCTTACCACCATTATTTCAGCCTCTACGCTGCAAACCATCATCTCAGCGACTGTTATCTCGAGGCTTGATTATGGTAATGCTTTGTACCTGGGCTTATCACAGAAGCTGATGAGGAAACTGCAGGTCGTGCAGAATGACGCAGCCAGACTGATCTTCTCTCTTCCTAGAAGCTCGCACGCAACTATACTCCTTCGTAAACTGCATTGGCTGCCTGTGAAGCTTAGGGTTCATTTTAAATGCCTCTGCATGGCCCACAAGGCGCTCTTTGGTAATGCCCCAGAGTATGTCAAACAGCGCCTGAGGAAGTATGTTCCCGGTAGACCCTTACGCTCGGGGTCCACATACAATCTGGCTCAACCCAGATTTAAGCTAAAAACTAAAGTAGGCTGTGCCTTCTCAGTACTCGTTCCCCAACTCTGGAATGACCTTCCGTTCAGTCTGAAGGAAGACTCTCATCTACTCTCCTTCAGGAAAAAACTGAAGACACATCTGTTCGGAAAAGCAACACCTTCAGCCTAATTGGAGCAGGCAGATGGCTCTGAGGCGTCTTTATGTTTGTGGTCTTCTGTTTAGCGCTTAGAGACCGGTGGTGATAGGCGCTATATAAGAACCTTATAACATTAACATTGCAACTGTAGCAAAACTGGGCCATGCAAAGTCCAAAATTCAGTTTTTGGGACATGAAGGCCAGCCAATTAGAGACAAGCTTGTTGTCGGAGTTAGGCTGCACCAACATATGTACTTATACAATCACTCCGCCAATCACCACGCACTTATAAATTCACTATACACTCTCCTTGCAGTACTCTAATCATCCATTCTCTACGTACGTACTTGTACAATGACCGAGACAAAGTTACATAACCAAAGTTTTCTCCCACTGTCAAAGGTACGTTGGTTGCATACGCTGTCCATTGCACAATGTTATGAGATAGGGCCCAGGGACAGCATGTTGCATACATAGTGAGCACGCGGACACAGATATATAGTGGAACTGGGTACAGGCACGTGCGCTCAAATTTTTATTACCAGGGTCACATGTCCAGTGACATCTGTGCTGGATGCGTGTGGTGTGAGTGTAAGCCAGCCCTCCGGGAATGGTTGGTGCTTGCAACAAGTAGAACAGTAATCATTGGATCAGACACAGTGTTTCAATCATAAAGGGTCAATGATTTGTGCTGCACTAAGGTAGGGGCACCAGATGTGAAATAATGCACAAAAGATTCTATTGTAAAGGGTTCATGACTTGTGGTACACTGAGGTATGGGTACCAGATGTGAAATTATAAAACACAATATTGAATCATAAAGGGTCCATGAGTTGTGCTACACTGAGATAAGGGCATTAGAAGCATTCAGCGTGTGCACAGCTAGCGATGATGCGTGGTCCGGTTGGGCCGTACGGGGAGCAATGACTCTTGCCTACAGGACTGTGTCATCTACAATTGCGACTCAATGTGAATTGTGAGCCATGCTATCCGCAAGGTAGATGGAAGGCAGTAGTCAGCACAGACATCGAGGAATTCTTTTTGTCACTTCCTCTTGTCAAACTCCGAGGACATAGAGTACAATTCTGTCTGCAATTAATAAATCATGTCTCAATGTAACTTGTGAGCTCTGCTGACCGCAGTGTAGGTAGCAAAAGATAAAGTATGCATGGAATACATTGTCAAAATGTGTAGGTTTTGGGGACGTTATAGTTAGTTGACTACTGGACTCAGAAGTACATGAATCAAGACTGAATTCGAACTGTGAGCTCTGCTGGCCGCAGTGTAGACTGCCATTCAGTGTTCCTTTGGACTTGCAAGATGAATTTCCTGATTGTACTAAAGCTATCATTGATATCAAAAAAGTTCTTGAAGCAAGGATACTAAAAGGATATTATTTAGGTTTCGAAGATGTAGTTAGTTGCCTACTGGACTCTGTAATTAATGAATAAACACTCAATTTTAATTGTGAGCCATGCTGACCGCAGTGTAGGCCAGAGGCAGCGGTCAGCAAGGGCCCACAGCCATGTGGAGTTCAATTGAGCTGCACAGTTATTGGCAATTCAGCGTGTGTTCAGCCAGCGATGATAAGTGGTGCACTGAGTTAGTGGCAACTGAAGCAACCAGCGTGTGCGCACCCTGCGGTGATGCATGGTCCGGGCGGGCCGCACTGGTAGCAATGTCTTTTGTCTAATGAATTCTGCCTCAGTAAGGCCATGTTGCGGTGACTTGTGGTGCACTGAGTTAGTGGCATCAGAAGCATTCAGAGTGTGTGCACCCTGCGATGATGCGTGGTCCGGGCGGGCCGCACTGGTAGCAATGTCTTTTGTCTAATGAATTCTGCCTTAATAAGGCTACGTGGCGATGACTTGTGGTGCAGTGAGTTAGTGGCACCTGAAGCACTCAGCGTGTGCGCACCCTGCGATGATGTGTGGTCTGGGCGGGCCGCACTGGTAGCAATGTCTTTTGTCTAATGAATTCTGCCTCAGTAAGGAAACGTGGTGGTGACTTGTGGTGCACTGAGTTAGTGGCACCTGAAGCACTCAGCGTGTGTGCACCCTACGATGAAGCATGGTCCGGGCAGGCCGCACTGGTATAAACATCCTTTGTCTAATGAATTCTGCCTTAATAAGGCCACGTGGAGTTGAGTTGTGGTGCACTGAGTTAGTGGTACCTCTGGCACTCAGCGTGTACACAGCCTGCGATGATGCGTGGTTCGGGCGGGCCGCACTGGGAGGAATGTGTCTTGCCTACTGGACTGCTTCATCTGCAATCGCCACTCCATCTGAATTGTGAGCCCTGCTGTCCGCACTGTAGTTTGAAGGCAGTAGTCTGTACAGACATAAATCTGCGGTACTATGCTGCTTTGCTCGCAGGGGGCGTGTGTCGAGGAGGCCGGTGGATATGGTGGCAGCTACGGGGCAGGGTGAGGGCCGCTGATCTGGCAGATGCATTGGCTTTCATACAAGTGAACCACGCCCAGAGTCCCGGCCTATTTATTCACACTTCTATGCAGGAGTGGCGTATGCTGGACCAGCCCACTGTGCTTCCGCTTACGGGGGACGACGATACAGGTACATGACCGAGATCTTCCCCACTGCCTGAGGTAACATGGTTGCGTCCACTGACCACAACACTACAAGCAGGGTTGCCTGCTCCTCTCTGACCACTGAAAGCATCTGTTTGTGCTCCCCTGTGCGCCTCCTTGGCTCCTGGGGTTGCTGCCCTTGCTGCTGGCATTTGCCTCTCCCTCCCACCGTCGCTCTTGTAAATACCGCGACCGCTGTGTGGAGGGACCTGAAGACTACATTACCCAGGCTCCTTCGCTCCAGCCCACCGGAAGCAGACACACTGTATTTCGCGCCCGAAGGCGGTTTAAAACCAACTCCACCCCCCGCGTTGCGGGACCGCGCGCGGGCTAAGCCCGGGCAAAGGGCGGCCCGTCTACGGCCGTCCAAGGCCGACAGAGGCCGGGCTGGGCCACCCCCCCTGATCACTGGCTGCTGAGAACTGAGTACGACTCCTGTGTTGCGTAGGTTGTGTACTGAATCATTGCTTGCATTGTATTGCTTTGAAGCCTGACAGCGTCCGGTTCATCACTGCCACACTATGACTACCTGCTCTAGCAAATTTAGGAAATCTGTCGTGGGGGGTACAGTCAGGTGGACCTTAGATCATTTTATCACTAGGGCTGCCACTGTCTTAGAGCAGGAGATAGCTATAACAGAACGCCGCCTGTCCCTGGACCCACTGTTCCATAAACGTTCATCCTTAGGCCATATTGAGAATGCTCCTTCACCCACAACGATTTCTAATTCTGTCACGGAACCTGCACCTGACATGGATTCCATTCTGCAGCTCCATGGCGCAATAGATACACCGCTTGTTGCCAAGGTCAACATTAGGCACACTTCAAGCACTCAACTTATAATGGATACCTCAACTGAGGACCCCACCCCAATTAAAATCGCAAGGGAGAATAAGAAAAAGGCTCTCAGAAGCAAACCTATTGTCCCCAAAACCTCAGTTAACCCAACACTGCAAACAACAAAATGGAGGAAAAACTCTCATCTAGTGTCCTTCAAATCTACTCCCCAAACCCAGTCGATTCCAACACCTGCAGAATCTCTGCAAGATCATACTCAGTTACCTATGTCTTATCCTCCTAATTTACTACACGACATAGAGCACCTAGTAAAATCATTACTTTCTCCATTAGCGGAGAGGATTAAAAATATCGCTATACAGCTAACGTCCTTGGAAACATCCATTGCCTCACTCACTGCATCCAATAGGGACTCAAACACCAGTCTCTTAAAAAATTATATTCCTCCCTTAAATACTGTGCATACTTCACCCGATCAAAAACTTAGCCAGCCAATATTCTCATTCAGAAAGGCGAACCCACCCACCGTTACATCTTTATTGGAGAACAGTGTCCCTGGCGAAAAACATAGCAGAGTCATGCAAATGCATAAACCTGCAGATTCTCATTGTGATAACGTTAATATGCAGTCATCCCAGAATCGCAAGGAGGGAATGATCGACCACATTGATCTGCCTCCAGAAGCAGCCCCATATGTGGTGATAATTACTGGCGTTCCGGAATTGGTCACGGGCAATTTAGAGGGATTCCAGGAACTTAAAAATAAGGTGGTCCATTGGTTGAGTAAAAATCTGCCACTTCCTAACGACATCAACGGCAAAATACTCCATGTAAGAAGACTAGGGTGGGTGGGTTACAGACCAAAGGATATTAAGGGAGATGTGATTATTATAAACTTCAGAGATCGTAGGGTACTGCGCCATATTGTAGACTGGTACACCCCGTCCAGTGGTGTAGGCATTTCGACACATGCCCTAAGCTATTTTTACCCTCGCTCCCTCTTGTTAGACCCCCCAAAATTACATTCATTATCCGTGGCCAACATAGAACTTCCTTACTCGTCCCTCCCAACTTCAAACAGATATGCCATTCTTTCTGGCCTGGATGATTTAGACTGACTCCCAAATGTGGAAAATGAGATTGGTAAAACTGTCACGCGGAGTCCTTCTCAAACCACTTTAGATTCTGATCTTTTAAACCATAAGACTAACCTTATGAATCCTGGTAAATCCGAAACGAAAACAATAATATCTATCAATTCCCACTCCTCAAACTTTGAGCATAATCCATCAAGCGATGGTTTAATTTCCAACCCATCTTTGAACCAACATCAGATTACCGATACCTTATGCTCCCTAGTTCCTTGCCAGCCACAGGAAACTATTGAGAACCCTAAGGGCGTCATGAGTGGTAACATCGGCATTAAAAACAGTTCATTGGCCGAAGGCCTATTGTCTTGGAACATGGCAGGTCTCCTTGACAAACTGACAAACCCCCTATGGGTCCAAATTGTTTCCATCTATAGTATCATCTGCCTACAGGAAACATGGAATATTAACGAACTCCATCTCCTGGGATATAAGACCTTACATACTCTAGGTCTCTCTAGCTCACACGGTAGAAACAAGGGCGGTTTAGTGACCTATATATCTGTAGAATCCGGATTACTACACACAAACTTTATTGGGACTGAAAATTGCCAGATCATCTCCTTAATAGGCGGCTGCTTTAAAAACATCACCTTGGTAAACTTTTACAATAACATCCCTAGTTCTCGCCACGACTTGGTCCTTAATGGCTTAAAGGCAGACTTAATTAAAATCGAGTCTCACCTTAAAACCGACATGTTGCTCATCTGGGAAGATGATTTCAACTGCTCACTGTGTTCACTGAGCAATGGAGGTACCTGTGGCTTGGATTCTATTAGAGGCGACACTACTCCCCATTTTTTGCACACCAAATTAGGAGACCTTCTAAACGGCTTAATATTTCATTTTAACTTATCTTATATGAATGAGCTGTGCAATCCATCGAAGTGTTTCACACCAACCTTTAACGGGAGAGGTTGCCATTCTATAATTGATTATACTTTGATATCTTCCAGGTACCCAGAGATTATATCAAATTGGGAGACACTTGATTATGCTATTAGTGACCACTATCCAATAGCGGCGACCTTAAAATTAACCTTAACTGTGGATGATGATGTAAGGGTGAATTCGTCCCACACCCCGCCACTTACTCTGGGAACTACGATGGAGCTTTACCTTAAATGGGATAAAGTAGTTCCCCCAGTTTTTCTCAATTCTCTGATTAATAACATATATGAGCACATACAGATATGCCTGTCCACTACAGAAAGCCCTCAGGCAATAAGGCACTCTTTCTCCGTTATTTCGTCGGACATTAAGAAATTACTCTCTAGAGCACCGAGGAAAACTTCACAAGGTAGCACAGGCTGGTTTGATAGGACCTGCTCAAAAGCCCTGAAACACTTAAAAACTACTTTAAAAACTAAACCAAGTAACCAGCTGGAAATACGGCAAGCCAGACAAAAATACCGCGCAGCACGGCTGATAAGAAAAAAACAGTTGAAAGCAGAGGCCTGGTTAGCTTTACAGGAAGCCTCTAATAACAGGGACAGTGCACCCCTTCTGCAGTGTACACGGGCCGCGAAGATTGATATGGCTATAACCGCTGAAACCTGGGTTAGCCACTTTGGCACCTCATATGATCTAACAGATCACACAGCGCACGTGGATACTTTGGATTCTTATCATAATCATCATAAAGAGCTGAATGCTCTTACCCTTTTTCCTTTAGACCTTAATTTTGATTGCGCTGAGGTGCTCATGGCACTGATAGAAAGCCCCTCTGGGAAGGCTCCTGGCCCTGACTGTGTACCTATTGATGTTTTTAAATCACAGTTGGACTTGTGGGCTCCTTTGCTCACTAATGTTCTAAACTCTTTGAATATTACAGGTTTTATTGACACATGGCCTGAAGCGGTCGTTGTGCCAATTTTTAAGAAAGGTGATAGGAACAACCCTTCTAATTACCGCCCTATTTCATTGCTTGACTCTCTTATGAAAGTCGCAGGGCGAATTATCTTAAACCGGATCCATGATTGGCTGGGCGAACAAGATATAATCTCCAATTTACAATATGGCTTCAGACAGGGCAGAGGCACCATCGAGCAAGGCCTGAATTTGACAGTTAAAATTGCCAAGTATACCCAGGCAAAAAAGGGGAACCTCTTCGTGACCTTTGTAGACCTCAGTTCTGCATTTGACTGCGTCGACCATGAGCTCCTTTGGGAATCCCTTGTTGAGATTGGCATAGAGCCCCCTATCCTTGCATTTATTAAAGAGCTCTATAGGGGAGCAGCAGCACGTGTCAGATATGGTAGACAGGGAGAGTGTTTTATATCAGAAGAGGTGTAAGGCAGGGATGCATCTTAGCTCCTTTACTCTTTACCCTCTATATAAACTCCGTCGGCCACTATCTTAATAGAAATTATCATGACTATCCTACCATAAATGGGAAACCCATACCTATACTTCTTTATGCGGACGACGCAGCAATTATGTCACAGACCCGCATGGGGCTACAAAGAGCAGTAAAAGATTTCACTGAGTTCATGTCAAAGAGAGGCTTAAAAATCAATGCATCCAAAACCTTCACAATGTCTTGTGGCCTAGGAATTGGAAAAAAACAATGCTCCGTGTTTATAAACGGCAGTAAGCTTGAAAGTGTCGTCAGGTTTCCCTATCTGGGCATCACTTTCGAGAAGAAGGGTTCCTGGCGGGCTGCTGCCCCAGCTAGAGGAGCAGCACTTTCCAAAGCTATAGGCACATTGACCAACTTCTCGAAAAAACTGGGGGGACGCCCGATCACCCCCTTACTACAGATTTACAGTGCCAAGTGCGTCTCGACTGCCATACATGGATCTGGGATTTGGGGAATTGAGCAGGTTGATCACATCCAGCGCTCTGAGAATTTATTCTTGCGCTACCTCTTGGCTACCCCACGTGGTACTTCTATTTATGTAATGCAAAATGAACTTGGTCTGATATACATCACGGACATTATAAAATCTGCTCCTATCATTTTATGGCACAAAGTCTGGACCACCCCCGAAACACACTTTAATAGGGAAATTATCACTGATTGTCTCAGTTTGAACGAGGCTGATAGCTTCAAATGGTTGAATTACGTTAGAAACTTGTCACGTGATATAGGGCACCCAGAATTCTTCACTGACCCTTCTACCTTAAACAACATACCCAGAGTTACCTTAAAATGATTAGTCGCCACCCACCTGGCTAATCGCCGCTGGTCCCTCGAAAGCTCTAAGTGCACGGTTGTGGAGTACCAACTTTCTACCACCACTGAAGGGATGCAACAATATCATCCTTAATCCCATCCCCCTTCACCCGCATGCTTGTGACTCGTTTCCGTACTGATACCTTCTTCAGACTGCTGACATTCCCTAATCAGAATTGTTGGTCCAGAAACTTGGAGAAATGCCCATGTGATGGTTTGTCATTACAATCCAATATTCATTGAATTCTATTTTGCAAGTTTTACCAACTGCCAAGGGTCACTTATTTGAAACCACTGCTCAAATCATGGGGATTACGTTCCTGTAGGACAGCTTATCTTAAAATGAAAGCACTAGATAACCCATTAGCCATTGCACTGGTCTCTTTTTACCTGAAAATGATTGTAAGAATAAGGGCATCCATGCAGCCTTAAACGATAAACGCTTTCTTCTATGTTATGCACTTTTTTCCCTCCAAATGAATTTGATAAGGGCTGCCCTAACACTGAAATCATGTTCACTATTACCTTTTCTTTTAAACTTTTATGTCATTTATGATATCTTAATCATGATTTTATTGTACTTTTATGATAATGTTTTTACATTTCGAATAAAGAAATTTGAATTGAATTGAACATGGTTGCGTCCACTGACCACAACACTACAAGCACCAGCAGTATATGTACACATGGAGAGGTTTGTGCTCTGCATAGTTGTCAAAGGTAACGTTTCCTCAGGGCTTGCACAATTATAGAAAGGTCCACCTCCAGGCAGCTCCAAGTCTGATTGTCGTTATGACACAGATCATTAGAGTGGCCAGGTGGGGGAAAGGATGTTAGGGTAGGAACAGCAGGGAAGGAGATCTGCAAGAGAAATGCATAATGTTTAACAGACTGACTTTCCGTGTGACCTCTTGTCAAAAGTAAACTAATGCTCTAGAATATTCACCTGAGTTTTCCCTGTAGATGAGCCAGGACTAAGTGGGAGAGTGACAAATCTACAATGACAAATATACAACAATTAGTGACTCTTCATTCCCTTGTCATAGACTACTCTTCTCCGTATGTAAAAGAGTGACACTAGTGGTACCCACCAACAGTCTTACTCTCCTTTGCCGTATAAGAGCTTGTTCCTTGTAACGAAATTCTTCGCGGGTCCTGCCTCACAACTTTTTACACATATAAGTTGTCAATCATGAATATTGTCTTTTCCTTTGTATACAGAGTCTATAATTTCAGTACTTCACGTGTTACTGATTAGTCAAAGTACTCAGGAGTTACAAAAAAATATGTTCAACCTATTCAAGGGTTAAAGTTCTGATCAATGAATCAAGACTCGATCCAAACTGTGATACGTATATTCGTTTAAAAAAAATTATCCATGAACTATTCATAGACTTCGATTCAACAGAAGTCCCCAAGAAATAGAAAGGAATGCTCTTACCGTGATTCTGCTCAGCATCTGACCTTTCTACTGACAAGCATTCTCTGTTCCGTTGCCTGGAAATGCCTCGACCAACTGAGATCTTACTGCTAAACCGCCAAGGTGTTTTCAGAGCGGGAGGAGCTGTCCACGGGAACAAACGAAGAGACAAGCGCGTCTGGAAGGGCGCGTCCCTTTTTATAGCTGGAACCCGCCCAAGATGGAGTTCACGTTGCCACACGTTTGTGAAAGGGGGCGTGGCCTGATACTAATGCCGGCACCATTGTGTGGGCCATAGTTTATGATACGAGTGCCGGTGCTAATAAAAGGAATGTTAAAACAAAAGGCAGTTTACAGGAACCATTTAAAATATGCAAGTTCAACAATAATATCGTATGCAAGTCCAGCAATGATATCGTTTACCAAGGCACAGTTCGTTTGAAATGTCCATGGAAGGTTTATGCATTTATTTTAGCATAACTTGGATCGCTGGCGATACTGAGTGCATCGCCACCAGTAGCGTGCCACAGGGAGGGTACAGTGTATTTTGCCACAGAGAAAATGCACAGGAGATTGTGAGAAGGTGCCCCTAGAGCCGCAGCCTATAGCCATGACAATAGTGAGGTCTGTCCAGCACATTATCGCTACACTTGGTATTGTGGGCATTATTATTGGTGGGTGACTTGCGTCCTTCACACATGTTTGGTTGCCACATCTCGCAACATTCAGCTATTGTGTGGCTGGGGGCCATGACGTTTTGGAAGTTCCACTGTCCTGTTGTGTGCTGCCTCGGTGGTAGTAGGGGGGAAGTTCCGGGGGGGAGGTCCTGAGGGTGGTGGCAGTGGGTTTTATGGCCTTCTTGGGAGTCGGAGGTGCATGATCAGTAGCTCTATGACATGTGTTGGTCTTCAGATGTGATTCTGGGCTTGGCTCCCTTTCACACTGTAGGTAGTCGTCCTACTTTACACCAGTAAAAGGCAGATGATACATTTCTACTGCTAACGCAGCTTATCGTCTGTTTTGGATCGCACCGCAGATTTGGCTGCTCGTTGAAAATATCGAGAAGTGGTGTTTCCGTGTTATTTTTGTACAAGAACGCCTACTCTGCATATTATTTTCATTAGTTGTTGCTCTCATTTGTGGCAATTTGTTTTTGCAGAAGCTATTGCTGGTAAACTGGCGATATCGCCTGTTTTCACCAGGTTGAGAATGGAATGATAATTTAAAATTATTGAAAATAACAATAGGTTTCAACGGAATGGCGTCAGGACCAGCAGCCTTACCATTAGCAAATGATTTAATTGCCAGCTCAACCTCCTCCCTCTCTATAGGGGCAGAAGTTCTTCATTCTGCTGAGTTGTGACTTGGAGGGTGTCAATGTCCTGAAAGAAATCCCGGCCTTTAGGCTCAATATCAGAGCCAGAATTCTCCTCCATATAGAGTATTGTGTAAAACTCCTGAAAAACCCCCATGACACCAACCGGTGTATCATGAACATAGCCCTGGTGATCTTGAATTATAATAATGTGGTTAGCCAGGCTCTTCTGCTGAAGCCGTTTCACTAAGACTTTGCCAGATTTGTCCCCAAATTCATAGATCATCGTACAATACTGAAGATACTTAGCAGCCAAGTCCTGCCCGAAGAATTCCAGGAGTTTAGACTTAATTATGGTGACAGATTGCTGACTTTGAGCTATATTGAGACCCTCCTTGATTGTGCATGTTAATTCCACCTCTGCCACTCCAAGCTCATCGATACGCCCCCTAATTTGCTCCTGTATAGTTTTCCACCGGAAGGCTGCAAAACTCCTGGTCTCCCCACGTACTTCAGCCTTAAGCGTGTCCCAGACTATACCATTAGGAGCAGTGCCCCTATTAATATTTAAAAACTCAATTAGCCACTTCCTCATGTGATCCTGATAGGCCTGCTCCAATAATAATTTCCTTTCAAATGTCCAGATCCTAGGGACACTGGCCCTACGAGAAAAGGGACATTCTACGATCAAAGGATTGTGGTCAGACAGATTTCTTGGGGGGGCAGAGATGGAAGCCGCCTCTGCTACCTGATCAGACATGAAAAAATAGTCCAAACGAACCATTTTATTATGGGGGGGCAGAATAGTATGTGTAGCCATCTTGATCTTTATTATGCCGATACCAAAGGTCAGTCAAGCAATGTTCTTGAATTAATGCTTGAAGAGCCCTAAAGACCCTGGGTTTCCTACCCAAGTATTTTTGACCCCCAGCTAAGTTAAAATCCCCAGACAGATTAATATTCATATCTCCACAAACACAGATAGGATGTGGCCACGACGCTAGTCGTAAATTCAGATGATTTAACACTTCCGGATCGTCTAAATTTGAGCCATATATTGTGCAGATAGTTAGCGATCTATTGTTAACCACTAATTCAACTATTACCCATCTACCTGCACTATCCTGACAAGTTTTACTACAAAATCCAACTCCCCGTTTCAGCAAAATGGCCACCGCTCTAATCAGAGACGTCTGTCGGGAACATCCAATTAAATCATAACCGGGGATTTTCAAATAATTCCGTTTATCCCAGGGCGTATGTGTCTCTTGTAAACAAAGTACTTCTATTTGCATGGCGTGGACAATTTTGGAGAATAGGGCCCTTTTTTTACCGTCATTGAGACCACATATGTTCCATGAACATAGACACAGTTTACCCTGCCCCATTTAAGTTCAAAAACAGACCTAGTCTCCACTGTATAACAATAACCGTTTTGATCCAACATTCTAAAAGTGTACGAAACCTAAAGAAAGCACAATAAATACCACGACTATAACTCAAGTTCAAGCATCCAGTGATCCCCACCCCACCATACCTCCCCTGCCTCCCACCTATACCACCCCCCCTTCAACACCACTACCCCCCCGCCCCGGAACCCCCATACCCCCTCACCGCCCTTGTAGGGCAACAGAACTGAAGTCCTTGTGATGGAAAGGGCTGGTTCACCCCCGCTCTCCCCTGGGGGCCTCCCCCGATCATAATTAACTACATGAGGATGAGCCTAATGGAACCAAAAAAAAAAAGAGTCCCAAAGAAAAAAACGATTCTCCCATACAATCGGCCCATACCCCCCTTTTAAGAACCTAGACTCCTGGAAAAGAGAAGCATTTAGAAAAAACATAGATTAATGACTAAATTGCATTCAAGAACTCCTTCGCCTCGATTTCGGAAACAAAAAATCTGGTCTGACCCTGATGAATAGTTTTCAGTTTAGAGGGAAAGAGTAAAAATGCTTGAGCCCCTTTCGACTGAAAAGGAACTATTTACTGGCGGATCTGCCACCTCCGCTCCACAGTTGCTGGGCAAAAATCTGGTCTGACAAAAAACTTGCAGCCTTTCCCTGTCCTCTTCCTGTCTGGTCTAGCTATAGATCTTCTCCCTGGCTAAATAATATTTCAGGCAAATTAATATTGTACGAGACTTATCATCAGTCTGGGCAGACCTCTGCCTTTGCTTAAATGGAAAGCGATGTGCACGCTGAACTTCAAGTCGCCAATCCCACTGCTTAACATCAGGAAACGCTTCAGTGAAGAGTTCCATGACAAAATGCCTGATGTCCGACCCTTTACTCCCTTCTGGAACGCCCATAATCCTGAAATTGTTCCTCCTGGCCCTATTTTCAAGATCTGTCAGTTTCCAGGGCATATCCTCCCTTTGCGTTTTAATGATATCTGTAATGCCCTTCTGAGTAGCCAGGTCGTCTTCCAGAGTGGAGATTCTCTCCTCAGCCTCGACAATCAAGGACGCGATGTCAGAGCATGTTTTGGTCACTCTGCGGATTGAATTTTGCATCCTCCGACATGCACCCTGGGTTCGCGCACTTTCCTGACAAGACTCTTCGCGATGGGCCATAATAGTCTGGTAGATAATCAAAAGTGCATCTCTCCAGTGGGTGGCTGGGAGGGATTAGCCCCACTATCCCCCGAATCTGTGGGGTTACCCCCCAAGCCGGATTGTGTAGAAAAGGAATAATCCCAGACCAATGAGCCTGGATTCGTGCTTGACAAGAGGGCCCCCTGTTCTCTGATAGCTTTTCGGACTGTGCGAGGACCAAGGGGTAAAGCTTCTGCCCTTAACACTTCATTAGTTCACCAGTCACTGATCTCACTGTCATCATCAGTCCAATCCTTGTCCGAGCCTTCCTCCTCCGATGAACCAGTGTGCTCAGACAAGGAATAAAATGTATCTCCCCCTTCTAAATCTCTTGTGCTTCCATTGAGATTAACCAGAGCACTGTGATGGGCCTCTTGGCCCCCTGCGTCTGGAGTAACCCTGCTTTGGGGAGGCAGTCCATCAGTCTTTTGTTCAGAAAAGGCCCCATTTTCACCAGTCGGTACATTTGGGACTACATCTCCCAGAGTTCCATTGGATGCAATTAATCATGTTGGCTGGACTTCAGTGTTAGGCACGGGATGGGCAGTTTTAATGTTATTCTCTCTACACTCAATCCCCGCCTCCGCAGGCTCAGATTCAGGCCGGGGAGTTGCTCCTTCTCCAGATATCACACCCATACCAGACAAGACTGGCCCAGCAGGAACCAGAGCATCACCTACCTTCTCCATAGCCGAAACATCCAGGGACTTAGAAGATACAGGCGCCGGCTGTCCACGTTTGTTCTTACCCAGTGGCTGCGGAATCTTCACTTTGCCAGTTTGCGATTTAAACATTGCGGGGAGGGTCTGCCTAGCTTTTACCTGTTCCGCGGACGCTGTCAGGAGCGTACATTCCATTGGAATTTTACAGGGCGTTCTGTTCGGAGATTCGTCAGGATATTCTATCAGTTTTCAGGGCAGCACAGAGGGGTATTATACCGGAATTGTGGCATCAAACCACGATTGTTCTTTTTAAGAAGAAAGACAAGCGAGAGTTAAACCCCTCATCTTTTCGACCTAGCTCCCTGATAAACACAGTTAGAAAAATATATTCCAAAATTCTATCTACCAGACTGGCGCAGGTAATTATCCCCTTGGTCTCATTACGCCAGTATGGCTTTATCCCGGGCAGGGATACGGCCGATCATGTCCGGCGGGTCATTGCACTCTTGGATTGGGCTCAAGTGACAGGCTCCCCCACGGAGCGATCCTGTGGGACACCTAGAAGGCGTTCAACAGGGTCGCCTGGGGGTTTTTATGGGCAGTTCTCCGCTGGAAGGGCTTCAGTGCCAAGTTCATTCAGTCTATCCAATCATTGTGCATTTCTCCAGTGGCAACATTCGCATCTCTGGTCTGGTATCAGCGTCCTTTAACATCAGTAGGGGCACCAGGCAGGGTTGTCCCTGCTCGCCCCTGGTCTTTGTTCTGTACATTGATCCCTTCCTTGCCTGTTAGGGTTAATGTTACAGAGTATAAGACACTGGCATAGGCGGACGACATTGTAGTCCTAACCAGGGATGTCGCCACAGCCTTTTCTGCTTTAAAGACTCGAGCAGAACAGTTTGGCCGGCTGTCAGGTTATAGGCTCAATGTGACAAAAACACAGGTTATTCAAACATCCACTATGGGCCCCTCCCAAGCTCCCGTGGTTCCAGAAGCAACGTATCTAGGGGTCAAAATTACAGCTCTAGTCGGCAATATCCCAGATCTCAATATCCTTCCGGCTATTGAATCAGTCAAATTCTAAGCTGGGAAGATTGGACAATTTACAACTCTCTTTAGATGGCCGATGCAATGTCCTTAAAATCCTGTTCCTCCCAAAGCTCTTGGGCCCGATTCACAGAACTAACTTAAGACAAAATCCTAAACTTACTACCATTTTGGTATTCACAGAAGGCACTTACTCATTTTGGTATTCACAGAAGGCACTTACTCATTTCGGTATTCACAGAAGTTAGGAGTCCTAACTTTAGGACTCCTAAATGCCTTCTGTGAATACCGAAAGTCTTAAAATTAGGATTTTTCTCAGTTTAGTAGTAGTATAGTTAGGACTCCTAACTTTAGGACTCCTAAATGCCTTCTGTGAATACCGAAAGTCTTAAAATTTGGATTTTTCTCAATTTAGTAGTCCTAAGTTTAGACTTAGGACTACTAAATTGAGAAAAATCCTAATTTTAAGACTTTCGGTATTCACAGAATGCATTTAGGAGTCCTAAAGTTAGGAGTCCTAACTATACTACTACTAAACTGAGAAAAATGCTAATTTTAAGACTTTCGGTATTCACAGAAGGCATTTAGAAGTCCTAAAGTTAGGAGTCCTAAACTTAGGACTACTAAATTGAGAAAAATCCTAATTTTAAGACTTTCGGTATTCACAGAAGGCATTTAGGAGTCCTAAAGTTAGGAGTCCTAACTATACTACTACTAAACTGAGAAAAATCCTAATTTTAAGACTTTCGGTATTCACAGAAGGCATTTAGGAGTCCTAAACTTAGGACTCCTAACTTCTGTGAATACCGAAATGAGTAAGTGCCTTCTGTGAATACCAAAATGAGTAAGTGCCTTCCGTGAATACCAAAATGGTAGTAAGTTTAGGATTTTGTCTTAAGTTAGTTCTGTGAATCGGGCCCCTTGTATTTATTTAGGACTATCCCACTGGAGTGCTCACAACAAAGTTTGGCTAGGGCAGAAAGGATCTGTTATAGATTTCTTTGAGGATACCGCCGCCCACGTAGGGCTGCCAAATGGATGTGTCTTTCTAGAGATCGTGGTGGTTGGTCAGTCCCGAATCTCTTTCTATACTATTAGTCCGCCATGCTTCAACATTTTGGGCTGCCATTGGTCCCGATTTCTAATAGACCCACTATTTATGAACTGGGGCTGGGGGAGGCTGCCAAGGGGGTCTTGACGCGGATTCTGGAGCCGGGCTACTTTAAGAAGACTAAGTTCAAGGTTATTGGGGCTATGTTCTCAGTCTGGCATAAAACCTGTCGCAAATGGTTAATCTCAAATATTAATTTTTATACTCCCTTTACAGCTGCTCGACTCCTGCCTGCCATTTTCAAGATCAGGTTACCTTCAGGTGGCAGTTATTAGGGTTGGGAGTCATTGCTGACCTAGGTACTGACGGACAAATGGCCTCCTTCTCCTTTCTAAAGGATACATTTAATCTTAATCCTCATGACTTCTTTAAATATTTGCAGATTAGAAGTTTTATAGATAAAATGTAGCATCATACCTCCAAATTCTTTGATAAGGTTATTTTATTTGAACTAATTCAAAGAAGGGCTAGAATTGGGACATTGTATCAATATTTGTTATCCGATCTT
This sequence comes from Triturus cristatus, assembly GCF_964204655.1. NCBI lineage: Eukaryota > Metazoa > Chordata > Amphibia > Caudata > Salamandridae > Triturus > Triturus cristatus. The sequence goes on along the minus strand of NC_140584.1, from coordinate 705,464,223 downwards.
CCTGATGATCTTGCACTACAGAATGCCAAATAGGAGGGCAAATAGGGTATGACTGGTGTGGATATATGCCCGGCAATGAAGTTAGCAAGTTATGCCCTAGTGTCTGGGAGTCTACGCACCCAAAGTTATATGGCACTATTCGATCTTTACTACACACCGGCAAAAATTACAAAATGGGGGGGTTGCAAGGGTAATTGCTGTGCTAGATGTGGGCTTCAAGCTGCTAACGATCTACATATGTTCTATTCTTGCCCTAAGTTGGGGGTTTTCTTATCTGATGTTGAGTGCTTTATAAATTCTATGCTCAATATCCTGCTTAATGGTGATAATGGGGTGCGAGGGTGCTGCTTCGGTCAAAAGGACGAGGCATGTCTCTGCTTTTTTATGTATAACAATGTCTAATTCGGCTATGTATCACGTCACAGTGGCTTAGCCCCCAAACCCCCACTTTGTTTAATTGGAGATCTCAGATTCTGGCTCTTTATGCATGTATGAGTTACTGTATGGGTGAATGAATGAATGTGTGTGGATAACCAGGAAGTAGTCAGTGGGTATATATTAACTGCTATTGATATGGTTTAGAAAATGGTAGTCAGTATTTTAGAGTGGGTGTATCAAAGGTTATATTAGGGTGTGAAGAGGTGCATCAAATTATCACGTGGATGATGTCATCAGTGATGTCATTTGAAATGTCATCAGTGATGTCATCAGTGATGTCACTGACCATGTCATGAGTGATGTAATATGTGACGTCAACGGCAGTGCATTGCGGGGGCGCGACTTATAGTTAGCTATATTGACTATAACGGCCGAATTTCTATGGTTTTGTACGAGTGAAATGCGCAACTAACTATAATGTCCCTGAAACCTATGGTTTTTTCAGTGAATTTCAAAGGTTTTTTAAATGCTAATTTGTTACTATAACGTCCCTGAAACCTATGGTTTGTTCAGTGAATATATATATATATATATATATATATATTCACTGAAAAAACCATAGGTTTCACACATGTTATAGTTAGGTGGATATTTCACTCGTAAGAAAACAATGAAATTCCCCCGTTATAGTTAGTTGAGATAACTATAACTCGCGCGCCCGCAATCCTCTGCTCATGACGTCACATATTACATCACTCATGACATGGTCAGTGGCATCACTCATGACATCACTGATGACATCATCCTTGTGATAGAGTGGCGGTCGCGCGAGTTATATTTACCTCAACTAACTATAACGGGGGAATTTCATTGGTTTTTTACGAGTGAAATATCCACCTAACTGTAACATGTGTGAAACCTATGGTTTTGTAAGTGAATTTGCAAGGTTTTTTAAATGCTAATTTCTAACTATAACGTGTGTGAAACCTATGTTTTTTTCAGTGAATTTGTATGTTTTTTTAAATGCTAAGTTATGTATGTATTATAATTTTTGTTATATATTTATTTTTCAATAAACTACCTATTAAATTGTATTTTTTTTGTTATGGTTTTTCACCGTGCGCGCACCGTGCACGCACCTCTGCGATTTAAAAAAAAATAAAAATGTAATGCTTTTTTCTGCCTTTGGGGTCCTTCAGGGACCCCCTGACCAAGGCTAGGGGGTCAGGAACTCTCTACCCTGCCCCCTTTTCACGTTCGCCACCTTCCTTTTCCACTCTCGCACTGAAAACAAACAAAATGGCGGCCGACACTTCCTGATTTCGACCGATTCGAACGTTGACTGACATGTAACAACCAATCAGAATTACGCTCACGCACGTAAGGGTGCGCGCACGGTGCACGCACAGTGCGCGGCTATAGATATGTATGTGCTTTTAACTGCAATTTTCACAGGAACTACTGAACAGATTGACTCCATATATGCAAAAGGCACATCCCTGACCTGAGGACTACCTCTCTGCCAAATTTCAAGGAATTCTGTTCAGCCGTCCTATGGGAAAATGCATGGGGAAAATGCTTTTTGGGACCCCCTTTTTTCTCAGCCCCCGCTTGACGAATCCCCCCGAGACTTTCAGGGTAGGAGCTGAGAGGAGCGCCCCATTAGTTTTGAAAATTTCGCGAAGATTCGTCAACCGGTGCCAAAGTTATTCAAAATAGAATTTTGAGATTTCCTATGGAAACACGGTCCTAACTATAACTATCTACTGGCGACCGCCAGTAGATAATATATATATATATATATCTATATCAGAAGAAAAGCGCTAAAGCCAGATTCTGTAGACAAACATGGCGTTTTATTCCTATTTTAAAGAAGGCGCACTCTCTTCTTCCTTACGCGTTTCAGCTTCTCAATTAAGCCTTGATCACAGGTAAGCAAATGACTTGTGCAATAATCATGTGCTTGTAAGTCCAACTCCACGTGATGCCACTGCCTCCTACAGTGCCCAGAATGCACCTGGAAAGATGTTATGCATCTCTTAAACTGTAGAGCACAATATAGGTAATGCTGAAATAGCGTCAATTGTTCCACAGTTTTAATATTGTTCCAGTGCCAAAATGCTCAAAAATAAAAGCAAACAAAATCACGTGTTTTAAAGTTGAACCCAATGCATGCTTTCATAATAATAAAGCCTTTGCTATTCAAGTGTTGCCATATCATTTCAGTGTCTGTTAAAACGCAGAGTGTCAAGAATCCCAGAGACAAGGACAATTCCTTTCTCTTTTCCCTTCCTCACCTCCGTGCTTCAGAAGTTTTAGGTTTAATCCTTTTACTGGCCGGAGGAAAGTGAGTCATGCTCCCCAATTCAAATACAAACGAAACGCCTCCATCGTCGGGAGCCACCAACCCTGCAGGGCGGCCTCAGCTGGTTAACAGGGACGGAGCTTCCTGTTACTTGTGCATTCACAACAGAAGAAAAGCGCTGAAGCCAGATTCTGTAGACAAACAGGGCGTTTTATTCTTATTTTAAAGAAGGCACACTCTCTTCTTCCTGACGCGTTTCAGCTTTTCCATGAAGCCTTGATCACAGGTAAGCAAATGACTTGTGCAATAATCATGTGCTTATAAGTCCAACCCCACGTGATGCCACTGCCTCCTACAGTGCCCACAATGCACCTGGAAAGATGTTATGCATCTCTTAAACTGCAGAGCACAATATAGGTAATGCTGAAATAGCGTCAATTGTTCCACCGTTTTAATATTGTTCCAGTGCCAAAATGCTCAAAAATAAAAGCAAACAAAATCACGTGTTTTAAAGTTGAACCCAATGTGTGCTCTCATAATAATAAAGTCTTTCTATTCAAGTGTTGCCATATCATTTCAATGTCTGTTAAAACGCAGAGTGTCAAGAATCCCAGAGACGAGGACAATTCCTTTCTCTTTTCCCTTCCTCACCTCTGTGCTTCAGAAGTTTTAGGTTGAATCCTTTCACTGGCCAGAGGAAAGTGAGTCATGCTCCCCAAATCAAATACAGGGTTGGTGGCTATATCCAAAACCAAGTTCCCTTCACAAAATAAGTATGAGCCACACAGGTCCAGCAGGTCCAGCACGCTTTAATTGGCTTTCAGGGCATGACGCGCTTCATAGTTAAACCTTTTCAAATGCTCAAAATCGTGAATGCTCGCTACTGGCCACCTTTAAACCAGCTTGCCTCATTGTGATTGGCTGAAGTCATCTGGCAGGCACTGGGGAGTATCTCGAAATTCGGCACTCCGAGTCTCCAGAAAGGCAGTGACACAGCGTTCGTACTTCCCAAGTGGGCGGTGACTGCCTCTTCTCCCCTTTGCACCTGGATCTTGCTTGTGGAGAAAAAGTGGCTGACCTGGACTTTCACCCCCCGCATGGTGCAACTTAATCCTCGGAGCATCTCAACAGTGTATGATGCTCCCTCGTGCAGTCAGGGTCCAACCAAATGGTAGGTTACAGCTGCGAAGTGTGGTGGTTCATCGTTTCCCCAGTCCACGAGGTAAACCAAAAAAGCACTTTCCACTGTTACAGCTGAACAACTTGTGGGGTGGGGGCTTGGTGCGCTGTGGCCGCGCACATAATATCCAAAATCATGTTCCCTTAACAAAAAAAGAACGAGCCACACAGATACAGCAGATCCAGCGGATCCAGCATGCTTTAATCGGCTTTCAGGGCATGACGCGTTTCGTAGTATAACTTTTTCAAATGCCTCAAAATCGTGAATGCTCGCAAATGTCCACCTTTAAACCAGCTTGCCTCATTGCGAATCGATGAAGTCATCTGGCAGGTACTGGGGAGTATCTCGAAACTCGACACTCTGAGTCTCCGGTAAGGGAGTGACACAGCGTTCGTACTTCCCAAGTCGGCGGTGACTGCCTGTTCTCCCCTTTGCACCTGGATCTTGCTTGCGGAGAAAAAGCGGCTGACCTGGACTTTCACCCCCCCGCATGGCGCAACTTAATCCTCAGAGCATCTCAACAGTGTATGATGCGTCCTCGTGCAGTCATGGTCCAACCGAATGGAAGGTTACAGCTGCGAAATGCGGTGGTTCAGCGTTTCCCCAGTCCATGAGGTAAACCAAAAAAGCACTTGCCACTGTTACCACTGAACAACTTGTGGGGTGGGGGCTTGGTGCGCTGTGGCCGCGCACATAATATCCAAAATAATGTTCCCTTAACAAAAAAAGAACGAGCCACACAGGTACAGCAGGTCCAGCACGCTTTAATCGGCTTTCAAGGCATGACGCGTTTCATAGTTAAACTTTTTCAAATGCCTCAAAATCGTGAATGCTCACAAATGTCCACCTTTAGACTTGCTTGCCTCATTGAGATTGGCTGAAGTCATCTTGCAGGCACTGGGGAGTATCTCAAAACTCGGCACTCCGAGTCTCCGGTAAGGCAGTGACACAGCGTTCATACTTCCCAAGTGGGCGGTGACTGCCTCTTCTCCCCTTTACACCTGGATCTTGCTTGTGGAGAAAATGCGGCTGACCTGGACTTTCACCCCCCGCATGGCGCAACTTAATCCTCAGAGCATCTCAACAGTGTATGATGTTCCCTCGTGCAGTCACGGTCCAACCAAATGGTAGGTTACAGCTCCGAAATGCAGTGGTTCAGCGTTTCCCCACTCCATGGGGTAAACCAAAAAAGCACTTGCCACTGTTACCGCTGAACAACTTGTGGTGTGGGGGCTCGGTGCGCTGTGGCCGCGCACATAATATCCAAAAACAAGTTCCCTTCACAAAAAAAAGAACGAGCCACACAGGTACAGCAGGTCCAGCACGCTTTAATCGGCTTTGAGGGCATGACGCGTTTCGTAGTTAAACTTTTTCAAATGCCTCAAAATCGTGAATGCTCGCAAATGTCCACCTTTAAACCAGCTTGCCTCATTGCGATTGGCTGAAGTCATCTGGCAGGCACTGGGGAGTATCTCGAAACTCGGCACCCTGAGTCTCCGGTAAAAAAGTGACACAGCGTTCGTACTTCCCAAGTGGACGGTGACTGCCTCTTCTCCCCTTTGCACCTGGATCTTGCTTGTTGAGAAAAAGTGGCTGAAATGGACTTTCACCCCACTGCATGGCACAACCTAATCCTCGGAGCATCTCAACAGTGTATGATGCTCCCTCGTGCAGTCACGGTCCAACCAAATGGTAGGTTACAGCTGCGAAATGCAGTGGTTCCGCGTTTCCCCAGTCCATGAGGTAAACCAAAAAAGCACTTGTCACTGTTACCGCTGAACAACTTGTGGGGGGGGCTCGGTGCGCTGTGGCCGCGCACATAATATCCAAACCATGTTCCCTTAACAAAAAAAGAACGAGCCGCACAGGTACAGCAGGTCCAGCATGCTTTAATCGGCTTTCAGGGCATGACGCGTTTCATAATTAAACTTTTTCAAATGCTCAAAATCGTAAATGCTCGCAAATGTCCACCTTTAGACCAGCTTGCCTCATTGAGATTGGCTGAAGTCATCTGGCAGGCACTGGGGAGTATCTCAAAACTGGGCACTCCGAGTCTCCGTTGAGGCAGTGACACAGCGTTCATTCTTCCCAAGTGGGCGGTGACTGCCTCTTCTCCCCTTTACACCTGGATCTTGCTTGTGGAGAAAAGGCGGCTGACCTGGACTTTCACCCCCCGCATGGCGCAACTTAATCCTCAGAGCATCTCAACAGTGTATGATGCTCCCTCGTGCAGTCACGGTCCAACCAGATGGTAGGTTACAGCTGCGAAATGCAGTGGTTCAGCGTTTCCCCAGTCCATGAGGTAAACCAAAAAAGCACTTGCCACTGTTACCGCTGAACAACTTGTGGGGTAGGGGCTCGGTGCGCTGTGGCCGTGCACATAATATCCAAAAACAAGTTCCCTTCACAAAAAAAAGAACGAGCCACACAGGTACAGCAGGTCCAGCACGCTTTAATCGGCTTTCAGGGCATGACGCGTTTCGTAGTTAAACTTTTTCAAATGCCTCAAAATCGTGAATGCACGCAAATGTCCACCTTTAAACCAGCTTGCCTCATTGCGATTGGCTGAAGTCATCTGGCAGGCACTGGGGAGTATCTCGAAACTCGGCACTCCGAGTCTCCGGTAAAAAAGTGACACAGTGTTCGTACTTTAAAAGTGGGCGGTGACTGCCTCTTCTCCCCTTTGCACCTGGATCTTGCTTGTGGGGAAAATGTGGCTGACCTGGACTTTCATCCCCCTGCATGGTGCAACTTACATATATGTATTAGTAGATTTCTTTACATGAACACATTGTGGGGCTTCTGGCAGAAGCATATTTTTTCCATAGGTGTGGGTGGTGTAAATACACACTGCAGCACAAAAATGTAATTTAACTTTCATGCCACCTGTACAGTCTCTGCACAATCTACTGTGATCTTACTGGAATGTTAAACAGCCTTTTATGTATTTAGGTGAAACCAATTTTGTCAATACCATTGCAGGGTCAGAGCGTGTGCACAGTGGCATTGATTACCAGTGTAACAGAGTGCTCATGCCAGCCAAAAAATGGGTCCAGAAAAATCTAAAAAAAACCAGGGGTGACCAAGCAGGAATGGCATATGTCCTTCACATTGCTACAGTCTTGTTATACCAGACAAGGTCAGATTTATCCCAGGTTAGTCAAAAGTCAATAATAAGCACAATGTCTTCACCTTAGTCCATCAAACTCAACCAAAAGCTGTATTCTTTGTAGTACTGTTCCATAGAGGTTGAGACTGGGGAGAGTAGACTTAGATGGAGCTTGTAGCTGACAAGGATGTCCACTTTCCATTAGTGCTCTGCGTTGGTGCTGATCTGCCCTCTCACCCTGTCATCCAGAGGGCTTGCATGGGCAATAACATTGTTGATTGAGGGGTAACTAGTCCTACCCGGGTGATCCATTCTCAGGGGACCACATCCTGGAGACTCAAGCCCATGACCTAAGGTGGGGGTCCACTACAGCTGACTGTCACTGTAGCCTCCTGAGCCAGGTCTGCAACCCAGGGTACTCCAAAGACCGGCGAGTGCTCCCCCTTCCGGAGCAGCTCAGCTGTGACATTGGGGTCTTGGCTCCTCCCTCCCTGGAGGCTACATTGCTGTGGGTCCCATTGGTGTCCAACCATTGTGTTTTTTTTTTATCTAGAGCACCTTAGTGTTCAGAAAGGGATCTCTCCCACTGCCCCCACAGCGGCTGCAGCAGTATCCTGGTTCATCACCCATTCCCACTGAGTATGCAACAGAGGCAAGGAGCCATGCAATAACACTAGCGACCTCCCTTCTGAGAAACCGTTTCAAATGGCAGACTCCCAATCCAACCTGACAGCAGCAGAGCAGACCGGCGAATGAGATAATATTATACTTATTCCCCTACTGTGCACCATACCACAATCCTCCACAGCATGTATGGTGGGGGCCCCACAGCCTAGTCATGTCATGCTTGTGACCTTTGTTTGGTGAGGTTGAAGCAAACTCTCACAGCTTTGTTAATTCACAAACTGGGTGTATTGGGCACAGGATACAGTTTTGTAGGCCCATACTGTTGAGAGTAAAAAGGACTACCTGAAGTGTAGGTGTAGGAGTTTGGCCCAAAATAGAGTACTCTACCCGTTAATTTTACCCTTGGACACTATTCTTTTCCATTAGTGTCTTCCTTGCCCCACACTTTTTTACCCCTAGCCAATTCCCCTTCTAGTCTTGCTAGCAGGCCGGCGTGGTAGCTGAGATCAATCCACTAAATATTCTGCTCTCAAAACCCATGAGAGAACATCTTTATTATACCCGCAAGGCCTATATATGATTAATTAGCTCCCTCCCTCCCTCCCTGAATCAACTGTAGTGATTCTACATCTGAGCACATGAAAATCCTCCTACCCTTCATGACTCCCCCCACTCTCTGTGAGATATTTCAAAATGTCAAAACCACTGGTGACAATCTCTATGAATGTGAACAGTCTGTCCCATTATGTAATGTGAAAGAAGATACTTCACCACCTGTGCATGAAACAGGTGAACATGGCTCTGCTTCAAGAGGCCCAGCTGTTCCCAGATTAATCATCAAAACTCAAGCGAGAATGGGTGGGCACAGCCATCAGTAGTAGTAGGACAGTCAACAACTTAAGAGAACATTTTCCATTGAAATGCTATTCCAGAATATTTGGGTTGGTCATTCTCACTGGGAAGCAACTCCCTACAAGGTGCGTCCATGAGGAAGACTGCTGGGAGCTCGCAAAATTGTGTTGTTATTTGATTGATTTACTTGCTTACCTCAGAAAAGACCTATTTCCTGACACTACTCTCTAGACTCCTGTCCTCTGTTGGGGAGGTGCTTTTCTTGCTAGGGAGGGACAGGAATCTGTCCTTGAACACAACTCTTGGCAGGACTGGATGACGGGGTACCCACAACTGCAATGACAGAGGCCAACTTCAAGACCTGATGGGGCATCATGCTTTAACAGGCATCTACTCACCCAAAAGAGAAGGAGCACACATTTTTCTCCTATCCACCTGGATTCATCCCAGTATAGATTATTTCTTCATTCATGGGGGTTGCTACCTCATGTAGCAGGATGGGTTGTTTCTTTCTGACCAATGTTCATTGAGTTTGATCTTGGGTTCCTACCACTGCCCCTGCTTGATGGTGAATGAAAGCATTTGCAATACAGATTTCCCTAAGTTAAAGAGCGCCTATGCACCCATGTCCAGTCTTATTTTGCTAAAAATGAGCGTTCACTAAACTTCCAGAGGGTACTTTGGGAAGCTAGCATGGCGATGTTGAGGGGACAATGATGCAAGACTCAGAAATACCAAAACACAAGAGACAGAAGGAACTACACCTCCTAGAGATAGCTGTCTCCAATCTCACAAGGCAATACACTGTTTCTGCCACCCCCTTTTACAGAAGGAACTAGAGTTAGCAACAATTCACCTGAACTTGTTCTTCAAAATTATAGTGGAGAAAGGCTTGGTGAAACGGTGGCACAAATACAAAAATGGTGAAAAGGCTGGGAGGCTGTATGCAGCTCAGCTGCAGAAGATAGAATCACAACTAGCCATCCATGTACCGTGAAACCCAACCAGGAACCTGTTGGTACAGTCCCTAGAAATTGTAACTGTTTTGCATCCTACTATGCTACCCTCTACACCTTAGAATCTGAAGTCACCTGCACCCAAGTAGAGGTTTTCCTTACCCCATTGCACCTCCCTATTTTGTCAGAGGAGGGACATGCCCTGCTGGTAGGGAACCTCATGGAGGAGGAACTAGCAGCAGCGATTTCAGCGCTCCCAGCATGTAAAATCCCTAGGGAAAGTGGGTTTCCAGGGGAAGTTTTTAAGTCTGGCAAGACACTTTTGGTCCCCACCATCACTTGGACATACGAAGAAGAAGCTGTGAAGACTGTCTCTCTAGAAGCTGAAACCAATTGAACCACTACCACAGTATTACCTAAGGAGAGAAAAGACCTTCTGTAGTTGCCAGATATTGTCTGATCACACTTCTCAACATGCAATGGCCAAGATCTTGGCAACACAGTTGAGCAAGGTTATCACCCTGCTCATCATTGAATCGCGGATAGGATTTTTACTGGGGCACAACTCTCAAGATCATCTGCGTACTCTGATCTGGCCCACATTCTCCAGCAAACAAACAATAAATCAGAGGCATTTTTCCTGGATGCTAAGAAAGCTTTCGACCGGGTGGAGTGGCTCTATCTCTCACAAATTATGTCTCATGTGAGTCTGGGGAGGACTTAGTGGTCATGGTTTACCTGATTTATGACAAACTTTCTGAGGAAAGAATAATCTTGCTCCTCTGATGCCCCATACCAAATAGTATTTTTAAAGTGGGCTTAACTAAACCAATCTCTCTGGGGGAAAGTACAGACCATCAAAATGTTAGTTGCCTCCCACTTCAACTACATCTTTGTAATGTTGCCCTTCTAGATCTCTAGACAGCTCATAGCCAATAGTTAGGCAGATATGAGGTCCTATATCTAGAGTGGGCGTAAACCTAGAATCTGTGTGCCTCGGCTCTGGGCTGATATTGGGTCTGATGGCCTCCAACTACCTTACATGAAACTGTATAATCTAGCATTTCAGTTATTACAACTGACCTGATATAGGTGTCTGCAGCACTGTGGTTGCGCTTGGAGGGCCATCTCTTGGGCCGCCTAACCTCTTGCTTATGGAGTAGCTCACAACCTCCAACCGTATTGTAATTTGAAACCTAATCCTGCATGCCTTTACCACAGCCTGGTAGAAGGCACATAAACTGATGGGCCTGCTACCATTGAAGCATCAAAAACTCCCCCTTGTGGCACAATTTGGCTTTTCATGTGGAGGGCAACCTGATGTATTAGATGATCTGGGATGAGAAAGGGTTGAAGTGGGTAAATCAAATACACAACAAAGGAAACCTTACAAACATTGCCAACTTGAGACCTTGAGTTTGGTTTCCAGAACACTGATCAGTGGTGATATTACCAATTGTCTCACTGCCTGCAGGCAGCATTGGGGGAACCACTTGAAGATATCCCCTCTTCCCATGTCCTCTATTATCTTCATGAGAACTTCCCCTTCCGTCCCTTAGTTCTCAGCGGACATCAGAGCCAAAAAAGTGATTGCAAAAGACTGGAACGCAAATGGAGATCAACTTATTCTCAGGAGGCCAAAACTGGTTATCAAGCAGTGCTGAAAGAGTACCGTAAACTTCTCATTGAAAAAAAAAAGAGATTTCCTGGCCGAACACATTGCCAGCGCCAAGAACACTTCTAGAGAAGTTTTTAAGATTGTTAAGTTCTTCACTAACCCATTAGCACTCACGTACCCGATTACCTCGTCAAACGAGTTATGCACCAGGCTTTCGAATTGTTTTGAGGTGAAAATCTCCCAGATATGCGTCCTTCCCGTCAGAACTCCCCCTTAGGGGTGGACACATCTAATAGCCTTTATGCCATCCAGCCAGTGTTCTCTGAATTTGCAATGATCCCCATGGCGGCATCTCTGGCTGAGCTCCAGAAATGTAAATCCGGGTCACCTGGTGATCCCTGGCCAGCAAAACAATACAGTGCACTGGCTGAGTGGCTTAATCCCCCACTTAATGCCATCTGGAATTCCTCACTCAGACATGGGAATTTAGACTTAACATTGTAGCCTGATTGCTGTAGTGTAAACCTGAAGTTTGACCTATCAAAACAACCCTTATGACATGGAAAAAAAAACCTTTCTTTTAAATATAAATAAGTCAGCTTTAAGTAGCCCACAAATTAGGATGGGTAGTATTTAAAAGTGGGACAAGCAGAAATGTAATGTTGACAAGCCCCCAAAAGCTGTTCTCACTGTGGAAAGCTCTGGTTGTCCTACGGAAGAAGATTAATCTACTGATTTTATTATCTTAGCTTTGGAACAAGCTAGAGATATGGTTTAAATGCTATTTTTAATATTTATTAAAGATCCAATGTAATGGTAATTTAAATTAATAATTTATCAAATATGTAGGAAAAGCAACTTTTAAAAGGTTACCCTTTTTCTTATTGAAGTTCCTGGAGGCTAATTTGCATTAGCAGCTGCCCCTGCAAGTGCTTGACCTTAATGATGGGTGGAAATTGTTCCAGAGCAATACAATGCCTAAGGCACGTTAGGCAGAATGTATTGAGTGTGAGGTATGTGGTACTGTGATATCTATCAGCCCAGGAAGAGCAGCTGGGAAGGTTTGGAACTTTAATTTACTGCTTATTTACAGCTTATATCTGAAACCCATTTTTCCTTAAATTCCTTCATTCTTTTTCCCTTTCACTTTTTAGTTTATTTCCAGATTAAATCTTTTGATTGTTTATTGAATTTATGTTGATGACTATCAAATTGGTTCCCAACAATCATTTTCAAATCTAAATTTAATTATGTTACAAAAAGAATATTTTATTTTAGAATCTAATAGTGAGTTTCTTATGGTTTTAATAAAATTGATTGTAATCTGTCTGCTTTATTCATGTGTATTCATGTGATGTTTGTTTTGGTCAATATGACATATGTAGGTTGTCTGTCTTTTTATGGTCTTATGTACAGCTTAAGTTTATGTCATGTGCTTATGTCTCTTGTCGTAATTAATTTTTATGTAACTTCTACAGCCCTGAAGAAGTTACTTGGCAATAAGGGACGAAATGCATTGGCTGTTTGCCGTTCTCTTTACGATTTTTGGAAATAAAGGAAGATAAATGGAAATCCCTATTGGCTCCGAATGACTCTTGTTGAGTGCACCTTCCTTATTTGTCAAAAGTTGCTAAAAGTAACTGGCCAATGGGAAAGGAATTCCCTGGGCCCAAAATGTGGCTTTTTCCATTCTGATATTTTCCTACTAAAACCAACAGCTTTAGCAGGAACTCACTCAACACCCATCTGACTTTGAAGGCACATTGCCGGATACATACTCCTGCCTTGCCTCACTGGAGGAATCTGACTTCCATTTCAGAGACTAAGTCAGATCGTAAAACCTTTGACCTGGACAAACCTTCTTAATCCTAAGCTCCAGCGTAGTCAGCCTGAAACTAATCATAGTTCTGGTCACAGAGGAACAGTACATTCTATAGGTACACTACTTTTTTTTCTTGGTGCTTTTTCTCTTAAATCTTTTCAAATTCATCTCTATGGTTTCCCTTATTGGATTTTGGTTGTTTTGGGGTCATTTTGTTTATTAAGTGCTTCTCTATTTTTTAAATTGGAGTGGGACTTTTATTTTTTGTATTTTTGACTTTTTAACTGTTTTGGTACTTTGATATGGCTTACACATTTTCTCCAAGTTAAGCCAGTCTGATCTGTGTCATAGCTAACAGAGGTTGAGCTCAGGTTTAAATTATAAAAACCATGTGTTGAGTTCAACCCAAAATAGTACGCTCTTTTTATTTTAAATGCAGCTCAAATTCCTTAAAAGCACCAGGGCTGCTTATTGAAAGTAGGCAGTTGTCTTTACATGTTATGAGGATTTGTATAGCACTCTAACCATGCTTGACGGTATCCAGTTGCTGAAGCAAGCATGTAAGCATGAGGCCTTGCAGTGTAAGTCAAAGAACTAGGTCTTCAGCTTCTTGTGGAATTCATGAAGCGCAGATGAGGTTCTAATGGGTTGTGCGAGGTTGTTCTAGATTTTGGATGTCGGATAGGAAAATAAGTGACCTCCTGTACTGCTTTTGCAAACGCGTCGGGTATGAGTGAGTGAAAATGATGCTCAGCGCAGGTTCCTTACAGACTGGTGAAAGTGAATTTGTCTTTTCAGGTATGCTGGTCCAATGTTGCTTAGAGCTTTGTTAGTGTGTTAGAGGAGTTTGAATTGCCTGCAAATGTGGATGGGGAGCTAGTGGATCTCTCTTAGGTGTGGTGAGATATGGGTGTGACATGAGAAGTTGAGGATGAGTCTTGCTGCGGTGTTATGGATGGTCTGGAGTCTGTGTATGCGCTTTTGGAGATCCTGGTGTACAGTGTGTTGCATAGTGGAGTATGCTTCTGATGAGTGGTTGCATGATGGTACTCCTGGTGTTCTGGGCCATTTGACAATCTTTTGTAGCATTTGTAGGATGTAAAAGCAGGAGGAACTCACTACATTGACTTGTACTGACATGGCGAATTTGTCGTTCAAGATGATTCCCAGGTTTCTGGATTGGTTGATGGGAATTGGTGTTGGCCCATGTTCTGTTGGCCACCAGGTAGAGTCCCATGGAGAATTCTTGTTTCTGAAGACCAATACTTCCGTCTTGTTGGAGCTGAACTTCAGGCATTTGGATCTCATCCTTTCTGCTATTATGATCATGCAGTTGGTGATTGTCTTGTCCATCAGGCATAGGATGAGTTGGGCGTCATTGACGTAGGATATGATGGTGATACCTTGGGATCGAATTATGTTAGCGAGCGGAGAAATGTAAATGTTGAAGAGGGTATTGCTGAGAGATTAACCCTGTGGGACCCCTCAGATCAGGTTCTTAGATTCCAATGTGTAGGGTTGTCTCCTGACTTTCTGTGTTCTTCCCATGAGAAAGGAGCCTATCCAGTTGTGGGTGGGCCCTTGTATGCAGATGTTGTTGAGTCTTTGAATGAATATGCTGTGAGAGACCGTATCTGTGGCTGCAAAGTGGTCGAGCTGGATGAGGGCTGCAGTCTCACCTCAGTCAAATATTGTTTGGGTGTTGTCTGTGGCCATGATAAGTGCTGTTTTTATGTTATTGTTACTTCTAAACCCTGATTGGGTGTAGTCCAGCAGTTGGTGTGGTTTGAGGTGACTGGTGAGTTGTTTGTTGATGCCCATCTATGTTAGTTTGAAAGGGTAGAGGAGCAGTGAGGTGGGATGGAAGTTACTCAGTTGTTAGTGTCAGCCAATTCCTTTTTGGAAGGTAGTTAACTGCTGTATTCTTCCAGTCATCTGGGAAAGGGGCAGATGTGATGGAGGCATAAATGATGGAGGTAAGGGTGTTGTTGAGGTGATCCAACTAGGCTCTAAATGTGGTGGGGGCAAGAATCTTTTGAGGCCCCTGAGAGTGTGGTCTGCATGATCATGACTGTGTCTTCTCTTGTGGGTTGTGTCCATTTGGTCAGATGTCTGTCTTTGTTGGCAATGACATCTGTGGGGTTCAGTTGGTGTTTAAAGTTAAAGTTACTATATATGTTTGTTATCTTGCTGAAATTTGAAACGTTGCCACAGAGTTCTTTGCAGGGGGTGATGCTGTTGACTAAGGCCTCTGAGTGGTGAATTCCTTAGTAATGGAGCAGATTTCCTAACAGCTGTTGGTGCTCAATTTGATGCGTTCAGCTGGTGTTCTTTTTTTGGTGTCTCTCAGTTTCTGGTGGTAGCATTTAAGCAAAACCTTGCATGTGGTGATGGCAGTGGTCTCATGCTTGGTTCTCCATTTCCTTTCAAGCTGTTTGCAATGTCGTTTTGAGTTTCAGAGGTCCTCTGTGTACCAGCTGACTTGTTTGTTGGATCTCCTTTGTCTTTTGGTTTTGATGGATGCAGGGGAGCCGGCTCAGTTTTTGATCTATTTGTTGAAGTTGGTGATGTCCTTGTTGAGGTTGCTAGTGGTGCAGGGTTGGTTTATGCTGAGGGTGTTGAGAGAGTCGGCTTATTAGATTTTGCCCTAGCTGCGCTTGGTAGACTGATGGTACTGGGTGGATTGACTTGAGGTGTGGTGATTTGGAATTGGATGATGGAGTGGTCTGCCGATGTGAGTGTTGAGGTGGAGCTGTTTTTGGTCTTTCCGCTGGTGAAGAAGATTGGATCCAGTGCCTTCTCCTCTTAAAGCTGTCACCCCAATTTACAAACAGGAAGGGGTGCAAATTCCCCTTTGCGAATCAGTTACCACCTCATGATAGGATTTGGTAACTGATCAATAATTTGACACCAGAATTCAAATCACAATTTTTTTATAGTTTACAAAAAAAACATTTTGTGATTAGGAACACCTTTTCTGAATCGTAAAATGTTTTTCAAACATAAGAAAAAGTTATTTTGTGGTTGTAAACCATGTCATTTAGTGATCTCTAGGGTCTGCCCCTCAAATTGCTTTATATAACTGGCTATTAATACCTAAATTGTTCAGCGTCTCCTTGCATTTTATGAGGTGTGTCAGCCCTTTCATGTTGGGAGAGATAATACTGTGGGTCTTAATGTGTGATTTCACAGGCCGTGATTTATTCTATTGTGCTCAAGATAATACTAAGGAACGTTCAGTAGAGTGTTGTGTTGTGCGTATGAGGGCTCTGCTCTTGAATGCAATGAGTCAGTAATATAAAGCTATTCAGTGTTGCCTCTTACATAGAATACGTCACATCATTTGTTTGAATATTGGGATTTCATTAGTGTACTACCAATTGGTGCAGGAAGGCGGTGGGTTGGAGTATCAGCTAGGTTGGAGCAGTCTGCAAACAGTTGGGGAGATCATGTAGGAATTGTGGGCCCCCTGCATGGGTTGGATATGGCCAACTGTAACTTTAAAAGGGTTGCTTTGTGAACAAGTTCATAGGGCACCACAGGTTGAGTGCGAACAGATTTAGGGTATGTTGCATTCATATCTTTTTTATGTGTCAGTCATATATGAAGATTGGGGTTTCTCATATCTAGTAGTTTATCTGGGCAGTACAGTTATAAGTGTGCCATTTTCCAGCCTCCTATCTGTCTCATGTACTTGCCACTTACAGAAGAACTGAAGTGGTATCTGTTTCAGATGGTTCGCAGTTTGGGAAGAGATGGCATAAGAATCTTGTTCAACTTATTCATCCATGTCTAATGATGGTGAGAATATGTATCTGTATCGTCCACTACAGTGTCTTTGTACATCGTTGTGAGACGTCTGTTAATTAGAAGAGGTACAAAGTAGTAGTGGGAAGGGGATATTATGTCTGAGATAATGAACATTAAGATAGTGGAGTCTTTATAAAATCTATTAATGCAGAATAGGTGTATGGGCCATGAGTGGTGCTCCACTCATGGTCCATAAGAAATTATCTGACTTGTCTCTTTTCTTTGTATTGGACTCTTCAGATTTATTTTCACTGTCTGCCCCAAGCCTTGTAATGCTGTTCACTCCTTCATCTCTCTACAGCATTATGCTGCTTGTCAATGGCTGTCTAAGTTGGATGAGCAAGCATATTTGCTTCCTTGGATTGGTGTGTATTTTTTCAGACACTTCCAGTAGTCCTGGGAACTTTTCTAAATCGTCCATTAGAAGAAATCTTTTGATTTTTGTCAGTTGTCACAGCATAGTGACAGACTTCAACAGTTAAATTTTAGTGCACCGTTTCCATAGGCGCAAGGCCAGAACAGGTTTACAATTAACATTCCTTCCTGAGAGAAACCTGCTGAGAATAATATTTTGAGGATACCATATTATAATGGGCTGTGCTGTGTCGCTGACATAATGACCTACCTTCCCTGTGGATGAATATGCAATAATAGGAGGAGGTGTATCAACCTGTATTGGTTGTTGTGAACAGATATGATAAGTCTGTAATTTTTTTGCTAATGAAAATCCATTTTTAGCGATTACCATATAAAGGATCTGAGGAAGCTCAATTTATTGGTCTTCACATATTTTCTGGAACCACAAACAACCGGACGCTGTCATGCAGGACTGGCTTTAGCACTGGTAGTGCCCAGTGCAACAGTCTTTGTTGCCCTCTCCAAATACATCCTTCTCCACACATCCCCTCACTGTCATGCTCAACCAGTGCCTCTCATCTCTCCATAGCCCCTCTCCCACATGCTTTTAATTTGTTGTATAGCACTCCCTTTATACCAGTGTAGGGTGTCAGAGCACTTTACATCACTGTTAGGCCTGTCATCCTTAAGGTGGTCTTCCCCTAAATGTTTTACCTGCATACCTCCTCCTTCTGGTGTATCTTTTTGTTGGCCTTAGGACTCTGGGCACTTTACCATTGCAGACCAGTGCTAAAGTGCATGTGCTGCTCCTCTAAATATGATGACATTGGTGTATACCCAATTTACATATTTAGTTTACTTGTAAGTCCCTTATAAAGTGGTATACCATATACACAGGGCCAGTAACCTACATGCTACTTGTGGGCCTGCAGCACTGATTGTGTCACCCACACCAATAGCCTTTCAAACTCGTCTCAGGCCTGCCATTGCAAAGCCTGTGTGTGCAGTTTACAGCCGCTTAGATGTGGCATTTAAAACCACTTTCTAGGCCTTAATCACTCATTTAATTACACATATGTCACCCCTAAGGTAGGCTCTACGTAGCCAGATTGGCAGGGTGCTTTGTAAGTAAAAGGTAGGACATGTACTTTCAAGTTTTACGTGTCCTGGCAGTGACAAATATCTACATTCTTTTTTCACTACTGTGAGGCCTACTCCTCTCATAGTCTAGCATTGGGAATTCCTTCAAACACTTTTAAGCTGTAATTCCCGATCAGAAAGGAATAGGTGCATCATGTTCTATATCTTTGGAATGGTGATGATAAATCCCCTTTAATGGTAAAGTTGGATTTATCACTACTATTTTAGAAATGCCACTTTTAGAAAGTGGGTATGTCTCTGCTCTTACTCCTCTGTGTGGCTTGCAGACTGTCTCCAATTCACATCTCTGGAGGGTGACAGCTACTTTTGGTGCATTCCCTCTACACAGTCACAAACATAGGAAGGGAGGGTGTGACAGGAACTCATCTGCATTCATCTTTATTTTAATAGTTCATCCTGGCCAAAAATAGAGTGGGGGAGCTGACTCATCTGAATAGGCAGTGTCCTGTTTCCCACAAAAAGGGCTTATTACCCCCTTCTGATAGTCTGGAGCTAGGGCAGGGATGAAAGGGGGACCTGTGCACTTTAAGGGGCTGCTTTGAGGTCACCACCACTTCAAAGGCACAACTGGGTAGAAGTAATGGGGCTCTGACCCTACCAAGACAGTACACTGCTGGACCTGTGAAGAACTCTGCCAGGAGAAAGAACTGTCTGCTTATGAAGTCTTTGTCGACAAACCCCTTTACGATGCATGTGCTGTGTCATTATTGAACCGTGCCATCTTCCGTCGTCAAGCCACGCAGTCCGTCAAGGCAATGTCGTAAATTAGCTCCTGTGTCAGTGATGGAGCAGGGTTTTTACTCTAAAACCGAATATCTGTTTCATTTTCGCATGTTATAACTAAAAGTATTACTGATTAATTATTAATGATTAAAAGTTTGTCGAATGATGACTAATCAATCTTATTAACAAGAGAATTACACGTGGGAATGCTATTGCATGGCTAAATAACAAGTGAACTAAGTTGGTGAGCAAACTGACAGAAAACGATGTTGCTTATGTGATGTTATGGTGTTTTGCGCTTCTAATTATTATATTTCAAAAGCAGGCTCAGACGAGATGAAGATATATTCAAAAGGTTTAATCCTTAAGGAAAGATCCTATCCACCAGTAAGCAGAACAACAGCACAACTCCAACTGTCTTCTACAAGAACTTTCTCCTCCCAACCTTCCACCCAAAAGATTCTACATCTCCTGTATATGTCATACATAGCAACATTAGAATTAAAGAATCCAAATATGTCATCCCTTGCAACCACATAGTGAACAGAAGATACCACACATCTCCTTTCCTTATAACAAAAAAAAACAAAATACATTGGCACAAAACACTATTAAAAAAAACAAAAAGATATATGTACAAAGTTAAACATAGTCTTTCAGATAACCAGGATATGAAGCAACTCTCGACGAACGTCGGAGCACCCCTGCAGGAGTGCATGGATTCATACTTGAAGAATTCTCCACATTTTTTTCTCCACAGACCCATCCAATTTATGATGAGCACCCTTGAAAAGAACAACTCTGTTCAGATTCCATACACGGTGATCTTGCGTCTTGACAGCATTCCTAAAAACCTTAATAACGGTCATAGGATCAAAATACTTTAGATTTGAATTACCAGTTTGACCAGGTTTTTTTACAGCAACTAAATCACCAACCTTCACCTTCAATGCTTTGACACCTTCCCTAGTATCAAACATAATTTTCCTCTCACCAGCTTTAAAATCCCCTCTAACTTTGAGATCTCCTTCATCACACACATTCTCTTTACCTCTGTTCACACCATACTCATTAACCCAACTGGGATCCAAAAAAGTATTGGGAATTCTTCTCCGAAATAAAAAAAATGGAGTTTTCCCTGTAGTGGAATGAGGAGTTCTTCTATATTCCTCAACCTTCTTTAAAACCTCACCCCTCCAATCCAAAGAAAGAGACTTCGCAAGAGTAATTGTCTCCTTTAACACCCTATTGAATCTCTCCACCATTCCATTTGCCTCTGGATGGTAGAGAGAACACCTCTTGTGCACAATCCCAGAAGAGCTCAAAAATTCCTCCATTTCTTTCGGTACAAATTGTGCCCCATTATCAGACAGCATAGATTTGGGGAAACCTTCTCTACCAAACAAATTCTTCAAACATTTGATGATATTCATAGAATCAATATGAACCAAAAAAAATACCTCTGGCCAGCGAGAGTACATATCCATCACAACCAAAAGATAAACCTGAGAACCACTAACATTAATAGGGCCCAAAATATCCAATGAAATCTCATCCCAAGGAGCCTTAGGACGGGATCTCACAATCATTGGTTGTACCCTAGGAATCTTAGATTTGTCGCTCAGATTACACAAGACACATTCACGAATTTCTCTTTCAATAAACTTGTCCATAACTGGCCACCAATAAGATGACCGCAACCTCTCTTTGGTTTTAGTAATCCCAGGATGACTAACATGACCAAGGTCTACTAATTCCTTCCTTACTTTTACCGGAGGAATAAGTTTAGAACCTCTAAATAGAATACCTCCATCAACCGCCAGTTCATTCCTCACATACCAAAAAGGTCTCGTCATATCAGACCCACACTTTGCACTCAACCAATTACCATGAATTAGCTTCATTACCTCACAGAGTGTACCATCCTGTGCTACTTCCTCAGACCATTTTGTATATGTCATACATAGCAACATTAGAATTAAAGAATCCAAATATGTCATCCCTTGCAACCACATAGTGAACAGAAGATACCACACATCTCCTTTAATATGCATTAATGGCTTCTGATGTCACAAATGGCTAGATAAATACACACACATAAGGGTATTAGCTGGGGAATAACACTGTTCAGTCATTTCTATGCAGTAATTATGTTTTGTGTTTCTTTGCTCTTAAGTTGACAATTGTGGCCTACTGAAAGATGCCCACCATCTGCAGCCTGCAGTCGAGTAGATGCAATAATGAAAAAGGCTTTGCACGGACTGCGACCCTGACTTCTGGTCATGAAGATGACGACAAATCCAGGCTGGCAGCCAAAAAAAACCCTGGATGTGAAAATTTGTAGCAACTGAATAATCTGACTACATGAACTTTTGGAGGTCTCATAAAATGATACATTTTTTAATCAGAAAGGAACTTCCGTAGAAGTAACAAAATGATAAAACATCTGACCTTTTATTCAGAAACTGAGAATTATCAATAATGGGAAAATTCTTGAATGTTACAAGACGACAGCTTCTCCTGTTCAACGGATGTTTTAATATTCTTTTTGTAACTTTTTAATGTAGAATTTTAGTATAAAAGTAAGTAGACTAGAGAGGTCTAGCGCCACTTCTTCCCGAGCTGATGATGCGAGGTCCCTATGCTGACGGAGAGGACGATGACTCTACATGACAACAGAAGACTCTAATTTTTCTACAGAGGACCGGTTCTGACTTAGGATCTGACATTTAGACAGAATAGGTAAATATGAGAGAAATGAAATTTGCATTTAATTGGCTTTTCTTGAAATTTTAGATAAATGAACAATCTGTTTGAATTCCTGTCTCGGGTGATTATTTCTGGTCATGTTTATTGATTTTATTGTGTATTCTTTGAAATGTATTTCTCTAGATCTTCAGCAACTAGCTGGTCGCATTGACCTCAAAGTACAGGCAGATTAGATAGAGCACATGTGGAAAGTGTTTTCTCCTTTACAGGACAAGGATAGTGTGATTTAGGGTGAATGTTGGTGTAATGGGCCCCACAAGCGTATGATGTGTGTATGCGTGTATGACTGTGAAATCATTCTGTCCGTGGAAGTAGAGGGGAATCGGAAGCTCTGATCTGCACCAGTTTCTTGGTAGCAGATTGATGGTTAGCTATTTTCTTGATCTAGCGGAATTGCGTATATATATATAGGCTTGTTGATTATTGATTGATATTTGTACTAACACTATATGTTGAAGTCGTGTTGAGTTCTATGTATTGTGAACGGCTTCTAGGATGTAGGAAGTCGGTGACAGTTCCGTAGTAGAGCAGAGGGAGTGTTGCTCTTGGAAAAAGGTGGGATTGTGGGCCCTGTATGCAGACAGGGAAAACGTGTGACAATTGAAGTTGCGCGTCGCATTGTCTGGGTTCGACAAGGTAGAATCGCCGTGTGTTGCCATTAGAAACGTTTTCTGTGTGAGAGAAGTGTATATGATAGCAAAGGTTATCTGTGAAACTCTGGTCTTAAGTCCCAGGGATCCGTAAGGTTTGCCGTTAAAGCTTACCGCTGGAGAAGTAATAGGTATTCTCAGAGCTTGTTAGAAGGACAGGGCAGAGGTAAGCACTGCTTTGTTAAAGTTTGAGATAATTCTGTAGTAGGACAGACTGTTTGCTGTTCTCGGGAAAGACAGAATTCTGCGTGAATGTACTACATTTTCTGGTGTGTAAGTGCGTGAATGAGGAGGCATTCTGGTTAATTGTGAAACTCTTAGGAGCATTCCAAAGGGAAACAGTTAATTGATGCTTGTTAGAAGGGTAAAGTAGAGGGGTGTGCTACTTTATCAACGGAAGTAACGATTCTGTAGTGGGGCAGAGGTAAGCGCTGTTCTCGGGAAAGGCAGAATTCTCGTGGGAAAGGTCTTTTGCTGTTCTGTGGCTAGCGAAGCAGACAATGGAGATGTTTGTATGTTGTAACTAACAGACACGTAGAAGTTGAAACAAAGTCTACCAAGTAGTCTTGTAAAGGAGGGGTAGACAGAAGAGGAAGAGACAGGAGTAGAAGCGACTGCAGCGGCTGCTGACGTCAGGAAGGCCGCGCTGTGATTGGACAGTGGGTTAGAACGGAGGAAGCGCAGAGATTGGTGTGCTAGTGTACGCCGCGCTAGGATTGGGAGACATACAGGGTGACGTTGACGCTCCAGGATTGGTGCGTTGGTGCGAGTCGCGCTAGGATTCGCGGACTGAGTCAGTGACGTAGACGCTCCAGGATTGGTGCGTTGGTGTGAGTCGCGCTGCAATTGGACAAAAGATCGTACAGTTGTAGGAAGAGTAAACAGCTTGGGGAAAATAAGAAAATGTATTACCATAATGAGGAAAAGAAAAAGAAATCCTTGTTCAGTAAGGTTAAGACCTGGTTCGACAAGGATAAGGATATCATAACTAGGGAAGGAGAGTTACTTCCTCCGACCAGAACCCCCGCATCCTTTATGGTTGCAAAATATGGGTATCATACCTGTATTTGGATAGACAACTGGGCGAAGTATACTAGAGAGGATGGGGTTTGGCTTTCCCGGAACATGGCTCATTTAATTTGGCTGTGTTAAGAAATTTACGAGAGAAAATGATGAATCTAGAGCCTCGGCCTAGGCCGACGCAATTCGAGGCATTGGTGGAATGGGAAGATGAAGTACATGAGCGAGAAAAGCAGAGGAGTGGACGTAACTACCGATATATGTTCGGTAGAAAATATGATCGCGAAACCCATCATGACAGAATGAGAAGGTGGCGAGATGCCAGTATGACTGAGGGGTTATATCCTGTAAGAACGGCAGAGGAATCAGGAGGGAGAAAATGTACAGAGAAAGCAGATAATGTAGAGACCAGAAGATATGGGGCAAATGAGTCTGATGATGATATCTTAGAGGACATGCTCTACAAAAGACCACCCCGTATAGAAGAGAACCAGAGGTAGGAACAGCAGTTAGCCCAATGAGAAACACTCTGCGGATTATAAAGACGGAGGCTACACCCCCTGAGCTGAAAAGTGGTTGTTCTCTGGCAGACAGAGAAAGAGAGAGAGAAAGAGAGAGAGAAAGAGAAAGAGAGATAGAGAGAGAAAGAGAGAAAGAGAGAGAGAGAGAGAAAGGAAAAGAGAGAGAGAGAGAGAGAGAGAGAAAGAGAGTTAGAGAAAGAGAGAGAGAGAGAAAGAGAGATAGAGAGAGAGAATGAACTTGAAAATGAAAAGACCAGAGAACTAGCAAGAACTACATCTGAACTAACAGAGAAAATCAGGGAACTGACTAAGAATCTTGAGGCTGTTACAGTGCCTGTGACAATAGGCCCGGTTATGCCGATTTTTGACAAGCAGAGGACGGGTGAAAATGGTTTGACAGTGCCATATGTGGGCAATAGGTTGATTGTACCTCCGGAACAGGCAGAAATGAGAGCGGGAGAAACACAGTGGAGAACAGGAGAAAATCAGTGGAGACATACTGTGTGTGGAGGGGAAATGAGTGTGCAGACTAACTCAAGTTTGAATTCTGGATGTATGGAAGGGAACAGAGGATCAATTTTGGAACCGCAGAGGGTGGCAGAACCAGGGGGTGTGGAAAAATCTGTGATAACTGCTGAAGATTTGAATGACTGGCTGAAAACATTACAGAAAAAGGAGAAAGAGTCACAGGGGATGGATGTAGCTAGGCTACGTATGGAAATGGAAGAGTTGATAGTAGGAACCATACCTACAGAAACACTGAAGAATTATCAGGAAGGGGAGAATCTCTTTTTATGTAAGAGCATCACATGGAGAGCAAAGAACATACACGACAGGTTGAAAGGAATAGCCAGTGAAGAGGGAATTGACATGGATAAGGTGAAAGCTTTACAGAAAACATACCGAGTGGATTTTTCAGACAAAGATACTGAGAATCTGAACAATGAAGGCCGAACAGGACAGATTAAGGAAATGATTACCTTGTTAAGAAAATGGGGAGATGTAGAAAGATGGAAAGACAGATGGTATCGAAAGCGAGAGGATGGATTGGATAGAACCTACTCAGCATTTCCCTTGACCGAAAAAGAGAAGGCAGTGACAGCTTACCCCATGAGAGAGATTCCAGGAGGAGGGTACGTACATGTCCCATGGACCAGACAGGATATTTTATCATTTACAAATGATTTCCCTCGATTAAGGGAAAAACCAGTGGAGTGGTACAGACAAGTTGACAGATTTGTAAAGCTGTCAAAAGTACTGTGGATTGACCTGAATAGTCTGTTTGATATAATTGTACCAGCAGACCTGTGGGCAGAATGTAAAATAGTCATAGACTGGCCCTCTAAAAAATACCCGAGAGATCAACAGGCAGGAGCTCCAGACCCGGAGTTCATGACGAAATACGAGCAGGTTATGGCCTTCTTGAAAAATAAAGTACCCCCCAAGGAGACAGATTGGGTTAAAATAGACCGAACACATCAGGAATTGAAAGAATCAGTCCATGCTTACTATGAAAGACTGATACTAGCTTTTAAGCAGTTCAGTGGAGATGAACACCTGGGTGACAAGGATCTGAGTCATTTTGTGTACAGATTTGTATATGGTTTCCGGCCTGAAATCAGTGAAATTATACGGCAGCATACCGTGGACTGGCAGAGTAAGAAGATTGATGAGATTTTGAGACATGCAAAATACTTCAGTGATGAGATTGAGGCAAAGCAGAGAAAACTGAAAGAAAAGGCAATGTGGGCACAAATGAAAGTTGCAGAAAGACAGGAAGCTCAGCTGGTTGAACTGGCAAATAACCCAGGAAATATACCTAGGTTTGGGCCAGGAAAGGGAAAAGGGAATATAGAAGAAGCAAAGAAAAAGTTCCCCTGCCACAACTGTGGAAAATTGGGGCATTGGAAATCCGAGTGTAAGAATCCACCGTCCACTAACGATGATAATTCATAATTGAATTCGCAGGTGCCAAGCGAGGGGTGTGGTCAGCATCGGCAACAGCAGAAGGCTGATAAGCAGCAGAATCAGGTGCCAAAACCACCCTTGCCACAGAGAAAAGGATCCCAGAAGTACAGTCAAGAATCGGGGTTCTACGATGAAGAGCAGGTAATCAAACCAAAACGCGCAAGCGCTGTATCTCAGTACTGGCTGAAAAATGTGGGAAGTGACTCTGAGGGAGACTTCTGACGATGCCGAAGAGAGGAGGAGGAGTGCGTACTTGGCGCAACTCTGGAAATAGACCAGGCAGGACCTTTTGTAGACGGGAAAATTAATGGTGAAAGCATCACTTTCCTAGTTGATACTGGGGCTACGAGATCAACTGTCAGGTCAGCTGATATAAAGAATCTTCCTCTCTCGGACGAAGCAATCCAAGTAGTTGGTGTGTCCAACACACAGATCAAAACATTACTTACTGAACCAGTAAAGGTTAGAATAGGGAAATTTTCAGACATGCACCGATTCGTGGTGTGTGACACCAGTCCAGTGAAGCTGTTAGGCAGAGATATGCTGTGCAAAATGAATTGCACTATTTTCTGTACTCCAGATGGAATAACCTTTGAGACACCTGAGTTGAAACAGACAGTGAAAGCAGCAGTTTGGGATTTTACTGGATAAGATGTGGGCCTGATGAGAAATGTAGATCAAGTAAAGATTACTGTAAAAGAGGGAGTGGTTTACCCAAACATACCGCAATACAGATTGACACCTGAGATAATTGAAGGGATAACACCCTTAATTGAGAAAATGATCCAGCAAGGGGTGTTAAGAGAAATATTGAGCAGCCCATGTAATTAACCGATAATGGGACTGAAGAAACCTAATGGAAAGTTCAGAATAGTACAAGATTTGAGAAAGATTAACAAGATTGTTGTGCCATGTTGTCCGATTGTGCCAAATCCATCAGTGATTTTGTATCAGATTCCTCGTGATGCAGAATGGTACACGGTAATTGATTTGTGTCATGCTTTCTTTTCAATCCCATTGCATCATGACAGCCAGCCGATATTTTCATTTAGATTTGGAGAACGGATTTTGGCATGGTGCCGAATCCCACAGGGATGTACAGAGAGCCCCTCAATATTTAATCAATTGCTAAAGAAATCTCTGGAAAGTCTGACAATGCCTGAAAATTCAGTCTTGGTCCAATATATTGATGACCTACTTGTGGCATCAAAAACACGTGAAGCTTGTGAAGTAGATACCATTGCATTGCTGAATCACTTGGCAGATGGAGGATTAAAGGTATCTCCAGCCAAATTGCAGTTCTGTTAATAAGAAGTCCAGTATCTGGGACACAATATTGAGAAAGGCCTGAGAAAAGTGACTATTGACAGAATCAAAATTATTAGGGGAATGAGAGCCCCAATGACACAAAGAGAGGTGATTATGTTCCTGGGAATGGTGGGATACTGTCGTCAGTGGATAAGTAATTTTTCCCTGATTGCCAAACCATTGATTAAATTGACCAAAAGTGAGGTGAAAGACCGATTAGAACTAAACCAAGAGGAAATGGCTGCATTCAGCGAGCTGAAAGACAGACTTTGTGAAGCTCCTGCCCTAGGGATGCCTGATTATGAAAAGGAATTTGAGCTGTACTGTAGTGAGAGAAATGGATGTGCACTTTCAGTGTTAATCCAGAAACACGGACGTCTGAGAAGGCCAATTGCCTATTTTTCAACAACTCTTGACCGAGTAGCTGTGGGTTTGCCAGGTTGCCTGAAAGCAGTAGCTGCTACTTGCAAAAGTTTGGAACAGAGTGAGGGAATCATAATGGGATACCCTGTACGGGTATTTGTACCTCATGATGTGGCAATCCTTTTAACAAGGAGCCGGACACAGTTCATGTCTCATAGTCGGCTGACTAAATATGAGAAAGTCATGCTTGGTGCAACCAATGTAAGTCTGGAGAGATGTGTGAATGTGAATCCAGCGACACTGTTACCTGATGCTGAATGTGTGGGAGTGAGAAATTATGTTGATCATGACTGCCTGAATGTACTTGATTACTGCACAAAACCAAGGCCAGACATAAGAGATCTGCCACTGCCTGAAAGTGATCATGTGTTGTTCGTGGATGGGTCTTGTCTGAGAACAGATGAAGGAGTGTTGAGTGCTGCATATGCTGTGTGCAAAGTCTCTGAAGTTGTGGAAGCATCACCCTTGAAAGGAGTTAAATCCGCTCAGGTGGCAGAACTGGTGGCACTGACAAAGGCATGCAAGATTGGGAGGAGTGTGAGAGTGACTGTGATGACTGACAGCCAGTATGGCTTCGGAGTTGTCCATGATTTTGGCCAGCTATGGCTACAAAGAGGTTTCCTGACCTCAAGTGGAACTCCCATAAAGAATGCTGAGGTGGTTGGAAAACTGTTACAGGCGATACAGCTGCCCAAAGAACTAGCAGTTGTAAAATGTGCTGCTCATGGTCATGGTGACGATTTTGTAACAGTTGGTAATAAGTTTGCCAATGACAAAGCACAATATTGTGCAAGGAACAATCACTCAATTAACAGGAGTAAGGAACGGGAAATGTCTTCTTGTTCATTAATGTTTACTAATGAAGTGGGGACATGGGAGGAATTAAAACAGCTGCGGGATGAGGCAGAAGATGATGAAATTAGGGATTGGGTGAAGGCAGGTTGTGCACCTAGAGAAAAGGATCATGTGTGGGTCTACAGGGATGGAAGACCAGTCATGCCTAACAGCATGTTATCAACAATGGCAAGGATGTATCATGGCCAAGGACACCTGGGGAGGGATGCTATGATAAGAGCCTTTAAGAAAAACTTGGTACAGTCCAAAGTTCAGACTGATAGCAGAAAGTCTCTGTCAGAGATGTCTGATATGTCAGCAATTCAATCATGGAAAGAAAACAGTGGTGAGCCTAGGAACAATAGGCAGAGAAGGAGGACCCTTCACAAGAATGCAGATAGATTTCATTGAAATGCCCCCAGTCAACAGGTTGAGGTATGTTTTGGTGGTGGTCTGTTTGTTCTCAAGGTGGGTGGAGGCGTACCCGACAAGAAGAAATAATGGGATAACAGTGGCCAAATTACTGTTAAGAGAGTTCATCCCAAGGTACGGGTTCCCAGTAACCATTGAATCAGACATAGGAGGACATTTTTATAATGAAATCATGAGTCTAATTTGTGAAGCATTGAGTGTACAGCAGAAGTTGCATTGTGCTTACAGACCAGAGGCTTCTGGGGTTGTTGAGCAGATGAATGGCACAATCAAAAACAGAATTGGCAAGATGTGCTTAGCCACAGGAATGAAATGGCCCGATGTCTTGCCTCTAGTCCTGATGACCATTAGGTCTACTCCAGACAGAACAACAGGTTTGAGTCCACATGAAATTATCATGGGACGTGCTATGAGGCATGCATATGTACCAGTGAACAAGCTGATGACTATAACTGATGACATGATTTTGGATTACTGCAAAGGCCTGGCTGACGCAGTTCATTCTGTGTTTCACCAGGTTGGAGAAGACGCCACCACACTTGAAAAGAAACCAGCCCATGATCTGAGCCCAGGGGACTGGGTAAGGATAAAAGTCCACAGAAGAAGAAATTGCCTGGTTCCAAGGTGGGGAAGGCCAAGACAAGTCATCTTGACCACAACGACTACTACGAAGTGCGCAGGTGTGAAGAATTGGATACATGCAAGCCACACACTGAGAGTTCCAAATCCAAGAGATGGTACTGGAAAAGAATACTTTGAAGAATCAGATTCCAGTGATGATGCAGACAGTGAGGCAGTAAGAAGGAAAAAGAATCATGAAAGTGGGGAAAGTGAGTCAAGAGAAGCTTTCATCCCACCAGAAGAAGTTCTGAAGAGAACAGTGCAAACTGCAGAAGCAAGCTCAGACTCAGAAGAATTGCCTGAGGTTCCAATTGACAGTGACCAACACAAAAAGAAAGAAAAAAAAGAAAAGAACATTCCAACAGAAGAGACACCTGAGTCACATGGAGGAATTGGGCAAGTTCCACCTAAGATAAATATTGAAGAAAAAGGGACAGACAAAGACAGAGAGGGACAGATTGCGGAAAAACCCCGAGGAGGTGTAGGGAACATCAACAACAAGCTAGGTGAAGGGACAAGCAGACAGCAAGAAGATTGCGTGTCGGAGACCCGAGGAGGGACAGAAGTTGGGAAATCTCAAGTGGTGGAAAAAGAGACTGTTGGAAAAAAGGAAGTTGTTAAAGAAAAGAAAGCTGTTAATGAACCAGTAGCCACTGAAACAGAGTCTGATGAAAGTGACAATGAGATACATGGAGGACGAGTTCTGAGAAAGAGAACTTGGCTTGGAGAAAGAAACAATAAAGAAGGAAAGCAAAAGAGAAATGCTAAAGGAGATCTTTGGCCAAATAAGATAAAGAGACTGAGGTACAGACTGACACGAGTTAACTCTTCAAGAGCTGAGCAGGTGAACGAAGTGTCGAGTCAAAACTCAACCAAAGAAGAAGAAACAAAAATACCTGAAAGGGAAAAAAGAATAAGAAAACCAAACGAGAGGTACAAGTCACCGGAATGGACGTATGTGGCAATGCCTGAAGAAGGTGAAGAGGCGGACAGCCAAGGAAGTCCAGAGGAGGCTTTACTGAAGGAGGTTGCAGAAGAAGAAGCTGTGGGAATCCTGAGAGTTATCTTGTCCGACATTGGAGAAGAGACAGATGTTCAGGACCTGATACAGTTTGATGATGATGAAGAGACAGTGAAAAGTGATGAAAACCCAAATTGAGTAAACCCAAGGAAAATCACTTGGAGAAGAGAAGAAGAAGTAGTACTAAAATGAGTAGAGTTTAATAATCTGGTGGGTATTTGCTGCCCTTAAAAGTTCAGTAAAGGAGTAGAAGAGGCTAAGTCAAAAGACACGGTCAAATTAACAAAATGGCTAACACTGAGAATAAAAGTAGATGTACCTTTCTGAAAAGATTGTGCAAAATGTGCTGCTGCTGTACAGGTTTATTAATTCTGCTTTGGAGCGTGCTTGCTCTACTGATTTCATTTAGAGTCACTATAGACACTTTAGAAGGTCATACTGAGAACAAGAATAATATAGGGAAGAGTCCGTTAAAAGTAGTTCCAACTAGAACTAGTAATGTACATATTCATAAAGATAGGTCAATTAACGATTTTTCTAGCAATGTTTTTTCTAAATTGTTGTATGAGTACGTAAAGACAATGGAAGTAAGGGATTGCTACGTTTGCATGCAATTACCTGCCTCTGTTTCGGAAGGAGTGACTTATCATCATCTTCCGGCTACGTATGGAATTTCCTGTAGTGTGTTGATTAGTATTTTTTATCAATTAGGGAAATTAGATTACAATATGTCTAATATAGATAATATTCTTGGGCAGTTGCCTATGAATAAAGAATTGAATCCTGCAAAGGATGCTAACACTTTAGGTGAGATTTTTCTAGAAACCAAAGAATTAACCTTAGACTATGTTTTTAGAAACAATTTAACTTGCAAATTGAAAGGAGAAGAGAAGAATTTTCTAGACATGGTTGAGAGAAGAAGGTTGAACATGCACAAGAAAGCAGAAGGGCATAAAATGAGTGACACAATGTGGGATATTGAGAAAGAAAAGGAGTTGAAAAATGGAGCCAGTCCAACTATGGCTATAGATGCCCCACAGAAAGGGAAACTGTGCATTACCAGGAAGAGATCCCAATATGATTATTATTTCATAGGGACTAGCGAGTGCCATGATACATACTTTATTGCAACCGGATGGGGATTTAGAGGAGGAGAAGATCCAGTTTTCCCGGGAGTGTATTATATTTGTGGGAACAAGGCTTATTACCGTTTGCCTGACCATTGGTTTGGTACATGTTATGTTGGCCTGGTCTTTCCAAAGATTTTGCACATGGATAGAGTAGATGTTGCTGAACATTCTAACACATTAACACGCTATAAAAGAGAAACATGGACAGAAATTGTAGGAGATATTTTTAGAGCTTTAATTCCAGCAGTGGGAATTTCTTTAAATGCATATGGCATTCGAAAGCTGTCAACAGTGGTAGATCGCTTGTCAACAAGCACCGCTGGAGGCTTTCTTTTGGTAAATACAGAAATGGTTGCTTTGCGCGCTATGGCGATGCAAAATCGACTTGCCCTTGACATTCTTTTGGCAAAAGAGGGTGGAATCTGTGGAATGCTGAAAGTTCAACATTGTTGCACTTACATTCCTGACGAAAGTAAAGATCTAAAAGTTTACATCAAAAATATTACTGATTTGCATGAATATTTAGTACCACTGGAAGCTGAAAGTATCTGGACTAAAATGGCTAACAAGATGATTGCTATTAAGAATTTTGTAGCTAAGATAGGTAGTACCATATTTGGTAAGATATTATTTCCATTAACTTGTGTAATAGTTGCATTATTGATCCTTAAATTAGGATGTATGTGTTGTAGATATAGAAGAAATAAAAAGAAAATCATAAAAGAAAATGTTAAAAAGAGACAAAAGAAATAAGAAAGAGATCCACAAGAAATAGAACTAGAAGAACTAAGAGAAAGCATGTATATAGAAACTAAAAAGGAAGATGAGATGGAAACTACGGTCTAAAAGCAAGAACAAGAAGACATTTCAAATTCTTCTAAAAGGGGAAACTAAATTGATTTTTGGGGTTTTTATTTTTGTGGTGATTATATATCACCAAAGGGGGGATTGATGGAGCAGGGTTTTTACTCTAAAACCGAATATCTGTTTCATTTTCGCATGTTATAACTAAAAGTATTACTGATTAATTATTAATGATTAAAAGTTTGTCGAATGATGACTAATCAATCTTATTAACAAGAGAATTACACGTGGGAATGCTATTGCATGGCTAAATAACAAGTGAACTAAGTTGGTGAGCAAACTGACAGAAAACGATGTTGCTTATGTGATGTTATGGTGTTTTGCGCTTCTAATTAATATGCATTAATGGCTTCTGATGTCGCAAATGGCTAGATAAATACACACACATAAGGGTATTAGCTAGGGAATAACACTGTTCAGTCATTTCTATGCAGTAATTATGTTTTGTGTTTCTTTGCTCTTAAGTTGACAATTGTGGCCTACTGAAAGATGCCCACCATCTGCAGCCTGCAGTCGAGTAGATGCAATAATGAAAAAGGCTTTGCACGGACTGCGACCCTGACTTCTGGTTGAACTGAAAAGCCATGAACATGACGACAAATCCAGGCTGGCAGCCAAAAAAAACCCTAGATGTGAAAATTTGTAGCAACTGAATAATCTGACTACATGAACTTTTGGTGGTCTCATAAGATGATACATTTTTTAATCCGAAAGGAACTTCCGTAGAAGTAACAAAATTATGGACATCTGACCTTTTATTCAGAAACTTAGAATTATCAATAATGGGAAAATTCTTGAATGTTACAAGACGACAGCTTCTCCTGTTCAACGGATGTTTTAATATTCTTTTTGTAACTTTTGATGTAGAATTTTAGTATAAAAGTAAGTAGACTAGAGAGGTCTAGCGCCACTTCTTCCCGAGCTGATGATGCGAGGTCCCTATGCTGACCGAGAGGACGATGACTCTACATGACAACAGAAGACTCTAATTTTTCTACAGAGGACCGGTTCTGACTTAGGATCTGACATTTAGACAGAATAGGTAAATATGAGAGAAATGAAATTTGCATTTAATTGGCTTTTCTTGAAATTTTAGATAAATGAACAATCTGTTTGAATTCCTGTCTCGGGTGATTATTTCTGGTCATGTTTATTGATTTTATTGTGTATTCTTTGAAATGTATTTCTCTAGATCTTCAGCAACTAGCTGGTCGCATTGACCTCAAAGTACAGGCAGATTAGATAGAGCACATGTGGAAAGTGTTTTCTCCTTTACAGGACACGGATAGTGTGATTTAGGGTGAATGTTGGTGTAATGGGCCCCACCAGCGTATGATGTGTGCATGCGTGTGTGACTGTGAAATCATTCCGTCCGTGGAAGTAGAGGGGATACGGAAGCTCTGATCTGCACCATCAGCGTCAAAGGGAAATGCATCGGTTCAGATCGGCGCAAAGTGCTCACTTTGTCAATTTTGATGGCTCTGCACAGCAGAAGCCAATTTTCAAGGGCCTAGGATGGATTGGCACCCCTTGGCTGGGCAGAACTCACAGATGGCAGAGTCCAGGAGCTCTTTCAGGGTTGAAGGAAGTCTTAGACGGCCATTAGACTTCAAAACGGGGTGAAGTCAGCAAACCCTTGGAGTCACTCTGGGTTCAAGTGAAATGGGTACAGTCCTTGTCCTCAGCAGGGCAGAGATCCGCAGGCAGCATGGCAACACAGCAAAGCAAAAAAAAACTGCTCTTCAAGAGCAGCAGTCAAGCAGAGTGGCAATCCTTGATCGTTGCTGGGTTGGAGAGAGCAGGCACAGGCTCCCAGTCTGTCAGGGAGCGCAAATTCACAGCATCAGGCCAATTCTGAAGCTGGTCTCATGCATGAGAGCAGCTTCAGGATTGGCCGCAGGGCAGTCTAGGAGCCTGAGCCTGCCAGCAGTGGAGAGGAGCAGAGGAGTGTGATGCTGGAGGACGACAGGTAAGTTTATTTTCTCCATTGTACCCCCTCTACCCCCCCCAAAGCCTCCCCAGCCCACCTCTTTTCCCTGACCCGAGCCACTCCTGTTTCTAATAGTTCCCCATTCACCAGTCTCCCTGTGGACTGGCTCTCCAGGACTGGTATACCTGTCACATGTGCTGATCCAGTGCTAGTTCAGTTGCCATCTCTCCGTTGACATGCACTCTGCTGACATGAAGGGATACCACACTCCCAACATAGGGGGATGTGTACAGGGAAGTGGAGGAGAGAGGTGTTAGCCTTCCTGGCTTAACCCCTCTTTCCTCCACTTCTAAAATGCAAGGCTGCACCATATTTCCAAGAACATGGTGCAGCCTTGCCTTTCCCCCTGTGATGGCGCTAAGTTTAGCACCAGAGAGCAAGGGTGTCTGTGTGCATGGGTGGATTGTTTATGAGTAGGAAGGTGTCCCTTCCTGCACATAAACAATCATAGAAATGCTATTCTGTGAAAGGGGGCCTTATGTACAAGACAGAGTTAAGCCACGTTAAGTGGCTTAACGCTGCCTTGTACATAAGGCGCAGCCCCTATCGCCCCCACAACGTCAATATAGGTGACGTTGTGGTGGCAATAGGGGCTTATACATATGCCCCATAGTGTCACCACGAACTCTCAAATATATTTCTACAGGAATCTTGGGGTTCTGCAACCTGGGCAGCACTGTTTCACATGCATTACACCTTCAGGAGTCTACGAATAAAACAGTCCTAACTGATACAAATTCACATTTCGGCGGAACATGTGTGAGTTCTAAAGGAGGGCTCCCATCACAGGTTCAGCCAAGCTTCAACTGCCTTTGTAGATTTTTTGTAGAATGACTTGGCATGAAGCCATGTTGGTCTGGATGTGTGAGTGTTTTTTGTGATTAATAATAGCTGTCAGGAGAATTAGAAGATAGATGTGTAGAAGGGAATTGTAAATGTCGTTTTTTTCATACAGAATGCAGTGCAAACAACAAGTGTTGTTAAATCAACAATTGCGATACAAAAATGCAGGTAAATGTGTTTCCTTGACGAAACCCAGAATACATTGGCATACAAGCCAACATCATATAAAAATAGGATGTTTATGTTCGCACACGCAGCTAAGTGCTCGCTCTGCAAGCCACAATAAATGGAGGCCTCCTTCACCAACCAGCTGTGCACAACCATCCGGTTCCTCAAATAACAGACTCTTTGAGCATCAGTGTGCATGTCTCAGATGCAGGGAGGGGGCTGAGCTTCACAAGTGCCTTCCTTAGATACTCGGCAGTAGAAATCTGTACAGTAGAAAGGCAACAGTTGAATAGATTTCATTAAATTGTGTACAATTTCATGCGGTGTGAGAAAGTAAAGGGTTGCAATTTTTCATATCTCCAATATAAACTGAAACTCAGCAGCAGATGCCTTCGTGAGATTTGATGAACTTAGCATGCATAATCACTTCATGATCAGTGTAATTCGGATGACATTACTGCGGTTCCCAGGTTCGACAAATACTGTTGATCTCAAAGTAGCACTAATGCCTCTGTCACCATTTTAAAATTCCTTTTTAATTACAACATTTTTGGATTTCTCTGAGATTTAGTTGCAGGTAATGGTGTTTTTCATTCATGAACTTGTTCGTGCAAGGTAAGTGTTTTCTAAGACAATGACAAGAAACAATATGGATTTAGCATGTCTGCAATACATGGCGGGGAAGGGCACCAATACTTCAAAGTTACTATACCACTGCACAGTAATGTAAATCCGTGGTTGGGCGACTTGCATCCTCTTTTGTTGTATAACACTATTACTGTACAGAAGCAGATATCCATGTATCCATAGTAGATCTATATATCCATAACAGATGTATATATATCCATAATAGAGGCTTTGACATCGAGCATGAGATACATCATGACAATGTGAATTAAAGTGTCCTAGAATGAGCGACTTTAGTCACAATTGTCATTCAGCTGTACAAACAAGTGTGCAATATGATGTTTTGGCTCGACTGTCTGGGTGACTTCCTCCCGAAGTGTAGCAACTGGGAGGGTCTATATGTTTCCTTTTGCTATTCAGTAACAAAGCACAAGGGTCTGCTGGACCACCACATTTTTCACGCCATGTGTGGCATATGGTGGCTACTGACCCATGTGGCAGTAGCAGAAATGCTGTTGTCAGATTATAGTATGACATGCATATTGTGTTCTAAACATCGCTCGCAAATATATTGCCCTACTGGGTAAAAGAAAATCTACACCCAATGGGAATTAAAAAAAAAAAAGTATTCAAGATACTGGTTTTTATATCAAACAATATTTCTGTATATGATATTCTGACATATAACTTTGCCCCTCAAATTGCGACTGGATTCTAGAGCAAGGCGCAGGCTTTAACTCCATTCTCGGGAGAATAATTTTCTGGCTCTTTTCTAGTGAAAACACCTTGGCCATCCATAAATGAAACCCTGCACATTCTCCTGCATGCATATACTATGTTATGTATTTGACTTTATGCGTGATGAGCATGGAGAATATATGTAGTATAAATTATCTATATTGCATGCAAATCAAGATTTTGGTTCTTTTCTTTCTGTCTGGCCATTCTAGCTTGCCTGTCACTGGCCACAAGGCCAGTCTCAGAGTCTGCACATCAGAGGCGCAATAGTATTCGCCACTATATGTCTTTTGATTGTAATATGCATGTAGCTTAGATATATTTTAGAATACAGCAACTAGCCAAAACGAGTTCCTCTACATAATATCTCTTCCAGCACGTCTGTGTTTTCAGTGAAAGCCAGTCCACATCCCAAGTAAATCTGTGGTTTTTCCTCTTTGTGCTTGGACAAAGACTGTCTGGAAATTAAAAGAC
Organism: Triturus cristatus; assembly: GCF_964204655.1. Classification (NCBI taxonomy): domain Eukaryota; kingdom Metazoa; phylum Chordata; class Amphibia; order Caudata; family Salamandridae; genus Triturus; species Triturus cristatus. Next base: position 705,426,924 of record NC_140584.1, on the reverse strand, counting down.
ACCACTCACGGAGTATGCCTTCCTTTCTTAGGAATGTACATCTTTACGATCAGTTACTGACTGCCCTTCTTTATGCAATTCCAGAATAAAGTACTTTGAGAGTGCTTTCCACTATAACTGGCTAAGGTTAAGGTAACTAAACATGGCACCGTAACTTAAATGGGCTTGGTCAAGGTTGTTTGCAATATTACAATAATATTTCACCCCCTTCCTTTTTTCTGGCCTGAAGAAGCGGAAGCTGCCTTTCAGTCTCTAAAAAAAAGTTTTACTTCGGCGGCCATACTCCTTCATGCCGATCCTACACAGCCCTTTTATGTGGAAACGGATGCATCAGATCAAGCAATTGGAGGAGTCCTATCCCAGAGGCGGTGAGCAGTCTAAATATTGAGTTTTAAATGTCGACCTACAAGTATATCGAGTTGTAAATATCGTAGGTAAAGAATATCGAAGTCAAGAATATCGATGGACAGAATATCGACCCCAAGGTAAGTATTATCGAAGTTAATAATATCGAAGTCATTAATATAGATGTAAGTAATATCGTAATCAAAAATTTCGATGTCAAGAATATCGATATTTTATTAGTGTAATGTATTTTAATATGTATTTTATTTGTATGTGAAAGATTACTGTAATGTATTTTAATACATTTAAAAATAAATGTTTAGAGATTAATAATTATTTAAAATATAATTTAGCGTTTTAGTATCAGAGCGGGTTGTGGGTTTATAGGGGAATAGGGTGGGAAGTAATTTATTTATAATTAATTAATTAATATGTATTGTTCAATTGGTATTTATGATTAATAATTGTTAATTAATTACTAATTGTTAATTAAATATATTAATTGATTAATTAATTGTTAATTAATTATTAATTGTAAATTAATTGTATTAATTGGTTAATTATATAAGTTATAATTAGTTTAATATTAATATTTCTTAATTGGTATTGTTAATTAATTAATTGTTAATTACTAATTAATTGGTGATTTAATTTTATTAAGTGATTAATTGATGCTTAAATTAATTATGTGAATTTTTATGTGTAGTGGGTTGTGGGTTTATAGGGGAATAGGGTGGGATGTAATTAAATTCAAATAATTACTGATAATTTCTAATTATTTGTAATTAATAATAATTATTTGTTAATTAATTATTAATTGGTAATTATTGTTATTAGTACGTTAAATATAGTAAATATAAATAATTTATTATTTCATGTTCTTTGTTGTTATTGCTAATTAATGTATTGTTAAATAATAATTAATTTGTGAATAATTGTAATTTGGTAGTTAATATGTATAAATTTGTAAATAATAAGTATATTAATTATAAAGAATGTATTATTAATTGTAAATAATAGATAAACTGATATTTAAATGTATTGTGTATTTTGTATGTGTAGTGTGTTGTGTGTTAAAGGGGGAATAGTGTGGGATGTAATTTAAAGTTATTTATATAAATATTTATTTTAAATAATTGGTATTTAATAATACATATTTTGTAAATTAATTATTAATATGCTATTTTTTTTATAACTAATTATTTAATTGGTTATTATGTTTATAGAATCCCTATGCTATCCAGTGCTTTCCCAACTGTTTTACTATCTGGAGTTGGAATAGTAATTTTTAACCCTACGCTATCCAGCGCTTTCCCTAGTGTTTCACTTACTGGAGTGGGAATAGTGATTTGTACCCCTACGCTATCCAGCGTTTTCACTACTGTTGCACTCTCTGGAGTGAGAATAGTAATTTTTACTCCTACGCTATCCAACGCTTTCCCTTCTGTTGGACTCACTGGAGTGGGAATAGTAATTTTTACCCTTACGCTATCCAACGCTTTCCCTACTATTGCACTCTCTGGAGTTGGAATAGTAATTTTTACCCCTACGCTATCCAACGCTTTCCCTACTGTTGCACTCTTTGGAGTTGGAATAATAATTTTTACCCCTACGCTATCCAGCGCTTTCCCTACTGTTTCACTTACTGGAGTGGGAATAGTAATTTGTACCCCTATGCTATCCAACGCTTTCCCTACTGTTGCACTCTCTGGAGTTGGAATAGTAATTTTTACCCCTACGCTATCCAGCGCTTTTCCTACTGTTGCACTCTCTGGAGTTGGAATAGTAATTTTTACCCCTACGCTATCCAGCGCTTTCCCTACTGTTTCACTTACTGGAGTGGGAATAGTAATTTTTACCCCTACGCTATCCTGCGCTTTTCCTACTGTTTCACTTACTGGAGTGGGAATGGTAATTTGTACCCCTACGCTATCCAGCGTTTTCACTACTGTTGCACTCTCTGGAGTGGGAATAGTAAATTTTACCCCTACGCTATCCAACGCTTTCCCTACTGTTGGATTCACTGGAGTGGTAATAGTAATTTTTACTCCTACGCTATCCAACGTTTTCTCTACTATTGCACTCTCTGGAGTTGGAATAGTAATTCTTTTCCCTACGCTATCCAACACTTTCCCTACTGTTGCACTCTCTGGAGTGGGAATAGTAATTTTTACCCTTACGCTATCCAACGCTTTCCCTACTATTGCACTCTCTGGAGTTGGAATAGTAATTTTTACCCCTACGCTATCCAACGCTTTCCCTACTGTTGCACTCTTTGGAGTTGGAATAGTAATTTTTACCCCTACGCTATCCAGCGCTTTCCCTACTGTTTAACTTACTGGAGTGGGAATAGTAATTTGTACCCCTACGCTATCCAACGCTTTCCCTACTGTTGCACTCTCTGGAGTTGGAATAGTAATTTTTACCCCTACGCTATCCAGCGCTTTCCCTACTGTTGCACTCTTTGGAGTTGGAGTAGTAATTTTTACCCCTACGCTATCCAACGTTTTCCCTACTGTTGCACTCTCTGGAGTGGGAATAGTAATTTTTACCTTTACGCTATCCAACGCTTTCCCTACTATTGCACTCTCTGGAGTTGGAATAGTAATTTTTACCCTACGCTATCCAACTCTTTCCCTACTGTTGCACTCTTTGGAGTTGGAATAGTAATTTTTACCCCTACGCTATCCAGCGCTTTCCCTACTGTTTCACTTACTGGAGTGGGAATAGTAATTTGTACCCCTACGCTATCCAACGCTTTCCCTACTGTTGCACTCTCTGGAGTTGGAATAGTAATTTTTACCCCTACGCTATCCAGCGCTTTCCCTACTGTTGCACTCTTTGGAGTTGGAATAGTAATTTTTACCCCTACGCTATCCAACGTTTTCCCTACTGTTGCACTCTCTGGAGTGGGAATAGTAATTTTTACCTTTACGCTATCCAACGCTTTCCCTACTATTGCACTCTTTGGAGTTGGAATAGTAATTTTTACCCCTACGGTATCCAACATTTTCCTTATTGTTGTTTTTGTTGGAGTTGGACTAGTAGTTTTATTGTGTCTGATATTTCATATGGTTTGTATTTTTTTTCCTATTGTAATATATCATTAATAATAAACGTTAATCACATTAAAAATATTGATTATTATTTGCTATATGTAATTATTAAATATTTATTAATGTTATTATTTTATGTGTATAGATGTATTGGTAATTTTTAAAAACATTTAATAATTTATACGTTACAGAAATTATTAGTAAAATTAATTTTTCAGTAAGTATATATATTATATATTATATGTACATGTTTAATTAAGGTTTTATTAAATTATATATATTAATTATAAATTTTAAATATTATACAATATATTTAATTATGTTTATTTAATTTCTAAGTATAATTTGGTTTATTTTACATATATTTTTAAAGTAAAAGAAAAACGATATTTTTAATAACGATATTTTTGACATCGATATTTAATTTTCGATATTTTTGTACTTACCATGTTGTAGATAGGATGTCGATATTCTTGACATCGATATTTTTGTTGCGATATATTTGTAGGTCGATATTCTGTCTGTCGAAATTATGTCATACAACCCCCAGAGGCATAGGAAGACCAGTCAACTGCACCCAGTTCCGCCCGAGATCAACTGCACGATCACTAAGGAGCTGTTAGCTATTAAAGACACCTTTAAGGAGTGGAGACATTACGTAATGGGACCCAGACATACCGTGACAGTGTATACAGACCGCAAGAACCTGCAATTCCTAAAATCGGCAAGAACTCTAACGCCGCATCAGCTCAGATGGTCTTTATATTTTGCAGATTACAACTTTGTGATCACCTATCGTCCTGGAAGCAAAAACGGCAAGGCAGACACCTTATCCAGAATGGATATGGAAGAACAAAAGATGGTTATAGATGACCAAAAAATCATCCCAGAATCGAAGATCGTGGGGGCCTCTACCTGTGAAACTCTTGAAGAGAAGATTAAGGGTGGGCGTAGTGGGCGTAGTGGGGCTACGTGAAGCAGCACGTAGTGTGCCCAAATCTACGCACACTACGCGCTTCGCGTAGCCCCACTACGTGCCACCCACCTCCCGCCGCCCTTCTTTTAAATAATATCAGCAATATAAAATAAATTAAAGTAAGTCGACTTACCGTAAGCGCGGCGTCTCCGGGGCTCCCTCTTCTTCGTTTCTAATTTCTTCTGACAAATGCGCATGCGCGGACGCCCGCGCATGCGCATTTCTCGCGAGAAATGCGCATGCGCGGGTGTCCGCGCATGCGCATTTGCCAGAAGAAATTAGAAACAGAAAGAGGGAGCCCCGGAGACGCCGCGCTTACGGTAAGTCGACTTACTTTAATTTATTTTTCATTGCTTATATTATTAAAAGGAGGGCAGGCGGGAGGTGGGTTGCGGGTGGCAAGCAGCTACGCTTCGCCCTCGGCGTGTGCGTAGCGCTGCCCTGCTTCGCCTACTTCGGAAAGTGCGAAGCAGGCAGCGCTACGTACACTACGTGGGCGAAGCGTAGTGCTACGCCCGGGGTTAGAGAAGATAAGAAAGTCTCTTACTCCAGAAGAACTTCAATAGTTGTGTTTTATCCTGGTTCCGCTCCGATTTGGCAAAGTCATCTCAGTAATTAGGGTTTCCATCAATTTCCCCATTTCTGGCTGTTCTTTTTGTTTTTGTGCCTTTGGTAGTGGTTGTTGGGCTATGTCACTCAGATCCGTCTGAGGGGTTACCGCCTGTAAAGGTATTTCTTCCTCCAGCCCCTCCAGGGAAAATATTTGAAACCTGTTGCTGACAGCGAGCTCTTCTCCTGTGAGGCCTTTATTGCTCATCTGCATCTCTGCACCTACCTTGGGCCTAGGCTTCAGGTCTACCTGAGTTTCATTAGCTGGTGTGCTTGTTAAGTCTTGCTAAGCTTGTACCTTAAAAAAGGAGCGCCAGAGGGTGTAATTTTTAATCTTGTACCTGCTTGTTTACCTCGTATGGCCCGAGGTGGTGCTGTGGGTAGAAATGATGTCCCAGTTTTGCCCAGAGTCTTGAATTTTCATTTGCTTAATTAATGTAGGCACTATAATTGGGCTTTTTCTGGCGCTTTCTGCTGTAGGATTATTAGACACAAACTTCCTATTCCCTAAACAGTAACTACTTCCCCACTTCCCAGTGCAGCCCTTGTTAGTCTCCCCTATAGGTGTATTGCCTCTTCTTTTCTTCTCTTTATTATCCTTGGAGTTACTGGATGTAGCAGAGGGGACCTGAACATTTTTTATGCCCCCCGCCCAGTCACTTACCGGCGTCATGCATGTGGCAAACGGCTCTTGCATTCCTCCCCCACGGCAGACCGTTGAAATCCCCATATCCGTCTCACAGCTCTCACAAGTCATACGACCTCGGAAGAACCCCGATTGGAAACCCTGGCAGCCGCCCACCGACTCCAGTGTAGTTCTGAGGCTGCCTGTGTCCACACGCCGACGCCACAAACTTTCCGCGTCGGAAAGATTCCTCGACTCCCACAATTCGGAACCGCCCTCCCCCAATCTCGCATGGGTGAAACTCCCAGAGCTCTGGCAACTTTCTATCTAAGCATACTACTCAAAGTTTTGCCTTTACATCTACAGGGGAATGCGGTCCTACTTCTACCTGCCTGCCTAGAGATCTTCAGGTGCTCCCGACCGGACTTCCTGGCCTGCCGCCATGTTTCCCGGGGATTGTATTGAAGAGGGTGCTAAGAAATTAATATGCATACTGTTACCTATATGAAGCTTGGCAACAATGAACTATTGCTGCTGTATGATAATCGGCTGGGGTAGTAAAAATTTAATTCAAGAGGTCCTTTTTGTCATTTGCCAGTTTCTTTTACACTGTAAATAAAGTCAACTAGTGAGAAATAAGAGGTGAACTGCTCAGAGCAGTAGGACCACAAAGCAAGAGGTGTGTACTTTCATTACATTTTTCTTTCCTTCTTGTGCATTATTTATTTTCCATTTTTGGACTGTGTCCAGGAGATCTTGTGTTTCTTTGGAAGTTAGTGTGAGGACTGCTGAGCATTGACATCTGTAAGGAATGTGGACCTATGTTTGTGTGAAAATAATGCAGGCCCATTAACTCTTGTGGGGAATTTGTGAATGACCTAAGCTAATCTTTGCTTGCGTTCTTTGCAGCTGTTGTCTTGCATGCATTGTTCTGAGGCGTTTTCCAACTTGTAATTAAGGAACAAGCACCTTTAAATGTAGGACAGCATCATGGGGACAACAATGAGTGGAAGCCAGATAAGGCGAGGCATGCTCTCAAAATGGCAGGAACAGGGTTAGGGCTCTGGATGACTTGTCTTGGGTCCTGAGTTGGAACAGCAGGAGCAGTCATTCTAGAAAGTTCTTTGAGATAGGAGCCACAATTACACTGTACAGTGGCCAAAGCAGTATTAGTGCTGCAAAAGTATTTTTTTCTAATTTCCACTGAAAAACGAATATTTCTGATGGTGGGGTTTTATCGGATAATATTGTTTTAACAGAAAAAAAGAAACCTTATATAAGGCATAATCCTGCAAAAGTGAATCTTCTTCAGTTTGATTGTCGATTTTCACTGACTTTCCAAGCCCTGACATATATACACTAATAGTGCGTGAAAAATATGTCTGTTAGAAATTGGATTTCTGGATGACAGAGGTATGCACCATGTCCAAGCAGGAACCAAAACCCTAGTCAGGGTAAGCCACAAACACACTCTAAATTATCCTGTGCTCACTCTCTGGTAGATTGGAACAGAGCAGGAAGGCTTAACTTAAAAGGTAATGTGTAAAGTATGTTTGCACACTTCAAACAGTAACACAGTGAAAACACCACAAAAAGACTGTACCACAGGTTAGAAAAATAGAACTACATTTTATAAATAAAACGAGAAAAATACGACAAAAATCCAACAAGCAGAAGAAGTCAGTATATTACGTTTATAAGAATAAATATAAAATAGCGCTTAGAAGCAATAAGTGCTTAAATGGGATATCTGGTCTCGCTGGACCGGGACAAAGTCAAATGTCCAGGCTGACTGCGATGAAGTGAGTTCCAGATACTAGGACCCAATTGGGCCCGCTGAACCGAAGTACCTTGATCCAGGATGCGTCATCGCAGAAAGAAGATGCGAGGTGCAGCCAACGTGATACTTTGATGTTGTGCCACACAGTGGCGGAGATGCATTGAGATTCTCCTTGCATCAGTTCTGAGCGCAAGGTGCTGGTTTACGAAGACGATGCACAGCTACTGCTCCTGCAGAGGGTAGGTAATTGATTCCAAAGGCAATGTTCTGGGTCTGAGTGCAATACTCAAGTCCATGCTTCGACGAGGATGCTCAGGCTCTGATCCATACAAAGGCAAAGATGCACAGGTTCCAATCCACACAAAGGCAAAGGTACGTCGGTTCCAATGAGGATGCATGGGTTCCGGTTGTAGAAGCACCTTAGGACTCACTTCCAAGGGCCCAGGACTGGGGTCAAACCAGTTGGCAAGGCAGATTCACAGCTTGTAGAATCCAGATACTGATACAGGTAGTTGACGTCTTTCAAATACCTGAGACTTAGAACAGGAGGGAAGCCAACAAGCTCTTGTAGTCAGTCTGGGCTCAATGATACAGGTCCAGTCCTTCTCACCCAATCAGGAGAACAGAAGGCAGCAGGGCAGCTCAGCAAGGCAATACTACAGCAAGGCAGAAGTCCAGCAAAGCAGCAGTCCAGCAGAGTGGCAGTCCTTTCAGCAGCAAAGCAGCTTGTCTTCCTGGCAGAGTAGTCACAAGTCCAGAAGTGTACTGAAGTCATGGTGTCAGAGGTCCAGTACTTATACCCAGTTGTGGCTTTGAAGTGGGGGAGACTTCAAAGAAAGCTTTGAAGTGTACAGAGGTCAGCCTGTTCAGGTGTAAGTGTGAGGCTGTGCCCTGTCAGGATGAGCAATCAAGGCCCATCAAGTCTAACCTAAGCTCCCTTTGTGTGTGGCTGTCCATGGGAACTACACAAAGCACAGCTGTCGCTTACCTCAGACTGATCAGAGACAGGCAGCAGACAAAAAATGTCTAAAGTGAGAAAATGTCAACTTTCAAAAAGTGCTACAGCAACAAATGATGGCAAATCAAGCATTCACCCCCAGTCAAGTGATTTGGGATAAATCCATTGTTCTTCTGCTCACTAAGCCACCCCAGTTTGTAGCCAATCATATGTAAATCAGTCTTGACCTTGCTCCTCATGGGAACAGTCCAGCCCGAACTGCCAAACTGGTTCCTCACTGGACCAAGAGCAAGCATCCTGGGACCGGTTTTGGGTTTCACACCTCATCAGTCAGGCTAGCATGAATCCAGTGGCAGGGCAAGCAGGGGGCCCACTTCTGGGCATAACCATCCCACTTAGGGTGAGAGGTGTTACAGCAACAAATGATGGATGGAATGCTGAGTAAATCAAACATTCACCCCCAGTCAATGGATATGGGTTAAATCCATCGCTCTTTTGCTCACTATGCCACCCCAGTTTGGACCCCACCATATGCAAATCAGTCTTGACCCTGCTCCTTATGGGAACAGTCCTGCCTGAACTGCCAGGCCAGGTCCTTCCTGGACTAGAAACAAGCATCCTGAAAGACTAATTTCCATGTTATCACCCCTCATAAGCAAAGCTAACCAGAATCCAGTGGCATAGCGTTCAAGGGACCTATATCTGGGCATACCCTTGGCCACTTAGGGTGAACATAGCAAACACTACAAGATGATGGACGGTGTACTGACACTTTTAAACCTCTCAACGCCATTCAAGAGAACTGGGTTTAATCCATCATTCTTTTGCTCACTATGACACCACAATTTGGACCCATCCATCTGGAAATCAGACTTGACCTTGCTCCTCATTGGAACAGTCCAGTCTGAATTGCAAGGCCAGGTCTTCCCTGGACTGTAAACAAGCAACCTGGGACCGGTGTTGGGGTATCACCCCTCATCAGCCAAGTCAGCTTGAATCCAGTGGCAGAGGGAGCAAGGGACCCACGTCTGGGCATGCAGACCTCCCTTTGGCCCCCTCACTCAGTCGATCTGATGTTAAATCAAAGGTATTGAGATATTTGGCAGTGCCCAACCTGTCAATGAGCTCATCAGCTCAGGGTATGGGCTGTGAATCAGTCTTTGTGATGGAGTTGAGTTCTCTGGAGTCCACGCTGAACAGGAGTTTTGGTGTGGTGCCCAGTGGGGCAGTCTTTGGTGCAAATACCATAAGACTGGACCAAGGACTATTAGAAGGCTCAATCACCCCAAACACTAACAATTTAGAGACTTCCTCCTTGATGCCAGCACTCACCCTCTAAATGTTGTTCTTTACAGAGGGGCTGTCCCCAGAGTCAGCATCATGGATGCACAGATGTGTGAGTTCATGGGTGAATGAGAACAGAGAGGCAAACTGCGCCAGCAACTAACAACAGTCCCTCTTCTTTTTTGGGTCTGGGTAGAGGAAAGGTTCACACCTTCCACTGACCCATCATTTTCCAGTGCAGGGAGGAGGTAAGGTTCACTCTTCTCTTCCACTCCATCATCTATCACAAAGAGCATGCTCCATTTGACCTTTCAAAGTGAGGCTTTAATCTGTTGACAGGGATGACCCTTAGGGGGCTACTAGGGATCTAAAGATTTACCAAGTAGGTTGTCTCCCCCTTATGCTTCTTCACTTCGTTTGGGCCAGTTCAGCGGACTTGAGATCTACTGGTTTCATGACCCACACCTTCTGGCCAGGGTGAAACTCTTCTAGTGTGGTCTGCTGGTAGTAGCAGAGTTTCACAACTTCATGACTGACCTCTAGATTACCTTTCACCTTTTTTCAGAAGCGGTTCATCTGGTTGCAGAGGTCCAGCATGTAGTTGACCTCCTCCTTGGGGTGGTTCCTGGGAGATTGCTCCCACCCCTTCCTAACAAGGCTCAGAGGTCCCCTAACAGGATGTCTGTAGTGAATTTGAAGGAGGGAACCCTACTCCTTTCTGCTGCACATTCTGTAGGCAAAGAGAAGGCATGGTGTTAGATCTGTCATCCTTTGATGGGTCTTTTCCCTGATTTGCCTTTTGCCTCCACTGTGGCTGATTCATTTTGTTGGCCTTAGGACTCTGAGCACTTTACTACTGCTAACCAGTGCTAAAGTGCATATGTTTCTCCCCTAAACATGATGACATTGGGTTTTACCTAATTGCCAAATGTGATGTCCTGGTAAGTCCATTATATAGTGATATGCCATATATGCAGGACCTGTACTTCAAATGCAACTAGTGGGCCCGCAGCACTAATTGTACCTCCCACATAAGTAGCTTTCCAAACCTGTCTCAGGCCTGCCACTGCAGTGCCTGGGTGTGCGCAGTTTACTGCCACTACCACTTGACATTTAAAACTAATTGCCAAGCCTCAAACTCCCCTTATTATGTACACGTCACCCCTAAGGTAGGCCCTAAGTAACCCCAATGGCAGGGTGCTGTGTAGGTAAAGGTTTTACATGTCCTGGTAGGGACAAACAGCTAAATTATTTTTTCACTACTGTGAAGCCTCCTCTTCTCAAGGGCTAGCATTGGGAAATTGTTCAAGATTTTTTAAGCTGTTATTCCTGATCAGAAAGGAGAAGCTTAATCATGTTTTATATCTTTGGAATAGTGATGATAAATACTCTTTAATGGTTAAGTTGGATTTAAAATTACTATTTTTTAAATGCCACTATTAGAAAGAGGGCATTTCTTTGCTCTTGCTTCTCTATGTGCCTGACAGCATGTCTCCAATACATGTCTGGAGTGGGTGACAGCTACACTATGTGCATTCCCTCTAGACAGCTACAACAAAGGAAGGATAGGTGTGTATGAGTACCCATCTACATACATCTGCATTCTAGTGGCTTTGCCTGGGCAGGAAGGAAGGGATGCTCTAACACTTCATTTGAATAGGCTGTGTCCTGTCCCCACACAAAGGACTGATTACTCCCCACAAATAGCCTGGCAGACAAGACTGTGTTGAAAGGGATCCTTGGACACTTCAGAGAGCTTCTTTTAAGTCACCCTCCACATTAAAGGCACTTTTGGGTATAAGTACCGGGTCTCTGACCCCCTAAAATCAGACACTTCTGGATCTTCACCTGAACCTCTGTCAGAATGACTACTGTGCTGCTTAAAAGACTCATCTTCGTACTTCAGACTTGGAAGCCTGATTTTCTCTTGAGTTACTCTGCTCTCTACTGCTCTCTGACTCTGCTGAAGGATAGCTGGGCTCTAACTTCCCTCCACGTGGTCTCCAAGGACTTGTTGGCTTGCCTCCTGTTGCTTGAGTCACTACCCCTGCTCCTGTGCCTGGCTCACTGGAAGCAGCCCAGATACTTGCAAGATCGATTTCGATGCATCGCTTGTCTGTGTGTGACCGAACTGAAGCATCTACCCGGGTGCGGGAGTAAATTCGGTGCATCATATCCGAACCAGCATTTTGCCTCCAGAGATCGATGCATCACACAGCATATTACTGCTGCTTCAGCTTGGTGAGATCGATGCATGACCTCAACTGCCTGGCAGAATCTGTTGCATCACTCGATACCTCTCAGCTTCGGCATCCGTCTTCGGAATTGGTAGATCGCCTTCACTAACCCTGGGCGTAGGATTAGGCTACGCTCGTGTAGTTTGCGTAGTATGCGCAACTACACGCTTCGCGGATTGCACATGGCACAGTGAAAAAACGCGTAGTGTAGTGGGCATTTTTTGCTTGCTCATGGCCCTCAACGTCAAGTTGGCGACCGCGAGCAAGCAAAATAACTTCCCAGCGAGACTTTTTCCTCGTTCGCGATCAGCAACATCAAGTTGCCGATCATAAGCGTGGATAATAAACCTCCTGGCGAGATTCTCAGTGCGGGGAGGTCAGGTTTCTCATTGCGAGTGCTCGCGTATATTTGCGACCGCTCGCGATGAAAATCTACCAGTGCACATTGAGAAAGCTGCCACTCGAGTACAAATCTACTCGAGTGGCAGAAAACGACCGTCTGCACTGTGCAAGATGCCGTTTGCAATGATTGCACAGTGCGGACAAGCATCCGGCACTGTGCAATCAGTGCGAACAGCATTTTGCACAGTGCACTACACAGTTTGCGTAGCTACGGGTACCTTGTATAGTGCGAAGTGCACTTCGCATAGCTACGCGTAGCGCTACTACGCGAACTACGCCCAGGGTTAGCCTTCACTGCTTTGAGAAGATCAATGTAGCTTGTTGTTTGTGGCTAGGAATGGTACTAGGTTCACCGGGACCCACTCCAAAGAAGGCAGCTCTGGCCAATAAGCCAGATCTCCTTCCGAGACCGGCCTTGTGTAACCCTTTAATGAAGATACGATGGTTGAAGTGCTGCTGAAAATGAGTGTGACGCCCATCTCACATGCTACCCTGCTGACACCTGTGATCTAACGTCACTTATCTCTTACCTGCCTGGGCTCTCCGAACTTCCTTTTCACACTACTGTAAAATAGTGCTTAGAAGCAGTAAGCAATTATGTGGTTTATCTAGACACACCAAACCGGAACAAAGTAAAATCTTCTAACCAACCATGATGGAGCATGGGCAGGATACAGGTACCAATCAGTCCCACTGAACAAAAGTGCCTTGATCTAGGCTGCATCCTCTTCAAAGAAGAAGCAGAGTGCAGCCGAAGCAATGCATCGGTGTGGATCCACACAGTGGATTTCCTCCATGCAACAGCAGTGATCCATCAGTTCCAAGTGTGATGCACTGCTACTGCTCCTGCAGCAGAGGTTGTGACGATTCCGAGTGTAATGCACTGGTTTCAAGTGCAATGCGTTGGTCCTGATCCATGCCCTACTCTACTTTCAGTTTGTTTAATAATTCAGCTCACAAAATAGTTACAGAATTATATATACCAAAAGTTACCTGTAAAAACCTCTTCAAAAGACTCACGTCACATGTGGCTATTTTTGTATCGTAAGTTTATTGGAGATGATGAGACGAGAGGTCTTTCATTGGAAAGCCTGGGCCAACTGTTGCTGTATGGAGTCTGGACCCCATAGTTCCACATACCAGATTCCATCCAACCTCATTAGCCAGGATACAACACATCTCCCATTGTTATCAATATTGACCAATAATAAACACAAACATAAAGAATTGCAAACTATGGGGTCTATTATGATGTAGGGCGGATCGCCACCACCCGCATGGCGGTGTCGATCTGCCCCACATCATACCCCGCCCGCCTCCCATTCCCCCCACCATATTATGATGGCGGCCAGACCGCAGCAGACAGAAAGACCGTCCGCCATTTTTCCGCCCAGTCGGCAAGTCGACCGGGTGGAAAAGGGTTGCATATGGTGGCGGTGTCTGCTAGACACCACAAGCCAAATTAGGATGCCAGCGGGAAGCAGCCTTATGCGGATTCTTGAGTTGGGGGCCCATTGCGGGCCCCCTAGATGTTGGGTGGGTGGTGGGACACATGGGGGTACCTTTGGTACCCCCCTGAATTTGCATGGACAATGTGGCAAGCAACGCGCGTGCCTACCACATTGTGCATGCAAATGCACAAAGTGCAGCCACAGCATTGTGGCGGGCGGTGCTGTGAGCACCGCCCGCCACAATGCTGGGATGCCACCACCTCCGTAGTGGTGGCATCCTAATTGCTGGTGTGGGACCCCGCACCACTGGCAGCCGGTACCAGCACCTCTAGGGTGGCGGGCGGACTAAAGTCCGCCCGCCATCCTAATAGGCCCCTAAATGTCAAAACCAATGTAGAAACTGCAGAGTTACATAAGCAATACCTATGGTGATATAGTTGAACAGAATAAATATAATGAAATTGCATACTTGCAATTGATAGCACTAGTGTGGGATATATTTTCAAGCCCCCTATGTAAAGTATCTCCATTTCAACGTACATCTGAATCACAGCTGGATTCTGAAGCACTGTCATTACCATTACTTTCTTTAGGCCACAAACATTTTGGTACCCTAAAAACCTTATACATACTCCACACATTCCCATTAGTGAGTTCCAATCCCTCACGTTCCACCCCGATTATTTTCATGGGAATCGAAAACTTAGATTCTCCCAATCTAACCAACTTTCCTTTTTTTACATCACCCATTCACCAACCTTGAATTGTTGTAAATGACACTTTTGTACACATTTGGACTTTGTCATTAGTCATCCATTTATGATCAGTCCCACTCACCAAACCATCATCTACTTTTGTCCTCATATCCGTCATCCACATCAAGTTTAAATTACACACTGCTTATCTACCTCTCATTTTTTCAAATAACAATCTCCCAAGGATTTGGGTGTGACCCGTAATTCCATAATAAGTCTTTAAGAGCTTGATGACAGTTTTTTTCCATTGGCAAGTGCCAACTGTAGCCCTTCCTTCAAGACCCTTATCCATCTTTCTATGAGGAGATTACTTTGTGGGTAGTACACAGAAGTACATATGGAACTAATACCATGTTTTTCCAAAAAGTCTTTCATTTCCGAGGATCTCAACTGTACACCGTTGTTTGTGATCAAACACATAGGAAAACCTTCCTTGTCGAATGCTTCCTTAAGCAACTGTATCACTGCATGTGAATCAACCTGACAAACCAATTTAACCTTTGGCCATTGTAGCCATTGAGATAACTGATCAATAAGAACAATGGCAAAAAGGTATAGGACCGGCAATGTCAAGAGAAACCCTTTCCCATACCCATTCAGGTCTAGAAATTGGGGCTTTCTCATAGTTGATTTGCATTTGCGTTTGGTCACTGACTGCACATTCAATGCATGATCTAACTTTGGCTTCTGCACATTCAATGCATGATCTAACTTTGGCTTCAATACATCTATCAATGGCCGGCCACCAAACCTCACTGTGAATTCTTCTTTTCATGCTACTCGTGCCAGGATGACCTTCATGAGCCATGTCTAACACAACTTGCCTTAAGCTCCGCTGTATCACTAACTGTTCTCCACAAAACAAAGATCATCTAATTCTGATAACTCATTTGCAATGTCAACTTATGGTAACAAATCTGCGTTCAAAAACCTCTTTTCCAGCCATTTTGACTTATTATATTTTATAACCTCCTGAAATTCCTCCTCATGGTTGCATTCATACTTCCATTGATCTTGTTTAATGCAGCCACTTGACAACTCACAGATGGACACATCTCTCTCCAAATTATCACTGATAATACCCATGTCCCCATCCAACTTTACCGTTAACCTGGACAAACAATTTGCTTAAATGTGTCTGGCACCAGGAAGGTAATCAATATTGAATGAAACTCCTGACATTTGTATTGACAACTGGCAATTCCAGGCGTATCCTTTCCACAACCTTTAGTGGTAAATACTTCCACCAATGGACAGTGATCTGATCTTACTTTAAATTGAGTACAATGTACATATTTTCAGAAATACTCAATTCCGTACCAACAAGCCAACTTTTCCTTTTCTAGAGTGGAATACTTGATTTCCGCATCTCTTGATGGTCTTGAGGCAAACGCAATTGTGATTAACTTGCCCTCATGGTTTTGCATTAGAACAGCACCAATACCAACAGTACTGGCATCTGTAACAATAATTAAGTTGTACAGAGCGTCAAAGGTTGCCAATGCATTAGCCAAGGACATTTCTTTCTTTAATGTGACAAATTCAGAAGAACATTCTTCATTCCAAATTTAAAAAAAATGTAATCAGACCTCTCATGTTTTATCTGCAAGTAATGGAATCAACTTGACATAATATTCCACTATGCCAAGCAATGATCTAAGCTGTTCTTTTTTGAGGGTCTGGAGCGTCCTCTACTGCCTTAATCAAGCTCAGTTTTGGCAAAACACCATGTTTGCCAATGTTGTGACCCAAATAGTCTACAGATTCAACTTAATATTTACATTTTTCCTTGGTTAAGGCCATGCCATGACTTTGTAATATACTCAGGACCTTATATAGAGTTTCTGCATGATCTTGCTTAGAGTTACCAAAATGAATATGTCATCTTGAAAATACAAAGCGTTCTTTACATTCTTGCATAACTTATGTATGGCTCTCAGGAACACTGCTGAGGCTGAAATTAAGGCATGATTTTGTATCTAAATGCCCCTTCGGGAGTAATAAATAAAATGTAAGGTTTGCTGTCCTCATGTAGAGCAATTTGGTGATAAGCATTGATTGTATTCTAGCGCTCGTCTCGCTCGTGGCCGCAGCCGGTCCCTGCGTCCGAGCCACTCCGACCGCGGTTCCCCACCTAAGATGATGATGATGATGACACCAGTGGTGCTGTAAACAGCCAGATCAGTTAAACTACAGAGTCTCAATGTGGATTTTACATCTCTACAGATATGCTTGAAAGCACATGACAGACGTAAGCATTGTGTCAAGTTAATCATCGGAGTCTATGTTACATTGCTGTAATGCCGGCACACATGTTTGACACGGGTTGTTGTGTCTCAGTGTGCTGGAAGTGCTCCTCACTCAGCAAGGTTGGCAGACATTTTACAAATTGCTGACTGTTCATTTTATAGGAGCAGATCATCTTCCTCACAGTGACAGGCTAGGCCACGGATCATGCTTGGTTGAAAACTGTGAGGATGCCTCTCGTAGATTATTAATTTGGAGTCAATAAAAGGTAAGCACCACACTGATAACCAAGAAAGGACCTCCCATCAAAGATGCTATAAACAGAGAAACAGGACTGCACCATGGAGGTCCACTTAACAGATTGCGAAAGTGGACTACTTATCAGAGACAGGTCTAGGAAGAAAACACTTAATGGAAAGCAACAAAGGACCACAGCGCAGGAACAGATCGAAGAAGGATTCAGAGCGGCCATCTTGAACTGATATCGAATATTGAATACTAAATACTAATACTGCACACTTAAGAGACTGACAGAAAATAAAAAAAATTAAAAAACAACATGGTAGGAAATATAGAAACTAAGAAGGAGAAAGAAAATAATAAAAATGGATAAAAACCTTGAACGTTTAGGCCATCACGCCTTCACCATCCTCTACCTGCCTAATCTATCCAAAAATGCAGCAAAGAAATTAAAGCATAGGCTAATGATAACCCACCCTGAGACTCTTATTTCAGACCCATACTTCGGCATTAGCAAAGGCATATTATCCAACGACCTTATCTTCCACACAAGTGGAGAAATATCTTTTACTCTTTGCTCCGAATCTTCAATGATAAAAAAAAACAGCATGCCTTCAAATTGTCGGTAACAGCTTCAGTCTTTTGCCCTGCTAATGCCACCATCACCATCTAATGCTAATCTAGATACCATAGACAGGATCTTCCCTACCCTCAAGAAAGCAGTAAACAGCAAGAAAAGCACCCTCCCCGCATCCTATCATCTTCAGTATCTAGATGCCACCCCAACTCCAGGACAAAATCCCATAACAAATTCCTCCGAACATACATCTCCTCACACCCCAATGAGCCCTACCTCCCAGCCACTGCGGTCACAACCACACTCGGGTCCCCTGGCCTAGGAGGGACTGGGTTGCACGCAGCTACCAATCACATCATTGCAGACACACCCATTGATTCCTACCCCCAGTCACATTGGTCGCTTCCACACCCGGATCCCCCGGCCCAGAAGCCACAGGGTTATTCTTAGCTACCGATCGCTGCACTGCTGATTCATCTCTGTTATCCCCGTCGACCATGAGATGAAGCCACCAACCTGGACTCCACCCATGTCTTGATTCTATCCCCACTCTCATCTAATTTAGATTACAAAGATCCCTAGGACCTACTGTCTACCACAACATATGACCGGACACTAACACCCTCAATACTCATTCCACCCATCCGAACACAACACACAACGACCAGTCCACACAGCGACTTGGACCCCACAACAATCCTCCATCAACTTACCACTCCGATCACTAATGAGGATATCCCCATGCAACCAGAGAACCTGTTCACACATACAGACCCTACCTGCAGATTGCCCTCTATAAAAGAAAATACACCTACGCATACTACTAACCTTCCAAACTCCGTTTGGTTTGCACGATTCAATGAGTTAGCCTCAGGCCTAGCCCATCTCAAGGCCGAGTTGAATAACCTCTCAACCATCACCAATGAACTACTAAATGTGCACAGAGTCACCAACGCCACCGTGAACCAAATTAGTCTTCAAACTAGTAGATACTTATAAGAATTCACACCACGAGAAAACTAGTCAGAGTAACCAAATCAGTCCACAAATTAGTAGATAACTCCCCAAGATTTTACACCCTGTCAATAATATTCAGTCTAACTCACCTTCCCCCTCTTGGCCTAGGAGGGCAAACATTGAACTATCCTACAGCGACATAGACGACCTCCTCATATCTTATGCCTTAGCAACAGATAACACAATGTGGCACTATCCAATCCATTCAAACCAACCCCTTCAGAGAACCTACCCACAACAACTAATCTGTAAATAGAGATAATCTCACAAATATCAACATAGAGCAGACTACCTGAACCCATTCTATTAACAAGATGAAGTATGCACTCATTAATTGCAGATCAGCGAGCAAACATGCACCTGACATATTCAACCTCACCCTAGAGAATGATTTAGACATTATCGTCCTCACCGAAACATGGTTAAATAGCTCCTCCTCTCCCATCCTTGATCTATTGGTTCCTCCTAGTCACGACCTAATCCTCCTAGACAGAAACGTGGCGTCTGGAGGTGGGTTAGCCTGCATTTATCGTAAGACAATCTCAGTCAAGCAAGCAGACTCCATCGCTCTTTCCTCCTGCGAATATCTCTATATCAATATCAATATCTCTGATGATAATCACCTCGCCAGCAAGCTTCACTTATTCTACCACCCTCTGAGGGATAATCTGACTTTCATTGACGAGTTAATGGATGTCTTTTCATCTAACGTCAACTCACAATTACCACAAATTTTCCTGGTTGACTTTCATTCCCACTGGAACAATGCAAACGATCATGGTGTAGGATGTCTTAAAGCGTTTCTGGCAGACCAGGATTTATCCCAATTCTGTGACAGTCCAACTCACAACAAGGGAGATACACTGGACCTCATCATAGCAAAAACAAGCATCATCTCATCAGAATCCATCACTCCTTGCGACTGGACTGACCATCACAGCATCTTCTTCTCCATCAATATCGAGGTAATTCCAAAAAGAAGTCAACCATTAAAAACAAAACAATTGAAAAGGAACTTAAAGAATATCAACCCCATCAACCTGGTAAACTGATGCAACTCCGCCCTGACCTCCACAACTGACATGGAGGATGTCCATGACCTCACAGCCTGTTACAATTCCACGATGCTTGAAATCTTGGACTCTACAGCACCCCTCCAAGAAAAAAATGATACCTCCAAAATTTCAAAACCTTGGTTCAATGACTCCCTGAACTCGGAGCGACGCAAGCTAAGAGCTGCTGAACAATTATGGAAATCAGCACCCACCAACGCTCACCTACATCACCTTAGACCATTAAGGAACTCATACAACAGGGAGATTCTAAAGGCCAAGGCAGACTTTTTCAGAACCCAGCTGAACCAAGCAATCAACCGTCCCCAAAAACCTTTCAAAATCGTAAAGCAACAAGCTCGCAACACGGCTAACTCTACGGATCTAAATGACCTGGCTACACCTTCCTGCAATGAGCTAGCCAACTTCTTCCATGAAAAGACAAAGGCCATCGAGCTCGACATCCAATCTAAGAAGGCCCTCCCTCAACCTGTGGCCCAGGATGCTAACGGTTACTCACAACTCAAGGCCCTTTTCAGTTCTCCAGGGGAAGTTACAAAAACAATGCCTCCTGGAACACCTTTGCGCCAATCTCTGAAGAAATTATCTATAACACTCTTCTAGCAATCAATCCCTCCAATCACTTCTCTGACCCCCTTCCTCCTGCCCTTTCAAAATGATAAAAACATCCATCCAACCATTCTGGGCAAAAATTGTAAACACCTCTCTGAGACAAGGCTCCATACCAGACCGTCTTAAAATAGGGCAGGTTAAACTTATACTAAAGAAATCCGAAGCCATCCCTTCAGATCTCAACATTTACCGCCCTATATCCAACATCCCCACTTTGGCAAAACTGCTGGAGAAATGTGTACAAATACAATTATGCAATCATATTGAGAATTACAACCTCCTAGACAATCACCAATCTGGTTTCCGTCAAGGTCACAGCACAGAATCTGCACTCACCCACATATTGGATGATATACTAAAAATGCTTGCCCGCAATGAATCATGCCTAATGATACTTTCCGACCTATCCTCCGCCTTCAACAGGGTTAAACATGACAACCTGCTGTCCCTATTGGAAGGAAGGATGGGCCTCTCGGGCATAGTGTTACAATGGTTCTCCTCCTTCCTTAATAACAGAACACAAAGAATCAAGATGAAGAATTCACTCTCTCAGCCCTCCGTGGTCAACATAGGCGTTCCCTAGGGCTCAGCCCTATCACCTATTCTTTTCAGCCTACTAATGGAACCCCTGGCGAACGCATTGAAATCAACGAATATCCTATATCACTTGTATGCGGATGACAACCAACTGTATTTGAAAATCTCCACTCCAGAAGACTTCATTTCCCTCAACGCTATTCTACAGAACACACAAAGTTGGCTCACTAACAACCACCTCATGCTTAACAAAGAAAAAACAGAATTCATTCTCATCTCCCCACCCAATCACACACTAAAGATAGAGCAATGGTTGAAACACCTAACCTCCATTGACTGTGCTCTCCTCATCATTGAATCTTTGAAATCCCTGGGAGTCACCATAGACAAACACCTGAATATGCAGTCACACATCACTAATGCTACCAAGAGAGCCAATCACCAGATGAGTTTACTAAGGCAACTTAAACCCTTCCTCCCTCAAACCGACCTAAAAATGTCAGTGCAAGACTTAGTGCTACCAAGATTAGACTATGGAAGCGCCACTCTTTGCGGTCTCCCCAAATACAAGCTGGCTCCGCTGAAGGCTTCACTTAACACTGTGGCAAGATTGGTATCAGGATCTAAAAGAAATAGCCATATTTCTCCGACCTTGAAAGCGCTAAACTGGCTGCCCTATGAGGCAAGAATACAACTAAAGGTTGCCTGCATGACCCATAAAGCACTACATAACAACACACCCAGTTACCTAGCTCTAAAGTTAGAATGATCCGGAGGATGCAGACAACTACGAAGCGCAAAATCTTTACTTCTGAAACCACAATCCTTTCATAAAAGAGAACTGGTTGCCGAGCTTTTTCAGTGATCTCTCAAAAGATTTGGAACTCCTTACCTCCAGGGGTAAGGGAAATTTCTTCCTTTACCACCTTCAAAAAAGAGGTAAAAATACTCCTAATGAACAAATTCACGTCCTAAGACTTGATTCTATGCTGACATCGAGTCACCGATACGAACCTCATATCACTGGCTACCTCTTGTGGATGGAAAGAGAACATTATATGTTTGTTTATTTCCACAATACTGACCTAAGGCTCAATAACTGTATATAATGTAATGTTCAGTTGCCTTCTGGGATCATCATGTGATGTCCACTGGTCACCTATGTTATCTTATACTATTTACCTCTTTCGTCAGTAATGAAGAATATCAAATGCGTGTATACTACCTCATTTCTTATATCTTTATAACTATATACTGTAAAGCGCTCTGATACCCTCATGGGTCAAGTTCGTGCTATATAAAAACGTATAAATAAATAATAAAATACAGAATTGCAATATGTAATGTATGTAGGTTTCGCAATAATAATTGCGATACCTACATATTCATTAATTGCGAATCGCAAATTGTGTTTTTCGCAATTAAACAATACCTTCCCATTCATTCCTATTAGCCTAGAGGCCCATAAGAATGAATGGGAAGGCATTCGCAATTTGCGAGTACCCAATAGGTACTCGCAAATTGCGAATGCAATTTCAAGGTGCCAAAAAGACACCCTGTTGCACCCCTGAAATATGCATGTGTGCACATGTGGCAAACATACATGCCCTAAGAGCATGTATGTGCGCCATATGGCAATTTGAAAAATGCAAAAAATTGCATTTTTCTAGGAACTCGCAAATTACCACCAACTTGAAGTTGGTGGTAATTTACGATTCCATAAGGCCAAATCGCAAATTGCTGGTGCTTCCAGAACTGCAAAATAGGGAATCGCACATTTTGCGATTCCTTATTTTGCGAGGGCCTTTTGAGATAATACATCCCAAAAGCCTTTTTCCAATTGGCAAATGAGAATCTGCCCGTTTGCGAACGTGAAAAAGGCTTGATACATCTGGCCCTATATCCTAAGACCCGTTCAGGACTATTAGGATTAAGAGTAATTAACAAATCACTCTGCTGCGGCCACCCCAGCAAAAAAGACCCCTCCTTGGCGACATAAACTTTTGCGACAAGTCTTGCCTTTGAAACTAATGTGGAAGTATAGTACCCTAAAACATAATTGAATTTATTACCATATCCATCCATTTTAATTTCCAAAGGTATCAATCATATATCTGGAAATTGCTTCAACCACTAATCTCCTTTTAATAATGTTAAGCTCCCAAAATTAGCAATAACTTTGACATCTTTACTATCAATGTTAATAACACAAAATGAAGCATCACTACTTGTGTCATTGACCTTATAAATACTAAGGACAAATTCCTCAGGTATGTCAATAGATTTTTGATTGATTTCTTTGGCATTGGCAAATTTTTACCTGTCTCTGTACTTGCTTCTATTCCTACACATTCGGGCATAGGGTTTCTTACTTTTACAATACCTGGAGATTTTTCCTACAGCTGGACATGACTTGTCATTTGCTCAGTGTCCTGATAGGCCACATTTAAAACAAACATATTCTTTTTTTCTACACTTTCTGTAAAAAACTTAGTCCTATCTTTACCAATTTCACTTGGTGCTTTACTATCACCCACAGCATTCTTTACTACCTGTACTTCAGTAGTCAGTTTTGCAGCTCATTCCTTCATTCCTAACTTAATTTCCTTAAATCTATGACAAATATCTATAGCTTTCTCTAATGTTAGATCTTCTGCAGCTAATAATTTATTTTGCAATTTTGCATCACCACATTTGCGAACTGATTGTTCCCTTAACATCTAGTCATGAAAGTCATCATATTTACATTTAGCTGCCAAAAATCTTAGATCATTAAAAAAGGAGTCAATGGATTTATTGGGCAATCGACACCTACTTAGAAATGTGTGTCTAGCAACCACCCCATTAACTTTCTTGATATAGAGAATATCAAAAACTGGCACTTTCATATATGTCGACATCACCATCTTTATCATCCTCTTCATACATAACAATAAATGGCAAGTGACTTAAACACGTCTCCACTCCACACCTAAACAATGTTTCAAAATAGCTAGTTTGAGTTTATCAGTATATACATCATCTCCTATAGCTTCTAAATAAGTTTTAAAACCATCTTTCCATTACATCCACTCCAAAACAGGATCACTGGGGCTGGGCAGAAAAGATAAAAGTGCAACAATACCCTCCATATTATAGTTTAGACAATAACTTATTGTTATACTTATTGCACTAACAAACTATAATTTTGAATATTATATATATATATATATATATTTTTTTTTCACTGAAAAAACCATAGGTTTCAGGAGCGTTATAGTTAGCTGGACTTTTCATTCGTACAAAACCATTGAAATTCCCCCGTTATAGTTAGTTCAGCTAACTATAACTCGCGCGCCCGCAATGCACTGCTGATGACGTCATATATTACATCACTCATGACATGGTCAGTGACATCCCTGATGACATCACTGATGACATCTCAAATGACATCACTGATGGCATCACTGATGACATCATCCAGGGAATGTGTGTTTTTCTGAAAATTAAATCTGTTTTATATATGTATATCTCAAGGTCGATGGAAGAATAAACGAGTATTTAAGTGTCTAAATGGATGATTTGTTTTTAAAAAATTGATTGTATAACTGACGGATTAAGTGTATCTTAGTGAATACATCGCTTGGTGAGTAATGTTTAAATATGTAAATATCTGTATCAGTCTCTCACTTTGTGTATAAGTGGCTGCATGGGTTGGTGAGTAGATACATGAGTGTCTATATAGGTTATTAGTTGGTTTTTTGAGTATCAGTATGAGTGTCTGAGTGTCTGTATGGTTTGGTGGGGGGCCTTACGTAGTGCATAGGTGCATGAATGAGTGACTCACTGTTTGTATGTGTTGAAGACAGCATGTGTGCAGGACAGTATGGGTGGATGAGTGTGTGCATGGGTATGTTAGTGAGTGAATGACTGTCTCAATAGTGTCTTTATGAGTAACTACATATGTTTTAAACTAGTATATGTGACTATTGGTGTATATAAGTGAGTATATGTGAGAGTGAGAGGGCCCGATTCACAGAACTAACTTAAGACAAAATCCTAAACTTACTACCATTTTCGTATTCACAGAAGGCACTTACTCATTTTGGTATTCACAGAAGACACTTACTCATTTTGGTATTCACAGAAGTTAGGAGTCCTAAGTTTAGGACTCCAAAATGCCTTCTGTGAATACCGAAAGTCTTAAAATTAGAATTTTTCTCAGTTTAGGAGTCCTAAAGTTAGGACTCCTAACTTTACTACTACTAAACTGAGAAAAATCCTAATTTTAAGGCTTTCGGTATTCACAGAAGGCATTTAGGAGTCCTAAAGTTAGGAGTCCCAACTTTACTACTACTAAATTGAGAAAAATCCTAAGTTTAAGACTTTCCGTATTCACAGTAAGCATTTAGGAGTCCTAAACTTAGGAGTCCTAACTATACTACTACTAAACTGAGAAAAATCCTAATTTTCAGGCTTTCGGTATTCACAGAAGGCATTTAGGAGTCCTAAAGTTAGGAGTCCTAACTTTACTACTACTAAATTGAGAAAAATCCTTATTTTAAGACTTTAGGTATTCACAGAAATCATTTAGGAGTCCTAAAGTTAGGAGTCCTAACTATACTACTACTAAACTGAGAAAAATCCTAATTTTAAGACTTTCGGTATTCAAAGAAGGCATTAGGAGTCCTAAAGTTATGACTCCTAACTTCTGTGAATACCGAAATGAGTAAGTGCCTTCTGTGAATACCGAAATAAGTAAGTGCCTTCTGTGAATACCAAAATGGTAGTAAGTTTAGGATTTTGTCTTAAGTTAGTTCTGTGAATCGGGCCCAGAGATTGGATGAGTTCCTGTATGAGCAAGTATGTGTTTCTATAAGTGATTGTTTAAAAGACTAAGTATGTGTAAATTTCTGTAGAAGTAATTGTGGTGGTGTGTGTATAACTGTATATGCAACTAAATGGATGTTTGATTCTTTATTAGCATGAGTGACTATGTGTGTGAGTAACTCTATGGATGAGTGGCGTTGTGTAACAGGATGTAAAGGTGTATGAGTACATTTGATGAGTGAGTACATGTATGAGTGACTGTATAGGACTGTTGGTGAATGAGTGGATGTGTATGTGGATCTTAGAATTACTGAATAGATTGTTGTAAACTGGTATTGGTATGTCCATTGTTTTGAAAATGTTAGTTTCTATATTTGAATGTGTTTATCAAAGGTTATATTAGGGTGAGAGGAGGTCTGCCACTCTATCACAAGGATGATGTCATCAGTGATGTCATCAGTGATGTCATGAGTGATGTTACTGACCATGTCATGAGTGATGTAATATGTGACGTCATCAGCAGTGCATTGCGGGCACGCGAGTTATAGTTAGCTGAACTAACTATAACAGGGGAATTTCAATGGTTTTGTACGAGTGAAAAGTCCAGCTAACTATAATGCCTCTGAAACCTGTTGTTTTTTTCAGTCAATTTCTAAGGTTTTTTAAATGCTAATTCCTAACTATGACGTGCCTGAAACCTATGGTTTTTTCAGTGAATTTCAAAGGTTTTTTAAATGCTAATTTCTAACTATGCCTACTGAGATAGGACATGTGAAGAAAGAAGAAAAAATGCACAGAAAGAAAAAAGAGAAATGCAGGAAGAAGCAACAGAAGTCCTCACAGATGAAGAAAAGTGCAGGAAGAAAGATAACGTGCAGAAAGAACAAACAGAAGAGCAGAAAGAAGCCATGTTGCAAAATCATCCTGTACCCTCAACGGACACTGGTGGTAACTGAGTCTGACTAACCAGTCCTAGAGCCAGTGCTATGTTAAAAGACACTCAGAATACCGTGAAAACACCTACATACACTAGGGAACACTATGCGTTGGGGTCCCCCTGTGATTAGCATGACCTCTGCTGTAAGCCCCTAGTATATACTAGGGAAGGGGGATTAAAACTACCTCCTAAAATGTGCCACAGGGTGTGTTTGCACACATCACCTCAGGCCCCATCCCCTCCCTTCCTCACTGTATAAACATGCCCTGTGGCAGTTTTAAGTTGGGATATTAAGTCCCCTTGAATCCTGAGGGTCCCTAGGGTCCAAATAGACCACTAGGTACCTCCAGTAAGCGCCCCAGAGCTGCGTTGCAGAGAGATGTAAAAAGGGGCACGGTCTAGACCACCTCTCTGCAGCGCAGTGGAGCTTACTGGAAGCACCTGGTGGGCTAGTTGGCCCCCAGGGTCCCTCAGGATTGAAGGTGAATTATTTTCCCAACTTAAAAAGCGCCACAGGGCATGTTTGCACACGTTAACTCAGGCCCCGTCCCCTCCCTTCACCACTGTGTAAACACGCCCTGAGGCCGTTTTTAGTTGGGAGATTAAGTTCATTTGAATCCTGAGGGTCCCTAGGGTCCAACTAGCCCACTAGGTACATCCAGTAAACGCCACAGAGCTGCGTTGCAGAGAGGTGTAAAAAGTGGCACGGCCTGCACCTGGTGGGCTAGTTGGCCCCCAGGGGCCCTCAGGATTGAAGGGGAATTATTTCCCCAACTTAAACCGCTCCATAGGGTGTATTTGCACACGTCACCTCAGGCCCCGTCCCCTCCCTTCCCGACTGTGTAAACACCCCCTGTGGCCGTTTTAAGTTGGGAGATTAAGTCCCCTTGAATCCTGAGGGTCCCTAGGGGCAAAATAGCCCACTGGGTACGTCCAGTAAGCGCCACTGAAGAGAGGTGTAAAAAGGGGCACGGCCTGCACCACCTCACTGCAACGCAGAGCAGTGGCGCTTACTGGAAGCACCTGGTGGGCTATTTGGCCCCCAGGGTCCCTCAGGATAGAAAGGGAATTGATTCCCCAACTTAAAACGTGCAACAGGGCATGTTTGCACACGTCACCTCAGGCCCCGTCCCCACCCTTCACCACTGTGTAAACGTGCCCTGTGGCCGTTCTAAGTTGAGAGATTAAGTCCCCTTGAATCCTGAGGTTCCCTAGGGGCAAAATAGCCCACTAGGTACCTCCAGTAAGCGCCACAGAGCTGCGTTGCAGAGCGGTGTAAAAAGGGGTGTGGCCTCAGATCACCTGTCTGCAACGCAACTCACTGGCGCATACTGGAGATACCTGTTGGGCTAGTTGGCCCTCAGGGACCCTCAGTATTGAAGGGGAATTAATTGCCCAACTTACAACTGGCCAGGGGGCGCGTTTGCAGAGTGCTGCAAGGAGGGGCCGTGGCCTCGGGCGCGATGCCAGTCTTTTATTTATTTAATTTTTTTAAGAAGGAGGGCTGTGTGGCCCCCCTTCTTTTTCTACTTTATTGGCCCTGGGGACCCCACCCCACAGGGCCTGCCCCCTAATTTATTTTTGGGGAAAAAAAAAATTGGAAGGGGGCTGCGTGGCCCCCCTCCCAAGGCCCTAATCGGCCCCGGGGACCCCAACCCCCTGGACAAGGCCTTTTTTAAAAAAAAAAATCTTTAGGAGGGGGGCTGCGTTGCCCCCCTCCTCAGGCCACTTATGGCCCCGGGGACCCCATCCCCCAGGGAGGGGCCTTTGTTTTTTATTATTATAAAAAAATACATATTTATAGAAACACCTAGGACATGCTGGACAAACCGTATGTACCCATCTCCATGACGATTTGCGTGATATTCATTAAAAGGCGACTATGCATACAATGAATCCACATGGAATGTATTTACACCGCTAGTGAAGCTCTGATGTGTCTGACGCCCTACCGTGCCTAATCCCGGGGCCCCGTCCGGTGTGTACTCTCCAAGTAGACACCCTTGTCTTTTATTTATACAAATATGGGTTGCTATTGACTGGCACATTTAATACACACGCACACCAAGCCATTCAAAGGGGATTCAACAAAAATTCGACCAAAACTATGCAAGAAACCCCCCTCACGGTTAATAAAACACACATCCACCGCCGGATGTGTAATACTTTTTATTTTACTCTCTGGAAAGGAGACGAACCTCACTTGAGAGTCACAGCGCGCTCCTGGCTGAGCTCAATGCTGTGTTACACCCACCTGTGCCCGCCGAGTGCCACACATCTCTGTGTTGTATTCCACCAGCTAGTGTGTATGCTATGACACTCTCTAGTCCATGTGCACTGTAACACCACCCCATGAATGTGTCATGTCACACTTGCCTTCGCACAAGTTATTTTGCCCCATCTAATGTGCCTTCCTCGATGCCTATGTTATAACGCACACAGTATCAGACCACAGGAGGTAGCCTGTAGACCACAGTAAGATGGGGGCAGTACATTATATCAAACTACAATGTCTCAATGTGGGTATTATTAGAGGAGCAAATACAGTAAGCAAAAATGAAATGCTAAGGATTAAATCGGCGTAGGGAGAAACACAGGGAGACGTATACATGTAGGGTTTACTTTGTATTTAGAATCGATTAAAACATGTTGGACATATTAAACAACATATGTACAAGCACATGGAAAG
Organism: Triturus cristatus; assembly: GCF_964204655.1. Classification (NCBI taxonomy): domain Eukaryota; kingdom Metazoa; phylum Chordata; class Amphibia; order Caudata; family Salamandridae; genus Triturus; species Triturus cristatus. Next base: position 705,397,708 of record NC_140584.1, on the reverse strand, counting down.
AAAGCACTGCGTTACATTAATGAACATGTAACCGATAGGATACTGTACACAAGTGCTCGTGAAAATTGTGATGGTGCAAGTGGCACGTGATGTGGTATATACAGCGGTGGTGTAGGGCGCAATGAAGAACAAAGTGGTACAACAAGTATGACATATTTAAGACATCCAGGCAGTCAATGATGCACAAATTACAGAAGACAATGGGTAGGATGTCCATAACAAGGGGGCGTCAGAAGTTACGCTGTTGAAGTCGACAGCGTTTCGTCCTGTTGAAGTCTAGGCCATCATCAGGACTGGTTAAATACAAATTAAAGGCAGTGTGAGGTCGGTACGGCGGCGGAGTCAATCCGGGAACCGTGAGGTCATTCGGATGTGTGGGTAAAAAGATTCAGGCAGAGTCCGGAAACCAATGGATGGGGAAATGATTAGGACGGAAGCACGAGTCAATCATGGAACAATCAATTGGTACGTTCAAGAGGCCGGCGTTTGTCCACCAGCTAGTGCATATGCTATGACACTCTCTAGCCCATGTGCACTGTAACACCACCCCGTGAATATGTCATGCCACACTTGCCTTCGCATGGGTTATATTGCCCCATATAACGTGCCTTCCTTGATGCCTATGTTATAACGCACAGCGCTATGCCATACATATTACAATCTGGGATCCATATCTTTGACACAGTGCATATGCAACGTTACACTCCCCAGCACATATTTTATATTGCAACTTTAGAGACTAGTTAGGTTACACAACACTGCCCTCTGCATATTACACTCTAGTGCCTGTGCTATCTCGCGTTCTCCAATCAATCTGTCATTGCGCACAATGTATTGCATATTATATTCAACGCCCCTGTTCATCTTATATCACACTTTTTGGTGCATAGTTTATACCATACACTATATTTAGTTTTCATTTTCAATTGTGCTCTCAGGACTATGTTCTATATAACACTGCGTTCACCTACCCTTTTCAAGGGCATTACATTTTGCGATGGGGGGAGGAGGGTCAGGGGGTGTTTCTGCCAAGTGAGCTCAGAGTCAAGTCACAAACGTCCTCTTCTTCCTGAATAAAAGTGAGATTATGCTGCATACTTGTTCATATTTGAAGTAGTTCGCACAGACACACATTTTAAAAACAATAAAGTTCCTAATACCCACCTTCTCTGAACAGTTAGCTTGAGGCCCAATCCACCTCTTCCCTATCCTCTGTTGTCTGAATCCATGGACTAGCCTCCTCCCTCCTGCCATGCATGGTCTGCTGTGCTACCACTGCCCTCCATTTAGCATGATGTACCAGTCCACTCCTCCTGCCCTCCATTGCCCAATTCTATGCCCCATCATTGACCTCCTACTTAGCCTCTGTGCTTAGCTTGCTGCCCCTATTCTCCTTCCCCCTGCCCTCCGATGTCTTTGTGAGTGCCCCTGCTCCATCTTCTTTGCCCACCATGTTCCGTGGAACTGCCAATCCTATCTACTCTGAGTGTTCTGTTGAGCTGCCACTCCCCTCCCACCTGCCTAGCATTGTCAGATGACTGTAACCTGTCCCTGCCACCTCTACCCTACCTATCCATATGCCATGCCCCTATCCCCTTCCTCCTGTCCTTCATGGTCCATTTTACTGCGACACCCTTCTGCCCTCCCTGGTCTGTTGTGCTGCAACTGCTTCTCCTGCCTGCCCCTCGCGGTCTGTTGTGAGGCCACTTCCCCTGATTTCTCTTGTCTGTGCCCAGGTCCTGACCCTCCCTTCTATCCTCCATGGTCCTTTGTGCATGCCCCTGCACCCTCCTTCTTGCCCATCATAGCCATTGTGCTGCCACTAACCCTCCCGCTTGCCATGCATGGTCTTCTGTGCTGCCACGGCCCCTCCCACCTTCCCTGTGTGGTCAGCTAGCTGCCCCTGACACCCTCCCACCTTCCCTCCATGGTCTTTGTGTATGCCATCATAGTCTCACTGTTGCTCTCCATGGTGTGTCTTGTTTCTATTGCCCATGCTGCCGGACCTCCATGGTCATCTTGCTGCTCCTGCCCTGCCCCCTTCCCCCCAGCCCTCTGTTTCCATGTGCAGACCCCTATTCCCTCCCTCCTGGCTTGTCTGTTCCATTGTAATGCCCCTGATCCCTTCCTCCTGCCCCTTATGGTCTGTTATGCTGCAGCTTTCTCTCCTGTCTGTCCATTATGGTCAGCTAGCTACTATTGCCTCTTTCCCCTCTGTTCTCTGTTGTCCATGTGCATGGTCCTGTCCCCTCCCTACTGCTTTCTATGGATTGTTGTGCTACACTCCCATCCCGCATGCTCTGTGTGGTGTATTGTGCTGCTGCAAACCCTGATGCCTGCCCTGTAGGGTCAGTTTGGTGTACCTCTCCATGTCCCTCCTGTCCTCTGTTATCCGAGTCCATGTCCCTACCCCAATTCCTCCTGCCTTCCATGATCCAATGTACCTTACTTGCGAGCATTTTGAACTTGGTAAGAGGGAGTATTTGAAAAAAAATGGGGTATTGATTTTCCCCTTTGAGTTACATTGAAAAAGAGGAGATTGTTGAGAGGAGACAGATCAAATAAAGCCCATTTGAGCTTAAAAACATTGGACGTTTCCTGGCTGGATCGGGTCTGTTGGCATGTATGGTTGTACTACCACTGCCTCTTCCTTCTGCCCACAATGGTCTATTATATTGAAACAGCCTCTCTTGCCAGTCCTGTATTGTTGGTTTGTTTTCCCTGCCCCCCTTTCCACTGCCCTCCATAGTCTGTTGTGCTGCCACTGCCCTTCCTGCCTGCCCAGTGTGGTCAAATTGTTGCCTCTGCACTCTTCTACCTGCCTTCAATTTTCAGACTCCGTGCCCCTGGCTTCTGCCTCTTCATGACTTTTCTAAAATAGAGGCTAGAATCCGCGCACCCACCGTGATGTGTACGCTTTGAGTGCGCGACTCCGAATTTTTTTGGGAAAAAACATATTTTTTAAAGAAAATAATATAAATATATTAAAATAAAAAATGAAAACAAAAAATGTAATCAATATTTCAGTTTTTTAAATGTTTTTTTTTGCAATTTTCAGAAAAATATTTAATGTTATTTAACAAATAAAATATTTATAAATGAACAGTTAAAAAACTGTAGAAAATCATTACAAAAAAATAGGTATAACTACTATCACACTTAAAAATAGGCATTTAAAAAACCTTTGAAATTCACTGAGAAAAACCATAGGTTTCAGAGACGTTTTAGATAGAAATTAGCATTTAAAAAATCTTTGAAATTCACTGCAAAAACCATAGGTTTCAGAGACGTTATAGTTAGAAATTAGCATTTAAAAAACCTTAGAAATTCACAGAAAAAACCATAGGTTTCCAAGGTGTTATAGTTAGCTGACAATCTGATACACCTCATCATACACTAGTATAACCTTTCATCACTCACTGTAAAATACAGAGTACCATATTTAAAACCATTGACACACCAATACCAGTTGCTACATACCCACTCACTGATTCCTAAGTCTACACACACAACTACCCATTCAACAACAGAATCATTTATACATGCAGTCACTAATTAATAGAACACTATCAAATGCACTTATACACATATTATACACATTGACACATCAGCAGTCATCTTAGTCGGTTATGCAGTCATCCTACTCACTCATGAAAAAAATTAATCACACTTCCATGTACTCACTTACACAATTATCCAACAACACCACATTAATTCAAACACATAGTAACTCAGTTAATATGTTAAAAAATCACCAATAATTATACACTCATTCATATAGTTACTCTCACAATCACTGATTCTTACACATACTTATTTATATATACCAACTCTCACATACAATGCCTTTTATTTTTTTACTTTGTTGAAGATGTACAACTAAAACATATATTCGCTCACCAACACACAAATAAATACACTCAGTCACCCAAACAACTGTTTCCACATGCACTCGTAAACCTATACACCTAGTCAATCAACCATTCACACATCTATGCATAGAGTTACACACACCCCATCCAACCACACACAAACTCAGTGTCCCATACAAATACTCACCCAACTAATCAATAACTAATATACACACTCATGTAGTTAGTGACCAACTGATGCAGCATGTTATACAACAACAGAGACAGTGATGCACACATTCACATAGTTTAGTTACTAATCCATGTATTAAGTGAGACACTTTTAATTACTCACTTAAACAGACAGACAGCTACTAAATCCTCCATCCAGACAGTCATATATCCACTCAATCTTCAATACAGATTGGTATATATGTATATAATAAATATTTACATTTCGAAATAAACTACATTCACTGGATGTCATCAGTGATGTCATCAGTGATGTCATTTGAGATGTCATCAGTGATGTCATCAGTGATGTCACTGACCATGTCATGAATGATGCAATATGTGACATCATCAGCAGTGCATTGCGAGCGCGCGAGTTATAGTTAGCAGAACTAACTATAACGGAGCAATTTCTATGGTTTTGTATGAGTGAAATGGCCAGCTAACTATAACACCTCTGAAACGTATGTTTTTTTTCTGTGAATATATATATATATATGAAAAAGAGGTGTGTGAAGCACCGTGACGAGTCCACACTTATTATGTATGGTGTGTGAATCACCATGACGAGTCCACACTTATTATGTATAGGAACCTGTCGACTTAAGTGACAGCGACACAGTTTAAAATGACATTGGAATAAACCATGTATCGTTGTGCAAAATCTATTTAATTTGATGTGTAAATTACTGAAAATGCTCTATATAGTAAGGCATCCAATTGTTGAATGTTGTCAGCACAGGTGTGCAAATCACCGCAACAAATTAGTTCAAACGTGTAAGAAGATATTCAAATTGTTGAATGGTGTTAGCACAGGTGTACGAATCACCACACAAATTAATTTCCCCATTGTAGCAACTCGTAAATGGTGTCCGCACAGGTGTGCAAATCACCGTAACAAATTAATTCCAGCATAGGTAGTGTTGGTATGGACTTTTCCCAACACCACAAAATGTCCCCGTAAATCAAATCAACTGTTTTCTAAGGCTGTTGTGCTTTGTTTTGTGGTGCCTGATTGCTCGCCAGACAGATAAGACAATGCCAAATGACCCACAATCATGTGCATACAAACTGCAGCACGAGATGTGCAGTGCAAGTGCGCAGGCGCATGCAACTGCTAGGCTGGTGTGACTGTGAATTAGTCACAATGGATTAAAAGTCCTCCCATTATTTGATGCATCCACCAAAAGTCAGACCCCGCGTTATCTGCTCCTCTTTTTGGACTGCCGTGTACGTCACCCTAGGGTCTGCCGATATGCCATCACGGAGAGTTCCAGTTGTGCTCCAGGCTTTCCCAGAATGAAATTCTGCTTGTCGCCAGTGTAAAGTCCTCTTCAAAAGACTCACATCACGCATGGTTATTTAGGTAAGTTGAGTTTATTGGAGATGATGAGATGAGAAGTCTCTCACTGAAAAGCCTGGGCCAACTGCCATTGTATGGAATCTGAACACCATGGGTCCACATACCAGATTCCATCCAACATCATTGGCCAGGATACAAAATTACTCTTTTCTACGCACAGTGGTGTTGTGGACGAGAAGAGAATATTACTAAAGATTTTAAGTGTATTGTTCTCCTGAACAACTCTTTAGCTGTGATTATTGTGTACATGCTGAATAAACTAAAGCATGCATCTCAGAAAAAAACTTTCTTTAGTAAGCATTCAAAATTGCAAGTTAATATTGGAAACCTAACTCATTCCAAATAGTGCTTAGTGATGCCCGGCTAGTCTTGGCGGTAACCATGTTTTAGATGCATAGAAGGCCTTGGTGGCAATGCACCTTATGGCTGCTCCTTAACATATCCTCAATAACATTACATTTCTACCTGCATCTATCTTGTAAAATTTTCATTTTCTTGTTGGAGGTGCTGTTTTAGCTCCGGTTCTTTAAACCAAGTAACTTTGTCTTATTGTACTGCCACGTTTGAAATTTACACCTTCATTGTTTTTTGGCAACTCAGGTCTGATTTTGTATCCTCCATGCATACTGTGATTTTGTTGTTGTTACTACCTCTGCATTCTTAAGCATGTGGTAAAATCACACAGTTGTCAGTCATTAACCTGAAAATATACAAATCTCTATGAGTATAGGCAGATGGGATTAGTAATAGGTCAGTGGGAGAAGAATAATGAGAAAAAAATATATATAATTTGGAATGGGGAGCACGATTATCTTGTCTATTTGCCCTAACTTGCTTGGGCAGCATTGTTAGGTATTGTCTTATTTAAACGCAGGAGGTGTTCGCATGGAGATATTTCCTTCAGTGAAAAATGTTGGTCTGTAATCCAATCTGTAAATGTTTACAAGGCCAGAATATCCACATGACTTAAATGAAATGCATCAGAAAGATGTATAAATCATACTTCAAAATACTTCACCAGCAGGCTGACACTTTTCAATTTCAAGCACTGCCAGACAAACAGCTGTTTGGCTGTCAGTCTTCATCTTGTAAAACCGGGAACCAGACACATCTTTTTAGTAATATGTAAACAAAATCTGCTGTTAATACTTTTTAAAAATTAAACGACATTTATTATCTGGTTAATTCAATTTTTATCTTCTTAAACCTGAAAACAGATAACACCTTTCAACACTATGTACACAAAATCTACCTTAAATATATTCAAAAAAGAAAAACACGTTTAGTGTTTGGATAAGCAATTTTTATCTTCTGAAACTTAAAATCAGACACCACTTTTTGACAGTATGAAAACAAATCTGCCATAAATACGTTCAAAGAATTGAATAATGTAGTATTATACATATAAGATTTATTATACTTGCGGATCTTTTTTAAAATAAAGTCTTAAATAGGTCATTTGATACTTGATTACATTTTTACCATCGTCTTGGCAATGCCAGAAAAAAGACTCCTCAGATCACGGAGGAACTATTGGTAAAATAAAAAATGCCTGAAAGAATACCTGGGTAAGTGAAAAATATTATGCATATTGTAAAATAAAGAGTGCGAAACAAAAGTGAAGAATCATTGCACACGAGGGGCGCGGCGGTGGCGATACAAGATGGCCGCCCGCTGAGAAGCTCTGCGACACCAAGCTCCAGGCGGCGCTTATGGGCTCCTTTTAAGATTGCGGCCCCGTTTTTGAAACATGGCTCCTTGTATTGGAGGTTGCGGGGCACATTGAGGCAAGTTTATAGACCTGTAAATGTTCTTTTTCAGTGCTTTTTCCTCTGAGCTTGCTTCACCTCAGTGGCCCCGTTTTGCATGGCTGCCATTTTACGCGTTTGCTGTCCGTGATTTTCTCTTCCACAGCAATGTATAAACCTGAATATTTTGGGGTTTCACAGAATAGTGCCAGCAAGTAAATAACCTGGTTTAATAATTGCTCACCAGAACGGATCAGCAAATGTCACGCAATTGTTGGACAGATCAGCTCTCCCATTTTTAACGGTCTGCTGTGTAATGCTGCATATTACTTGAAGGCAAATTCGTCATAACGGTGAGAGCGCTGATGGGCTCTTCTTGTGATTACAGCCTGATCTTTGAAACATGGCTCCTTATGTTGGTGGTCACGGGGCACACTGAGGCATGTTTATAGACCTGTTGATGGTCTTTTTCAGTGCCTTTTCCTTTGTGCTTGCTTCACCTCAGTGGCCCTGTTTTGCGCGGCCGCCATTTTTCGCATTTGCTGTCAGAGATTTATTTTCCACAGCAATGTCCAAACGCGAATAATTATTGGATTTTGCGAACAATGCCAGCAAGTAAATGACCTTGTTTAATAACTGCTCACCAGAATGATCAGCTAATGTCACACATTTGTTGCATGTATCAATCCTCCCATATTTGATGGTCTGCTGTGCTGTGCTGCATATTGTTTGAGGGCAAGTTTGTCATAACGGTGAGAGCATTAATATAACTTTTGATTCCAGGCTCCTCGACTTCCTCTTCTCCTTGCTTGCCTTCTTTTTTTTTTTATCTTACTTCGGTGGCTAACCATAGTCAGACTAGGTCCTTATATGAATTTTCATCCCAATTTATGGCATTGTGTACTGTCACTATGGAATATAATAACTCAGAAGAACTGCTTTTCTCTGTATACTGTTGTCATTCACTCCTCAAGTATGGATTCCTCTCATCCTACCAAATGCCTTGGAGCACCTGGTTGTAACACTAATAGTCGCAAGGACTCTTCTGGTAATACAAATAAACGTGCCAAGAAGGACCCGTCCTCTCCAAAGAAATCACCTCTACCGTTGACTCTGGAGGACATTATGGAATCGGTGGATCTAGTACCCGTGATCCTCACCTTATCCGAGTGCACAGCCAATTACCCGAGTGGCTGGTACACTTCGCCGTCGACTTCACCACGTCGGGTGGTCAGTCCTACCGCACCGCACCCTTCACCACTTACACCCAAGAACAATCTCCACGTCCACGCTTATTGCGTTACCAGCCCTGAAGAGTCATATCTTTACACGGTGTGACAAAACACGTGTCGGCTGATTTATTGTGTATTTTGTATTGGTCAGTTTTGACATACATAAAGAATACTTTTCACTAATTCTTCTGATGTCAACCTTCATTGTTTCAAAATCCTACAAACTCTGAGCCTTTTCATTCCTCTACCAGACACTATCGAAAGTATTATCCTTAATGAGTGCGCAGGACCTAGTCTTTTGTTTCCTTAAGTGGGTCTGACCCATTTACTTGCAGTGGTTTTCCTTGGGTTGGTACCTCTGACCTAGCAGCACCACTTTTATTTGTTGATAGTGAATATTCACAGTGCACACGTTTGAGCGCCAGCTTCCTTTATCCCCATCCAACCCTCTCATATTGTTATGACATTATGGAAGAGCTTTGCAATATTTGACCTTTTCTGTCAGAAACCACTGCGACACTCCAACGAATTGAAGAGAAATGGTCTGGTTTCGACTTAAGACTCTCGGACGTCGAGCAAAGGATCAGCGATGCCCAAGATGTTGTTGCTAAAGTAGACATTCTTTCTCGTGAAGTGGAACAGTTGAAGAAATCCACAGAGGATTTAGAAAACCGAATTAGGCGCAACAACCTCCACGTTTATGGTGTTCCAGAGGGCTCCAAAGGCTCAGATATGATCTCCTTTCTGAAGATTCACATTCCGCAGATCGTCGGCCTGCCGAAATCCACTGATCTCAACATTCAAAGGGCCCACAGGATAGGCCCTCAACATTCCTCTTTTACTAGTAAACCACAAGGAATTATTGCTTATTTCCTACTATATTCAGATCTCATGGTGATTCTCAATGCTGCTCGACAACGTAAACAGATGCTCTGGTCTGGACAAAAACTCTTTTTCAGCCAAGATGTCTCGAAACCCACTGCCAACCGTCGTAAGGAATTTCTAGACCTCAGACCGTCATTACGCTCCATGAATGCCAGTTATGGCTTGATTCATCCATGTTTCTTTAAAGTCACTTACAAAAACAGAACCTATTCTTTTGAAGATCCTGCTGAATTGAGAAAATGTATTCACACTCATAGAGGAGAAGCTATGGATTTGAACAAAACCTGAATATTTTCTTATATGTCTTCTATTTTATTCCGCAGGCTCCCTTTCCTGTGTCTTGTTGGGTGATGCAGTACATTTCCGCATTGTTCACCTGTTCCGTTTTGTGTTCTCCATTCGTTCTGTTACCCCCTTCATTGTTCGGTAAGCTCCCTTCCTTTATGCATGCTTTTGTTCATGTTTATAGTTTTCTATAAGTCTTTTATGGTCATTATATTTATTTTTCTCGATGTCCCTCTCTTGGGGTTGCCTCTGTTCTTCTCGCCCCCCACCCACTTCAATATCTTCCTCTTATGCGGTCACTTTGACTGAAGTTTTCCTGCTTCTTGTCATCTTCTCTCTGGATATCCCTCTAAGGAGACAGTGTTCTCCCTACTCTCTTTCTCCTTTTCCCTCTTTCCTTTTCCTCACTCTTTTTTCTTTCTTCTTCTATTTCGTTGCAGCTTTTTTCTATCATCATATTTCTTCTCCTCAATTACTATTTTTCATTATCTTCCTGTCTTCATTTGTTCTTCTCTCTTTCAGATTCATTTTTATTCTGGATTTGTATTTGTTAATGCTATTTAGCCTCCTGTATTTTACTTTTTATACATTTTTCAAGTTTAATATCACTAATTGTTTAATTTATGGTAAGTTTTTTCAATGAGTGGTTTACGTATTATTTTTTGGAATGTTAAAGGGATTCGCAACTCAATTACAAAACAATGTGTATTATCTCACCTTGACAAATTGAAATGTCAGATTGCGTTACTGCAAGAAACACATCTTAAAGAACAAGATTAGTCTTCTTTACGTAAATTATGGGTTGGTGATGTTTTTTGCTACCCCGCAATTAATAACAAGAATGGTGTTCTAATACTGTTTCACAAATCATTAAATGTTTGTATACAAAGTGAGGTTTAAGACACTAATGGTAGATGGCTTTTACTAAATGTCAAAGTTAATGATACTAATTTCTCCTTTTGTAATGCATATGGACCTAATGGTGTTGACTTAGTATTTTGGAAGGATTTTTCCACACTCGCCTCGCTTCTCATGCTTCTAAAAACCTGATTTTGGGTGGTGATTGCAATCATCACATGGATCCTTTTTTTAGATCGTAAATCCCAAACCAAATTTATGACTCACAATATGCAGAAGTCTTTTCACAAAGCAATAACAGCTAGAGGGTTTCCCATCCTGATGTCCTGGAATTGTCCTTTTTTCCCCCCGGTCATAGGTCTCACTCCGGAATCGATTACATATTCCTCACTCAATCCTCTCTTCAATTCATGTTGAACATTGAGATTGGTTCCATTCTCATCTCTGATCATGTCCCGGTCATACTAGATATGGATTGCCCGTCTTATCCACCTATTTCACGTCGATGGCGTTTTAGCAATGCACTTTTGTTAGACACTCAATTAGTTGAACAACTCACACACTTTATACACAAATTCTTTAATAATAACCTTTCCTCTGTTTCACAATTTCATCTTATTTGGGATGCTTTTAAAGGTGCTGCTAGAGGATTTATAATAAACTTTGTTTCCCGGAAGAAGAAGAAGGCCTATACTGCGGCTAAACTAAATCAAAAACAAATCAAGGCTCTAGAACATGCTTACTTCACCACAAACTGTCCAGAAATTCTCCCCAATCTCATTAAAGCCAAATTACAATATAACAAACAATCCTGGGATAATGCCTGCAATAATCTCCTTAAATTTAATGCAAAAATGTATGGTGGTCGGAATAAAGCCGGCAAATCCCTAGCCAATTATCTCAAAATCAAAAAACAAAAGTCCAAGATTGTTGCCATTAGTGATAACAAAGGAGTGAGACATAACACAAATTCTAAAATCCTCGAATGCTTCACCAAATACTATGCTTCTCTTAATACCCCGGATTCAACCCCTACCACTGATCAAATTGATTATTTTTTTCAATCCATTCCCAGATCCCCTGATAACCAAGTCAACCTTACTTCTCTTGATAGCCCTATATCGGAACAAGAGATTCTCAATGCTGTTACTCACCTCCCCAAAGATAAAACACCCGGACCAGATGGTTTTACTGTCCGTTTTTTCTTCATTTCATGCAATTCATAATTCCTCATTTCGTATCCTTTATCAATCACTTCTCAGCTTCCGGTACATCACAGGGTTCTTTCACTCAATCAATGTTGTGTTTGATCCCTAAAAAAAGATAAAGATCCCACCCAGTGCAAAAATTATAAACCCATTTCCTTAATTAACACTGACTTTAAGATCTTTTCCAAATTATTAGCTCTTCGTTTTAATTCTATAGTCCCAGACTTAATTAATATATATCAATCAAGGTTTGTAAGAGGATGGTCCATTACTGATAATTCAAGGACTTTCCTTAATATTATCCATTTAGCCTCTAAGATGAATTCACCAATTGCTGCAGTCGCATTAGATGCTGAAAATGCCTTTGACAGGGTTAATTGGGAATTTATTTTTGAAGCCTTGAAATGGCATAGTTTTAGCCCCTCCCCATCCTTAGATATATTTAGCTTCTATACTCTGCACCCTCTACTTCCTTCTGGATTAATGATTGTCAATACAAATATTTTCCACTTCACAGAGGAACTAGACAAGGCTGTCCTTTATCCCCTTTTTAATTTATTTTTGCCATAGAACCATTTTTTAAAAAGCTTACCCGCTCACCACAGTATACAGGTTTCAAATTTAAAACCTATAGATATTAAATTCACTGCTTATGCTGACAACATTTTAATATATCTCTCTAACCTTACTACCTCTTTGCCCACCTTTTTCTCCTTGCTAAAATAATATTCTCAATTCTTTGGTTACAAACTTAATCTGGACAAGTCTGAAGTTTTGCCGCTGAACAAACACTGTTTTTCTCATATGTTTCAAGACACAGGTTTCAACTGGAACCCCAAGAGAATTCAGTGTTTAGGTATCATTAATACTGATAATATAAAAGAAACTATTAAACTTAATCTTGTAGATTTTTAAAAAAACTCTCTACCCTCATAGATAGCTGGTCTCCACTGTTTTTGTCTTGGTGGGGTAGACTTGCCACTATTAAAATGATGTTGCTCCCGATCATCAATTTCTCTGTCTCTAAGCTACCTGTCACTCTCCAACTTTCTTTCTTTAACACTATTATTCGCTCCCTCACTAAATTCTTATGAAGTAACAGTAAAACTAGGATTCCACTCGCTCGACTTCAGGGAACTAAGGAAATTGGTGGGGTTAATTTTCCTAACATCAGACGCTATCCTTCTGCATTCACCCTGAAACAAGTTTGGACTTTTTTTATCAGATTTCTCACACGTATCTTCAACGGCCTAAAGTTCTCTAGAACAATTTCAGTACGCACGACTCCTTTTACAGTGGCCACTGTATTATCCCAAACATTTTCTCATACTCTCCTGCAGCTGCTACTTCTGTATTTAAAGCACATTTTTCGCACTTGGATAATCTCACACTTACTCCTATCTGGTATAACAAATACCTTAAAATTAAAAATAGAGCTCTTTTTGGAAAGAGTGGATTGACAAAGGCATTTTAACTTTAGATCACCTGACTATCAATGGATTTCTTATGGAATTCACAGAGATTCAAGACAAATATGGTATATCTCTTTTATATTCTCCTCAGTATCCTCTCTTTAGATCATCCATTACTCACTTCCAATCCCAAAAGCCTTCCTTGACTTCTGATAGTCAATCCTCCACTCTTGCTTTAGATTTTTCAACGCAGTTCAGAGCCTCCCATATCTACAAGATTCTGTCTCTTCCCTCCATCCCTTGAACCAAATCTAATACTGAACTCCTTTGGGAAAAAAATCTGGCACATGAATTCTCATTTCAAACCTGGGGTTCCATTTGTGCAAAAATCCACACCTCTGTACGATCGGCAAGTACTACGCAGACTCTCTATTACTTCTACAATAGGCTTTTCCTTACCCCCACCAACCTTTACAAGTTCAGATTGGTGGAGGATATTAAATGCTGGTCTTGCTCACATGGTAACAGTGACTTACTTCACATGTTCTTCCTCCGTCCTGTAGTTAAGAGTTTTTGGTTATTTATTTGGAAGAAGTTGAATGATATTTTATCTACCAATGTTCCCTTTGATATTGTGCAGGTTTTTCTGGGTAGTTCCTCAACTATATGGAATGCCCTGGGGAGCGTTGGCAAATTTGTTGATTTGTTCATAGCTATTACTTTGCAGATTATCACCTCCAATTGGAAGGACACTACTAAAATTTCGTACCAAGCTTGGTGGAACTTACTATGTCATCATCACAGACTAGATTGTGCATATGCCACCTCTACGCCCTTACTGATCAAAAAGGACTTGCTATGGTTACCACTTACCACATTTCTTTCCAAATTGCCCGCTTGATTTTTCTGTATGTTCTGTATCACAAATCTTTTTGACAATATCATATTGTATTTTCTCTTTTTTCGGCTCTTTCTTAATTCTAAACTAACAGCTGCTCTTTTCTTTCTCTTATCTCTCTTTTCTTCCCCTTTTCTTTCGTTCCCTCCTTCTTTTTCTTTCTTTCCTTCTTAAACACTAAATTGCACTTTTCTAAGTATAGATTTAGAAGATTCAAATTGGTTTTCAGCAAATGTTTCTTAATATATTTCTAATTTTGTTATTTCAATTCTTGGTATTGTTTATATTTGAATTTGTTTGTACAATGTATAGTGATGTTTTACTTGATTTTTCATCTCAATAAAGCATTCTAAACTTTAAAAAAATAAACACTGCACACGGTGTGCAATCACATCAAGCTATTCGGTAAAGTTAACATGCTTGAGAATTATCTGTTCCTCATCTTGTGTGCAGGTGGACAGCAGTCAAAAATGAGGAGCATTTTCACTCTCATTCAGTGATCAGCCACAATCTCTCTCCTTCCTGCACACCTGACTTTAGAGCGTAGTGATGCCCCATTTTTACCTAGGTCCAGCTTACGTCATTATTACTTGTTGATGAGCTGCTGTACTGTAAATTAATGCCTTACTTTTCCTCCTCAAAAGATTATTTCTAATATATTCCTGGGATCCGGATTAGTTTCATAAAAATAAAAGCCAACTTCAAAACAATAAAACTCCTCCCGTAGACGATTAAACATTGATTTCTTATCAAATTAAACAGAATATGCATCTTCAATTATTGTAAGAAAATTGATTATTAGTTGAGAGTAGGTAAGAGCACAACTCAAATAAAAAAACACAATGCTTGTCAGCGTGAACCACAAAAGTCACTAAATGAGACTGTGCTTAACACTCCGGTAGCTTGGCACAAGGCAGTCAGGCTTAACTTATGAGCAATGTGTAAAATATTTAAGCAGCACTCAAACAGTAATAAAATGAAACACGCATGAGAGAAATTCCAAACCAATTACGAAAAATAAGAGTACATAAAAAAAAGTGAACTTAAAATGGAAATAGCACTAAAACTACAAAGCACCAACTGTGGTTATCTGCTTGCACTGGGCCGGGTCAAACTCACAAGCTCAGACCAACCATAATGGAGCGCAGATAGGAAATATCAACCAGGTTTATCCTGGTGATGATTTTACCTTGTCTGTGTCTAAGTCCATTAGAGGAGCAGCATCAGAGCTTCTCGTCGTTGGCAGTTGGCATGAGGGGAAGGTCAGGCATCGGGGACTGTTGCTGCTCAGGGTGAAGATTCGGCTGTGGCTGGAGCTTCATGATAGCGGTCGACGCAGGCTGTTGCCATTGAAGCTGGATCTTGGAGCGGATGTGAAGATCAGGTCATTGTTTGAGATTCGCGTTGGCTGGATTCGTGGATGGTTATCAGGAAATGTGAGGATTCTGGTCACAGTCATGAAAAGCCCAAAAACCCATGGCTCTTCACCTGAAACACAGGACTTGTAGTTTTGAGGCAGGAGGAGTACACTCTGTTGCTAGCCTAGGGTCCGGGACCTCGGAGCACCACTTTGGGATCATGACAAGTGTGATGCACTGGTTACAAGTGCAATGCGCTGTTCCTGATCCATGCAACAGCATTGATGCGCCGGTGCAGAAAGTGATGCATCGGTGATGAGGAGGCAAACCAACAATCCCTTGAAGTCACTCTGGATTCAAGTAATGCAGGTCCAGCCCTTCTCACCCAGGAAGAGGAACAGCATGGTAGCACAGCAAGGCTGGAGTCCAGCATAGCAGCAGTCCAGCAAAGCAGCAGTCCAGCAAAACAGCACTCTAATGAAGTAGCAGTCCAGCAGAGAGGTAGTGCTTTCAGCAACAAAGCTGGTCACAGGTCCAGAAGTGTACTGAAGTCAAGGTGTCAAAGGTCTTATACCCAGTGGTGCCTTTGAAATGGGGGAGACTTTGAAGAAGGGCTTTGACGTGCACAGAGGTCCTCCCTTCATGCCCTGGCTCCAGACTCACTGCAGGGGAGATATGCAGCCCTTTGTGTGGGGAAAGAGCAAACACAAAGAGATGATGGACGGCGCGCTGAAACCTTTCAGACACTCACTGATTTATTATTGTTATTAGCAAAACGGCTCATAACAAGACAGTGGAAGTCATCAACACCACCCAGCATAGATGCCTGGAGGGAGGATGTTATTAGATGGGTAGGGCTGAGAGTGACTCTATTCGCAGGGAAGAGTATAGAGGGCTACGAAATACACCAATTTCCTTGAATGAAATGCGCTACTGGAAGCTTTTAAGGCACTTGACCTACAATCAGATTAGGAGTCTTCTCCATCTTTGTTTGCATATAGCACAACACAGGAAATGACCATGGGATATTGGGATGCACAGACAGAAAGTATGGGCCTGTCTACAAAAACAATATTGGGGCACCACTGGTGGACCGCGCGGATTGTAAGTAATTGGAAATATTCGATCTCTGCCCTGACTTCCAGAACAATACTTTAAGTCCTAAGTCTGACCAGTGCAAAAAGAACAATTGACGGACAGAATGCAGAACAATGTCTTACATTCACCCCAGTACAGAGACCTGGGCCTAAAGCCATTGTTTTTTCACAATGTCATTCCAGTTTGGACCCAGCCATATGCAAATAATTCTAGACCCTGCACCCAATGGGAACAGTCCAGCCCGAACTGCCAGGCCAGGTCCTCCCTGGACTGGAAACAAGCATCTTAGGACCCGTTTGGGCTTTTAGCCCTCATCAGCCAGGATAGTGGCATGGAGAGTACAGGACCCACGTCTGGGCATACCTGTCCCACTCGGGGTGACAAAAGCAAAAAGAACAATTGATGGACATTACATGCTTTACAATATATGTCTTTCGTTTGTGATCATGTCTCAGTATATTTCATTCACAAGTGTCAAATGTGATATACACTGCAAACAAGTTATCTGTATCTAAAACAAGGAAGAGAATAAACCCCCCCTCCCAGTACTTGGTTGGATGCATCCATTACACATTATGCATACATCACATACTTTGGGTGCTCTGGTCAGAGTTAGTGCTACGCAGACAGAATGCTGAATAAATCATACATTCACCCCCATTCAAGAGATCTGAGTTAAATCCATCATTATTTTGCTCACCATGCCACCCCAGTTTAGACCCAGCCATATGCAAATCAGTCTTGACCCTGTGCCTCATGGGAACAGTCCAGCCCAAACTGCCAAGCCAGGTCTTCCCTGAACCGGAAAAAAGCATCCTGGGACCGATTTCTGGGTAACGCCCTCCATCAGCCAGGCTAGCTTGAATCCAGTGGCAAAGTGAGCAAGGGACCCACGTCTGGGCATACCCTGCCAACTTAGGGCAAACAAAGCAAACACAAGGAGATGATGGACGGAGCACTGAAACTTTTCAGACACTCACCCCCAGTCACAGATCTGGGTTGAGTCCATCATCATTCTTTAGCTCACTTTGCCACCTCAGTTTAGACCAGGCTATAGTCCAATCAGTCTTGACCCTGTGCCTTATGGGAACAGTTCAACCCGAACTGCCAAGCCAGGTCTTCCCTGAACCGGAGACAAGCATCCTGGGACCGGATTCTGGGTAACACCCTTCATCAGCCAGGCTAGCTTGAATCCAGTGGCAAAGTGAGCAAGGGACCCACGTCTGGGCATACCCAGGGTCTGGGTCCTAGGATGCTTGGTTCCAGTCCAGAGAGGACCAGGCTTGGCAGTTCGGGCTGGACTGTTCCCATGAGGCACAGGGTCAAGACTGATTTGCATATGGCTGTATTCAAACTGGAATGGCATAGTGAGCAAAAAAACGATGGATTTAGGCCCAGATCTCTCTACTGGGTGAATGTATGACATTATTCTGCATTCTGTCCATCATTTGTTTTTTTTGCATTTGTCACCCCGAGTGTAACGGGTATGCCCAGACGTGGGTCCCGTGCTCTCCATGCCACTGGAGTCAAGCTATCCTGGCTGATGAGGGCTGAAAGCCCGAAAGCGGTCCTAGGATGCTTGTTTCCAGTCCAGCGAGGACTTGGCCTGGCAGTTTGGGCTGGACTGTTCCCATGGGGCACAGGGTCAAGAGACTGATTTGCATATGGCTGGGTCCAAACTGGAATGGCATGGTGAGCAAAAAAACAATGGGTTTAGGCCGAGATCTCTACTGTGGTGAATGTATGAGATTGTTCTGCATTCTGTCCATCATTTGTTCTTTTCGCATTTTTCACCCCGAGTGGGACGGATATGCCCAGACATTGGTCCCGGGCTCCCCATGCCACTGGAGTCAAGCTATCCTGGCTGATGAGGGCTGAAAGCCCAAAAACGGCCTAGGATGCTTGTTTCCAGTCCAGGGAGGACTTGGCCTGGCAGTTCGGGCTGGACTGTTCCCATGGGGCACAGGGTCAAGACTGATTTGCATACGACTGGGTTCAAACTGGAATGGCATGGTGACCAAATAAACGATGGATTTAGGCCCAGATCTCTTAACTGGGGTGAATGTATAACATTGTTCTGCATTATGTCCATCAACTGTTGTTTTTGCATCTTTCTAAAACTGGAAATCCGATTTCACCCTAAGTTAGCATTTTAAATTAGGAGTAAGCCTGAGCGGTAAATCAAACTCCGCCAGCGGAATTCACATAGTTTTTGCAACTCCACGCTCCGCTTGGAGCATGGAGTTAAGCAAAAACTCTACCTACCAGATGGAGTTTACCCCACGTGCCACCTTCGGGGCTCAAGACAACAGCAGCAGAAAATGGGTGCAGTACTGTTCTGTAGCAGAACTTACAGGTGCTGCTCATGTCTGGGAAGCCACACAGTAAAAGTGAAATTGAAACACTTGCTTCCCACCCGGTTGTTTTTTTCATGTGTATGCAAACTTTCAGGCAAGGCTAGAGATCGAGTCCACCTTCCCATGCAGGAGCAGGGCTAGGATGTGCTGGCTCTGGAGGTAAACTTGGGCATGCAGAGTAGGAAGACAGCCAGGCCGGAGCTCTGTGCACACTGAGGACAAAGCAGACCTGGGCGCAGGGCTGCTCTCTGTCCTGCTGGCCTCAGACGCTGTAAAAGTCAGTGAGTATAATATTTTTATTTTTATCCTATTTTGTGCAAGCTGTCTTTGCTCCCCTGCTACCAAATGGGAGAAAGCAGAGGTGGGGCAGCAGCACAGCCCGTGCATCAGCAGGGTAGGTCTTGCCTCTCCCTCTCTGGTGCCTGCTGCTCAACTAGAAGGGGTCATTCACTTTACCGGTCCCGGTTGGAGGACTTAGTCACTTGCCTGCGGTAGAGGGTCCCCTACTCAAATGCCGGTGATGGAAAAGGCAAAGGTAAGGGCGAGTGTTCCACACCCACATTAGCAAAATAAAATATTGCTTCCTATTTTGCACGCTGCCCCAAGTATAATCCAGCCGTGTCCCTGATTTTGCCATTTTTCCACTTTTGGAGGCAATTGGTATGTGAGCCATTCGGTTTATTTTCCGTATTTGAATAGGAATGTTAATTTTATCTGAAACAATGAAACACTGAAAAAAGATATTTGTATTTATACTTTATACGTATGTCTGCAGTGCCATCTAGTTGTGAGTTTT
This sequence comes from Triturus cristatus, assembly GCF_964204655.1. Lineage (NCBI taxonomy): Eukaryota > Metazoa > Chordata > Amphibia > Caudata > Salamandridae > Triturus > Triturus cristatus. The sequence continues at coordinate 705,378,128 of NC_140584.1, read as the reverse complement.
ATTAACACAATGCTCTTTACTGTGCATTCACCTAGCATTCAACAATCTGTTTATTATAGCACATCTACTCTGCCTGCTCACGGAACTCCGTGGAATTAGCTGATTATTTGGTAACTGAAACTCTTCACACTCGCCAAGGCCTAATTAGGAGTCCAGAGACACCAGACTTAAAAATTCTAACTATTCACAAATGAGAATTACACTTAAATATGTAATAAGGTAGTCCCAATGTTCTCCTATGTGAGAGATAAGCCTTGAAGTATTGAAAAACAAATTTTAGAGTTTTTGACTACCAGAACATGGACAAATTAAAGATGCCATTTAAATACATTGCACTCTACCCTCTGGGTTGTCTGGAGCCTACCTTAGAGGTGACTTATGTGCATATAAAGGAAAGATTTTGGCCTCGCAAGTGGGTAATTTGCCAGATCAAAATAGAGGTGTAAAACTGCACATACAGAATCTGCAATGGCAGACCTGAGCCATGGTTAAAGGGCTATGTAAGTGGGTGTAACAATGAGTGCTGCAGGCCCACTAGTAGCATACCATGTACAGGGCATGGGCACATGAAGAGCTCTTTAATAGGGACCTATAGGTAAATTAAATATGCCAATTGGGGATGAGCCAATATTACCATGCTTAGGGGAGGAAGCACAAGCAATTTATTAATGGTTAGCAGTGATGAAGGGCACAGAGTCCTAAAGCCAGCAAAAATTAGGTCAGAAAAATAGGAAGAGGTGGGCAAAATGTTGGGGGTAAGAACACCCTAAGGCTGTCACGTGTAACACTTAGCTTCTTGCTCATGATTAAATGGCTTTCTTGTCCTTCACAGTTCCCTTTTCTTTATTGGATTGCATTCCTTACATGTTCTTCAGTTTGTGAAGCTCCTAGAGCATTACTTCTTTACCCTCGCTTTTGGTTGGCTTAGTCATATCCTGCTACCAATGATGTCATGGAACATTATTTTGGCTAGAGGGTGTGTGGGTTCTGCTCCTTTCCCTGGCTTTGTGTGATCCCAGAGTGTATTTGTACACTTACTATCACTTCCCCAAACTCCCCAAAACATGTCTCAGCTACCATCCACCCACCCTTAGAGTATATGATGTCATTCAGTGAGATGAACTGATGTTATGCTCCTGGTCTTCCTCTCTGTTATCTCCTCCTTAGGGCGACCAGATAACTCCATGTCACCAGACACCAGTTTTAGTCATGTACTTTCATTTAACCAGTAATAATTACTTTTAGTTGTGTTGGTACAGGTGGCTCAATGAACTTAAACCAATCATCTGCTATCCAGAATGCACCCATTTGCTAAATAATTCCAAGGACTGGAAAATTGTTGTTTTGGTGACATGGAGTCATCTGGTCACCCTAATCCTCTGGCTCTCTCTTACCTCTCAATTGTTTTCCCTTCCTCCCCAGCGCTTCTCTCAACACCCCTCTCTTGCCAACCTTCTCACACTGCACCTCTCATGTTCCATACTGGCCAGCTAAATCGGCTTTGCCAATTCAAAATCTACTGTTTTACACTTTCAAGATGGCTGCAATGTGGTGTGTGATTATGGTTAAGATATATTTCCAAATCCAAATTTAGATTAGTTGACAAATGTTATATTAAGACAAATGCATGTGAGCATCTCATTGAAAAGGAACAGACTATTGTTTGTTGCCATAAGCCACATGACTGTAGCAGTATACATCAAACTATGCATCACTGATTGGAATGCAAGATACTGCAAATATGTATATTGTAGGTGAAGAAAAATGAATCTCACTTTAACATTTTGCTATGAGCGGTACTTCAGTGGATTGAAGGTTATCATGAAAGCTTGCAAATGAGTGATTTTACTACCTTAATTAAGGTGTCAATTTTATGTTTTTAATATATTTTGTTTGGCAATAGAGTGTTATGGTAAGTGATGCTCTTAATATATAGGCAGTTGGTGTTTTTTTTTTTAAATCACTGAAAAACCTACAGGTAAAGCAATGTTTTAGTTATAATAGTGAGTTGTAAAAACACTGAAATTCATAAGTTTTGGGTAATAACAGTTCAACCCAATGCCCTGTACCTCACACTTGATGTCACAGATGAAATGACTGAAATCAAATCATCAAGTACTTTGCATGTAGTGTCCGTTTTATTACATATGTCACCTCTAAAGTAGGCCCCTAGGTAGCCCATAGGGCAGGGTGCATTGTTTTGCATGTCATGTTAGTAAAACACTCCTACATTTGTTGTTCACTTTTGTAAGGCCTACCTGTCTCATAGGATAACATTGGGTTGCCTTATTACATTTAATAAGTGCTTATTTTAAAGTGGGTGTTTGGTAGCTATAACATTGTAATTAAATTCCTCTTTAATGGTAAAGTCAAATTTTACAATTTTGTAAATGACACTTTTAGAAAGTTGGCAATTTCCTGCCCTTAGCCTTTTGGTGCCTGAAGCCTGTCTTAGGTCATCTGACTGGGTGTAACTGGCAGTTAGACTTTGTGAATTCCTACTAGACAGTCAGACAATGGAATGATTAGGTGTGCTTGAATGGGCCATCTGAGGCAGGATGTGGGGTGGAGCTGGACACAGCCCCACTTACAGCTGAATAGGCTGTGCTCTGCCTTTATACAAATGACTTAACACCAATGCATTGTTCCTGCAGTCAGCTTGGAGTCAGGGCAGGGTAGTCAGGATTTCCAAGCACTTCAAAGAGAAACCTCTAGAAACTTCCATCACATTAAAGGCACCAGGTATAAAATATGACCCTCAGACCCACTCTTCAGTCCACTTTCAGGACCTGCAGAAGGGCTCTCAGATGACTGCCTGCTGCTGTGGCCTGAGGTATAAAAACTGTGGTTTTACAGTTACTAAAATATCCATTCCTGACCCTCCATCTCCATTGATCTAGCATTCCGTTTTTCTCCTTCCTTTCTCCCCTAAGATACTGGGCGCCTAGTTTTAACTGATTCACTCTATATCTTTTGTCTAACAATCTTCTCAATCCCTTACAGCCTGGCTTCTATTCAGAGGAGCGACAAAGAGGTCAAACTGTGTATTACTGACTGCAGGGAAATCATTGTGAAAGGCTTACAGATGACAAATTTGTCCAAAAACTTCAGATGCAAAACCGGGCAGAGCGTGCCATTTTTCTTTAGGACTAGGAACAAATAGGAATAAGGTTTTTGCCCCCTATGATCAAAGAATACTATGGCTACTGCTCCTTTGGGAAACAGTTCTTCCCTCTTGTAAATTTCCTTTGGCATAGGAGTTGAAATCCTGATGATTTTTCAGCCCCAAAAATATCCTTAATTTCTTATAGGACCCATATGTCTTGAATAATCAGTGTCCAAAAATGTATAGCCTAATGACTCGTTTGGCAGTCCTTGGGACTGCAAAACTCGCAGTGGCAGTGCTGTGATCCCTGACGGTGGTGTGGCGGGCTTGGGGGCACAATATGCTTGATGGTTCCGCTGTGGCACCGCCAAGCATATTAGGCGTTTCCTCACTGCCAGCAGTCTCATGGGGGACCTCATGTCATGAAACCGCTGGCAGTGAGGAAACAAAGGGGGTCCTACAGGGCCCCCTCTTGCCTCTGTGCATTGGGTGCATGCAGGTGTGGCACATGTAGTGCTCCTCTGTGTGCATGTAACCCTGTTCCTGCATGGCATGGAATGTACAGTCCATGCTGTGAAGAAAAGTGCATTGGTGGTCCTGCTGTGGTGCAGTTCTAATGCTTACATGTGACCTTTAGAACTGCACTGCTGCAGTACCTCCATGCCCCCACCCGCCAGACTACGAAATAACTCATAATCTGGCAGGCAGTTGGCAGTCCTGTTTGGCACTGTGGGAGTGGGGCGGTGACATGACGGCCCACTCCAGCACCGCCAAACTCATAATCGGGCCCTTAATATTTCCCTAGAACCTTATGGTTAGACCTTTGACTTTTAGACTTGAGGTCGGGTAGGTTGGTGTCAGGATTTGTTTAGAAACGCACCTCCCTGGGCTCCTGCCCTGCCATAAAAGTGGCACTTATGCTCTTGAAAATAAGTTTTGTTTTGTACAAAACCGTTTTTACCTGGTAAAATGTAAGTCTTTGTCTGACTAGTGTACCATTTCATCCAGCTGAAGACCAAAATCTTTGGTACCCAGAAATTGTACGCGTTGGATAATTCTCCTTTAACCTGCATCCAGGTAACGTAGCTTCATCCACAGGGTATATCTTCCTGCCACCACTACTCCTGCTGAAGTGGCTGCAGATCAAAACATGTTGAATGACACATATGACAAAATTCATGCCAGTTCAGTTTGAAGCTGAGTGCTTTCAGGCCGAATCATCCTGCTTCGCCCTGCTGTGGGCTGAGCTAGTGGTGCATGGAGTGTGAGTGCGCAGTGTAGGTCCCGCTCCAAGAGAGTGACTACGTCCATCACTCTTGATACAGCCCAGATTGAGGAACTGACTCTGGTCGATCCTGTGAGGCAGAGAAGGCAGACTGCATAGTAAAGAAATAGAAGGTTGTGCTGGAGGCCCAGGTGAGCAGGGGATCCACATATAGATGCTGCGAAGTAGGAATGACAAGAGCTGTGCTCACTGGCTACAGGAGTATGGCTGGGGAGAGGCTGGGGCTTGGCTCCCAGGGAGATAGCATTTGTATCACACTCCAAGATTATACTGGATTAGACAGGGGCAAGCTGAATAGGCCCCTCTTTTCCTGTAATGAGCAGACTATTGTCCCTTTTAGACTTGGCCTTTCATAAGCCTAGGGATGAGAAAGGGTAACAAAACTCTCATTTGCTTACTGATTAAACTCATGTAACTGAATTGACGGGCCTCCTGCTGAAGGGTCAGGTATGGAACTACATTTAGGATACGTGGCCAGATGGCCATGCCCTGTGAATGTAGGTCGGCTCGTGTCCTCCGTTACTTTAATTTTGATAAAGGCAATAACAAGGGGGAGAAGTGGTATCTTTATTGAAGAGCTGATAACTAGCGAGTTCACTGTTTAAACATATGTTTTCATCATGCCAAAAATATTTGAAAAACTACTCTGTTGGACTTGTGTTCTGACAGGAGGAGCACTGGTTAATGTCAGCACACTAGTGCTTCTTAACCCTTGCTTGGCGGACTAGAAATGTAAAACTGATCGTCAGCTGGGGCAATTGGTTGCATATTGATGATAGTTTGGAGACCCAGGTCTGCTCATGCCCCCCCCAAAAATATAAACATCTGGACAATACACATATTGGTCTCACAGGGAGTTGACGGGACCTTAGCTGATAGACTTGTGATGGATGCACACACTACAAGGGAACTTGTCTGCAACACATGTGGGGGGAGGAGCTTAACCACCACCTATCCAGAAAAGAGAATTTCCAACACATCCAGACACCGTTTGTATGATTTATTAGCAATGGGAAAACTGGATGGGAAGCACTCTAAACTGACATCTGAATCCAGGTGTGGTACAAGACTGACTGTGACTGATCAAGCCTCAGCAAACAGGCAGGACTCATCACAGCATCAAGATAATAGAGACTAGGATATGAAATCTCTTATGTAAGCCAAGAAAGAAAGCTTTGAGTCCTTTGTTGACAAGATGGACACCTTAAATGCAAGGACAAACTCAATTTCAGGGAAACTCAAGAAACACGACCGCCAGTTGACTGAGGCAGAAAAGAGGATATCCATGATTGAGAACAATCTTGCCACAAAGAGTGAAAGTCTATTTAATAAAAAAGGTACTGCAGAAAAGAATGAAGATTTAGAAGTGCAGTCTTGTTGTAACAACACACGCATGCTAGATGTACCCGAGTCCACCAACACAACTGACTGAAGGACTATGTAATATGGCTGCTACAGACGACATTCAAAGCTGAATCATTTTCCTGGCTACCAGTAGAAGAGAGTACACGCATATCACTTGCAGCAAGACTTCGATCAGGCACCCCGGTAAGCCCCATCTTCACATACTTCCTACATTTTTGAGATAGAGATACTGTGCTGCACCATGCATGGGGAAAGAACAATATGAAGTTTGAGACAAATGCCATATCACTTTTCCCAGATTTTACTATCACAGTCTAAGAAGCTAGATGCAAGTTTACACCCATTAAACAACTTCTGATTACAGCTAACATTCAATATTCCATGCTATAGCCTGCTCGTTTGTGGTACTCTACTAAGGAAAACAATACAAATCAGGGATATTTATTGAGCGCACATATCACCCAAAGCTCTCATGGCACTGATGGACAACTCTGACTTTCCAGTTAGAGAGAAGATCTTGCTGGTTTAATGATCAAACAGCCATGTTTTTAACTCCCTACGGAAGCAGTTGTGATCAGTGACAATGCGTAGGTAGGGGAGCAATTCGTTCCTAAGGGTGGGTGCCAAGAAGGAAAACTTTCAGAGGTCACAACATGCATCTGAATTCCTGCTTAATTTCTTGCTGATGGGCCAAAAACAATGCAATCACTGAGATTTTCCAGCATCATCTTCTGAACAAGAGGATGAAGAATAAAGGCCCATAAAAGACAAACTCACACCTGTCTGCATACATGTCACATAAATGAACACAGTCCTTTGTCCTCAACATGGTATTGACCATGGAGGGGAATATATGATGCAGTCCAACATTATGCTACATTGCATTCAACAAGGCGAGCAAACAGAGCAGTGGTTCTTATTTCCATGGATATGGTACCTTTGGATCACTATATATCGTGGAGGAGATTTTGCACACCGAGTTTTCATAAGTTTTTAATTTGTTGATCTGTCAAATTTGACAGATCAACAAATTAAAAACTTTTGAAAACTCGGTGTGCAAAATCTCCTCCATGATATATAGTGCTTTTTGCCGCCCATGAGATTTGAGCACCCAACGGCTCAAGATGGGATTTGAATCTATAGCCAGTATCACAGAAAATAGAGCGTTGACAAAGGCATACACAAGTGAAGAAGCTAATGAAATATACAATCTGATACAAGAAACTAAGGCATTCAATGCCCAAAGTGGCTCTATAGCACAACAACTTAAGCAATTGGAATTTTTAACAAGAAGAGAACTCAACCAAAGATTACACGCTGCTACACTAATTCAATTTCACAAAGTAAAACGGATTCCACGAGGATTACGATTGGCAATCAAACCCATGTTATTTAGATTACAACACAATCATCAATTTATGGAAAAATGGTTTGCGATATTGAATAAGTGTTCCTTAGACCTAATTCTACTTCTGTTAGAAGAACTTTCCAAAACAATTCATGATCTCGAAGATGAAATTAATAACACAAAAAGTGACTTATCTCACAGAATGGAGGAAGGAACATGGAAACAATTTCTTGAAGATCTAAATATCAAATTGGACAAATATGGTAAAGAGTTACAGGAAACTAAATTGAGGAAGTTCAAAAGGGACACAATAGACTATAAATTAAACGAGGTATACACATGGGCAGAAGTTTACACACAAAAAAGATTCACTAGAAGGAATCCACACACATCATCTGAAGAAAGTGTAGCAACTGACACAGATATAGATACTGCCAGAGCACCAGTTAAACCAACATCAGGAATTGAAAGAAGAGTAACCAACCAGGAAAACATTGAAAACACAGGAGCCAGCACTTCCTCTGTGGCTTTTTTACATCAAACCAAAGATTCTGGACAACCTCCAGATCCAACTACGAAACACCAAAATGAAATTTCAAGAAAACAAGCAGAGGAAAAAGAAAAGGAGAAATCAAAGAAAGGCTTGAGGAGTCAAACCAAAATTTAATTATCAACATCTCCTCAAAAAACCTCACCAAAACACAAGAAGAGGTATTTAACAAAGGGATATCTTTTGTCCCCACATATCACAACACACCTTTGGAAAATGAAGTGGCAATATTCAAATTCATGAGAACATTGAGACTTAAGAATTTTTTCACCAATATAGTGCCCTCCACTACTATTCCTGAAATTAAACCCTTCGAACCGAAAAGCACATTTATGACGCTTGTGTCGCATAAAACTCTGGATACTTTTGAAATTCTAGTGAAAAAGGACCTTTGAAAATTGGATTATAAAAAACATACAAAAATGCAGAGTAATTTCAGCAGAAGAGAGTACAACATCTTAAACAATTTATCTAATGACCAAGAAATTATGTTCCAGAAGGCGGACAAAGGAGGAGGATTGGTTATGATGGACAGAGCTATGTATGAAAACAAAATCAAAGAACACATTTATGACACCAACACATATGGGAAACTTGAAAAGGATCCTACAGTGGAAATTTCCAACTATTTGGAAAACATACTACAGAGAGCATTGGATGTTGGCTGGATTGATGACACCACTAAACAATACTTGAACACAAAATTCCCGAGAAGACCAAAAATATACATGCTGTTTGGTTTTCCCGTGGCCCCCCCTCCCTCTTAGACCCCCTTTTTATTGACCACCCTATGGTGGTCGGGTGTGGAGTTCCTCTGCTGTGGCTAGACGCCCTTTCAATGTTTCTCGCCTTGCTTTTTGGTTTTTTATTTAATTTTTTTTTTTTTTTTTTTTAAAAGGGTGTATCCTGACGTCCCTTATGTGCATTCTGATCTCCTGTAATTTAGCGGAGCCCCTGTGGGCCAGTCATTGTTTTTTGAACTGCTTGAACATCTCTGAATACTAGCGGCCGGCCCAGGAGGTTGTAGGCCCGTGCTTGTACCCCTTTTCTCTGCACAATAAAGCTTTTTTACCCACAAAAAAAAAAAATAAATATACATGCTACCAAATTTATTTATTTTTATTTACAGCATTTGTAAAGCGCTCTGTAACCCTACGGGCATCCTGGTGCTGTGTACATGTAGCTGAAAAACGCTGTGCACCAGGGACAGAAGGGATATCTTATGATTCTGGATGGTTAGATTTTAGGGAAAAGCCATGTTTTCACCTTTTTTCGGAAGGCCATCAGTTCATCTGTTTTCCTGATGTCAATAGGTAGTCTGTTCCACAGATGTGCTGCCGCTATGCTGAAGGCTCTACCACCACAGGTGGCTTTCCTGATCCTTGGGATGCCGATAAGATTGGAAGAGGAGGACCGAAGGGACCGAGTGGGTTCGTACCACTTCAATTTGTTTTGGAGTGGTCGGGGGCCCATCCCATGTACTGCCTTAAAGACAGTGCATAGGGTTTAAAAAGGATCCTCTGGTGTACAGGTAGCCAGTGAAGATCTTCTAAAGCGAGGGTAGTGGAGGATCTTCGCCCTCGGGAGAGTGTCAATTTTGCCGCAGCCGCCTGAATGCTCTGAAGTCTGGAGATCAGGTAGGCAGGGGATTCCAGTGACAGAGAATTACAGTAATCTAGGCGGCTGAGGATGGTACTCCTTACTATGGTGGCTCTAACCTGTGTTGGTAGAAGGGTAGGGGTGGGCGGAATTTGCGTAATCGCGTTACGCAAATCTCCGCGAAACGGTAAAAAATCTCCGCGAACACGCAGAAATTCCGCGAACACGCAGAATTGCTTGTTCGCGATACTTTTTTCCTGTTCGCGATCGCTGTTTGCGTGCTCGGGGTGAAATATCTCGCGAACACGCATATTGAGAACGCGAACAAGCAAAAAATTTCGCGAAGTCGCGGAACACAGATTTTTGGGCAATTTCGCGTAATCCGCGGAACGCGAAATTACCCAAATTCCGCAAATTCCGCGAACGGAACGGAATTTGACGCCCAGGCCTATAGAAGGGGCAGCAGCTTACGAAGTCCTCGTAATAAGGCGAAGCAGCTACCAACCTGCTTATTGACATTGGTCTCGAGACTCAAACTGTCATTGAAGCTAACTCCGAGGTTCCTCACTGATTTCACTGGAGTTAATGACTCCCCTGGCTCCAGAGGCCAGAAGTCCGTGGGTAGACTTCTAGTGATTCTACCTACTTTGCAATGCATTATTTCGGTTTTGTCACTGTTAAATTGTAAAGAATTCTGATTTAGCCAGGATGTCATTTCCCACATACAGGTGTGAAAGGTCTCGAGTGAGTCTGCATGGGCACCATCAAGAGAAATCATCAGCTGCGTGTCATCCGCATAGTTGATCACGCTAATGCCGTGAGCCTTGATGATGCCCATCAGGGGTTGCATGTATACATTAAAAAGTATCGGGCTGATTGCAGACCCCTGTGGGACCCCATATGGGACTGGAACAAACTCTGACTGGTACGGAGGAATTGCTACTGCCTGCCATCTATCCGTCAAGTAGGAATGAAACCAGTCAAGCGCAACTCCCCCGACTCCGATGCTCTTCAATCTTGTCAGCAGAATATCGTGACTCACCGTATCGAATGCGGCGGACAGATCAAGCAAGATTAAAATTGCTGATTCTCCCCTGTCCGCCCACATTCGTAGGTCGTCCAGAACTGTCAGCAGAGCTGACTCGGTTCCATGAGCTGGTCTGAAGCCGAATTGCTCTTCCTCCAGGATGTTGTTAGTTTCCAGGAAGAGGGCCAGTCCTCTGCTGGCCAGCCGTTGCATGATCTTAATTGGGTATGGTAGGAGCGATATAGGTCGATATTTTTTGTGGCAGTTCGAGTCGAGATTTGATTTCTTCAACAGGGGGGTAACGACTGCCAATTTCCAGTCCTTTGGTACAGTACCTGTGTTGAAAGACTGCATACACAGCTGTCGAAGTACTGGGAAGAATTCATTCCCAAATTCCTTTACTATTTTGTGAGGAAGAGGGTCCAACGGGGATCCTGATGTTATATTGAGGGCTAACTTTGAGAATTCTTGTACTGTCGGGGTCTCGAAATTCTCCAAGGTGGCCCTTGGGGTGGAGCGTCTTACATATCCTTCACTCTTCTCCCTATTCCTGGTGTTACTGTTAGCCTGCACTAGAGGAATGGAGACATCCTTCATACCCTCGATTATTTTTGCAATTTTTTCCTGAAAGAAGGAAGCTAAACCATCGCATAGTTCTTGTGAGGGCTTGATTTGACTATTAGCACATTCAGGATGAGACAGCTCTTTGACTATCCTGAAGGTATCAGGAGATTTGTTGGAGCTATTTAGTATTAGGTCTGCGAAGTAGTTTGCTTTGGCTATGGTGATCTCTTTCTTATAATGCCCAATTGTCTGCCTCCAGGTCAGTTTCTCCTGCTCTAGGTAATTTTTTCTCCAATGCCTCTCCGCCTTTTTACAGGCAATTTTCAGTTCCTTCAATTTATCCGTGTACCAGGGCGCAGAGGGTTTTCCTCTTTTTCTAATAACTTTCAGTGGTACAATGTCATTAAGTTTCCTAGTTACCTCTTTACATAGTAGATGGTAATTGGTGGTGATATCGTTCTCTAGATCAACCGAATTCCCAACTTGACGGAAGTCGAACTTCCCTTCCTCTTTCCTTTTTAACAGACCCTTCCAGTCACGGCTAATGAAGGTCCTAGTCTGTGTGTTTGTTGACCCTGTATTAATCAGAGTATGGATGTTAAATTGTAGAAGATGGTGGTCCGACCAATCTACTGGTAGAGTTATTCCCATAGTAATGAGATCCTCTGCAGCGAATATTAAGTCCAGTATATTCCCTTGCCTATGTGTGGAGGAGGTTATCCATTGTTTCAGACCTAAGTTGTTACAGGATTGTGTAATATTGTGTAAGGCCGTGTGTAGTTGGTCGTTATCCCACAAGTTAAAATCTCCCAGTACCAGAAGCCTGCTATGTGAGATTGACATGTTGTTAATAACAGTGATCAGTTCCTGCTTTTGCATTGCATTGAAGTGCCCCGGTGTCCTATAGCAGATTAGGCCCGTAATACAATGGCCTGAGTCGTGTCTGATCGATATCCCGAAAATTTCGGCACATGAGACCATGTCAATACACAATGTTATAATATTTAGCTCTTCCCTGAAAATAATTCCTATTCCTCCACCTCGTCCCATAGGCCTGGGTTTATGAGCAATCTTATATCCTACCGGACATGCCGGTCCTAACTCTGAGTCCATTCCCGCCGTCGTCCATGTCTCGGTTAAAAATAAAATATCCAGGTTGTTGGATTCGATCAAGAGCTGTATTTCGGTAGCATGTTTCGGAAGGGATCTGATATTTAATAATCCACTAATTAATTCTCCCTTAGTGGAGTACTTATTTTCCGTATGCTTTAACGGGGAAAGCCTGTTGCCTGAAATCTGATCCGGATTAGATAGTGGTTCCAGTGGGAGGGGCTTAATATGTGGCAGATGCCCTAAGCAGTTGGGGCAGGGGTTCTTGTCCTCAGAAATTATGTTAGGGGCTAGGCGTGGGCAGTTAGCTCTGCCAGACAGTGGATCCAACAGCATCAGTGCTTCCCTACTATATCTGTAGGCTCCAGGGTACAGAGACGATCGTGCAGGGGGGGTTGCCCTGAGCCCGGTCTCGGCGCGGACGAGCACAGACGAGCTTGCCTTAAGCGCGCCTTCGGCGCGCAATCGTCGCGCCCGCTGCGCTCGTCCGCTGCGCTTCCGGCAGAGACACATCCTTAAAGGAAGTGGGGGAAGTAGGCAGGGGGGTGTGGCTGGTGACAGTGGGCGTGCCTTGCAATCCGGCCAATGACGTGCGGTCTATGGAAACCACCCGCCCGCGTCAGCGTTCTGCCCACTGTGCGAGGAGAATGGTGCCTGGCTCCTTTTAAAAACACAAATAGAACGCTAGTATTTGCACAATTTATACAGATTAAAACTCACAGAGTCCCTGCTCCCGGCTGTGCCTCAGGAGTAACAGCTAAGACGCTGCGCTCAGATCCAACGCGCGTTTTGTACCAAATAGGGGGCGTGGCTTGTGACAGTGGGCGTGCCTTGCAATCCGGCCAATGACGTGCGGTCTATGGAAAACACCCGCCCGCGTCAGCGTTCTGCCCGCTGTGCGAGGAGAATGGTGCCTGGCTCCTTTTAAAAACACAAATAGAATGCTAGTATTTGCACAATTTATACATATTAAAACTCACAGAGTCCCTGCTCCCGGCTGTGCCTCAGGAGTAACAGCTAAGACGCTGCGCTCAGATCCAACGCGCGTTTTGTACCAAATAGGGGACGTGGCTGGTGACAGTGGGCGTGCCTTGCAATCCGGCCAATGACGTGCGGTCTATGGAAACCACCCGCCCGCGTCAGCGTTCTGCCCGCTGTGCGAGGAGAATGGTGCCTGGCTCCTTTTAAAAACACAAATAGAACGCTAGTATTTGCACAATTTATACAGATTAAAACTCACAGAGTCCCTGCTCCCGGCTGTGCCTCAGGAGTAACAGCTAAGACGCTGCGCTCAGATCCAACGCGCGTTTTGTACCAAATAGGGGGCGTGGCTTGTGACAGTGGGCGTGCCTTGCAATCCGGCCAATGACGTGCGGTCTATGGAAACCCCCGCCCGCGTCAGCGTTCTGCCCGCTGTGCGAGGAGAATGGTGCCTGGCTCCTTTTAAAAACACAAATAGAATGCTAGTATTTGCACAATTTATACATATTAAAACTCACAGAGTCCCTGCTCCCGGCTGTGCCTAGGGAGTAACAGCTATCCACAAGATCCACAAAAATTTGAATGATCCCCCATGTAGACCCATAGTTTCTGGATGTGGCTCTATTTTTGAAAACCCTGGCTGGTTTATAGATGTTCATCTACAATCCATTGTTAAAAAAAGCGACTCTTATATAGAAGACACAACGGATTTCTTAAGGAAAATTTCAATACTACCAAACACTAACAGAAAAGATTGAATATTGTGTACCATTGATGTGGTATTTCACTCTACACTTCAATTTCACATGCACAAGGCATAGAGGCGATTGAATGGGCTTTACTAAATGAAATTGATTCCAACATTCCTAAATTGTTTATCATTGAACTTTTGGAGTTTTGTTTAAAACACAGTTATTTTACGTGGAAGGATGAATATTTTCTACAACTCGATGGAACTTCCATGGGGTTTCCAGGGCTCCTGTATACGCAAATATTGACGACATCTTTTTGATTTGGAAAAACACTCAGGAGGAATTAGCTGAAAACATCAATATCCTTAATCAACAGGACTCGAGAATTCAATTTACACATACAATAACTAAAAGTGGTCTAGCATTCTTAGACGTCTGGATAGACATCATTGAAGAGAAAATATGTACTAGATTATTCAAAAGACCTACTGATCGCAACAACTCCTTACTTTTCCAGAGCTTCCATCCCCCTTCGTTGGTTAGGAATCTTCCATACTCCCAATTTTTACGTACCAAACGAATCACGTCAGAAGCAAATATTTGTACAGACACCATTACCACACAAGAAAATGACTACATTGCAAGAGGATACCCAGCATTTTTACTTCAGGAATTAAAGTCAAGAGCAATGTCACAACCGAGAGAAAAACTACTGGAAAAACGCAGCAAGCCTACAACTACCAGATTGGTATTTGTATCTAAATATTCAACAGCATCACACTAAATTAAGAGCATAATCTATAGCAGATGGGAATTATTAGCAGAAGAGTCTGACTTTCACGGGTTATTCTGAGAAAAACCCCTGTTCGCCTTCAGACGAGGCAAGAATCTTAAAGAAATATTATCAAAAGGAAAACCTTCAAGAAAAATCACCAAAGGAGGAACCACCAAATGCCATAATTGCATTCATTGCAATAATGCAATACTAGGTGATACACTCACTCATCCAATGTCGGGTGAAAAGATTAAGTTGTCACAGTGTTCTGCTCGATTTTCCCGGCCTTCTTGTGAGGAAAAGATGATTAAATGTGACTTCAGTCTCTTACCATTCAAGTCTAAGGGTTAGAGTAGTGAATGGAGCCTATTTACTAGGCACTTCGACATGATTCTGTGCTCTTCCCCATAGATCAGGGCTCACACACATAGCCTAGGGGATAGATTCGTTAGTATTAGGGATAACCTGTCCTGTAGTGCGGGTATTTCATGGAGCTGTGCTGAATTCAGGCCTGGTAGGCCTCAAACGGGAGAGACTCCATCTTTCTGTCTGCTCCGGCAGCTTGGGATGCTTCTAGGTCAAACGTAATGTTTTAGTTATGAGGTGTTATTCGCTTGGAGAGAACCGGTTCAGGCCGGCCCTTATCGAAGGATTGTATTTTTCTTCATGCCGAAGACACTACATCAGGCCGGCCGGCTGGGAACGTGTCCTTGGTACGGGGAGGTACAAGAATTTGGTGGGCGGCAGGTTACGGGCCGGAATTTTCCATGAGGAAACGCACCTCTATATTAGTGAAATTCTGAGGCAGTTACATGTTCAGTCCGTAGGCGGCATCTAGCCGTTAGCAGTAAAGCTACTACTTATTCCAGGGAAGACAGACGCCATCTTGAAGGCGGAGAAGAACTGAGAGACAGATGCTTTCCTAGCAGAATAGCCAGAGAGGAGAGAGTAGCCGATAAGGAAGAGGTCCCAGTGACTCGGAGAAGGGTGATTCCAGGCGAGCCGAGGCACAGACGAGAAGGGAACCTAGATGACCACTGAGTGCAGGCTACATACTACTAAGGTGATGTCGACCCTTTCTTATTAGAGTGTACAACTTAATCTTTCACTTTTCTTTGCAGGTTATGTGTTATATCGTAATGTTATGTGATTGTGTATGTAATGAGTAATAAAGTATCCAGTTTGTAGTGAACCAACATGTGCTGCGTGTTCTTGTATAAGAGGGTAGCCTATTCTTCTAGTCAGCTGCGGCTACATGAACAGATGTTAACCCTGATCAGGTAAGTGGTAACTGAATAAGGGAAAGAGGAGCCCCTCGAACCTGAGAACAGGCTATGCCCGAACTGGCAATACTTGTGTGATCTGATGAATAGTGAGACTGATTCCCTTTTTGTATGTTATGGTAATCATAGGATGAACTGTCGTATGAGACTGCCGTCTAGGTAGAGAGGTCTGGATTCGTATAGGATCGCGAGGCCGCCACTTGTGATACTGTCGTATGGGCAGAGAGGTCTGGGTTCGTATGGGACCGCGAGGCCGCCACTTGTGATACTGTCGTATGGGCAGAGAGGTCTGGATCCGTATGGGATCGCGAGGCCGCCGATTGTGCTGAGACTGCCGTCTGGGTAGAGAGGTCTGGGTTCGTATGGGACCGCGAGGCCGCCACTTGTGATACTGTCGTATGGGCAGAGAGGTCTGGATCCGTATGGGATCGCGAGGCCGCCGATTGTGCTGAGACTGCCGTCTGGGTAGAGAGGTCTGGGTTCGTATGGGACCGCGAGGCCGCCACTTGTGATACTGTCGTATGGGCAGAGAGGTCTGGATCCGGATGGGATCGCGAGGCCGCCGATTGTAAGAGGTCTTGGTATGTATAGTAGGAATTCCCTGTCCTTAGGTGATAGATATATGTGGTTGCACTATTGTAAATAGGTTCTAGGGAGGGGGTAACGTTCTGGCTGGGTTAGTGAGGCTCTGATGAGCGGGTTCTATCTGATCCGAAAACCCAAGCAGAACATTTGGCGTCACAAACCGTTTACGAAACCTGTGTGCGTTGTGGTTGTATCGTGTTTGCCTTCGGCGCGTGCGTGGTTTTGTTTGTCTATTATTTGTATATACCTGCGTGTAGTTTTCTTTTCTCTTTCTTCTTTTTCTTTTTCTCTTTTTCTTTCTTTTTAAAGATGTTTTCTAGAAAGTCAAAATCTACTTTTAAGTTACCCGTTGATATTCCCGGCTGGGATTCGACGCCTTATAAAGCCTTAGCCCGTGAGTGGGCTGATTCTACTGGTTTGAGTGAGAATTGGAATTCTTTTTTGGAGCTGGCGGAGCCGGCTAATGTGATTACTTGTTTACAGAAGGCGCCGGTATCTAAGGGTGATGAGCTTCCCGTTTTGGGGCGCAGAGGTTGGATTGTTCTGTCTGTGTACAGAATTCTGCATGAGAGGTTGTTGAAGTTACAGAACTTGCATAAGGATTTGGAAGCGAACTTTGTTGAGATTCAGAATGCTCATACTTTGTTGCGGTGTCAAAATAAGTTGCTTGCTGATAAACTTGAGACGTACCAAACTATTGCCGAGAGGGCGGCTGTGCGAATTGCTCGTTATAAATACAAGAATCGTCGTGGTCGGGTTTCGACGCGAAAGGTGCGTCTGGTCGTGGCGAAAGCCGGACTGGATTGGAATCCTGATGAATGGGATGGTAATATCTGGAACTCGAGTGATTCTCCTTCCTCGGGTGAGGAGTCTGCCAAGCGCGAGTCCTCTCGCTCCGGCCGTGCTTGTAAATCTGCTTCTTGCGCCTCTGATGGTGCACCCCGTGATTGCGCTTGTCCTTCGAGCGGGGTCGATGCTTCTTCCACTGATTGTTCCTCTACATGTACTGGTCGAGCTCCTTGTGATGCTCGTCCCGCGGTCTCGGTGCATCCAGTTTTTCGGCGGAAGGTGCAGCAGGCTCCCGGTGCTCCGAATGGTATTGCTTTAGACTCTTTGGAGGATTTTACTCAACAAGAAATTAGTGATATTTTGCAGCGATTTCGGCAGCGAGCTGGTGAGACGTTACTCACATGGATGGTGCGCCTTTATGAACTGGGCGCTGCTGGCATTATGTTGGATGCTGGCGATTGTTTGAAGTTTTGTTCCTTGAGTTCGGATTCTACTGTACAGGATCATTTTCGTAACTTTAATGGTGGTGGTCAAATTTCTTTGCTTCAATTGGCGACTGAGGGTTGTAATCAAAAATATCCTACTGAGTCTGACTGGCCTATGAATGACAAACCGTGGTATACTTTGCGCGATGCTGCGCAACGTCTCAAAGAGGAGGTGATGAAAACGGCGATTTTTCTAAATACTGCCGACAGGTTGCTTGATGGTTTCTTGACATCTTCTATGCGGAATCGTATTATTCGTTCTTCCCCTGTTGCTTATAAGCAGGTCATGATGACTTTATTGATTAATCAGACTGGTAACATGTTGTCTGTGGTGCTGGAATCGGTACGCCAACTCGGTGAGTTGGGTGAGTGGTTTAAACCTGAACGGCAGTCCCGGCCTGACACTCGTACTCCTGGTGACAATAAACTTACTAGACGTGATATGTTTTTTGGTCTTATGGCCGATGGTGTGCGGAAGGAGGACATTGATGGTGAGACTACTTCTCGTTTGTGGGAAATGTTTCGCAAACGTGGCTTGGATCGAAAGGAGGGTGCCCGGCGTGTTCGGACAACTGAATGTGATCGTGGTTTTTCTGACGGTAGCGGTGATGACGACCGCCGTGGGCGCTCTGATCGTCGTGATGATCGACGTTATGTACGTGATTTGTTCCCCCGTCGTGAGAGAGACAGGGAGAGAGAGGGGGAAAGAGAGAGGGGGAGAGATGATTATGTTAACAGCAGACGTAGAGATGATAGGGATCAATCCCCTGAGTTGAGAAGGAGAGAGGATCGACACATATTGGCCGATCGAAACCCGCAGTACAATGCAGAGAACAGTAATCCATTTCGTAATGGAGATGGATATGAACAGGAGGTATCGATACCTAGGAAACGTGAGAGTCTTTATCCTGATTTATCCTGGTACACAGAACACAGTAAAAAGGACTAGGAAATAGGTCAAGCTCCAGTACACAGATGGGCTCACAGAGATAATAGACCCTATGTAGATATTGATATTTATTGGAGACATCGTAATATCCAAAGGGCCCGAGCATTGGTAGATACAGGAGCGGAGGCCACTCTTATTCATGGAAAATCAAAGAAGTTTAAAGGTCAGCCTTTTACAATTACCGGATTAGGTGGAAAGGAAACTCCCGCAGTTCAAACCTTACTTGAAATGAGAATAGGTAGAATTCCTAGAAAAGAATACTCTGTATTAGTGGTGCCACTCTTAGAATTCATAATTGGAATTGATATTTTGAAAGGAATGACTTTGCACTTAGATGATGGATGTTACCAATTTGTAACTAAACATTATATATCGTCCAGGCCTGTACGGGTTGGTCGTTTAAGAATGCCCCCCATAAAAGTTCCTCAGGCGACAAAAGTGGTTCGTCAGAAGCAGTATCGTATTCCAGGTGGTCATGAAGAGATTAGTACCACTATTCAGGAGTTGGTGGATGCAGGAGTTATAACCCCAGTTACTTCTGCTTGGAATAATCCTGTTTGGCCTGTACGTAAGAGTGATAATTCTTGGCGCATGACTGTTGATTATCGAGAATTGAATAGACACACACCCTCTTTGACTGTTGCAGTACCGGATGTTATTACCCTAATTGAAAGAATCCAAAAACATCCAGGTACATGGTATGCGTCCATTGATATTGCTAATGCTTTCTTTTCGATTCCGATTGCCCCTGAGTGCCAGGAACAATTCAGTTTTACGTGGAACGGGCGTCAAATGACGTTTAGAAGTCTTCCCCAGGGCTATGTGCATAGTCCTACGATATGTCACCGGCTGGTGGCAGAGCATTTGGCTGAGGTACCGGTTCATCCGCAAATTCAGATATGTCACTATATTGATGATATTTTGATCCAAGGCGAATCACAAGAGGAAGTTCAGACCCAATTGGATAGAGTCATTGAGTGCTTGCGTGAGAAAGGTTGGGAAATCAACCCGGATAAATTACAAGGTCCGTCCCAGGCTGTGAAATTTTTGGGCATTAATTGGCATGAGGGGCACCGAGAAGTGATCCCTCGGGTTAAACAGAAAATTCTTGATTTTGCAGTTCCGGGGAATAGGAAAGAAGCCCAAAGCTTCATTGGCTTGTTTGGTTTTTGGCGCCAGCATATTCCTCATTTGAGTCAAATATTGGCCCCTTTGTACCAGGTCACTCGTAAAAAGAATGCATTTGAATGGGGTAAACCACAGCAAGATGCGTTCAGTCTGGCAAAAGAAGCAATTCAGCATGCTCTGGATTTATGGCCTGTATGTGATGGTGATGTGGATTTGAATGTGTCTGTACAAGGCCTTTATGCGAATTGGAGTTTGTGGCAGAAACAAGGCAAGAGTAGAGTACCGTTAGGTTTCTGGACTAAAAAGTTACCTGATGCTGGTGAGCGTTATACACCTTTTGAGAAACAGTTACTTGCATGTTATTGGGCTCTGGTGGATACCGAGCAATTGACTTTGGGACATGATATAGTTTTGCGACCTGAAATTCCTATCATGCAGTGGGTTATGAGTTCGCCGAAAACTCACCGAATTGGACACGCTCAAGAGGCGAGTGTGATTAAATGGAAATGGTATATACAAGACAGGGCACGTGTGGGACAAAAAGGAGTTGCATCTTTGCATGAGCAGGTGGCACGGGCGCCATCAACTGAGACTGAGAGTGAATGTTCCGTACCTTTAGTACAGGAGTCTCCTATTAAGTGGGGTAAACCTTTTGATGATTTGTCCGCAGAGGACAGAAACCATGTCTGGTTTACGGATGGTTCAGCAAGGTTCATAGGGACGAAACGGCATTGGAAGGCAGTGTCCTATAATCCGATCACACAAAAATTGCTGAGTACAACTGGTGAGGGTAAGAGCAGTCAATTTGCTGAACTCTATGCTGTTTATCAAGTTCTGAAACAAGAGTTACCTGGCACATGTCATATTTTTACCGATTCTTGGTCTACTGCCAATGGACTGGCAGTTTGGTTACCGACTTGGCATTCCCATAGTTGGAAAATCCATTCAAAAGAACTGTGGGGAAAAGAATTATGGCAGGAGATTTGGGAAATGCTCCCACAGAGTACTGTTACAATCTTCCATGTGGATGCTCATACCCCGATAGACTCTCTTGACAAATTCTTTCATAATATTGCAGATGAGAAATCTAAAATTGCTGAGGCAGTGGTGGACACGCAAGATTCTGATATTGCGGGATTGGCGAAATGGGCCCACCAGAAAGCAGGACACTTTGGAGAGAAAGCCACTAGCAGGTGGGCTGCTGATCGAGGAATTTATATTCCCCTAGATGTAATCAAAAATGTTATTCTACATTGTCCCATTTGTCAGCATATCAGGCAGCGCAAAGTGCCCCAAATTGTTAAAGGTCATTTACATCGCGGGAAATTGCCCGCTCAAATTTGGCAGATTGATTACATTGGTCCACTTCCTATGAGTAGGAATTGTCAATATGTTTGCACCATTGTTGATACATACAGTGGTCTGTTGGTGGCCCTTCCCTGTAAGCAAGCTACCCAATTGAATACTATTAAAACATTGGAATTGATTATGATGTATTATGGTGTGCCATTCCAAATTCAATCTGATAATGCATCCCATTTTCGTGGAAGATTGGTACAGGAATTCTGTGTGGAAAACAATATTGAATGGGTGTTTCATATACCATATTATCCACAGGCCTCGGGTCTTGTGGAGAGGTTGAATGGCCTGCTGAAAGACCAATTGCGCAAATTAACAGATGACAAGTATAAGAATTGGCGAGACTTTTTGCCTCAAGCGTTATTGATTTTAAATAACCGTCCTTTTCTAAATGCTGAATCCCCACTTATGCGTTTGTTTCCTCCGAATGTTGATGCTAAGCCCAATGAGATCAGAGAGACTGTGATGTACTGGGAGATTACTCCCGGAGCTTTGGCTCCATGTAGAGCGACCCCAGGGTCGGCAGGTTTAGACTTGCATGCCATGAATGACACCGTTATAAAAAGTAAGGATCGAGTCATCATTGAAACCGGTGTTGGTGTTCATATACCAACTGGAAATTTCGGATTAATCGCCCCTAGATCGGGGCTGGCTGTAAAAGGCATTCAGGTGCTTGGAGGAATCATTGACAGTGATTATCAGGGAGAGATTAAGGTGCTCCTGCTGAATAGCAGTGAGGTTGACTTACTGATACATCAAACTGACCGAGTGGCTCAATTGCTAATAATGTCTGTCTTCAGTGGTGAGATGACAAAAGGCACTGCCCCAACGTTGCTAACTGTACGAGGCCAGAAAGGTTTTGGCTCCACAGATAATCCTGGGGCCAGAGTTTGGGTGCAGTCGCCTAAGAATCCCCCTGAACAAGCAGAAGTGATTGCAACCGGTCAAGACAACACCATTTTAGTTATGAGACCAGGGAAAGATAGCTGGGAAGCAGTCCCGGCTGACAAATGTTACTTACGAGAATGAATAATGCCTGTATTTGATTCCTTTTCAGATCATTCTTTGGACTGTTGCTGCAGGATGTGTCGGCGTTGGACTCCTTTTGGGCTGGTACGACGAGAGAGGAGGGATCCCATCAACCCGGGCTGAGTTGAGAACCCGAGTGTCGCGTTCCTTCGCTGCGTGGGATTCGTCGCCGAACTTTTGGATTACATTGGCCAAGCAAGTGACTAAAGCCCCTCATTTCTGCTTGACACCGATGAGATCGGTGACGGACATTCTGGCAACTTGTTTGGTTGCTGTCCCTGCTTCATTGGAGACTTTGACTCATATTTTTAATATATCAAATGCTCGCCCCAATGTTCTTCTGGGCGATTTCGCTGCCCATGAGTATTGCCCCTTGTGTACTGTACTGTCAGACCCGATACCGCCCGTCCAGTCCCAAATAGTTACCTATAATATCACCCAGGGTGATTTATGTTTTTTCCTTACTTGTGATCCTAGGGTGATTTCTGAATGTATGCGTTTAAGATTGAAAGGTGCCACTTCATTCACCGCTCATGAACGAACTTTGTGCCTTCAAAGGACACCGAAAACATGTACTTCTGTTCAGAATAACATGACTTGCAAGAGTATGGTAGTTACCCCCAGTCACTATCGCACGATGTTACTACCTGCCGGATGGCTTTTCTCATGTGGTAATACTTCCTGGCCATATATACCTGCAAATATTTCTGGAGGCCCTTGTGCCATTACTAGACTGAGCTTGCTCATGTTCTCATCACATCCGAATGCCAACTCTCGTGTGATTCGAGATACAGTGAGGTTACAGGAGGATTGTGACTCATCTTTGCATTTATATTCCAAGTCTGAATACCTTAGCCTGGCTGTTTCAATTGTTGGTGTTCCTGCTTTGGCAGTTTATAATGCCAAATCTATTGGGAAAATGGCCTGCTGGATGGTAAAATCCATCAATCATACCTCTACAGTCCTGTCTGACATGCTATTAGACGCCCAGGGTGAACGAAGGGCTATCTTGCAAAATCGAGCGGCCATTGATTATCTTTTGCTTAAACATGACACGATTGTTCTGATTTTGAGGGTCTTTGTTGTTTTAACTTGTCGGATCATACAAAATCCATTCAAGCTCACATTGATAAATTACATGACTTGACAGAAGAAGTTAGAAAACACATTGACCAGGGCTGGTTTGACTGGCTCTTTAATTGGTTACCTGATTTACATATGTTACGTCAAATATTAGGAGGTATTCTGATTACTATCGGCATTTTGATTTCTATCTGTTGCTTTATTCAGTGTATTCCTTCACTACTTCAATTCTGCACACCTGGTACTAGACATAGATCAGTTAGTCTTGTTTCATATTATTCTTCCACAGATATTAGTTCCGTTTAATGAATGTATAAGAGACTGAAGTCAAGGGTGAAATGTTCTGCTCGATTTTCCCGGCCTTCTTGTGAGGAAAAGATGATTAAATGTGACTTCAGTCTCTTACCATTCAAGTCTAAGGGTTAGAGTAGTGAATGGAGCCTATTTACTAGGCACTTCGACATGATTCTGTGCTCTTCCCCATAGATCAGGGCTCGCACACATAGCCTAGGGGATAGATTCGTTAGTATTAGGGATAACCTGTCCTGTAGTGAGGGTATTTCATGGAGCTGTGCTGAATTCAGGCCTGGTAGGCCTCAAACGGGAGAGACTCCATCTTTCTTTCTGCTCCGGCAGCTTGGGATGCTTCTAGGTCAAACGTAATGTTTTAGTTATGAGGTGTTATTCGCTTGGAGAGAACCGGTTCAGGCCGGCCCTTATCGAAGGATTGTATTTTTCTTCATGCCGAAGACACTACATCAGGCCGGCCGGCTGGGAACGTGTCCTTGGTACGGGGAGGTACAAGAATTTGGTGGGCGGCAGGTTACGGGCCGGAATTTTCCATGAGGAAACGCACCTCTATATTAGTGAAAGTCTGAGGCAGTTACATGTTCAGTCCGTAGGCGGCATCTAGCCGTTAGCAGTAAAGCTACTACTTATTCCAGGGAAGACAGACGCCATCTTGAAGGCGGAGAAGAACCGAGAGACAGATGCTTTCCTAGCAGAATAGCCAGAGAGGAGAGAGTAGCCGATAAGGAAGAGGTCCCAGTGACTCGGAGAAGGGTGATTCCAGGCGAGCCGAGGCACAGACGAGAAGGGAACCTAGATGACCACTGAGTGCAGGCTACATACTACTAAGGTGATGTCGACCCTTTCTTATTAGAGTGTACAACTTAATCTTTCACTTTTCTTTGCAGGTTATTTGTTATATCGTAATGTGATGTGATTGTGTATGTAATGAGTAATAAAGTATCCAGTTTGTAGTGAACCAACATGTGCTGCGTGTTCTTGTATAAGAGGGTAGCCTATTCTTCTATTCAGCTGCGGCTACATGAACAGATGTTAACCCTGATCAGGTAAGTGGTAACTGAATAAGGGAAAGAGGAGCCCCTCGAACCTGAGAACAGGCTATGCCCGAACTGGCAATACTTGTGTGATCTGATGAATAGTGAGACTGATTCCCTTTTTGTATGTTATGGTAATCATAGGATGAACTGTCGTATGAGACTGCCGTCTAGGTAGAGAGGTCTGGATTCGTATAGGATCGCGAGGCCGCCACTTGTGATACTGTCGTATGGGCAGAGAGGTCTGGGTTCGTATGGGACCGCGAGGCCGCCACTTGTGATACTGTCGTATGGGCAGAGAGGTCTGGATCCGTATGGGATCGCGAGGCCGCCGATTGTGCTGAGACTGCCGTCTGGGTAGAGAGGTCTGGGTTCGTATGGGACCGCGAGGCCGCCACTTGTGATACTGTCGTATGGGCAGAGAGGTCTGGATCCGTATGGGATCGCGAGGCCGCCGATTGTGCTGAGACTGCCGTCTGGGTAGAGAGGTCTGGGTTCGTATGGGACCGCGAGGCCGCCACTTGTGATACTGTCGTATGGGCAGAGAGGTCTGGATCCGGATGGGATCGCGAGGCCGCCGATTGTAAGAGGTCTTGGTATGTATAGTAGGAATTCCCTGTCCTTAGGTGATAGATATATGTGGTTGCACTATTGTAAATAGGTTCTAGGGAGGGGGTAACGTTCTGGCTGGGTTAGTGAGGCTCTGATGAGCGGGTTCTATCTGATCCGAAAACCCAAGCAGAACACACAGTTATTGGATTGTAATTCATCTAACGTGGTTTATACATTAAAATGTCCCTGTGGCCTACTATATGTAGGTAAAACAGAGAGGAAAATGAAGACTCGTTTAACTGAACATAAAAGTATTATCAGGAACAAGAATTTGAATTCCAGCATGGCAAATCATTGGAATACCGAACATCACAATATCTCTCAACTCAAATTTCAAATCATCGAGCAGACATTAAAAGTTGAAGGCATCGATAACTCCAAGAGACTTCTACAAGGAGAAGCATTTTGGATTAAAAGATTGAATACACACGTTCCCACGGTGCTCAATGACAAATTTGAGATGGCATGTTTTTTATAGAAAGACTCCACAACTGTAAAACTTTATTGACAACATGGCATTTACACAGATAAATAACATTATAAACATGAATATCCAATGCTGTATAATCTAAGAGTCATAACAATGTATTCTGTTATTCTATAGTTGTTCACAATATTATTTTTGAGTTTAAACCTACTTATGTGACATGACTGATACATCGCTGAACCTGTAAGAACACCAACTAATACCCAATGCAATATATGATATATGTAGCAACACTACTAGTGATAAGTCTACATTCCTCCAATAAGGATTTGCGCCCGTTTCTATTAGATTTGCAGTTACTCATATACTTAAATTTCTAGAGGTTTGACGAGTTTTAATAGGGCGACCATTTCTCGCATTCACTGTATTAGGGATCCAACGATAATGGTGGTCTATCAAATTTTGTGCAGGAATTATCAATCAGAGGTGGGTTGTTCATTGATGTCATCGGGTTAATAATCCCGAATTTAACCACATTCTACACAAGGATGAGTTGTTCTGGGTCTTTATGAATGCATTAGGGTACTCGATATGAGAGTTTATTATCTCAGCAATAGAACAATTTAGGCATTCTAAGATGGCGACACCGTTGATTTCACACGTTCCAAGATGGCGAAGGCGCTGATTTAACCAATCTAGTCACGCGATAACGTAGTTACCTGATTTCGTTTCATGCACACAGCGAAGGCGTTTTGGCAGTCTACCGTATATTGTTGGATAGTTTAGCCGATTTTTCCGATGATTGCCTGGGGAGCATTTTACATATCCAACCGAATAGCAAGAACAGGTCTAGGGACTCGAACAAATCGTTTAATTAACGGAGACCATTTAATATTTCAGATATATTCGTTGGGAAAATTGTTGATGTTCAGCGTGTGATAGTGTCTACATAAAACGAACAGAAATTGAATATTTCAGGATACCTCGATTCGATGGGACTCCTATGACAGTATTGGAAGTCAGGCATTGTAAGTGCAAAATTTTCTGGGTAAGGTGTGATTAGTTTCTCACTGGGTGAGGAGGAAGCTCAGGAAAGTGGGTGATGTATTGGATTCTTGGCACTGATTTACCTAACCCCGGAATATGAACTCTTTCTTCTTGAGCACAAATTTAGGCTACTGGCATTCACTACATCTGACGTATTACATGTCAGCGTTTTGATACTTTGTTTGACAAAATTATGCAATCTCTAATTTCTGAAAAACGTAATTTCATACAAAAAAGTGTTTGTTTGCGTTTTTGTTTGCTTTAGATAGATAGAACTTTTGTTTGGGCATACGAAGGCTTATGTTATGTTTTATCAACAGGTTATTGCCCCTGACGAAGGGACTTTAAGTCCCGAAATGCATTGGGTGGAAAGTGAAACACCGCAACTGAATGAATTGATTGTATAGTATCTGTAATGAAGTAATCATATACAGTACGAACATTTCATGTCATAATCAAGAAAACGTTGCAACAAATGTTGAAATGCAAAATAAATGTTTTGGATCTACAATACAGAAACAAGATTTATTTATGAACCACTGAAGTATAACATTACCGTTGTGCATGCTGAGTCCTGGATCTTACTCCTGGCCACACTTTTGACCTTTGGATCACTGACATAATATCGACGAAAACAATATCGACCTACCAGAATATAGTCTCAAGATTATAGATGGACAAATTATCGACTTCCTATTTCTACAAAGGTAAGTACAAATATATTGAAACCAAAATATCGTTGTTTAATATATTGTGGTTCAAAATATCTTTTTTTTTTTTAATGTTTTTAAAATAATATAAAATAAATTAAATAGTAAATATAATTAATAGAAACATTGTTAGAATTAATTGAAAATGTTAAAAATTATAAATAATAAATGTAATATAAAATAAATTAAACATACATACATAAAAGATTATATATATTTACTTAATAATATTAATAAATAATTTTTTTGTTGAATTAGAAAATGTTACAAACATAATATAAATTATAAATACATGTATATATAGACCTATCATATCGGCTATCAACAGTGTAGGGGAAACAGTAACCCAGCATGTTGACTTTTTTCTACAAGAGTTTGTTAAAGCATTACCGAGCTACATAAAAGATACTGGTGATTTTTTATCAAAGATAGAGAATATTACATGGTCAGATGATTTACTTTTCATTACATTGGATATAGAATCCATGTACACTAGTATCGAACACTCCACAGGACTGGCGGCAACAAAACACTTTCTGGAGCAAAGACCTATCAAATTTTACCATCATAATAAGATGCTTTTAAATTTGATTTCATGGTGTTTACATAATAATTATTTTGTATTTGGCAATGACTTGTACTTACAGAAAAGAGGCGTGGCGATGGGGGCTTGCTTCTCCCCCCGCTATGAATGTTTGCATGTTGGCTGGTGGGAGGAGCAGGTCCTCAAGATTACCCATGCCAATGTGTTCAAGGAGAATGTTTTGTACTGGATGCGCTACATCGATGATGTCTTTGTAGTTTGGAAAGGTAGTGAAACTAAAGCATTACAATTCATTGATGAAATGAATATTAACACTGCTAATCTCAAATTTACGTCAAACATGAGTAGAAACAGCATTGACTTTTTAGATGTAAGAGTGTACAAAAGAGATGGAGCATTAGGAATGACATTGCACAGAAAAGAAACGGCTGGCAATCTGATTTTACATGCCAGCAGCTCACTTCCTAAACATATGGTTGATAATATCCCATATGGGGAATTCTTACGTCTTAAGAGGATCTGTAACAACCATGAAGACCTCAACAGATGTACTGAGGAAGCATATAGTAGATTCAAAGACAGAGGATATAGTGAGAAGATTTTAAAAACAGCTCTGAACAAAACTAGGGAAAGATCTAGGGCATCTCTTCTCACTAACAAAGTGGAAAATTTACCTGATGATAATTCTGCTCCAAGGTTGATTACTGCTTTTAATAAACAAGAGAGGAAAATTCGTGCAATAATTAAATGTCATTGGCCGATTATCCTTACGGATGGGGTACTATCAACTAGATTACCATCCCAACCAACCGTCACATATAGAAAGGGCATTTCTATGCGCACACAAATAGGAAAGGCATGTCCGGAACTAACTACAGCCAAAATGTGGCTACAGCCCAAAAATGGCTTTACTAAATGCACTACTTGTAGGGCTTGTAAGTTTGGTATCAATACCACACATTATCTTTCTCCTTTCAGCCCAGACAAAATAGCCATTAGGGGCAATTTCACTTGCAAAACAGAGTTTGCTGTGTATGTCCTGATGTGCACTTGTGGACTTAGATACGTGGGTAGTACGAAGTTGCAAGTGCATGTCAGGATATTACAGCATCTACGCGCTATTGTGAATAACGACTCCACGTATCCAGTGGCTCGCCATTTTAAATCTACACACAACAATGATCTTAGTTGTTTGAATTATTTTGTGGCAGCCGCCATTCTGTGGTACTTTGGAATTTGGGACCGCGTGTGAGACAGGGCCCTACCCCTGCCTATTCTGGTGTTGGCGAACCGCGAATGGCCAATGCGGTGTATGCAGGTGCTTTACATGACGTTCCATCGATAAATGCACTATGTATACGATATTTTGCGTTGACTTCGTGGGTTCCATCTTGGAGCGGTGGCCATCTTGTGGTTGCCCTCAAATAGGCTACACATTACGAACAACTACGGGCCTTTAGAACACATGTGCTTTCTGTTTGACTTCTCTTTGACCTGTGCAGCTTGGCTCCGCTGCCCCAGGTCAGTCCGGTCCCACGAGCTCCCCGTCCTACGGCCACCTGTGATTAGCATCAGGGTTTGACACACCATAAAGCCTTTTCATCCCACACAAGCCTCCGGCTAATCTCTTTCACACCTGACTCTTCCTGCTTTATGGCTTGTTTTACAAACAAGAGATGCCCGTGTTTATTGGGGCCTGTTGATATCTGATGTGGGATCTGAGCCTCGCTGGGTAAATAATTGTGGGCTGGCTTAACTGGAATGTGGGATGGTCATCATGACTCTGCCTTTTCGTTTGTAATGAATACATATGAATGACCATATCGTAAAACGAGGAATGTGTGCCTGAAGCATGATATTTTGTATTTAAGGAGAAGCCTGTTTCTGTAAGTTTAAGCAGTCTCCTGAGAACATACATTGTGTTGTACTTCTCGGATACCTGTAATTGGTCTGCAGCCAATAAATCGATCTTTGACTTCACCTAGAAGACTCTGTGTTTCTGTAGGTCTGAAACAGGAAGAACCCGAAGTCTTAGGGTGTGTTCCCCTGCACCGCTGGGTTTTAAAAACCCAGTACTTCAATTCCAAAACTGCGTCGAGGTGGAGATCGTGAAAAAGCCCTGAGACAGTTGGAATCCAAGCTAATCCTTGAGCTTGACACATGGTGCCGATTACGATCCTGTAAAAACCGGGTACGAACCGTCGGACGGAGCATATTCTCCGTCCGACGCGTACCCGGTCGTAACAATATACAAACATGGAATTACGATTCGCACGGAAACTCAATATCCGTACGAATCGTACAATACCCCAACCGATGAAAATAAACATACAAATGCGATCCGGGAAAGCGCCGACGTGACGTCGGGACGCACGCAGCCTGCCATTCACGAACCAGGAATTACGATTCGCACCGACGTCATCCCGCACGGACAATATTTTCCGGCTGCCAAAAACTGCCGGGAAATCAGTACGATGCGAACAAGGAGTACCTGTACGCGACGGACAGACATGGACCCGAACCTACGTGTCATCCCGGCCCTCATAGCAGTCGACCTCCTCTACAGGTTCGGACACAGACGCCGCAGAAGGTCAGAACAACAAAGTGAGGGGGAAGGGGGGGGGCAGGACCAGGGGCAGGCCACAAAACCCCCACCAAAGTCACACAGCACACATGCCCTGGACATACCTGACCCCCAGGCCCTGGTCACTATGAGGGGGTGGGGGCGTGTCCAGCAAAGCCAGCGTCCGCCACAACGGAAGTGCCTGACGACGCGAACCGGCAACACAACAATACAGGTACGTCCCGTACCCACGCCTTAAGAGCGTGGGTATGAGTCGTACCACGCCCACACCTACGTCACCCCAACAATGGCGGGACGGCTGTACCCACGTGGCAAAGGCCTGGGTATGGCCCGCACAAGCATTCCACAGCGTGGGTACGGATATGTACGGAGCGTACCCCCACCCGCGTATGCATGGAGCGTACCCCCCACCCCCACCGTGTATGTACGGACCGTACCCCCACCCCAACCGTGTATGTACGGACCGTACCCTCACCCGCGTACGTATGGAGTGTACCCCCACCCCAACCGTGTATGTACGACCCGTACCCTCACCAGCGTATGCATGGAGCGTACCCCCACCCCAACCATGTATGTACGACACGTACCCCCACCCCAACCATGTATGTATGACCCGTACCCTCACCCGCGTACGTATGGAGCGTACTCCCACCACAACAGTGTAAGTACGACCCATACCCTCATCCGCGTACGTATGGAGCGTACCCCCCACCCCAACAGTGTAAGTACGACCCGTACCCCCACCCGCGTATGCATGGAGCGTACCCCCACCCCAACCGTGTATGTACGACACGTACCCCCACCTCGTATGCATGGAGCGTACCCCAACCCCAACAGTGTAAGTACGACCCGTACCCCACCCACGTACATATGGAGCGTACTCCCACCCCAACAGTGTAAGTACGACCCGTACCCCACCCGCATACGTATGGAGCGTACTGCCACCCCAACAGTGTAAGTACGACCCGTACCCCACCCGCGTACGTATGGAGCATACTGCCACCCCAACAGTGTAAGTACGACCCGTACCCCCATGGAGCGAACCCACACACGTGTATGTTCTAAGCGTACATATTGTTAAATAGGAGGGGTGTGTGCAGAGTCCTCCCAGCAGTGCCCAGACACAGGAGGGGTGTGTGCAGAGTCCTCCCAGCAGTGCCCAGACACAGGAGGGGTGTGTGCAGAGTCCTCCCAGCAGTGCCCAGACACAGGAGGGGTGGGTGCCTAACACTCCCAGCAGTGCCCAGACGCAGGAGGGGTGTGTGCAGAGTCCTCCCAGCAGTGCCCAGACACAGGAGGGGTGTGTGCCTATCACTCCCAGCAGTGCCCAGAGACAGGAGGGGTGTGTGCAGAGTCCTCCAAGCAGTGCCGAGACACAGGGGGGGTGGGTGCCTATCACTCCCAGCAGTGCCCAGACATAGGAGGGGTGGGTGCCTATCACTCCCAGCAGTGCCCAGATGCGGGAGGGGTGTGTGTAGAGTCCTCCCAGCAGGTCCCAGAGACAGGAGGGGTGGGTGCAGAGTCCTCCCAGCAGTGCCCAGACACAGGAGGGGTGGGTGCAGAGTCCTCCAAGCAGTGCCCAGACACAGGATGGGTGTGTGCAGAGTCCTCCCAGCAGTGCCCAGACGCAGGAGGGGTGGGTGCAGAGTCCTCCCAGCAGTGCCCAGAGACAGGAGGGGTGTGTGCCTATCACTCCCAGCAGTGCCCAGAGACAGGAGGGGTGGGTGTAGAGTCCTCCCAGCAGTGCCCAGAGACAGGAGGGGTGTGTGCAGAGTCCTCCCAGCAGTGCCCAGACACAGGAGGGGTGTGTGCAGAGTCCTCCCAGCAGTGCCCAGACACAGGAGGGGTGGGTGCCTAACACTCCCAGCAGTGCACAGACGCAGGAGGGGTGTGTGCAGAGTCCTCCCAGCAGTGCCCAGACACAGGAGGGGTGTGTGCCTATCACTCCCAGCAGTGCCCAGAGACAGGAGGGGTTTGTGCAGAGTCCTCCCAGCAGTGCCCAGACACAGGAGGGGTGGGTGCTTATCACTCCCAGCAGTGCCCAGACATAGGAGGGGTGGGTGCCTATCACTCCCAGCAGTGCCCAGACGCGGGAGGGGTGTGTGTAGAGTCCTCCCAGCAGTGCCCAGACACAGGAGGGGTGGGTGCCTATCACTCCCAGCAGTGCCCAGAGACAGGAGGGGTGTGTGCAGAGTCCTCCCAGCAGTGCCCAGACGCAGGAGGGGTGTGTGCAGAGTCCTCCCAGCAGTGCCCAGATGAGGAGGGGTGGGGGCAGAGTCCTCCCAGCAGTGCCCAGAGACAGGAGGGGTGTGTGCCTATCACTCCCAGCAGTGCCCAGAGACAGGAGGGGTGGGTGTAGAGTCCTCCCAGCAGTGCCCAGAGACAGGAGGGGTGGGTGCAGAGTCCTCCCAGCAGTGCCCAGACACAGGAGGGGTAGGTGCCTATCACTCCCAGCAGTGCCCAGAGACAGGAGGAGTGTGTGCAGAGTCCTCCCAGCAGTGCCCAGACGGAGGAGGGGTGTGTGCAGAGTCCTCCCATCAGTGCCCAGATGCAGGAGGGGTGGGTGCAGAGTCCTCCCAGCAGTGCCCAGAGACAGGAGGGGTGTGTGTCTATCACTCCCAGCAGTGCCCAGAGACAGGAGGGGTGTGTGCCTATCACTCCCAGCAGTGCCCAGAGACAGGAGGGGTGGGTGTAGAGTACTCCCAGCAGTGCCCAGAGACAGGAGGGGTGGGTGCAGAGTCCTCCCAGCAGTGCCCAGACACAGGAGGGGTGGGTGCCTATCACTCCCAGCAGTGCCCAGAGACAGGAGGGGTGGGTGCCTATCACTCCCAGCAGTGCCCAGAGACAGGAGGGGTGTGTGCAGAGTCCTCCCAGCAGTGCCCAGACGCAGGAGGGGTGTGTGCAGAGTCCTCCCAGCAGTGCCCAGATGCAGGAGGGGTGGGTGCAGAGTCCTCCCAGCAGTGCCCAGAGACAGGAGGGGTGTGTGCCTATCACTCCCAGCAGTGCCCAGAGACAAGAGGGGTGTTTGCCTATCACTCCCAGCAGTGCCCAGAGACAGGAGGGGTGGGTGTAGAGTCCTCCCAGCAGTGCCCAGAGACAGGAGGGGTGGGTGCAGAGTCCTCCCAGCAGTGCCCAGACACAGGAGGGGTGGGTGCCTATCACTCCCAGCAGTGCCCAGAGACAGGAGGGGTGTGTGCAGAGTCCTCCCAGCAGTGCCCAGATGCAGGAGGGGTGTGTGCAGAGTCCTCCCAGCAGTGCCCAGATGCAGGAGGGGTGGGTGAAGAGTCCTCCCAGCAGTGCCCAGACACAGGAGGGGTGTGTGCCTATCACTCCCAGCAGTGCCCAGAGACAGGAGGGGTGGGTGTAGAGTCCTCCCAGCAGTGCCCAGAGACAGGAGGGGTGGGTGCAGAGTCCTCCCAGCAGTGCCCAGAGACAGGAGGGGTGGGTGCAGAGTCCTCCCAGCAGTGCCCAGACACAGGAGGGGTGGGTGCCTTTCACTCCCAGCAGTGCCCAGAGACAGGAGGGGTGTGTGCAGAGTCCTCCCAGCAGTGCCCAGACACAGGAGGGGTGGGTGCCTATCACTCCCAGCAGTGCCCAGACATAGGAGGGGTGGGTGCCTATCACTCCCAGCAGTGCCCAGACGCAGGAGGGGTGTGTGCAGAGTCCTCCCAGCAGTGCCCAGACACAGGAGGGGTGTGTGCTTAACACTCACAGCAGTGCCCATGGAACGCAAAGGGTGGAGTAGCCACAGATACCGTGCCCACAAATTTCATTCAGGTGCACAAAGACCCTGCAGTACATGTACCACATGTGTGCGAGGCTGGGAGTATACGCATGCATAGCGCAGAAAAGAAAACATGTCCACATGAAGTCATGTCAATAGTCCACATACACAAGTACAATGACTACCAAGGATGCCACGAATGATGCAGGTGGAGACATTGCTCAGCATGCATGTGCAAAGTTGAAGGAGTCCATCACACACCCAGCTAATGTACACACAGCTCAGCGCTAAATATTGGGAACACCCTGCAGGGAAGATGTCAGGGTACACAGAGGAAGGAATACACCTTTGGACAATTTCACCATGCAGCAACTGCTTACATGAACAGAGACACCTAGCTAACACCGTGTGATGGCACACAGATCCCAGGGTCCCCCCTATGACCAGCACACTACTACATTTCCCACACACCCAACACATGAACACCACCCAAAACCATGTAGCAGCCCCACCAACAGCATTACCAGCAAAGCAGTAGTGTTCCAAGGGGAAAATAATAAATTGCTTTATTCAGCATGAACCAAAAAATCTTGTCTGTAGGAAGTTCAATATTTACAAAGCCCATAGGGCAGTCCAGAAGTCACAGCTGGATGGGGGACACAGTGGGATGCGTGTCTTCTAGCTTGCCTGCACAGTTAGATTCCGTCGTCTTCCACAGGGGTGAGGGCATCATGTGGGGGGGAAGAACCAGGCACCGCAGGGACAGGAGGGCGAAGGGTAGGCGTCGTGGGTGCAGGGATGGAGGACTCCACCACAGGGGGTGGGGCAGGGCCAAAGGCGGAGGCCAGGATCTCGCTGCACACCTTAGCAAGGTCCTCCAGGGAATCCCCTGCACCCGAAGGAACCACAGGCCCCAAGGAGGGGGGGGGTCAGAGGGATGGGTCGCAGCGCCACTGGGGGAGGGTGTAGACAGGGGGGGGGAATCAACCACCCTGACCGGGGACTCCCTTGACCGCTTGCGGGGTGGTGTCACTGTGGGGCTCAGGGACAGAGCGGCCATGAAGGAGTCTTTGTGTGATATGTGGCCAGGAGAGCTGAGGGGAGGGGATTTGGAGGGAGTGGATTTGGTGGAATGTGGACTCCCACTCTGGCTGCGTGTCTTACGTTTGCCCCCCGACCCAGTGGGTATGCCTACTTCACCCTGTGTGTGCGTGCCAGGAGGTGTGCGGGTGACCTTCCCTGCTGGTGTGGTGCCTGTGTCCGTCGTGGTGGGTGCATGCTGACGTCTGGGTGTACGTGGGACAGGCATGGGAGTGGGAGGTGTGGATGGGTCAGGGGTAGGGGGTTGGACGTAGCGCTGCAGGAGACCCACTGCTGCAGTCAGTGTCGAGTCTATCGACCTCAGCAAGCTGCGTTGGTCAGCCTGCAATGAGTGAATGCCCTCCAAGTATGCCTCCATGTTGTTGAAGACCTGGCTGTGGCCCTGGAGGACATTAAGGATCGCAGCCTGACCAATCTGCAACTGCCGCTGGATGTCCACAGACTCGGCATTGGCGGCAGCAGTGGAGACAGGGGCAGGGGGTGCGGTGCCTGGCAGGAAGGAGACATGTGGTGACCGGGCACGTTGGGAAGGGACACGAGCAAGTGGGAGGCGGCTGATGGCAATGGAGGGGGCGGGGTGCGATGTTGTGCCGCTGTCAGCTGGTGGTGCAGCCTCCGCCCACTAGGAGAGATCATCCTCGGACCCGTCTGCTTCATATTCCGTGGTGCCAGTGGACAGGTCCTCGGCCTCACTCTCCTCCGCCTCTGTACCACTCAATGTGCCAGCCACGATGTCAACGCTGGCACTGGTGCTCGGTCCCTCCGCTCCGTCTGTGCTCATGTCTCCCTCCGTGTCCCCCGACGATGCTGTGGGCAAGGTGAAGAGACAGCAATTAATCACACACCTGTATACATATGTCACATGAGTCCAAACTACATAGGTTACAGTGCATAGCCTGCAAAGAAAGATCAGTAACATCTACAAAACAAGGTACAGAAGTAGGGCATGCAACACACAGTTGGTTGACCCACCATGCCAATGAAAATCCATGGAGAGCATGACACAATAGCAAATGACATGAAATGGAGTTTGACATAGGAGCCAGGCCCTGGGGACAATCCAGCACTGCATCTGCACCACACAGCGTTGCCGACAATAGGGATGAGGAGGGACCAAATCCATGAGCTTGAGGCCCATGCTGCATAGGTAATACTGAAAACATGCCCAACATGACTGGCTCACTGCACCTTGAGTGTATGTCCAGACAAACATCACACACTGGCCAGAACTAGCAAGGAGATTACAGGTTTTGACATGTAGGCTTGCCCCGCACCAGCCACCCCCTACATGAGACAATTTGTTGAGACACAGGTGGCACTTACATCTCTTAGTCTGAGTGAAATACACAGGGGATGCATAAATGCAAGATTGGACGCCAAATACCCGAGGTGCGCCTGTCCAAATAATCATATACAAATGGCCAGCATCAGATGATTGTAACAAGACACACAGGCACTGGCCACTGTGACTATGAACAAGGAAAATCAGGTCAGGCTGTACAGTGGACACTTGTACTACATTTCACGTCAATATACATGGTGCCAGGGGACAATAGCACAGAGCACAACCTATGCTGTAGACACTGAGAGTGTCCACGTTTTGTGATGACACACATGACACCTAGGAAAATATGACCCAGGGGACAGTAGTGGCAACACAGCTCCATGGTCCTGAGTGGGAATGACTGCAACACACGCCACCATCCCTGCACTATGCGTATCGCACACTAATGCACATCATGTCACAGGCCACAACATAGGACATGCGCACTGTAAGGCATGACACTTGTGAGACTAACTTCCATGTCTGGACTCTGCATCAGTGCCAACTGACATGGAACCCACATGTACTGAACTGGACAGGGCACAGGCAAGGTCCCAAAACCTGTTACACACCACCCCCACACATGATGCTACAGGCATAGTTCACGTGGAGAAAGTGCCAGCCTAGATAACCTTGTGAAGGAGTGACTACACACAGACCAGGGAACACATTGCAAGGAGGGGAAGGGAGGCAGGAGAGCACAGCTATACAGTGGGTAACTGGATCTGCACAGCACCTTTAAACCCTGGCAGTGTATCCATGCAACTGTGCACTTACAAATGCTGGTGAAACACAACACGCACACATGTACCTACCCCCTTCCTGCTGCTGCATCTCCTGTAAGCGACTCTCCAAGTCTGGAAAGACCACCGGCAGCACATGCTTGTGGATGTGGCTCATTCGGCGGCGTCCGCAGTTCTTATGGCTTTCAGGTGAGTCCCCCAGCAGGACCCGTGCGATCCTCCGCGTCCAGCACCGGATATCCTGCCAGCGTTTCCTCACCTGGGACAGGCGCCGCTTCCGACCATCCGCACTCCTCACGGCGCTGACGGCGGTCAGCCATATCTGCTCCTTGGCAGAGGCGCCTACCTGTGAGAATGAACAAGTGACACTACATCAATACACCTGGCACATGTCACAGAGACACATATTCGAACACATTTGCTGTTTACAATAAGGCATAGTATGCATCCAACGCATTGCACCTTTGTCATAGGGACCTGATCCTCTGGGGAAGGGCAAAAGCAGTACGTGCCATTGAAAGGACACAGGTGGAATGAGGGCAACTACACAATCAATGATCCAGGCTCACACTGTGCATCACAAGCTACACCAGGATAATGTGCAGCACCTCTAAGCAGTCACATGCCACAGGCCACTGACGCTACCGCAGCAGAGTACACAGACACACACAGGCACAGGACATTCACCTGCCATTGCCAAATGCAGCGACAAACCTCACTCTGCACATGTGCCACCAGACTGGGGGGGGCTCACAGGTGTGGGGCTGGCTCTGCACGTCAGACACACAGCACTGCTCCCTGCTCACATCACATGGCCAGGGTATATCCATCCCTCATGCAGCTGGGGTGCTACACTCCACATATGCACCCACCCACATGACAGGGGACTTACACACACACCAATGTCCAGGGTACGAACACATCATGTGGACACTCTCAGCACAGGTACACAGAACTAACACACATCTGTGGGTTCAGTCACCTGTCACACTGGGCTGACCACATAATCACATGAGGACTGTAGAGGCAACATTCCCAGGAGGATAAGACAGGCAGAATGTGGCATGCACCATGCAGTGATTGTCACAGTAAACACAATGCAAGTGAGGACGGCAGACATGCACCACTGCATGCTCTGGCTGGGAGACATCAGGCATTCCCCCCCTGGGACTCCCCCTACAGTACATAGCATGTGTGAGACACCTGGACACAATACCAGAAGTCACAGTCACAAAAAAGGGACACAGTCTGTGCTAGTGGACTCTACACTCACCTGATACCCTGATCGCCCATACAGCATGGGGTACTGTGGGAGGATCACATCCAGCAAAGCCATGTTCTCCTCCAGGGTGAAGGGCTGTGACCTCTCCACAGACCTTGACATGGTTCCAGGGAATCAGTAGCAGAAGCTGGGTCGTGGAATCCAGAGATGTGCAGGCAAGTGCTCCCTCATGGGACCTGGCTGCCTTATATCTGCCTTGCTGGCCTGTTTCATGCACAGGAGTACAGAGTGATTGGTCACTCACATTTGCATCCTATGTTTCCTCCAATCCCTTCAAACCTAGCACAGTCAGTGGGTTCTTTTTGTGTTTTTTTCTTCAGCATGATGTCAACCCCACAAACACATTGCAACAAAGTAGATTCATTCCAACTGACTTCTGCTGTGCACCATCCAGAACAAAATCAAACTTTAAACTTGGTATCCATGACAACCAGCATGCATGTAGGCCTTAATACGTGTCCCTCATGTGTCCTCTATGTAATTTTGAGCTTCACACACAGGCACGGTGCGTTCCGGGGCCCTAGGGCACCCCAAATGCATAGCAACGGCCCGTACAGGCGTGTGTACGGGCCGTACCACTATGAGTACGCATACGCAAGAACACCCATAGTGGTACGGACCGTACACGCGTGCGTACGTTCACTATCACTATGGGTGTCCTCGCATATGCGTACTCGTAGTGGTACAGCCCGTACACACGCCTGTACGTTCACTCTCACTATGGGTGTCCTCGCGTATGCGTACTCGTAGTGGTACGGCCCGTACACACGCCTGTACCTTCACTATCACTATGGGTGTCCTCGCGTATGTGTACTCGTAGTGGTACGGCCCGTACACACGCCTGTACGTTCACTATCACTATGGGTGTCCTCGCGTATGCGTACTCGTAGTGGTACGGCCCGTACACACGCCTGTACGCTCACTATCACTACGAGTACGCATACGCGAACCCATAGTGATAGTGAACGTACGCACGCGTGTACGGTCCATACCACTATGGGTGTTCTTGCGTATGCGTACTCATAGTGGTATGGACCGTACACACGCCTGTACGCTCACCATCACTATGGGTACACATACGGCAGCACTCCCATAGTGATACGGGAACGTACACAGGCCCTCTTTGCGAAAGTACGGTGGTTTTCACACATCACAGTGGTGACAGGCAGCACACAGGAAGGAATAGGGCTGACATACTTGTCCATGGATGGACATCAAGGCATTGTCTGGGCAGTACTACATGTGTGGGGCAATGGTGTGAAAGGCTGTGATGTGGCACATTACTCCAGAGTCGAGAAGGCACCAGATGTATGATGAGATGTGTACACATGTAATGTGTGACGGTGCAATGTGTGCCAGGCATGCCCTTGACTCCTTTGACATGTGTGCATGTCGTACTGCACACTTGGGATGAGCGTCACTGGCATGGCACGGACAACAACACACAGAAGTGTCCCCTGAGGCCCAGTACAGGGGTTACCACACCTGACATGTCACTACCCACGGTGCACGATGTGACTATGTCATGTATGTGTGGGGGATTTCCATTAGCTTGATGTTGGAGCTCACTCAAAACCTGCAGCTGTTGCAGCAACCAACATGTGTCTGTGTGTAGATGGACATGGCACACTGTTCCGCACACCATGCCACATGTGGTATCGGATGTGAGGTGCGTATGTATGCATGGGACACAGAGTAGCGTAACAAGGACATGTCTGCATCCTCTCTATGAATGTGTGGTGAGTCATCACATGTACACCTTAATGGCAAGGTGTGTGGGCTGTCCTAGTGTAATGTCATGTCACCTGTGGCTCCAGTGTTCCGCTACCAGTCTCTGAAATCGACATCCTGCTTCTGCTGATGTGTGGATGTATGTCACTCCTGTCTTGCATCTGGCTGTTCACTTACACTGGGACACAGCTAATCCCATGCCATGGCATGTGGAGGTTCACAATCTCCGTGTGTAGCTGGGTCTTGGTAGGAGTGTCACCTGGCAGCCATACGTATCCAGGGCATGTGGCACATACCTGACTCCATATGTAGCATATGTGTATAGACAGATTAACATGTGCTCAGTACAAATAAATTGTTGTTGTGGTGCACTCACTCTTCCTTGTCACTTCCAAATTACTGCAGAGCGCCGCCTCTTCCCCGACCAATTCTGGACTTGGCTGCCATGCGGGAGAATGACTGTATCCGGTGCTACCGCTTCCCCCAACGGATGATTCTGGAGTTGATGGCGAGACTGGCACCACACCTGCAACCGCTGCACAGGTATCCTACGGCACTGACACCCAAGCTGAAGGTAATGGCAGCCCTACATTTTCTTGCCACGGGTACCTTTCAAAATACCATAGCTCATGTTGGTGGCATGTCCCAGAGCATGTTCTGCCGTGTGCTGCATGATTTCTTAGAGGCCATGTTGATTCACCTGGATGACTTCATCCATTTCCAAACCCCTGAAATGTTGACTGGGGTCAAGCGTGTATTCTATGCCCTGGGAGGGATGCCCCATGTCATTGGGTCCATAGATGGGACACATGTGGCTTTGGTACCACCACAGGCACAGGAGGTAGCGTACAGGAATCGCAAGCACTACCACTCCATCAATGCCCTTGTGGTGTGTCTGTCCAACATGGTGATTTCACATGTCTGTGCTCGTTTTCCAGGATCAGCACACGATGCCTACATCATGAGGCGTAGCAGGGTGCCTGAAATGATGACGCAGCTGCGCAACGAACGAGCATGTGTTGTTGGTGGGTACAGTCTGTCTGTCCTGTATTTTGCGTAGACTTCCAGCACGACCGCTTCTCCTGTCCTACGTATGTCCATGTGCTTTCCATGTAGGGGACGCTGGCTATCCCAACATGCCATGGCTGATCACACCTCTCCGCAACCCCATCACGCCGGCCCAGCTCCGCTACAACACTGCCCATGGCCGGACAAGGCGAGTGATAGAGAGGACGTTTGGCCTCCTGAAGAGCTGATTCCGATGCCTCCACAAGACCGGCAGCGCCCTCCCATATGCCCCGGCGAAGGTCTGCAAAATCTTCATGGTCTGCTGCATGCTGCACAACATGGCAGTTGAGAAAGCTGTGCCACTCATCCTGGATCAAGATGACCAGGACCATCCACCAGTGGAGGATGAAGGGCTTGGCAATGGGGCTAGTGATGTGGAGGATGTGGAGCCGCAAGAGGACATCCGGACTCGGCTCATACGCGACTTCTTTGCTTAGTGGTGAGTACCAGTGTCTGAGTGTGCACGCATTGGTCCCCGTGTGGCATGTGTTGCGATGTGTGTCTCCATCTGCATGTATGGCACGTGAGTCAGAGGTGTGTGTGGATGTGTCACTGGAGTGATGGTGCCAGTGATGAGTGTATTTCCCCAGTCATAATTGTGACCTAGCATGTTGTCATCCATACATGTGTCGAGTACATGCACATGCAAGTGGCTGTGCTTTTTGTGGCTGACTTCTTGTGTGTCTCTCTTCCCCAGGTACTTGCGCATGCCGTCTGCTGCTTGCATTGTTGTGCCACTGCTATTCCTCATGGACACGTCATCGTGTGCTGACTCAGCGTTACACGCACGGACAAGTTTGGAAGTCTCCTTAGGGTAAGGGATGCATCAGGGGTGTATTGGGTGTGGCAGTAGTTCACGATGTATGCACACTGCCCCTGTCAATGTTTGTTTCCTCTGCAGACATGTTGCATCACCATGATACACATGACATGCAGATGGGTACACCTGAATAGATGGTCAGACTTGTTGACAGTCATCAGTGATGGGATTGTGGAATGTGATGATGGCATCAATGTGTGTAACACTGCCCTCGGACACATACGGTTCGCATTGGCTTGACATGGTGTGGGACTTCCACATCAGTGGATCAATGGTGTATGGCAGGCTCTCCGTGAGCAGCAGGGGGTGTTTAGCTGTTAGCCGACACTTGTGTGCCAGTTCCATGGATATCACGCATTTGTGGTGCAGAAGGGAGGTGCCAGTGTTGGACCCACATGTTACTCCACATGACCCATTCATGTGTACTCCGACTTGCCTCTGCAATCCAAAATACATGACTAATAAAGGTGTCCCTATGCCTCCAAGGTGCCTCTTCTTTGTCAATGCTGGTGTGTTGCCACGGTGCATCCGGCATGTCTGGCATGGTTTTCCGTGATAGTGGCTATGTGTCTATGTGTAGAGTAGCAAGATGCAAGCTGTTTGTGTGGGATTAGACCGTGTATTGTGCATGATGTCCATGACTGTGTGGGTATTGTGACATGTGCCATCCCCATGCATCCAACGTTGGCCAGGCCACCATTCTCTGCATCCACCTGACTCAAGCTTGCAGGACATGGTTCTGCCACCTGTCTACACATACCTGGGTGCCCCCCAGGACACTCGACATGATCCCTGACCTCTGCGCATGACTGTTGCTGTACTCAATATGTCTGTCGGCACGGTTGTGCGGCCACCCCCTCAGCTGGTTGGGCCCATCATGGGTGTGTATGGTGCTCCATGTCTGTCTTGCCTAATACACTGTGACCCGTGTGTCCTGTGCCAGACTCAGGCCCCAGGGTGTGGATGGTTGAAGTCAAATGAGAACTCAGGCATGTTTAGACTTTACAAGACGCATGTAAGGTAATAATGCAACCAGCAGGCATCTTCTCTTCATGGTGTGACTTTTTATTTTAGTGGGGGGGGGTTTGACATGAGGGGCTTTCCGGGTGTGTGGAATCCAAAGTTCAGTAGGGGAGTTGGTGTCCTTGCCATTAGAAATCCTCAGAGTCCATGCCACAGTCTTTGTCAACATTGGTCAGACAGTGACCAGCAAGGCCATGTGGCAGAGAATGTCT
This sequence comes from Triturus cristatus, assembly GCF_964204655.1. Taxonomy (NCBI): domain Eukaryota; kingdom Metazoa; phylum Chordata; class Amphibia; order Caudata; family Salamandridae; genus Triturus; species Triturus cristatus. The sequence continues at coordinate 705,334,741 of NC_140584.1, read as the reverse complement.
TTCGATGCTGTGCTGCTGTTGCTCCAGTGGGCCAGGTGCCAGGCCAGGTGTCCTGGGAGATGGTGCTGTAGCGCCGACCCTCACGGTCTTTTACGTGGACGACCCGCCCTCCTGCGGGGACCCTCAGAAGCAGGCCGTGACGATGTTTGGGATGCTCCATCGGATGATTCCTCCTCCTCCTCCTGATCCCTCCCTGTGGGTGGTGATGTTCTATGCCTTTTGGCACAGGGAGGGTTGCCCATGTTGTCGGCCATCCGACAGAGTGTACTGTGAATTCCCGTGAACACCGTCACGAGCTCAGCCTGTCTGTCCTCCATCCTCCGTTGGTGTTGCAGTAGACAGGCATGTTGCTCCGCATGTTGCTGGGCCTGCTGGGTCTTGATCCCCTCGAGGATGGACACAACCTGGGCCATGCCCGTGGTGTCCTGCCGGTATGTGTCCAGGATGTTTCGGACATGGGAATATACCGGTTCCCCAGCCAACTGGTCAGGCTGGCGCCTCCGCCGTCCTCCACTCCCACCACCCCTGCCCACTTGCACCTGGCCTGCCCTTGTGGGCACATTGGGTCTCCGGGACCCCTGAGGGGTGGCATTGGCGTTGTCGCCTGCCTCCTCCTGGGTGCCCGGGACACCGTGTCCCTCCTGGCCAGCCTGGCTGCTTTGTGGTGGTGGGGCAGGGATCCTGGGTGTCTCCTGGGATGTGGCAGGAGTGGGGGTGGTGGTTGGCCCCGTTGTACCTGACGCAGGTGCTGCAGGTCGTTGGACACCAGAGGGGCCAGGTTGGTCGGGGTCGGGTTGGTCCACAGAGTGGTGAGAGTCGTTGCTGCCGGTGGCTCCTTCATCCCGCCGAGCCGGGTCCTGTGAGTCTTCCCCCCCAGTGTTGGGGGGTGATCCACGACGTTGACCTGTGTGTGAGAGAGACAATGTTAATTTTGTTCCATGCAACATCCATGTTTCATTAGTTTCAAAGTTGGAACATTTCCTCTGGGAATTTGGATATGTCTTGCATTCCACTCACAGTGCACTTGTGCATGGGTATGTCCCTTGGGCACAGCTTTGGCGACTTTACCTATGTGTGGCACAGTCTTACTTTCTGCGTCAAGTGTGACTGCAGTCAGCAGTGGAGTGGGCAGGTGTGGCGAGCCGTGCATTGGCGCCTTCCGTGTAGCACTGTACGTGGGCACATGAAGTTGTTCCACACACTTATATGATGCAGGTAGCTGTCGTTGTGCTCGTGCACAGGTTGTGACATGGCCCTGTGTTTTGCCATGGAGGAGAGGGGGGGTGCTGGCACTGGCCACCCTTGTCTACATGCACGCAGTCCACCTGCTGACGAGCAGACATTCCCACACACCACAAGGCTGATTTGCTCTCCCTGTGTCTCCCTCCCTCTCTTTCCCCCTCTCCCTCCCTCTGTGTGTCGGCCTCCTCCCTCTGTCCATCTCCCTGTGTCTCCCTCCCTCTCTGTCCCCCTCTCCCTCCCTCTGTGTGTCGGCCTCCTCCCTCTGTCCGTCTTCCTGTGTCTCCCTCCCTCTCTGTCCCCCTCTCCCTCCCTCTGTGTGTCAGCCTCCTCCCTCTGTCCGTCTTCCTGTGTCTCCCTCCCTCTCTGTCCCCCTCTCCCTCCCTCTGTGTGTCGGCCTCCTCCCTCTGTCCGTCTCCCTGTGTCTCCCTCCCTCTCTGTCCCCCTCTCCCTCCCTCTGTGTGTCGGCCTCCTCCCTCTGTCCGTCTCCCTGTGTCTCCCTCCCTCTCTGTCCCCCTCTCCCTCCCTCTGTGTGTCACCCTCTGTCACCTCAGCCCAGCTAACTGTGCACACACTGTTAGCAGATCTTTGAATGGGCCTTGGATTGTTGATGTGAGTTTGTTTCTGATCTCCAAGCACCCATTGGGTGTAGTGTCTGTTTCTGCACTGCTGCTGTGGTGGTGTGTGCTGCCACTCTTTCACAGTGTTGGCTGTTCATTAGCTGCTGTCATGTGCAAGAACGTGCCGTCACCCCCATGTGTTGATGCAAGGCGTCCGCCATTTGCTGGCAAGTCATTCCTGTGTTGGGACACACTGCTTGTCTGGCTGTGACCTAGGCCATATGGGCAGGGGGCATTGTTGTCTGCTTCTGAGTTGCACTATGTGATTTTTGGGGCCCACCCTCCCGCCATCCGGCTTACCGTGTCATGTATTGGTGTCTTCTGTGGCCTGTGACTTGACATTGTCCAGCTGGGTGCATGGGGCATGGTGGCGCCAGTGGCATGTGCGTGTTCATGGAGTGTGGTTGAGTCATGCGATAGCTTGGGGTGGTTGCGTGCCTGTTTGTGAGTTTGGTTGTGGATGACGTTCCCCCCATGTGAGGTGCGTTGTTTGTGTACTCACCCGGGTCTCGGAGTCCTCCTAATCTGTCCACTGCCTCCACCGGCAGTATGGCCATCACCCTCTCCTCCCAGGGATGGTAGTGTACGGGTCTGCGGGACGGCCCTCCTCCAGTGACGTTGCCCTGGTTGTGTTCATCCGTCATCTTGGCTCGGACCCTCCTCCGCAGATCGTACCACTTGGCTTGGCATTCCTGCTTGTTCCTTCTGGTGTCCGCAACAGCATTCACAGCATCGACGATGGTCTGCCACATGGCTGTTTTTGCTGAAGTGCTGGTCTGTATGACCAATGTTCCAAAGAGGTGTGGCTCGACTCTGAGGATTTCATCGACAAGGATCTCCAACTCTCGGCTAGTGAACTTTGGATTCTTGTTAGTGGACACGGTGAGGGGTGTGGGTGTGGATGATGGAGGGTGGGTGTGTGGATGGTTGTGGGTGTGTGGGTGTGGTTGTGCAGGTGTGTGTGTGAATGTGATGAGGGGGTGTTTGTGAAGGTGTGTGTGTGAAGGTGTGCAAGTGTAAGGTGTGGTAAAGCTTCTAGTATGGTGCTGTAGGTTGTCTGTGGGGTCTGGCAGCAGTGAGTCTGTTGCAAAGGCTCATGGTTTGTGTGTGTGGGCCCTTTTTATTGGTCCATTGGTGGGTGTGGCTGTGTTTGAACTTTGGGTGGGTGTGTTATAAGGAGTGGTTGTGTTTTGGGCCTCTGTTTGTTTTTGGCAGTTGCAGGTCAGTGAATGTGTTGTTTTAGTGGTTGTTGGACATGTTTTGTGGCTTTGTGCCATTCGAATGGTGTATTCTTGTGTCATTTTGGTTTGTCCTGGTTGTGTACGTGCGTTTTTTGCGTGTGTACGGTGTGTACATGGGCCATTTTGTTGTACAGTGCTGTCCTTGTGTGTGGCTTGGTACGACTCGTACATGCGGTTGTGATGTTGGGGCCTGGGGTGCGCTCCGTACTTAGAATGTTGTGGTGGGGGTACACTCCATGCATAGGCGGGTGGGGGTACGACTCTAACGTACACGGGTGTAGATACACGGGGGTACGACACGAACGTAGAGGGGGGGGGTCGGACACGTCCACGGGTGTACATACACAGGGTGGTACGACATGTACACGGGTGTACATACAGGGGGGTAGGACACGTACACGGGTGTACATACATGAGGGGGCACGACACATACACGGGTGTACATACAGGGGGGTACGACACGTACAGGGGTGAACATACACGGGTGGGGGTACGACACGTACAGGGGTGTACATACATGGGGGTACGACACGTACACAGGTGTACATACAGGGGGGGTACGACACGTACACGGGTGTACATACACGGGGGTACGACACGTGCACGGGTGTACATACATGGGGGTACGACACGTACACGGCTGTCCATACCCGGGGGGATGACACGAACGTACACGGGTGTAAATACGGGGGGGGTACGACACGAACGTACATGGGGGGGTACGACACGTACACGGGTATACATACAGGGGGGGTACGACACGTACACGGGTGTACATACACGGGGGTACGACACATACACGGGTGTACATACACGGGGGGTACGACACGTACACGGCTGTCCATACCCGGGGGACGACACGAACGTACACGGGTGTAAATACGGGGGGGTACGACACGAACGTACACGGGGGTACGACACGTACACGGGTGTACATACACGGGTGGGGGTGTACATACACGGGGGTATGACTCGAACGTACGGGGGCTGGGGGGGTGTTGGGCGCGTATGCGGGCACATGTCTCCATGGTTGCTATGGGAGTTCGGTGCGGACGGTGTTTTTTCCATACGGTTGTAACATCGGACGCACGGGATGGATCGTGATTCCGCGGTCAGACTTCACTTTTCACATTTTTACGGTAAATCGTCCGAGGACGTGTCGGACACATTTTCCGACCCGAGGACGTGTGGGGAATTATTCCGAATGCTATTCGTATGGTCTTTTTCCCATGCGAATCGTAATTGGCAGTTTGTACGGCACTTGTACGATTCGTACGGTAAAAAGACCGGATACGAGTCGTACGGGGAAAATTTTTACCGGATCGTAATCGGCACCCAAGTTCCCATCTGGCCTCAACAATACAGAGGACCTGCATAATTTTTTATGAATTAGCATTTTTGGGTCTGATCTTTTAAATCCATTTTAAGTCCGGTGTTTTTTATGTATCTTATCCTTTTTTTATTTTTTAGACATGGTGCATGTATATTCATAATTGCCACATGTGGATGATCTTTACTATAATACAAATTGTTTGTAGCATATTCTAGATGGCTGTGAGGCACCGATGTTTTTAGATATACATGCACCATAGTAGTAACACTATTGTAATTCCCACAGTTACACTTTTGCTAATTTTGCACATACAATAAACATCCTAGGTGTTTATTTTATGTTTAGGATACAGTCTTAGAACCAAGATAGATAAGTTGCCCGCATCTTGGTTTAAGAAATATAGATATTTGTACGAACATTAGATGATGGTTTTAAACTTGCATTCATGCAGATATATCAATATTACCGGGTCCTTGTCTATAGGTTGAAGACGGGCTTGGCAGCATTTTTTGCACATAAGTATTATTAATAATATTATTGAATAGTTTTTAATATTTTTAATATATTTATATATATTTATATATGTTTTATTTTTGGCTTGCTACAGATGAAATTGGATTCATGGGCTGTAACAATTTGCCGTCTACATAGCTATGTTTCTCTGGACCTGATATTTACGATGTTGAGAAGAAATCCAATAGGAATTCCTAAGGACACTTTATGCATTTAATGTTTGACATGCACTAATTTCGCTTTAAGAAGATGTTAAATGAAAAGAGCAACTATGTTAAATCAAAGGACACCTTCTGTAATGTAACAGAAGGAAGTAATAATATAGCAAAAAGACTGATGTATCCTGCTAGGTATATACCTAACAATTTAATGTGTGTAGTGTTTTGTTTATGTCTATTCATGATGTGTGGTCACATGGGTGTAGCCCATGATGTGAACAAGGTCGAGTGACGCCCGAAACGTGTCTTCAAAGGACTCAACAGCTGAAATAAACATATTGCTGCTTTAAATTTGTGGTTTGTGGTTCCTTGGTGGCTGAGTCGGCGGAAAGGAAGTTGCTAGCAGACTAAGGATCAGGTGTGTTTCTATATATATATATATATACATAAACCTGTAAGATAAATATAAAAATAAATTATATGTATAATAAAATAAAATATTAAAATAAATATTTATCTTTAAAACAACATTTTACACTACATTAACAAAAACAGTCGGAAAAATATTGGATAGCGTAGGGCATAAAATTTATATTCCCACTCCAAGGAGTGCAACAGTAGGGAAAGTGTTGGAGAGCGGAGAGAAATAATTTACTATTGCCACTCCAGTAAGTGCAACAGTAGGGAAAGTGTTGGATAGTGGAGGGGAATAATTGACTATTCCCACTCCATGGAGTGCAACAGGAGGTAAAGTGTCGGATAGCGGCGGAGATAAAATTACTATACCCACTCCAGCGAGTGCAACAGTAGGGAAAGTGTTGGCTAGCGAGGGAAATAATTTACTATTCCCACTCCAGCAAGTGCAACAGTAGGGAAAGTGTTGGATAGCGGATGGGAATAATTTACTATTCCCACTCCAGGGAGTGCAACAGTAGTGAAAGTGTTTGATAGCGTAGGGGAATAATTTACTATTCTAACTCCAGCAACTGCAACAGTAGGGAAAGTGTTGGATAGCGGAGGGAAATAATTTACTATTTCCACAACAGCAAATGTAACAGTAGAAAAAGTGTTGGATAGCGGATGGGAATAATTTACTATTCCCACTCCAGGGAATGCAACAGTAGGGAAAGTGTTGTATAGCGTAGGGGATAAAATTACTATTCCCACTAAAACTAATGCAACAGAAGGGAAACAGTTGGATAGCGGAGGGGATACAATTATTATTCCCACTCCAGCAAGTGCAACAGTAGGGAAAGTGGTGGATAGCGGAGGGAAATAATTTACTATTCCAACTCCAGGGAGGGCAACAGTAGGGAAAGTGTTGGATAGCGGAGGGGAATAATTTACTATTCCCACTCCACAGATTGCAACAGTAGGGAAAGTGTTGGTTAGTGGAGGGAATAAAATTACTATTCCCACTCCAGCAAGTGCAACAGTAGGGAAAGTGTTGAATAGCGGAGGGGAATAATTTACTATTCCAACTCAAGGGAGTGCAACAGTTGGGAAAGTGTTGGATAGCTGAGGGTAATAATTTACTATTCCCACTCCACAGAGTGCAACAATTGGGAAAGTGCTGGATAGCGTAGGGGATAAAATTACTATTCCCACTCCCATAAATGCAACAGTAGGGAATGTGTTGGATAGCGGAGGGGAATAATTTACTATTCCCACTCCAGCAAGTGCAACAGTAGGGAAAGTGTTGGATAGCGGAGGGTAATACTTTACTATTCCCACTCCACAGAGTGCAACAGTAGGGAAAGTGTTGGATAGTGGAGGGGATAAAATTACTATTCCCACTCCAACAATTGCAAAAATAGGAAAAATGTTGGATAGCGGAGGTGAATAATTTACTATTCCCACTCCAGCAAAATAAAAAACATGAATTAACAAATACTTAAATAATACAAAATAATTTACCTCTCACCAAATACCCCTATAATTAACACCACCACTATTGTAAAACATGACACAATTAACATAATTGCTTAAAAATTAATTAATTAACTAATAACAATATATAAAAAATTAAAAACAATGAGTAATAAATTAATTCATACTATTAAGACTATAAAATAGCAATAAATAAATATTATCTGAAAAAAGTAAAAATTATATCATTTTTTAATTACTTGAATTACTTGCCACACTACTCCCCTCTAAATACACAACTCACTCATAAAGAAATTGACAAAACATATTTACAAATTAATAATTAAAAATTAATGAATAACAAATTATATAACACAATTAACAATATGAGCTAATAACTACACAAATAGTAATTAATAAAAATGATCAATTAATGAATTATATTTAAATTACTTGCCACCCTACTCATCTATAAACCCACAACCAGCTCTTAAAAAAATAACACAATTAAAATATTAACCAATTAATTATTAATAATTAATATCCAATTAACAACTAATTAATAACACAATATTTAACACAATTAACAACATAACATATTAAATACATAAATAATAATTTAAAAAGTATTATTTAATTAATTATATGAAAATTACTTCCCACTTTACTCCCCTATAAACCCACAACCCGCTCCTAAAAAAATAACATAATTAACATATGTACCAATTAATTATTCGTAACTAATAACCAATTAATAACTAATTAATAACAAATTAATTGACACAATTAACAATATAAATTATTAAATACAAAAATATTAATTAATTAACATTATTCATTAATTGTTTTAATTAAATTATTTCCCCCCCATTCCCCTATAAACCCACAACCCGTCACGGAACTAAAACGCAATATTGAATTTCTTACAAAATTAATCATTTCTAAAAATGTTTTAATAAATATATTATAACAAAATTACTTCCCACCCTATTCCCCTATAAACCCGCAACCCGCTACGGAACTAAAATACGCAAAAATTACTTAACATAAAATTAATTACTTCTAAAAATTTCAAACATACATTAGAAAAATAAACTATACTTTTAACACATATACTAAAATACAGAACACTAAAATACATTTCGATACTATTAACAACGATATTTTGACTAACGATATTACTAACTTCGATATTAACAAAAACGATATTTCTTACCTGCATGTCGATATTCTGCTCAACGATATTCTTGCAGGTCGATATTGTGTCACATCGATATTTAAACATCGATATTATGGCATATCGATATTTAAACATCGATATTATGACTCTATGCCGGTACCTTTATAATGTCACTGTGCTAATGATACTGATCCTCTAACACACTCTACCATAGTGAGAAAGAATTTCACAGGCGTCTGAGGTATCCCCAGGGATTACTTCCACAGCTTTTTCTTTTATTGATCTCAGCTTTTGGTATTTAGATAATTATGCCACCATCGTTGTTGTAGGGTTTTGTTGTATTGGGTGGTGAGGTAAGTGATCTGGTGGGACCGGGCCACCCCTGTGGGAGGGGCAGGGTTGTTGGATACGTAAAGAGACATTGGATTACTTACTAGTACTACAAGGCACCCTTGATATGTAATCTAAGGAGAAACTAGAGCCTTTGGAACTGCCCAAATACACACCAATGACCAGCAGGTTTCTTGTGCATAAGGCACATGAGTAGGCTGCACTCTTCTTTGGCCTTGACCTGCCTCATATGGAATTTGTGATGCCTAAATAACTCCTGAAATATTAGACTGGTACAGTTATACCTAGACAGACACCATGTCCATGTGGCGCTTCTGCAAAAGACACATCTTACTCAGAGAACATACAACACTTTGGCTGGTAGATGGGCTTCCTGGAGTGTGACTTCATCTTACTTCTCATATGCTTATGAGGTTGTGATCTTAGTTAATGAAGGCACATCATTTAAAGCAATGGACTACATTTGCGATGCACATAGGAGAAATAATATTCTTTGGAGCAGGGCAGATGTGATCCAGTTTACTGTTGTCAACTGTTATGGCACAAACACTGGCAATCCAGAAGTTTTTCGCATATCACTAATATGGGGAAACTACTTTATTTGCACATTACACTAGCAGATGGATAGATTGAAGTTGATTGAAGACCATAACCTCTTGGACATAAGAAGACATAGACTCCACCGTTCATGGAATGTGGTCAAGGTAGGACTATTGGCTTGTGTCCATGTATGTCAGGCATTGGATTTGTTATGTAAAGCTCTCAGCACACACTCTTTCAGATCATGACCCGGTGCTCCTATGTCCTGAGATCCCAGGAGACATCACAGAAAGATCCCAATGGAGGCTAAACCCTGAATTTATTTTATATGCGGCATTTATGGGTGAAATCAGACCGGAAATTTCAGAATACTGAACACAAACAGAGTAACTGTTAAACACATAAGCATGTTGTGGGATGACTTTGAAGCAATAATCAGAGAAAGGTGTATAGATAAGCAAACAGGATACTAAAATCCCTACAATGACATCTGTGTCGGCTGGAGACAGAACTCAAATTACTAGAGGTTGCACTAGCACAGAATGATGATACATCTACATTGGGAAAAATCAAGACCAAGGTTTTAGAATTTGTAGAGGTTGCAGAGCAAGAGTGGAGATATTGTGCGAAATATGCATAAGTTATGGTGTATGGGAGGGAAAATGCCCAGGTAAGACTCTAGCCGTGATGATAGTAAACCCTGGGTAGCTGATAATGTTATATAGATTGAGTATGCAGCAAGCACCCGCCATCAGCCAGATCCTCAATACATTCTCCACTTACTATGCATGCTTATGTTCCACCATGGAAGCGAGAACTCTGGCACAGGGAGCACGGTACCGCTCAATATCTCACAATCTGCACACCTTATTCGACCTACTGCAGGACCGTGATCTGGCTCTGGATACTCCAGCAATTTTTTTATACTCCACCAAGGCATTTAATTCCCTTGAATCAGAATATCTGTTTGCTATCTTTCAGTGGATGGATATGCTACATTTGTTTCTGTATTAGAATCTGATCTCTCTGCATTTCATCAATAGCAAGAGTCTATATCAACAACTTATCTGAGCCTATTACCATTAGGAGCTGTCCTTTTTGTGCTGGCCTTGCACCCTACAGCCACAAAGCTGCCTCATCGATATTCTGAGCATGCGTTGGGGTATACAAGCAGACATATTTTAATATCCTTGTATGCGGAAACCCAAAGTCTATCTCAATAACATTTACAATTTGGAGCACTGTCAGGTGTAAATATAAACTGGAATAAATCCCAGACCTTTCCCCTGGCTGACAAAACTGTTAAATCTGTAACTCTCTAACCGTTTATCTGGAAATATGGATTAACTGGGATACGGAAGTTGTTGTACAGGAAAACTATGGCACAGTTTTACATAATATTACTGATCAGATAACACACAGGATTTCTTTGTCACATTCACTTGCAGACCGAATCGGGATAATGAAGATGGTAATATTTCAGAAGCTACCAATTTCACTTTGTGAATATAACTTTCTCACTTCTCTCCTCCTTTCTTTGTATGCTCAAATCACAACTAATCAAGCTAGCTTGGGAGGGCAGGCAACCTAGAGTCAAATGGGAAACTTCTGTATTGCCCTTTGTTTGTTTGAAGCCCAAGATCTAGAACTAAATTACCTTTGCACTCTGGCTCACTTTGTGGTATACTGGTATTAGCTATAACCCTATTTATCACACCTGGCATTAGAGAGGCATGTAGTATCCTTGAACCCCTTTTCGTCTTTGATTGATACACTAGTCACATGAAATACTCAAGATATTGCCACTACCACATGTACTGTAATTGCCCGGGATAGACTATGCAAGAAAATGGGGTTAAACATTACCTACTTACCACTCATGCCCCATTCAGCCATCACTCCCTTCTGCCAAGTATCAGTGAAAAAAGGCAATAGCACAAATAACTGCCTGTGGCTTAAAAACATAGGGGGACCTCTATAAGGAAGCTCATTTTATCATGCTGAGTGAATTTAAGGGAACCATATCATACATCACCATATCACACCCCCAGGCCTCTTCCATTGAATTTCTGGCCATCATCCTTTCAGGGCACTAGTTCATCAGCAGACTGTGTGCGGAATTTGGGAGTTTTATTCGGCTCCAACCTTCAACTGGATGCTTCTGTTAATAAAACAGTGGCTACGTGCATGGTGCTGCTTCGCACGTTAAGAAAAATGTTACCTCTACTCCCGGTGCAGGCAAGACCAGAGGTAGTGCGGAGTACCATCTTAAGTAGACTAGACTACTGTAACGCACTACTTCTGGGAGCCCCTGCGACTTTGGTGGGTAAACTGCAACGTGTGCAGAATTGTGCGGCTAAGCTGGCTCTGTCACGCCGGCGTGTGGATTCCTCCATTACTGCGCTTAGGGACCTCCACTGGTTGCCGGTCCCTCAGCGGATCGAATTCAAAGCCCTCTGTATGGTATTTAGAGCTCTTCATGAACAAAGCCCCATTCCTTTACAGAACATGTTCTCTTGGTATATCCCGTCTAGATCTCTCCGCTCTGCTACAGCTTGTCTGGTGGTAGTTCCAAAAATCCTGAGGACTCGGCTGGGAGGCCGGTCCTTTAGATTTACAGCAGCAACCTTGTGGAACTCTCTACCGCTGGCTTTGAGGAGCATGGGAGATCTCCCCTCTTTCAAGAAAGCCCTGAAAACTCATCTTTTTCCAAGAGTGGTGTAATTTTCTCACGCAGTGGATTGTTTTTTTATTGTGCAGGTTCCATCAACAGTCTAAGCGCCAGGATGCCCGTCGGGTGACAGTCATTGCGCTATATAAATATACCTATACATACATACATACATACATGATTTGATGTGTTTCTATAGTATAAGCTACAGTGTATCTCCAAAAAGACAGATCCAGATTTCCTTGCTGATCCTAAAAGTTTCTTGATTCTGGAAGTGCTGTTGGGATCCACAATTCCGGTCAGTTAATAGTCACACTATTTCAATCATCACAGGAGTATTCCCTTTGACAGAACTGCCACCCCGCACAGGCTGGAAGGGAAACTTAGCTTGGAAATTTCCGAAGAGATGCGGAAGTTTCGTCTCACACAAATTGGATTAAGCAGCAGTAGGCTGTGCATCATACATTATAAACACTGTTGACAGGCATTTAACACTCCCAGGTTGCTCTGGAAGCTTGGCGTCAATGAAGATTAAAACTGTGCACATTCTGGCTCACCAGAAGCAGGATTTCTACATCTAGCATGGCCATGTGCTGCAGTTCAGCTCTAATATTGTGAAATTCTGGAAGCCTAGCTTGCTATGACAGAATGTGCTATCCGGCTGGATCCTATGATTGCTCTATTGGCTAAACTGCGAGTTGACTATCACGGGGGAAGAGACAGGTCTTCTAAATTCAAACAAATGGTTGTCTGATCTTGTCTATTGCAACAAATAGCTGGAATTAGATGCAACACTGATGCCACCATCGTCTAGGCCCTGATATATATTGGGTGTCCCCTTATAACATACCTACTTAACTTTGTTGCATGATATAATTGTCGGGCATAAATGGGTAAATGGATGCAAAGACTAATTCTGTAATATCATGCGCCCGATGCTGTTTGATTGCGGATGTAGTGAATCTGCTGGTCACTAGACTTTACTGTTGTTACATTAATATGTGAACTGTGCTTTGGCGTAATAGATCGGGGACATTCTTCATGTTGTTGCTGACCTCCTTCCCTTATTCTGTTACTAACTGATGCCTCTTTGTAATGATTGATATACTTCTACTGTTGTTTGTTTGTAAAAATGATAAATAACATTAGTTTTAAATTATAAACAATAAAAGAGCGCAATCAAATAAAGAGCCAGCAGTAAAATGTCACTTTAACATTGTAAAAAGAACCCTCACTCACCAACCTAGTTGGTGACATGCTTCATCATTGGGTTCCCACCAGAGAGGCCAAGTGCCTCCCTGGTGTGCTACGATGCCTGTTTACAGCAGAGCAGGTTATTTTGTGTACGGTGGGAGTGTGCAAAGGTAGTGAATGCAAAAAAGTGTGTGATTTAAAAATGCCTTGATTTTATCCCAAAAACTTTATTGGTGGAAAACCAGGCATAAGTAAAAAGGAAATGTAACTACAGGTTAATTATACCAGTTGTATCCGAAAGTGAAGTAAAACAATGGTCAACATATTTCTGCCTCTTCTGTGATATTCACGAGGCATTCGCCAGGACCGAGCTGCCCCGGCGATGTGCACATGCTAAGGCGCACCCTAACCGTTGGTGGAAAAAGGAAAACAATAACTCACGGTTTCTTGAACATGTCTTCAGGATTTCTGAAATCCAGGTGTTTCTGAAAAGTAAGTAAACAAAAACACACATAACTATACTACAAACAATACATAAAATGATGTAGTGCTTCGATGTGCCCAACAGTGACTTCGATCATGCTGCTGCTTAGTGCTCTCTGGATAAAACAGGCTATTTAACTAGTAGCCATTAGGTGCTGTACATATGTCAATTCGCATTCAGCCCATGTATATTTTATTACATATGACCCCTAAAACGTGCCACAATCATTAGTTTAATCAGCACTGTGTCATAAATGAATTACAAGCATGATTCAAGTATAGTACACCCTTGTTTGGAAAATAATAAAACAAAAATAAAAAAATGAAAGTGAACATGACTCTGCGGCCTGAAAATGAAGTAAAAATCGTGGCACCCATTCACCATGGAGTTTTTTTAGGAAAAGGGATTCAACTTGGCCTCACAACATAGGTCCAAGGGGGGGGGGCGCTCACATGTAGTCACACACTATAAGTGAAAGACCAATCAGTATAATGCTACAACACATTCAAAAGCCGTCGTCAAAGTGGCACGCATGTAGGATTCCTAACTACTCCCTTCACAAGGACCTCGACGGTAAACTGTCCATGGGTCGGGGAGTTTATAAAGAGAGTATACAGTCCGAGGATCGGAAATGGAGGGAACGTCACCCGTCATGTGGCTGTTCCTCCTCCGTGTGTATGCTAGGAATTCGACCTGCACATTGTATCTATCGGGTCAGGACACTAAGAACGACTAGGGCGCTAACCTTTTCAAAGTGGCAGGCAAATTCAACAACACTTCATCAATCATACCCGATTGTGACCTGTAATTATAATAAGTTTTGCACAAACTAATTTGAATGTATTCTAAAACATATAACTCGCAATTTACGGTTGCGACCCTTGATTTATAATGGGTATCGCACAAATCAGTAAACGTCGATTCTCAAGAAAACATATTTAATCGTTTTTGGCAAACCGGCTTAGACATAGAGAATGTCAATCAATCTATAACTAAGCCCAAAACATTAGTGTAGAAAGGTGGAATCTGACTACATGGCTGCCCCCACTTTTTTCCTGGTGTTTTGATGCTTTTTGAAATAGTTTGGCTGGGAACCTGCTATTCAGGTCCCCAGCCTATCTGCTTTCTCTTATAAATTAATTCCATGTACCTTAGGTACACTCCAGATTGGATTCTGGAGTACCGTCATAAGTCCCTAGTATATGGTAAACTATGTACACAGGGCATAGGTACCCCAGAGGCCTAACAGGGGCTGAAGCATGTATTATGCCACCTCTGGGAAGCCCTCCAAAATGACACCACAGGTCTGCTACTCCAGCCTGGGTAAGGTGGTGCATGCACCCCTTACTGAGGTATAGGCTCACTATATCTCACCTATCACTGCACATAGAAACCTATCAGTCACGTCTATGGCAGGCCTTATCAATCCTGAAGGCAGGGTGCTTGATTTTGTGTGAGAGGGTGCCCATGCATGAGCAGAGCCCCTATGCAACCTTTGGAATCTGTTCTCCGGGGTTGTCTGTGATGCAGCCTGACCATATACTCTTAAGCGCATTATAACCCAACAGCAAATGCTAACTTTGGACTGGCTGCACGGAAACATGTTGTGTTTGGTTTCAAACACCTTAGAATCATACCCCCACACCAGTACCTGGTGTGGGAGTATGATCCCACCTTTCTAGAGGGAGAGACATGACAGCACCTGTATACCCGGTACCAACTTAAAAGAGCCCTGGCATCACAAAATGGATGCTGCAACCACAGACATGAGTCTGGCCTCCTGCTGCTGACCGAAACTCCGGCAGGGGAGGCCTGGACAATAGGTTTCCTGTCACAGGGAGGTGTCACCACCTCCCAGACAAGCTTTAGTGTATTGGGGCTGGGTGGGTGCACTCTGAGAGTGCTTAGAAGTCCTGCACTGGGGCACATTTGGTGTCCCTGTGCATAGTCCAGCTCAAACCAGTTCAGGGGGTACCAGCCCCTGCTCAGGCGTGAAACTGGACAAAGGAAATGGGTGTAGCAACAGGACTTTAGATATCCACGGACAAAACTCTGAAACTGAATCCTGGAACTTCGACAATCTGTTCAATGCCAGATGACTGAAGAATCTCCCTTGGAGTAAAGGAGTTACTCCCCTGCTTGGCAGGCACCCAAGATGCATCTGTCCGATCTGCATCTCCAAAGCTCCTGCCAGATGCCGAAGATTTTGCAACATGCTGCCGATGATGAGAAGAGTGGGCAATGCTGACGAGTACCAGCCAGCAAGCTCTATTGGGGTTGCGCACGTGAGGTGCCATCACGTCTCTTTCACATTTTTTGCACATTTATGTGTTCTTTCACGGTTTACTCACTAGTTAATTGAACTGAGAAACCTTAGGTGTACTACATATGAGTTTAGACACCTTCACGATCATTTGTGAGACTGCTTAGAGTAAAACCATTTACCGTTTTTTCTGTTTTTTAAAAAAGTGAAGGTAGCTAACTAGTTGGCAACTACCCCAAAAGATCTTTTGACTCGGGGCAGTACCAAAGACCTATAAGGTTTGAACCAATCTGTATGGCATAAAATACCTTCTGACACCCAGGTCTTTGTTGTGATAGCTCGTCCCCTGTGGACAGGTGAGTGATGGGGCTGCTTGGGGAACCCGTGGTAACAACCTAGATTGCGTGTGGACCGATTGGGTCTGGTATGGTAGGAGCCTTGGTTGCCCTGATGACACCGGGTCCCCTGTCACGGTTAATGTGTGGTCCGCTGACGGTGGGGTTTCCTGCGCAGACAGGTGAACGAGAGACTGCGGGGGCTACACCTCTCCCCCAGACTCTGGTAATTGCACGCCGCGGACACCGCTACTGGGGCGCTGGGGGTTTCACGTTTGCTTTCATTGACATGTGTTAGGGGTCAGACACCTTGTGCACTCGTTACTGGGGTTGCTACTGTAGCATAGAGAATTGCTTGCTTGCCTTATGGTGACACACTTTTTACACAGTCCCTTAAGGAGGTGGGGTCTTCACAAGTTACCTCCTATATAAACCCTGGTTGAACTTGAATCCGGTGCTTGGCTTTCGGATTTCTGAACCCTGGTCCACGCCCCTCTGTTTCCTGTCTGAGCGTTTGCTGTGTCCGTTAGGCTGAGGTCTACGCTAGCGGAGCAAACGGTGTTTCCTGTTTAAGTCCTCTGAGCTTTGCCCTGAAGTTTGTGTTGGTTTAGAGGCTATTGAGGCGCTTCCCTTTATTTTTTATGAAGTGTAGGAGTATTTAGTGCTGGCATAAAAAGACGCGGTGAGTTGAGTTTTCTTCATACCGCGAGTATCGTTAGCAGTATCCTGCTCTGCATTGACTCTCTCTCTTCCGTCCCGTGTATTGTATTTCTCGGCAATGCATTGCGGGCCTTGTAGTTAAGAACGTAGTCGTTCTGTTGTCTTTCCCCAATATTACCTGAGTGCCAGTTTGTAACCTTTGAATCCTTACGTGAAAGCTTCCCCTCTTGATTAATTTCACAAGTTACATTGTTTCCACACTTCTGAATCTTCCCGTAACTTTAGAAGTAGTTTTGTGCGGCCGCGCTACTAGAAGCCCTGTGAGTGTAGTCAGACGTATAGTTTTCACGCTGCTTTGGACACTTCAGGATTCTCCCATATTCCCTTGTACCCTTCCCCACTGCTGAGAGATATAGCAGTTATCCTCATAAAAGCCTGTTATACCAGAGGTAACTGTTTCAGTCACAGATTGTTACCTTTGCTGAATGAAACCTGCCATATTTTGGGACACGGTGGCCTGTAGCATGATACCAGCCATCTTGCTGAGTCATGCAGATATTCTTCTCGAATAAGGAGATGTTCAGTTGGTAAGAGACATTGTGTAGTGTGTCATTCATATTGTTAGCAATTGCAAGTCTCCTTTATATTCTATGCTAGGGGAGGGGGGCTGCTTGATTCATGGTATCTTGCTTGTTCTTTCTGTAGATTGTCCCATTCTGTTCCTGCGGCCACCGATCAACTTGGGGTTCCACACAGCTGCCTCTACCTTACCACCCCACATCTCCGTGGGTTCCCCTGTAGGCGAGCGTTTCTTTGAATACGGCTCGCTCATAGCGGGGCTTTAGGAGTGTGGGGACTTCCTCGTCGCTCCCGTGGATTGAGCTAGCAGTCATCGTGGTGATCGGCAACAACATGCTATTGCCGAGACAGGGGAGGGGTGTTCAGTTTGGGTCCAGTCTCTTCCCCCATATCTCGACACCAAGCTCCACCTTGATCAATATCCTATGGGCAGGTTTATCAGTGATAGCTTACAAATTTGCACCTTGCCCCCATTTCCGCAGGACTCCACGAAACTGGTGTCTGGAGCCATTGACCGAATGGAGTGAGCTTTGCTCTACAGTTAGGTCAGTTATTAAGATGAAAGTGACTCCCTACTCAGGGAATGCAATGACTTTCATACCTGATCTTTCCTTTTTAGCCTCCTTCTCTTCCTTTTAGCCATTTTTAATCCAGTCTTCTTCCTTTTTAATTTCACTTGATTTTGACCAGGGGTGAGACTACCCACTCCCTCACACTCACCGGACGGACAACTGTTATGAGTATGTCGGGTTGATGTGACCTGTTCACTTAATGACTTTTGCAAGATCGGTGTATCTTGTGACAACATAATGCTTTTATGTCATCATCTCTTATAAGTCACCACTAGGATTGGCGGGACTTTTAGCTCGCATCAATGGAGTGCCGTAGGTAGGAGTTGTTTCACCCATCACTAAGTGTAGATAGTGTACACACTAGGTCCTGATGAAATGGCACGGATCAGTATTGACCACAGTGCATGAAACATGTCGACCAGATCATGAGAGTAGAGCCTAACTTCACTGGACCATCGAGCTAGAAAGCGGCCTCTCTATTTGTTTTTAGGAAGGTGGATAACCAGCCTAATAGAAATTTATTTGGATTATCCAACCTTTTTTAACGTCACCCACTTTCAGCACATCTACACTGCCTTTAGAGCCCTCACACCCACAGCACCATACGGCAAGGAACAAAAGATCTCGGATAAAGATCCCCTTTATGGGTGCCCGTCGGGCATTGCAGCGCCGACCCGATGAGGAGCAAGTCCATATGATGAAGCATGACACCTAGCTTGCTGGGTGTGTGAGGACTTTATTTCCAACAAGGAGGTTTGCCCTCCTCCGCCTCCGTAACACGTTGTCTGCCCTGAGGAACAGCATACTTTTTGTGGATATTATGTTTAAATATTTAATCACTGATTGTTTTTTGTAACACATAATCTTTACTTTGGTTTAACAAATACATGATGCACTTGTAAATATTTCAGTCAAGCTGGTCCCTTTCGTTCTTCAAAGCTGTGCTTTAATTGGTAAATATTTGGCAATTCTTTTTAAACTATAGGTATTGCATATTGCTTTAAACATTGGCCTGGTACATTATTCAAAGCTATGCAAATCATGCCTGGAGGAAATAAGAACTTTGGGTTTCCATCAAATCCTTTAATGGCAACATTGTGAAATCACCTGCAATAACAAGTATTTACTGTCCTGGCTTTATATTTTTCCTCTTATCAGTACATATTTTAAACATCTAATGTTGAGAAGAAAACACTTTATTATGTGTACTACAGCAGTCCTAATTACCCCTGACTGATAACCTAAATAAACAAAGAGATGAAGGCAATGTTAAAAGGAATACAGATTATTTCATATCAAGTTTTTCTTAACAATTGTGTGTAGGCCTTTGCAGAATCTTAAATAGTGAAAAGCGAGCAAGCATTTTTCTCTGGGAAAGGTGGCAACCCTACCTCAACTCCAGTAAGTGCTGTGTTGCCTCTTCCCGCTAAAACAGGCAGGGCACTGTGGAGGTCGCTCTGTCCAAGGGTACCCAACCTATCATGTATGTTATATTGTTTCTTTTAAGTCCAGGGCCAGAGCTGTGTCAGCTCACAGCAGGCAGCACACTGCAGCTGCTTTGGAGATACACACTCTGCGCAGACAAGCTGAGGCTGCCCCCTTCCTGTAGAGAAGTCTGCCCCCGGCACTGCTGAGGCTACAGGGCTGGTCGTTACACCCCTGTGCGTGTGCCATTTCACCAGCGTGCATGCCCAATAATGCACAGCCTACTGAGAAGGGAATGACGTATAAATACTCTTCTTCCTCAGCATGGCCTGTTGAGTCCCTGTCTTCGAAAGCTAATCATGCTCTGAACACAAGATATCTGTTTTTGATTGTGAACTTATGCTTGTTGAGCCGGGCATACAAGGGGGTTTATGCAGCGCACAGAGCTGCCCTCACAGCCCATGTGCTGGGCTGGGGCGGAGAGTCGCTGGTGGAAACCAGGGGCCGGCATTATCACGTATTCGGAAGAAAAGAATACTTTATATGTGGTATACTTCTTCGTACAGAGCATGGGTAAAGAAGCTGACAGGAGGGCGGGCCTCACCTCAAGCAGTGAGGACTGGGACAAGGAGGACGGAAGAGGTGTCATGGACAATGGTTCTGTTTGGTCAGCAAAGTCAATGGAAGTGAATGCAGTCGCACAAGCCCTTCATTATGTCTCTGTCTTTCCCACAAGGGATAGACAGCCACCATTCCCACCATTTTGTTGTTCTCAGTGACAAAAGGCCCTCTCAAACCCAGGATAATTCAACAATGGAGGTGACAAAAAGGAATATTTAGCGCTTGAAAAAAAGGGAATACATTTGTCTACTCTAGTCTGCAGAAACCTGATAATGGTTCAGAAAATCTCCTAGGAATGAGTGCAAAAGAAGCAACATAATAGACTTGCAATTACTATGCTGTGGCAAGCCATAAAGAGCGGAATAACATTGCAGAAAAGCTTTTATCTCTGACTCAGGTGTGTTCTCACACTGGCATAAAATGCAGTGATAACAACTGCATTTACGAAATGATTTACCCAAGTACAATAACTTTACTTCTCGTTCACGGTTTTAAAAAGATCCTTCCTAATAATAGCAGGAAGATTTAAATCACCCCCTGTTCGCACAGCTCCAGGCTTGTCTCAAGCTCCTGTCCGCTGAAAGGAGCTTAGAAGCGGCTTCATGTGAATAAATACGGTGGATGTTTTTGAAATTTGGTGCACCTGCCGACACAAAGTAACATTTGTTGAAATGTGCAACAATTTAGAAACGCAGATATATGAGGCACCATTTCAGTCAGGTCATCTTGCACTGGTTAAGTTGCACTGGGAGAGGTGGGCAGGGCGGTGACGCACAGGCGCGTGAAATGTTTGGAAGACAGAAAATGATATTAAATGAGAAGACGGTAGAGTCCGACCACTCTGCTTTCATCATCTAAAACTGGCTTAGATCATGTTCACGCCAATCAGAAAACCAAAGATTCGTATGAACATTTCTCCCGTGTTTATTAGGAAACTTGTAGCCAGTGTTCCCTTCTCTCCTGCTGTTATTGTCACCTGACACTTGCACTTTTCTTTCTGTTCACTTTGTCTATTTTAGGTAAATTACATGACATTTTTAACACGTGTGTTGCATTCGTTGTCTTCTTTGCACTATGAAGTTAAACAAGGCCTCTACTAGAGAATATTAGACAACTCAGCTATACATAACGGATTTCCAACATAATTAAATTCGATCTCTAAGACACGGATCAGAATGTGCCCATCAATCATAACATGTATTTATTACAAGCACAGGAGGATTAGGGGGTTCGGGTAGAGGCTTGACGAAGCAAAGCACAAATTCAAATGTACCTTACTGAGTCAATGGACTGATACTTAAACATTGCAGGAGCCACATAAGTGAAACAAGCATTTGCAATGCAATAGGGCTCGCATTTGCGAGAGTTTGAGCTATTGGCATTGTAAATGACAATGCCTTTTATTTATGTGTTTTGAAAACCTGCAAGAGGTGCATAAACACGCACTTGGAACCTATAGTCCTTGCTTTAGATACATTATTCCTTCAGTAAGAAAAGTTATTTTTGAACTTCTGCTATAGTCACTATCTGTTCTGGAAGCAACATTTAAGTGATAGTTCGAGTTTTGTATAACTTGTTACGCTTCGGACTGATAAGCCCTACTGTCCCAGGTGCTGAGTTACTGCAGTCACTTGTTAGTTCTCAGACATCCAAGGATGCCAACATTCAATGCCTTAAATTATGTGCACCTGCAAGTAAAGCTCACACGTGTCCTTTGTATGTGAAGACACTGCGATTCCACCTCCCCTTACTTTAAATCAGCGAGACACTTCAGGGTAAAGTGCTGATATGTATTACTAATTAGGCACTTCATGTTAGTCTTGGTTGACAGTCATTTTTCACACATAAATCCATGCTGGTAAACCCACATTGATTGAAAAATTCAAAAGCAAAGATTTATTTCAAGAGCAAGGGAACTGTGTAGCTCCACTTAAAATCCGGTGCATCTAAACCCTGGCATTCCTCCTCCATAATATAAGCTGCTTCATGTCAGTGAGACAAAGAAAGGAGCAAAGAAAATGTAGTGAGCTTTCGTTCGAAGACAACACTAGAAAGCCTGGACTCACAGAGAGTCAATGAAATGTCAAACAAGAGTTCTACTTGAAGACGTGCCTAATGCCTGCATGCATCGTTCAAAGGAACCAGGGTGTCAAAACATGCATATCATGTGCCTTTCCTCCTTCCCAAGGACTTCTTCCGGATGCATGCAGATTATTCACTGCAGTTGTATTATCTAGATCCCATATTTTGGTAAGAACAATGTGTTATCTGGGTATGCTAAGAAACAGACCATATACTGCAGGTATTATTGCCTTAGAAGTACAAAAAAGAGATACCTTGCTACATAATCACCTTTTTAGAGCTATATAAATAAAAATATAAGACATTCAGTTCTTTACATTTAGCATTAAAACGTTTATTATATTTAGTCTGTGAAAATGGTATTGTAATAATCATTGAATTCATGACCATGAATATCCCTTGCTTGGGCATTTATTTCCTGTGTAAATAAACTATACGATGGTCACCAGTGTGCTAATTGGCCAAACATAACGTTGACACTGCATGAGCCAACAGCATATGCTCCACACCATAGCAAGGGCGGCTGTCGACCGGTGGTAGTTGCTCAATGGATAAGTGCTTGTAACTGTGTTCACTCGAATAACAAGAAAATGTCTCCACTGAAGTGACACCATTGCAAGAGCACTTCTTTAATGAGGGCCAAGCTCGTAATGTCTGTGTGAGTCCAGATATGCCGTCAGAGCTCGATGCAAACCTAAGCCCCAATTAAGCAGCAATTATCTTTCTCAGCACTGAGTCAGGTAGAAGAGGGGCATCAGTTAATTATAGGCTAAATACAAACAAATCAAAGATATATGATATAGTACAACTTACACCTGCCCAGGGCCGGACTGGGAACCACAACCGGCCCTGGCAACGTGCTCGGCCGCGCCCCCCCCTCTTCTTCCCCCCAGGGCTGGGGTTGGTGCCGCCGAGCTCTTTGCCAGGGCCGGTTTTCGGCCGATTTTGTTACAGGGCCGAACACGGCCCTGTAACAAAATACGGCCCCCAGGGGCCCGAAACCGGCCCCCACCCGTGCGGCGCACCGGGGGATTGCCCAATGCCTGCTACGGCTAGCCTGGCCCTGCACCTGCCCCACTGGAACTGGCTTGCTTTTGGGAGGAGATGGGCGTTATACAGTTCCCCAAACAGAGCTGAATGGAAGCGTACTTTGCCCTGCGGCTAGGGAAGGGACAAGCCAATGCTGAAAGGCCTGGGGCTGTAGACGATCCTCGCTGCCTCTCACCCCACTTTGCCCTTCAGGCCTTTCTCCACAGTGTTTTCTCGGGGGAGCCTAGCTCTGCCTATATTACTGTCCGGTGCTCTCCCTCGACTGCTGAGCTCTGGCAGTTGTTAGCACCCACTTAAACCAGAATCTTTCTGCAAGCAGCCCGTTTCTCTGCTGCTTGCAAGAGCTTCTGCTGGCCCTGCTCTGGAGGAAGCTAGACTGCTGCTGCTAAAAAGACATGATGACAGGAAAGGAAAAGCCTTTCTCCTGCTGCTTGTGCCGACAGTGCTCTGCCAGCTTCCCTGACAAAGCTAGCCCTGAGTGGAGAGTGTTAGGAAGCTGCTGCCCGCTTCCCATGCAAGCAGCTGCAACCCCAGGCGGATACAAGCACTTCTCTGACATTCAAAGAAACTGAAACAAACTCCCTGTGATAAGTAAACAAAGCATTGCTATTGGAAGAAAATGAAACAAGCATTGGCATAGCCAATAGGTCTCGCTTTTGGGACCTTATAAGTATTTAGTTTTGCAGTACAATATCCTTGGTGCAACAACATCTGTTTCTCCATGCTTTTTATCTACCCACGGTAGCCAGTAAATGAGGTTGTAAACCCAGGGCGGTTTCGTTAGAAGAAGGGTGGCAACAAGGCAAATGAGGATTAAAAATATAATAATAATGTATATTGAAATATTTTTACTGCTGAGATTTAGCATGATGTGCAATTTTTGTGATGATTTTAAGTAATCGTGCAATAAATAAATTAATCTAAAAATAAAATGTATATGACATGCACTAGCATTTTAGACAATGGTGATGCCGGTCTTTTGATTCTCCTTGATTTGTCGATAGCGTTGATCACCATAGACTCTTCCAGTCCTTCAGACCCTCATATACATTATGAGTGAAGTGCTGAGCTAGTTCTCCTTCCTGGCAAACCAAATGCATCTGGTCAGTTTTGGTAGCGTCACCCTCGAGCCTAGCCCCGTCATGAGTGGTGTTCCTAAGGAGTCTGTTCTAGTGCCTGTGCTGTTCAATGACTGTATTGAAGCACCCAGAATGTTGATAGCGGAGTCAGGTGTTGCAATACACTGATATGTATGATGCAGAGATCTATTTTAAGATCTATTCAATTTGTGTTATCAATGCTCTAAAACAATGCCGCTTGACCCAGCGTAAATCCATATCCTCACATTTTTTCAAGCTTTTAAGTTTTATCTCAAGAGTTTAATCTTATCTGCAGACCACAGCAATGCTTAACAAGCATTGGCATAGCCAATAGGTCTCGCCTTTGGGACCTTATAAGTGTTTAGCCATGCAACAGTTGATGTTGTTGCACCAAGGATATTGTGCTGTATAACTAAATACTTATAAGGTCCCAAAAGCGAGACCTATTGGCTATGCCAATGCTTGTTAACACTGTAATCGGTGGGGTTTTTACTCCAGCCCAAGGCCAGTGTAAATGCCTTTCTAGGACAGGAAGGGGAATGGATGATGCTCAGATCTGGTGGTGGTGGAGGGGGGGGGGGGAAATGTCTCCAAAATGGCCTTGCTGAGGAGATTCCAGCTCCAATGTGCATTTTACTCAGCAATGGCACACACTGCACAGTGGCAAGCGAATCTTCATCACATGACCTTCCTAGGAATACCTGGAAATTAGCGTCTGGTGCAGTTTTACATGCGTACTTTTGTGAACAATTGTGAATTCCAGAAAGTAGGGAATGTACATGTAGGCCCGCACTTTTGCTTCCTCTGTTAATCGGACCCCCACTTTATTATACATTTCCCTCATGTTTCAGTCTTTGTTGCTGCTCAAAGTCCTTTAAAATACACTAGTTGTTTTTTTTTACCAAAGCTACTAAGTTTTAAAATTCATCATTTGTTACCATTTTTTAAAAAGAATGGTAACCCTCAAACATCTTTAGTACCAACATTACTGACCAAATGTATTTAAAAATCAACAACTAGTACGATTTGATCCAAAAATTATTTGGGACATTAAAAAATGGATTTGGGGCTCCCCGTGACATACACCTGCCCTGCAAGCCTTTTTACGTTTAAAACCGAATCTTGACACAAGCTGGAATTTACTGGGAGAATTAAACATAGTGGCCCCCATTTTATTGGAGTCGTACCTATCCACAAGATGGCGATATTACCACAAGTAAGCACATTATGCTGCACACGCTCGTCTAAGTGCAAATATCAGCATTCAGTACACAATGGTCGGGCTTCACTGTTTCTACATGCAGAAGTTATTGGAAGTTACTGATACATTCGTGAATGTCAACAGTTTATAAGAGGAAACTCTCAAGCGTTCTTGGCGGAAACATGAATTTCGCTACTTAAAGAAAGGCTGCTTACAAGATGGGACATGAGATGCAAACATTCTGCACCGCAACGAATACTCTTACTGAAAGGAGAGACAGAACAGGAATGAACATGTAGAACGTGTCATCTGGCCAGCCGCATTCAATGCTGAAAAAACAAGCGTGCGCTCCTCGCGTAAGTAGGGGGTGGTGGAAGCGCAGCCGAGAGCAGGCAGCGTTTCCCTTGCGGGAGCGAGCGCAATAATTGCTACCATATGGCGCCGCTCGCTCCCGCACGCGTTGCCATTGGAAGCAATGCAACGCGTGCACGTTTTTGCCCGCAAAAGCTGTGCCGATGACTAAAGGTCTCTCCTAAGTAGCGCATGCACGCTGTGTAGGCGAGACCTAAAATGAAACAAGGATTGACAAGAGGGAGGCGAATGGGGGGGGGAAGCAGAGGGTGGGTGACGCTTGAGGTGGTCCCGTGTGGGGACGACACAGATGTGCATCAAGCACTGACACCAGCATGAAGCAATGCAATTAACAAAAAAAGAGTTCACCAAATAACAGTTAGGCTATCTAAGCATAACAAAACTGTACTTGGTTGGTGCTGTACTGGAAAAAAATGGAAGTGACGTTGGCTGCCTAAACCAAGTATGCTGCAGCAAAGTCGACCGACACTTCACTAAACAAATGGTAAGTAGCAGGCGGGAGCTACCTAATTTACTGAATACTACAGGTCTTGCCGACAGCGCATGCACGCTGCCGAGGCTTGACCTAAAAACGAACTTGCAAATCATTCGAATAAAGACAAAACAATGAGAAGAAAAGCAGATGATAAAGTTCCATAGGAAGTGGACTGCACGCCAAGATCATTAAACGCCATAACAACGGCATAAGATGACAATGAACAACAAATTAACAAAACAAAATGCAACATGCAAGCACGATCACAGGAACTAGATTTCTCCTCTTCTAAAGCAACTACAAAAATACTTTGCCAATAGAATGTCACTGTGCCAGGGCAGAAAAAAATGGACATTCGTTCACACAAATCCACAGACACACACACAAAAACACGTATGTGAATATACTCCAAGCAAAGCAAAAAAATCATACAAACGACCAACGCCAGAAAAGATCACACACGAATGAGGCACTTGTCAGTGCAAAGAAGTCGCATATTTTCTGAATTATATACTGTAAGGGAACACATCTGCTAACATCTTTAAAGCACAAGTGCTAGCACATAACTTGTGAGGAAAGCGCATTGCCATAAATATACATCTACCACATATGCGTAGCTAAAAACTGATGAGTGGAATCATTGTGTTAATTTCCGGCACTAGTCTTTACTCACGCAGCATTTCAGTCCATTCTTTTTGTCTCATTGGGTTAAACCAGACACGGAGCACCCATTCGAAACTTAGTCATTCTCCATTCCCAACAGGAGCAGCAAACAATGACCTGCCAGGTCACATCCCTCTGAAAGGAAGCACACGCATTCCCAGACCAGCTTAGGCCAGGTTGGGCCTCATCGGTGAGATGCAGTCTGGTTTCTGGAATCAGTCTTGGAGGCCCATGGGCACAAGTCAGTAGTCAAAGATCCATTGAATTGCCGTTATCTAGAGAGGCTAATTCACAAATCCAACATTGCTATACATGAAAGGTGGGGTGACAAATATATTAGATGGGTCAGTGGAGGCTGGAGCTGAGGAAGTATATTTCCTGACACACCAGAAAAGAAGATACATAGGGCTGTGTCATGATGAGCTGTACTGGCTTTGCACAGAGCTGGGCACCTGGGTTTTGATCAAAGTTGTAAAAAGTTCACACATACAACTCCAGGTGAATGCATAAACTTGAGACAGAACAAGTCAGAAACAGAGAGAAGCAAACTCTATTCCCCGTTTCTGACTTGCTCAGTCTGTGGAAGTCGCTTCACTGAAACGCAGAAGTGACATCACTCACTCTTTGACCATAATAGCATCAAAAGAAGTTACATCGTTTGACCTTTGACCCTGAATCTTAGCAGGAAGTGATGTTAGTTGATTTTAACTTGGATGATATCAAAATATTTAACATTTCTGAAGCTCTATATTATCCTTGCGAATAATATAAAAACACAACACAAATGTCTTTTTTTTAATACATCAATATTAATTAGGATGCTAATTAGATCTTTAAAAGTGTTGGGGTATAATACAGTATTTTCCCTAAACTGTAGTGAGTGAAGTGAATCAGCCAGACGTCTTCTGGGAAGGCTCTTGGGGGGAGGGGGTTTAATCTCATTTGAAAAATGATATTAAATAGCACATTTAAAGCAAACCTTTCACATACATTTATTAACAAGCCATGGGCTCTGGAAGGGCACTTGTAAAATATATAAGTCCTTTCATGGCGTGTCAAACAAATAAAACCTGGTCCTCCCCAGGAGTTTGCCCCCTTTTTAAAAAAACTGCTATTGGTGCCGCTGAATTCCAAAAAATACCCATTTTGCCAGGGCCAGCATTTTATCATGGGTGGGCCCCGTATGCCTTTGTCATGGTGCCACCTTTTGGCAACAATTACATACAGGATGCCAGTCCTAAAATGCTACTAATAATGCTAGCCATATATCATGCTTGACCTATCTGTTAAAATCCACCTCGAGCATGTTGGGGCCAGTATGCCGGCGCCAACTTTTTGCCATTGATATCCCATACGTCAAGTGTTGCTTATAGTAGGCCTTTTCCAGTATTTTGTCACTTGTCCTTGTCATGTTAAGAATTAGCTCTAGTATGCCAGCAGCCATAGTTTGCCATTGGTGCCTCAGTCAGCCAAGAATTACCTTTGGTTTGGCAGGGCCAAAGACAGACTCACAACTAAAACACGACATTGTCACTCATTTACATTAATTCTGTCACTCATTCTCACCTACTAACCATCACTCAGTCATTCTCACTTACTTACACTCAGTCTTGCTCTTATGCACTCGTTCTCATTCATTAACACTCACTTTTACCTATTCTTATTCATACATACTTACTTCTCGCACTGACTTGCACTCATTCTTACTCACACTCCCTCTCCCTCATTCTCACTCACTCTGTCTCAGTCATAATCACTTACTGACATTCAATGTAATTCACACTACCTGTCACTGTCACTTTCACTTTTTACAGACAAGTTTGCTTTTAAATACTCCCTTAGTTGTAGATTTCTGCTTCCTTACGTATGCCTCAATATCATTGTGCTGCACTCTTGTTTGGTTTTCTCGCCCCTTTTTATCCGCCTTAGATGGGTGCTAGCTAACTGAGTCTTTTTCAGTCTTTTTCAGGCCTCTACTGCCATTCCTCTATACTCCTCATGTTCATACTCTGCTCTGGTTGCTGAATTCCTACACCTGGAGAGGAATTTCATATACTCACAGGGTTTCATTAAAAGCTCTCCCCTGGAGAATAGTAACTACTGTTTCAAGTAAGCCTCACATTGTTGATTCGGTTTTCCGGGGATAAGCCTGTTGTTTGTTCTCCCTATCCCAGCCCTACCATATTATTCTGTTGCTTTAATGGAGCACCGGCCAATTATTTTTTCCTTATGTTTTCTCCTCCAATGGTAGTAGGCTGCTTTGGTCTGAAGCCAGTAGAAGTACATTCTGTTTGTCATTTCTCATTTTCCTTATCCCCATTTACCCATTAGGAGGCCCTGGTTGCACACGATCTTCCTGTATACCTGGCCTCTCGATATGAAGGATTGGTGCATTGCATCAGAATATTGGTCTTGGTTTCCAACACCATGCATAGGTCATTGACAGGTTGATACCTATGGCAAAGTGAGCTGTGACTATGGGTGGATTACCTGAATTAAAATTAGCCACCAGCAATTATTCAGAAAGACAATCCAGTTAACTTTTCATTAGCCTGCTTTGCAAATCCATAGAACCAGCAACATTATACAAATCTTCAAACACTGCAAGTGATGCACCACAAAATATATAAGTCCTCAGCAGATTCCAAAGACAGCTTTCTCAATTTGAAAAAATAAATATTTTTACGTGTAAAAGCATCCAATGGTCAGGAACTAACGACTTGGCTGTTTAGCTCGAACTAGACTGATTCACAGGTTCTCTAAGCACTGGAAAGCCCTTTTAGTATGGCCATGCGCTATATAACAACTTTATAATAATAATAATGGTTACAGCACAAAACAGCCAATGCATTTCACTGAAAGAGTGGACTTGCTAAGGGCAAGCTGATATGTATTTGATGTGTATCCAGGGCCTGTATCCATTCAAAATCCATCCCACGGTACAAAACTATTTTCCAAGTGAAACTTATATTAATCAAACTCTCTGGGCCAATCCACTCCCGCATTCGGTGCCATGTTAAGCACGAGTAGCCTTGCAGGTCCACCTCTCCCATCACGATCACTGTCAAAAAAGAACCATTGGATGCTTTTACAAGTGAAAATAATTAAAAAGAAGAATTGAGAAAGTTGTCTTTGAAATCTGATTGGGACTTATATCTTTTGTGGTGCATCACTAGTTGTGTTTGGAGTATATTTGACCTTTTGGTAGCATTCCTGGCCAGCAGATGTATTCCGTGAATGTACACAGATCTTTAATTAGTATATACATTTGATATATATGGTGGGCAAGGAGGAAGTGCAGTTTCTATGGTTCTCTGTCCTATGCTCTGGTTGTGTACATTACACAAATCGACCTTTATTCTGTCTCCAAAATAACAGCCCAGGCTGAACTGCCAGGCCACTTTCCCTCTGAAAGGAAGTACAAGTGGCTTTAGCCCACTTGTGATACCTCAGGAGGAACAGAGAATGCACAGGAAGAGGAAGATAAGGCACAGGAGAATACTATAGGATTTATTAACTAAGAATTCATTTGGAGAATCGGGTTAATTCAAGAACATCATGCTCATCACCACACCCCGAGTCACACTTAAAAACAAAGCAACTCACACTTATGGCCTTATTACGATGCAGGCTTGAATGGCTCTGACTGTCGGTGGGAGTCCCTCAGCCCGCATCCCAATCAGCTGGTCGGATTTCTTTCCGACTGACCAATTTTGATGGGGTTGGTCAGAAGGGAATCCGTATAGAATTTCCAAATGGCGTCAGTTCGCCATTCGGAAAGCCATCAGTAATCCCTCGGCCGGCTTTTTTCGGCAGAGAGATTACGATGGCAGATTCCCAAAGCATTTCTGTGCCGGCCTTTCTGATACAGAAAGGCTTTGAAAATCTGTCTTTTGTGGCCTCCAGCAGGGCCCCCGTGTGTGCAAGGCTCCCGAATGGCAGTCTTGAGGGCACCTAAGCTGCCTGCCATGGGGTGCAGGGATGAACTGCACCTCTGCACCTTACAATCAGAGCATGCATTCCTTCTGGAATGCATGCTCCCATTGTAAAGTATAGGATTGCTTGGCTGGAACCTACTTGCTGGGCTGGAACTGACGACAGTAGGTTGTTCGGTTCTAGTTCCCAACCTTTGTGATAAGAAATGAATTGCTGGGGTTAAGTCTCTCTCCCCCTCGGTTCACCCACCCTATCATGACCCTGCGTCGTAACGTGATGGAGTTTAACTTGACATGAAGAACCAGGTCTTAAGGTCCTTCCTGAACATGTGCAGGGTGGGGGAGCATCTGATGTTCACTGGGAGCTCGTTCCAGGTCTTGGCTGCGATGTAGGAGAAGGCTCTCCCACCTGCTCTGTGTCTGCGGATGCGGGGGACCTCTGCTAGGGCAAGGTCGGCGGAGCAGAGGTTCCTCTTGGGTGCGTGGATGGAGACTCTCTTGTTTGGGCATTTGGGTCCGAAGTTGTTGAGGGATTTGTAGGTGTGGATGAGGAGTTTGAAAGTGACACTCTTCTCGATGGGGAGCCAGTGGAGGTCTTGTAGGTGTTGGGCTATGTGCTCGTGACGTGGTGTTCCGAGGACGAGTCTGGCTGCGGCGTTCTGGATGGTCTGGAGTCTGTGTAGAAGAGTTCTGTTGATTCCGGCATATAAGGCGTTGCCATAGTCCAGTCTGCTTATAATGAGTGCGTGGGTGACGGATCTTCTGCAGTCGGGGGGTATCCATTTGAAGGTCTTGCGGAGGATGCGCAAGCAGTTGAAACTGGTGGAGGTGACGGCATTGATCTGGCAGTTCATGGAGAGGGAGGAGTCAAGGATGATGCTGAGGTTTTGTGTGTGGTCTGTAGGGGTGGGTGGCTTCCTGAGGGTGGAGGGCCACCAGGTGCTGTCCCAGGCAGAGGTGGAGGGGTCGAGGATGAGGACCTCGGTTTTCTCTGAGTTGAGCTTCAAGCAACTGTCTTTCATCCAGGCTGTGACGTCCTTCATTCCTTCGTGGAAGCAGAGTCTGGCCTCTTCGGGGTTCTTGGTGAGCGAGAGGATAAGCTGGGTGTCGTCGGCGTAGGATACTATGCTGAGCCCATGCTGTCTGACGATGGCGGCGAGGGGGGCCATGTAGATGTTGAAAAGCGTCAGGCTGAGTGAAGATCCTTGGGGCACTCCGCAGTAGTTGTTAGTGGGTTCGGAGAGGAAGGGAGGGAGTCTGATACTCTGGGTTCTGCCGGAGTCTTTACTCACGCAGCATTTCAGTCCATTCTTTTTGTCTCATTGGGTTAAACCAGACACGGAGCACCCATTCGAAACTTAGTCATTCTCCATTCCCAACAGGAGCAGCAAACAATGACCTGCCAGGTCACATCCCTCTGAAAGGAAGCACACGCATTCCCAGACCAGCTTAGGCCAGGTTGGGCCTCATCGGTGAGATGCAGTCTGGTTTCTGGAATCAGTCTTGGAGGCCCATGGGCACAAGTCAGTAGTCAAAGATCCATTGAATTGCCGTTATCTAGAGAGGCTAATTCACAAATCCAACATTGCTATACATGAAAGGTGGGGTGACAAATATATTAGATGGGTCAGTGGAGGCTGGAGCTGAGGAAGTATATTTCCTGACACACCAGAAAAGAAGATACATAGGGCTGTGTCATGATGAGCTGTACTGGCTTTGCACAGAGCTGGGCACCTGGGTTTTGATCAAAGTTGTAAAAAGTTCACACATACAACTCCAGGTGAATGCATAAACTTGAGACAGAACAAGTCAGAAACAGAGAGAAGCAAACTCTATTCCCCGTTTCTGACTTGCTCAGTCTGTGGAAGTCGCTTCACTGAAACGCAGAAGTGACATCACTCACTCTTTGACCATAATAGCATCAAAAGAAGTTACATCGTTTGACCTTTGACCCTGAATCTTAGCAGGAAGTGATGTTAGTTGATTTTAACTTGGATGATATCAAAATATTTAACATTTCTGAAGCTCTATATTATCCTTGCGAATAATATAAAAACACAACACAAATGTCTTTTTTTTAATACATCAATATTAATTAGGATGCTAATTAGATCTTTAAAAGTGTTGGGGTATAATACAGTATTTTCCCTAAACTGTAGTGAGTGAAGTGAATCAGCCAGACGTCTTCTGGGAAGGCTCTTGGGGGGAGGGGGTTTGATCTCATTTGAAAAATGATATTAAATAGCACATTTAAAGCAAACCTTTCACATACATTTATTAACAAGCCATGGGCTCTGGAAGGGCACTTGTAAAATATATAAGTCCTTTCATGGCGTGTCAAACAAATAAAACCTGGTCCTCCCCAGGAGTTTGCCCCCTTTTTAAAAAAACTGCTATTGGTGCCCCTGAATTCCAAAAAATACCCATTTTGCCAGGGCCAGCATTTTATCATGGGTGGGCCCCATATGCCTTTGTCATGGTGCCACCTTTTGGCAACAATTACATACAGGATGCCAGTCCTAAAATGCTACTAATAATGCTAGCCATATATCATGCTTGACCCCTATCTGTTAAAATCCACCTCGAGCATGTTGGGGCCAGTATGCCGGCGCCAACTTTTTGCCATTGATATCCCATACGTCAAGTGTTGCTTATAGTAGGCCTTTTCCAGTATTTTGTCACTTGTCCTTGTCATGTTAAGAATTAGCTCTAGTATGCCAGCAGCCATAGTTTGCCATTGGTGCCTCAGTCAGCCAAGAATTACCTTTGGTATGGCAGGGCCAAAGACAGACTCACAACTAAAACACGACATTGTCACTCATTTACATTAATTCTGTCACTCATTCTCACCTACTAACCATCACTCAGTCATTCTCACTTACTTACACTCAGTCTTGCTCTTATGCACTCGTTCTCATTCATTAACACTCACTTTTACCTATTCTTATTCATACATACTTACTTCTCGCACTGACTTGCACTCATTCTTACTCACACTCCCTCTCCCTCATTCTCACTCACTCTGTCTCAGTCATAATCACTTACTGACATTCAATGTAATTCACACTACCTGTCACTGTCACTTTCACTTTTTACAGACAAGTTTGCTTTTAAATACTCCCTTAGTTGTAGATTTCTGCTTCCTTACGTATGCCTCAATATCATTGTGCTGCACTCTTGTTTGGTTTTCTCGCCCCTTTTTATCCGCCTTAGATGGGTGCTAGCTAACTGAGTCTTTTTCAGTCTTTTTCAGGCCTCTACTGCCATTCCTCTATACTCCTCATGTTCATACTCTGCTCTGGTTGCTGAATTCCTACACCTGGAGAGGAATTTCATATACTCACAGGGTTTCATTAAAAGCTCTCCCCTGGAGAATAGTAACTACTGTTTCAAGTAAGCCTCACATTGTTGATTCGGTTTTCCGGGGATAAGCCTGTTGTTTGTTCTCCCTATCCCAGCCCTACCATATTATTCTGTTGCTTTAATGGAGCACCGGCCAATTATTTTTTTCCTTATGTTTTCTCCTCCAATGGTAGTAGGCTGCTTTGGTCTGAAGCCAGTAGAAGTACATTCTGTTTGTCATTTCTCATTTTCCTTATCCCCATTTACCCATTAGGAGGCCCTGGTTGCACACGATCTTCCTGTATACCTGGCCTCTCGATATGAAGGATTGGTGGATTGCATCAGAATATTGGTCTTGGTTTCCAACACCATGCATAGGTCATTGACAGGTTGATACCTATGGCAAAGTGAGCTGTGACTATGGGTGGATTACCTGAATTAAAATTAGCCACCAGCAATTATTCAGAAAGACAATCCAGTTAACTTTTCATTTGCCTGCTTTGCAACTCCATAGAACCAGCAACATTATACAAATCTTCAAACACTGCAAGTGATGCACCACAAAATATATAAGTCCTAAGCAGATTCCAAAGACAGCTTTCTCAATTTGAAAAAATAAATATTTTTACGTGTAAAAGCATCCAATGGTCAGGAACTAACGACTTGGCTGTTTAGCTCGAACTAGACTGATTCACAGGTTCTCTAAGCACTGGAAAGCCCTTTTAGTATGGCCATGCGCTATATAACAACTTTATAATAATAATAATGGTTACAGCACAAAACAGCCAATGCATTTCACTGAAAGAGTGGACTTGCTAAGGGCAAGCTGATATGTATTTGATGTGTATCCAGGGCCTGTATCCATTCAAAATCCATCCCACGGTACAAAACTATTTTCCAAGTGGAACTTATATTAATCAAACTCTCTGGGCCAATCCACTCCCGCATTCGGTGCCATGTTAAGCACGAGTAGCCTTGCAGGTCCACCTCTCCCATCACGATCACTGTCAAAAAAGAACCATTGGATGCTTTTACAAGTGAAAATAATTAAAAAGAAGAATTGAGAAAGTTGTCTTTGAAATCTGATTGGGACTTATATCTTTTGTGGTGCATCACTAGTTGTGTTTGGAGTATATTTGACCTTTTGGTAGCATTCCTGGCCAGCAGATGTATTCCGTGAATGTACACAGATCTTTAATTAGTATATACATTTGATATATATGGTGGGCAAGGAGGAAGTGCAGTTTCTATGGTTCTCTGTCCTATGCTCTGGTTGTGTACATTACACAAATCGACCTTTATTCTGTCTCCAAAATAACAGCCCAGGCTGAACTGCCAGGCCACTTTCCCTCTGAAAGGAAGTACAAGTGGCTTTAGCCCACTTGTGATACCTCAGGAGGAACAGAGAATGCACAGGAAGAGGAAGATAAGGCACAGGAGAATACTATAGGATTTATTAACTAAGAATTCATTTGGAGAATCGGGTTAATTCAAGAACATCATGCTCATCACCACACCCCGAGTCACACTTAAAAACAAAGCAACTCACACTTATGGCCTTATTACAATGCAGGCTTGAATGGCTCTGACTGTCGGTGGGAGTCCCTCAGCCCGCATCCCAATCAGCTGGTCGGATTTCTTTCCGACTGACCAATTTTGATGGGGTTGGTCAGAAGGGAATCCGTATAGAATTTCCAAATGGCGTCAGTTCGCCATTCGGAAAGCCATCAGTAATCCCTCGGCCGGCTTTTTTCGGCAGAGAGATTACGATGGCAGATTCCCAAAGCATTTCTGTGCCGGCCTTTCTGATACAGAAAGGCTTTGAAAATCTGTCTTTTGTGGCCTCCAGCAGGGCCCCCGTGTGTGCAAGGCTCCCGAATGGCAGCCTTGAGGGCACCTATGGTGCCCACCTGTTGATCCCTGCACCCAACGGCAGGCACCTAAAGGTGCCTGCCATGGGGTGCAGGGATGAACTGCACCTCTGCACCTTACAATCAGAGCATGCATTCCTTCTGGAATGCATGCTCCCATTGTAAAGTATAGGATTGCTTGGCTGGAACCTACTTGCTGGGCTGGAACTGACGACAGGAGGTTGTTCGGTTCTAGTTCCCAACCTTTGTGATAAGAAATGAATTGCTGGGGTTAAGTCTCTCTCCCCCTCGGTTCACCCACCCTATCATGACCCGGCGTCGTAACGTGATGGAGTTTAACTTGACATGAAGAACCAGGTCTTAAGGTCCTTCCTGAACGTGTGCAGGGTGGGGGAGCATCTGATGTTCACTGGGAGCTCGTTCCAGGTCTTGGCTACGATGTAGGGGAAGGCTCTCCTACCTGCTCTGTGTCTGCGGATGCGGGGGACCTCTGTTAGGGCAAGGTCGGCGGAGCAGAGGTTCCTCTTGGGTGCATGGATGGAGACTCTCTTGTTTGGGCATTTGGGTCCGATGTTGTTGAGGGATTTGTAGGTGTGGATGAGGAGTTTGAAAGTGACACTCTTCTCGATGGGGAGCCAGTGGAGGTCTCGTAGGTGTTGGGTTATGTGCTTGTGACGTGGTGTTCCGAGGACGAGTCTGGCTGCGGCGTTCTGGATGGTCTGGAGTCTGTGTAGAAGAGTTCTGTTGATTCCGGCATATAAGGCGTTGCCGTAGTCCAGTCTGCTTATAATGAGTGCGTGGGTGATGGATCTTCTGCAGTCGGGGGGTATCCATTTGAAGGTCTTGCGGAGGATGCGCAAGCAGTTGAAACTGGTGGAGGTGACTGCATTGATCTGGCAGTTCATGGAGAGGGAGGAGTCAAGGATGATACTGAGGTTTTGTGTGTGGTCTGTAGGGGTGGGTGGCTTCCTGAGGGTGGAGGGCCACCAGGTGCTGTCCCAGGCAGAGGTGGAGGGGTCGAGGATGAGGACCTCGGTTTTCTCTGAGTTGAGCTTCAAGCAACTGTCTTTCATCCAGGCTGTGACGTCCTTCATTCCTTCGTGGAAGCAGAGTCTGGCGTCTTCGGGGTTCTTGGTGAGCGAGAGGATAAGCTGGGTGTCGTCGGCGTAGGATACTATGCTGAGCCCATGCTGTCTGACGATGGCGGCGAGGGGGGGCCATGTAGATGTTGAAAAGCGTCAGGCTGAGTGAAGATCCTTGGGGCACTCCGCAGTGGTTGTTAGTGGGTTCGGAGAGGAAGGGAGGGAGTCTGATACTCTGGGTTCTGCCGGAGAGGAAGGATTGGATCCAGTCGAGGGCAGCTCCTTGTATTCCCGCGTCGTGAAGTCTGGATGTGAGCGTGCGATGAGAGATGGTGTCGAAGGCTGCGGATAGGTCTAGGAGGATGGGGGCCGCGGTGTGTCCCTCGTCAAGTAGAATGTGGATGTCATCTGTGGCGGTGAGGAGGGCGGTCTCGGTGCTGTGGTTGCTGCGGAATCCAGATTGTGAGGCGTTGAGGATGGAGTTCTCTACGATGAAGGCGGTCAGCTGGGCATTTGCGAGTCTCTCGGTGACTTTGGCCGTGAAGGGGAGGAGAGAGATGGGCTGGTAGTTTTTCAGGTCTGTTGGGTCGGCCGTTGGCTTCTTGAGGAAGGGTTTGACCTCCGCCCGCTTCCAGTCGTCTGGGAAGATGCCGGATCTGAAGGAGGCGATTATGGTCCATCCTAGTTCGGGTGCGATGGCGGCCCTGTGGAATCCAGATGGGGTTGTCTTGCCAGTTGCCAGATCTTACGTTCCGACCCTAAACTCGTAAGTTAGTATTAGCATTGTAGGTGTATGCTAGATTATTTTAATCTTTTATATGTATGGATATAAATCCCGTATCAACAATATGATGGAACTCTTTATTTTATTCTCTGTGTTGATACTTATTGTAACTTTTGTCTGCTTTTGTCTATTAATCATCACAGCCCATATCTTCTATACAAGGATCACTGTAGTTCAAAAAATATTGAAAACGCCCTTTTGTGTATTCATTGTATATGTTTCTGAGCACAAGAAAGAACGAGGGACTGAGTGAAAGCTTGAAGTCTGTCACCACGGTTCCTGAGGGAACAGTATTGTCATGGTCAGTGGTTAAACAAACTGTTTGCTCCCTGTTCAGATTTAGGGGGGCTAACAGTGGCACTGAGAGATAGCTGGTCCAAGGGACAATATGTACTAAAGAGGTGCAAGGAATCAGTCTGGCACCGTCCTAAGTTTATGTTCTCTGCAATTGTGCAGTTTTTAATGATTAGTACGCATATGTGTGTCTGTGCCTGCATTAGTATGTAGTTAAAAAAAAAACAATGGTCTGGTGAGGTCAAAAAATCCTCGAGTAGCAGAGCTACAGTAATTTATTTGAGAGAAACATTTTTTCAATAGTATTTGATGGTAACGGAAAATGAATTAGATCCAATTACGGAACGTATACAAGGACACAGAAAAGTAGAGGAAGACATCACATTTTATTAACATCATAAAATGGAGTTGCTTCCATTCCTATCATTTTTACTTTTGTGTATTGTATATACAGTGCTCACATATACAAAAGTGAAAGTGCGTGAAGTGTAGTGCTAAGTGACAATAAAAACATTTCATCGCATTGAGAAACAGGTCAAAAAACACCCAATTGGTTTAGACAGTGTTTAAGGGAATTTTGACATTGTGGTTGACGACGTTTCGATCTTAGTCAGTCAAGATCATCATCAGGACAAGGTAAATGTGAGCACGTAGGATTACGCGAGATCGTAGTGAGGGCCTACAAGGTTGGCCGAGGAGCCCAGTAATTACGGGAGGGAGTCCGTGTTGCAGACGAAATAACCGTTCCAATGGCTATGTGTGGGCAGAATCCACGGATGCCGATGTCAACGGAGGAGGGCCGCTAGCAATCCGTGCTCTGCGGCGTGTTACGAAGCTATGGTCGTGTGGCTGGCCCGGGCGAAGTTTGCATGAAGAATTTTGCGGGGTGAATGAATCACGTCAGGAGCGCGCTGGCAGTAGTCCGAAGCGGGGCTGCATTATTGTTTATGTTACTGTGTTAGGGGCTGTATCACGGTGTGCCTGGTTGTGTCAATGATTACATCAGTGTGTGTTTGCTTATGTCACTGCTTGCATCAGTATGTTACTGGGTGCCTCAGTTGCTGCATAAGGGTAGTCTCTGTATCAGTGGCTGTCTTAGTGTTTGTCTGAGTGTATGAGTGTTTACATCAGTGTGTGCATGGGCTTATGAGTGTTTGCATGAGTGTTTGGATGCATGTGTGAGTGTCTGCATTAGTGTCTGCTTAGATGTCTCACTACTGCTATTAATGTTTGGTGGGTGTGACAGTAGCTGTATCAATGTATACTTGGGTATGCACTAGTTTGTGTGTGCCTGGGTGTGCTAGTGAATGCATCAGTGTGTGCCTGGGTGTGTC
Source organism: Triturus cristatus (assembly GCF_964204655.1). Classification (NCBI taxonomy): domain Eukaryota; kingdom Metazoa; phylum Chordata; class Amphibia; order Caudata; family Salamandridae; genus Triturus; species Triturus cristatus. The sequence goes on along the minus strand of NC_140584.1, from coordinate 705,295,308 downwards.
AGTGTATGCACTACTGTGTACCTTAGTGTGTTATTGTATGCATAAGTGTGTTTGGGTGTGTTAGTATATTCATTACTGTGTGTTAGTGTATGCATAACAGTGTGCTTGGGTATATCACTGTATGCTTCAGTATGTCTGGGTGTGTTAGAGTATGCATCAGTGTGTGCCTGCCTGTGTTTGTGAGTGTGTGCATGGGTCTGTCAGTGGATGCTTAGGTATGAGTCTATGTGTGTTAGTGTATGCATCAGTGTGTGCCAGGGTTTGTCAGTGTAAGCATTGTTGTGAGTCTGGGTATCTCAGTGTCTGCATCGGTGTATACCTTGGTGTGTCAGTGTATACATGACGGAATGCCTAGGTGTATTATACGGATACATTAGTATTTAAGTGATTGCATCAGTGTGTGCATTGGTGTAGGCCTGTGTGTTCTTACTCTTTAGAAATGTTTAATCCTCCTTTGGTGATCACTGTGCTTTTCCTAATTTTTATCACATGTCCACCATTCATATTCCCTTTTAGTTTTTGTAAAAATCCTACTCACTTTTCATCCACCTCAAATATGCTCATGCCTTTTCTAACATTTTAAAAGTACACCCTAATTCACATACCTGTGAAGTGTTTATGTTGGTCTTAACTTTTTTTTCTCAGTATTAATTAGAATCTCTTCACACTGAAAATGCGCAAAAAAACAAGCACAAAAATGGTGCACCACTCTCATACCGGGTAACCATTAATGGCAACCATTTCAACTTTGCTTTGAAGGTTACTCAGCCTGAAAACAAATCACAACATCCCTTTTATATTTAACTTATGGTATACTACTTCTGAATGGTCAGCATTGTTAACCCTTATTAACAGTTCTCTAAAGAATGCCTGAATTGGTAGGGGGGTTGGGCAGATTGGCGAATCCACTGCGATGCTCAGCACGACCCCTGTGTAACTTCACTGAGGATTCGCAAATCTATGTGGGACTCCTGTAAATCATTTAACATTATACTACTATATGTTCGTATCTACATTTAACTTTATAAGAGAGTACTGATTAAGAAAATAACTCCTCCATAATAAGGAATGTGTCTAAGCCACCGTACTTTCATGTTTGAAAGTACAGTCTCTTCAAAACTTTTCCCCCCACACTGCTTTAGCTGAGTTTCCATAGCAGGCACCTTTGTAAACTTCTCTTGTGCCAGTGGGTCAAAAGTTTACATCACTTTCTGTGAGCAACATACTAGCTTGAAACTATAGCAGGAGGGGTTGACTGTAAAATATATGCATATCTCAAAAAGCATAACTTTTTAAAATTTCCCAGAGTCAATCACAGATCTAGTTGGCATCAATTGCAGCCTTAGGTTAAAAGGATTGCGGAAATTTCAAACTTTAGACCTCATGATTGTGCACTACCCTGGCAATGGCATAGACACACTTATTGGAGAATACCTTTGGTCAATTAATGACATGTATCCCTCACACTGTTTTGCTGTTCTCTAACATTTGTCAAAGGCAGAAATAGAAGTGGTCAAACTAATTTTGTCCACGGATAGACAAACCCAGGAAACATGTCGATATCATTTACGCTTTTACATGGAACGTACATGTAGAAATGATAGCGTTTACTTGACAGAGAAAGGCAACAGGGTGTACCTCAAGAACTTTCAAGACTGCATCCTCTATTATGTGGGTTTATCACAACACTTTCACTTAAGATCGTTTTTTTACATTTTCAATTCCAATTTCTTAAATATCATGCCGATCCGCAGATCCATTGAAGATTCACAAACCTAAAGCGCTCATCCAATACCAGTAACAGTACAGAATGTCTTATTGGATATATGAGTGGCACATCACTCTAACAGTAGGTGTGTAAGTGAATTTGTGTGTCTGGGCCTGCAAGTGGGTGTGTGAGAATCTAAGTGGGTCTGTGAGTGGATGTCTGACTGTCTCTTTCAGTCTGTGAGTGGGTATCTCACTGTCTGTGTGTGAGTGGGTATCCGAGTGTCTGTTACTAGAAGACAGCCGATATGTGTTTCATCCTTGATGACTTTTTATAGGCTGTAGGTTCCATCGACACATATATGGTTATATTTTCCCAATAGTAGTACTTAAGACTCACACGTCAGTGGAGATTTTTATTCTTGACCTCACTTGCTTGTGATTAACACCCTTCGGTTTGGTTGGAGCTTGGTCTATCAATTGTAGCTATGGTCTCTCTATGTACTGGCTTTAGCTGGTGACACATTGTCTCCCACTGTATAACCGCTTTAGCATGAAGGCATGGAGGCATGTGGGGGGTACTTGGTGCACTGTTTCCATTTGAAAGATATATTCATACGTGAGTTCGCTGACCCTGGTCACCGGCACGCTCTTCCCCCGCAGCTCCACGCTATCTCCGCTGCCGTTGAGCTCCTGCCTCCTCCCTTGAGGAGTCCGAGGCCACTGCATGCTCCTTTCTTGCCAGCCAGGCTGACTGTACTTCTGGGTATTATTTCTCCTGCTGTTTTTTTCCTTGTGTGTTCACTGCCTGTTACTGGGATCTGTTGCACCAGCTGTATTTTCTCTCTGTGCCCACTGTTTGCTTTCCTCGCCTGCCGCTGCTGCCCCTGTGGCCCTTTCCCCCTGCTCGCTCGTTCCCGCCTCCCAGCTTTGTCCCTCCCCCTCCCCTGTTTAATGGCGGCTGCTGCAGGGGAGCGCGAGTGAGTACACTGACCCTGGTCACCGGCACGCTTTTCCCCCGCAGCTCCACGCTATCATAGCTGCCATTGAGCCGCTGCCCCCTCCCTTGAGGGGCCCGAGGCCACTGCATGCTCCTTTCTTGCCCGCAGTGCTGACTGTACTTCTGGGTATTATTTCTCCTGCTGTTTTTTTCCTTGTGTGTTCACTGCCTGTTACTGGGATCTGTTGCCCCCGCTCTGTCCACTGTTTGCTTTCTTCGCCTGCCGCTGCTGCCCCTGCGGCACCTCCCCCTGCTCGCTTGTTCCCGCCTCCCAGCCTCGTCCCCCCCTCGCCTATATAATGGCGGCCGCTGTGTGGTCGTGCCGCTGGCACGCCAAAGGCATGCCTAAGACCAGTGCCAGTGCCAGGATCTCTGAAGCCCACCGATATGGCTCCGCCACCCTCCACGCACACAATCCCGGAAGACACACCAACTGCCAAAGATCCTCACCAAACCCCACCCATGGACGGTTCTCCTGCACACTCTGCCGAAGATCCTTCACCATCGACAACGCCCCCGTCCGCCGAATGCCCACCAGACTCCCGCACCATGGCAACCCTGACATGCATCTTCCTCAACATACGCTCTCTACACAGACACACCATAGAGATCTGGGACCTGATCGACACCCACTCGCCCGATGTCGGCTTCTTCACAGAAACCTGGACCAATGCCTCCTTGGCCCCGACATCGCTACCACCATCCCCAATGGCTACAAGATCCAGAGAAAGGACTGACCCCACCGACCAGTAGGAGGACTTGCCATTGCACACAAGACCTCCCTCCGACTCTCCACCTCCAGCACGAGCGACCCCCACTCCAACACAGAACATCTCCACTTCCAGATCCCAACAAGCCCCAGGACCATACTACGCGGCACCCTTGCCTACAAACCCCGGGAACCTCGCACCCAGTCCGCAACTACCATCACCGAGCTCGTCGCACCGCATGCCATCACGTCAACGGACTACATCCTACTCGGGACCTGAACTTCCACTTTGACAACCGCAGCGACCCTGACTACACCCCCCTCCTTGACAACCTCGCCAACCTCGGACTGAAGCAGCACGTCAACATTCCCACTCACAGAGCTGGGCACACCCTCGACCCCATCTTCGCAGGAAGGACAAACATCCGCTTCAGCCACACCACCCAGCCCCTCTGGACGGACCACCACTGCGTACACTTCACCTTCAATACCACCACCGCACCCAAGCCCACCCTGCACCCACCACGAAGGAACTGGAGAAAGATCACAGAGGAACACCTCAACACCACCCTCCTCCTGGACCCCCCCGGCGCCACGACTGACACCAACTCCGCAGCCAAAGAATTTCACCACTGGATCTCCTGCTGCGCCGACAAGCTCGCACCCCCATCACCCTGCCAAACACCGCCCCCTGAAGGCCGCCTGGTTCATCACAGAACTCCGAGAAGCCAGGCGCGCCTGCAGATGCCTCGAGAAAACCTGGGGGAACCAGAAAACCACAGAAGCCCTGAACAACCATAGGAGTGCCCTGAAGGAATACCACCAGCGCATAAGAGACACTAAACTGACCTTTATCAGGAACAAAATCCACACCAAGGCAACTAACGCCAAAGAACTGTTTAGTGTCATACAGCATTTCGCCAAACCCCCCAGTGAAGCCATGGACATCACACCTTCCCAGGAACTCTGCAACAAGCTCAGCTCCTACTTCCATCTCAAGGCCCTCTACGACAACTTTAGCAGACAGATGCCGGGCACCACCCCCCTACCCATCGCGGCACACAAGCCAACCGTCATGACCTGGAAGCCTGCCACCACCAACACATCACCGAGACCATGAAGAAAACCCACTCAGGAGCCCCTACGGACCCCTGCCCCTACATCATCTTCCACAGGGCCACCGCCGCCATCGCACCCGAACTACGAGGGACCATCAACTCCCTCCTTCAGGTCTGGCACCTTCCCGGATGACTGGAAGCAGGCGGAGGTTAAACCCCTCCACAAGAAACCCACGGCTGACGGACCTGAAAAACTACCGGCCCATCTCTCTCCTCCCCTTTGCTGCCAAAGTCACCGAGAGACTCATAAACGCTCAGCTGACCGACTTCGAGGAGAACTCCATCCTAGACGCCTTCCAATCTGGTTTCCGCAGCAACCACAGCACTGAGACCGCCCTCCTCGCCGCCACTAATGACATCCGCATGCTACTCAAACAGGGAAACACTGCGGCCCTCATCCTCCTAGACCTCTCCGCAGCCTTTGACACCGTCTCACATTGCACTCTCGCAGATAGACTTCACAACGCTTGGATACAAGGAACCGCCCTCGACTGGATCCAATCCTTTCTTTCTGGCAGAACCCAGATAATTAGACTCTCCCCATTCCTCTCCAAACCCACAGAGATTAACTGCGGAGTACCTCAAGGATCATCGCTCAGCCCCACACTCTTCAACATCTACATGGCCCCCCTCGCTGCCATCGTCAGACAGCATGGGCTCAGCATCGTATCCTACGCGGATGACACCCAGCTCATCCTCTCCCTCATGAAGAACCCCGAAGACACCAGACTCTGCTTCCAGGAAGGAATGAAGGACGTTGCAGCCAGGATGTAAGATAGCTGTCTGAAGCTCAACTCGGAGAAGACTGAGGTCCTCATCCTCAGACCCTCTGCCTGGGACAACACATGGTGGCCCACCACCCTCGGGAGCCCACCTACCCCTACAGACCACGCACAGAACCTTGGCATCATCCTCGACTCCACCCGCACCAAGGCCCGCCAGATCAACTCCGTCGCCTCCACCAGTTTCAACTGCCTATGCATCCTCCGCAATACCTTCAGATGAATCCCCCTGAATGCAGAAGGACCGTCACCCACGCTCTCATAACCAGCAAACTGGACTATGGCAACACCCTCTACACCGGAATCAACAGAACACTTCTACATAAACTTCAAACCATCCAGAACACGGCAGCTAGACTCATCCTCGGGACACCTCGACACGAACACAAGACCCAACACTAGGGGTGGGCATAATTTGCGAAGTCGCGCTATGCAAATTCTTGCAAAATTGTAAAAAATCTCTGCGAGCACGCGGAAATTTTGCGAACATGCGGAATTGTTTGCCCTGCTTGTTCGCGATGTGTTTTTGCGTGCTCTCGGGTAAATATATCACTAACTGGCCCATGCCGTCGCTAATGGGCATGGCAATCTTGGTTTTCACTTGTCCCGCCCGCTCGCGATGCTTATTTCCTTTTCCGGGTCGCGTATTGCATGCTCCCACCCATTTGCGATGAGTACTTCCTGTTCGGGAACGCGTGTTACATGTTTGCGCCGCTTTTTGCATGCTCGGGGGGGGGAAATATCGCACAAACTTGCCCATGCGGCCGCAATGTACGTGGCCATCTTGTTTTTCAGTCTATTGCTATGGTTCTGGGCCTGCTTTTCTATCCTTCCTCTATCTTTGCAATCCTTTGTTTCTGTACACTTTTTAAAAAATCTTTCTTATCTATTATCTAACTCTCTATTTTCCTGAATCTATATTTTGAGTTTTTTTACTTTTTAGTGACTTTTTCTACTACTTTTTCACTCTTTTTCTTTAACTTGCTTTTTTCATTTCTTTTACTTACTTTTCTAACTCCTCCCTTTTCTTTTCCACCCGATTCCCAGAACCATGCCCAAGGAAGAGAGCAGGGGCAACAAGGGAAAGGGCAAGGATGCCCATAGCCTCAGCCGCGACCGCCTTCCCTGCGGAAGGCGGCGCCCAAAAGGGGTGCAGGAACGGGCCTTATTTGGTGAGGCAGAGGTGGCCGCACTTGTTTTTTTTTGTGCAGCGCCACCTCCCCTTAACCCTAGCAGCAGGCGGCAGGCCTGTGTCTGGGTAGGGCTCTGGGAGCATCGCCAGCAGTGGGGAAAGGTGCGCCGGGCTGTGTTTCGCTGCTCTGACGCAACGGTGGTCCGATATCCTGGACCGGGAGCTGGACCTGCTGGACCTGCTAAGAGTGGTGAGTAGCTATTTAATATTACTACTTTGTGTTCTTCTGCTCTGTGTTATATATTGCAAATGTATTTTTTTCCCGAACAGCAAGAATGCTGCTGCTTACATTGCTGGTAAATTATGTTTAAAAATCTTCTGTGATTGTTATGACACAGGTGCTCGGCGCTACTAATCTTATTTGTTTGCAACTTTGCGCTCGCTTGGCCTGATTATGTAAGAGTTTACTTTAGAGATCTTAAGTTAGGTAATGCTAGAGAGACTCTAGTCCTTGCTTTGTCCTCCTGCCACTAAGAAGAGATAGTGGTGGATTGATAGGTTTAGTTACTTATTAGTAGGTAATTTTTTAGTGATCTGAGTGACGCATCCTCTGTCATGTCACATGTTGCTGAGTGCTACTTACCCCAGTCCTTAGTAGAACCTTTTGTAGTTTGTTTAGTGAGTGGTAATAGCCTAGGCTTATCACTAGCAGAACATCAGCAGCTGCTGGAGCGGGTTATGCAAAAATTTGTATACCCACCCCATTTTGCATGTTATTTTAATAATAAGATTAATTAATTAATTATAATCTAACTAATGGTTTGGAATGATGTGGAAAATATTTACCAACCTTACTAATATAAGAATTACACGTGAGATTTGCATCTGCATGGCTTAATTAATACGTGAACTAAATTTCATACGCATTTTAATGATAGACAATTAGAATGTTGCATGATATATGTCGCTTTTGTGATGTAATTGTGATTCGTGCTTTATTTAGTAAGTATAAACCGCACTGAGTGTTGCTTTGGCTAGATAAATACATACACATATGGGTATTAGCAAGGGAATAACATTTAATTAGTCATTTTTATGTATTAATTACATTTTTGTGTTTCTTTACTTAAGTTGACCATTTTGGCCTATTGAAAGATGGCTGCCTTTGGTGCCTAACCCGACTGCCAACGCTGAACAAAGCTTGGGTGAAGAGCGCCTGCGCTGACAACAGCTACACAGTGGCCTCAATCTGACCCTAAATCAATCAACATGTACCCTTCAAGGTTGCTCCGGGATGCAAGCCAGCTTTTCAGAATGAACAATAATGTGCTACTAAAAACCGGATAATTCAAGAACAATGACATCAGAGTCTTTATTTTGATGAGAATCCTGTCAGACGATTTCACTGGACCAATCAGAACATTTGAAGACCCGTTTTTGATACAAATTGTCAATGATTTTTACTATAAATTATGGTAGAATAGAGAGGTGGGAGCGGGTTTGTTTCTGGCCTTTCTAGATTTCCTGACGTTATGCTGACGGAGAGGACGGTGACACTGCAGGACAGCTGTTAGCCTGAATCTTTGACGGACTGAATTAATGCCCAAACTCCTGATGAACTGAACCTACTAAAATTGATGGGCACAGATTTGCGAGACTGCCAGATTTGACATAGTGGACGACATTTAGCCAGAATAGGTCAATATGAATGGCAACTTGATCAAATGAATGATTTAATTTGCAATAATAATATAAATTTGAATTTGAACATCTACAGAAATGAGTTGGGTTGTTTATTCATTGAAATGTGTTAATAAAAAGATTAATTAGAGAATTAGAAAGTCACTTAAACCTACAACTAACTGATCCCTTCCAATTTATGAGAGGAATACAAAAGGTGAAGTTTAAGGCCTAATGAGTATCAGAAGGTTGTGTAGATTTGTCACTCATTAGAGTAGATGTGGTATTTTTCTCTCTCATTTTCCAGCGCTTGGAAGGATAATCGCCTCCCGCACGGACTGATGGTGAGTGAATGTTGGTGTTATGGGCCCCACCAGCGAACGTGTGGATAGTGTGTGTATGTGAGATCTTTTGGTCCGTGACGGTAGGGAGGGATTTTGCACTCCGCGCTGTAGCGCAGCAACCAACCAACAATTTGGTGAATGCAAAAATGTATGCATGTGTTCTCCATCTATGCATTTTTGAGGACTAAAATAAATGGAAATGCAGACTTAGTGAACAATTGGCCTGTCTGGTATAGGTGGGCTCTGTCAGGTGGTACTTAGGCTTAGTTAGTATTCTAGAATCAGAATGGAACACTGGATTAGTGTTCATAAATAATAACTAGACGGTCCGCGAATCCTGCAATACTAGTCGACCAGATCAGATAGGTCAATTTTATTGCAATTGTTGATTCCATAAATGTTTTTGGAGCGTTTTAAAAAATATTTTATTTGTTTCACACCAATCATCCATGTTTGTCTCTTTCTTTCATACATCTTTCATGATCAGCACCCAGGGGCAAGAAGAAGACGGAGTCGGAGTGAGATGGAAAAGATGCCTCCCAGGTCCAGGAACGCTCCTCTCCCGAGGGCTCTGCTGCTGGCCCCAGTAAGTCCTCCTGTTTTTAATATTAATAATTATACTTCCCTAACTTTTACAGCACTTTATTTTTTCCGAACTAATATTTTGATTTCCTAAATCTATTTTTTACAAAATCTTCTTCGATCTACACAATCTGTTTCTAAATTCTTGTTATCCCTGCCTCTAACTGCCTCTGCTATGACTCTCTGTACTACTACTATTAGTCTGTCTGCAGCTAAGCTTGCCCAGTTGGCCACTCTTTATTTAAAATGTTTTAAATAAAACTCAGATTCACCAATCGCTCTAGCTACTGAGTCCAGTCCTTTGGGTTGTCCTCTTCTAGTCTTATTAATCTTGAGGCTTTTTGACAATTCCCACTAACAAAATGCCCAACCAGATATTTTACTATTTTTGATAGGATAGGACTTACTACTACTGTTGTAGGGGTTCTGCACATACAGAACTATGCACAAGAAAATAGGACGTTGGTGATAGGAGTTTGGACCTTCCTCACACCTCACCAACAATCCCCTGACCAACTAGCTATAGTGTCTCATTTGCTCCCCGAACCCCCCATAGATACCCAATGATTAGACAAACCAGAACATAACAGTCGCTACACTCCCGACCTCTCAGAGTCGTGGAAGCAATGCCCACCCTTACGCTCACTCACTCGTGTAAGTCCACACCAAATATCAAAGAGTCTATGTAAGTTCAAGAGGTTTACTTTCAACTAACAAGCTCTAGCCAGCACCAACATTAAAGTGCATATGATTAAAACAATAAATATTTGTAACAACTACAAGTCCATAGAAGACAAAAGGGGAATTCAATCATGATGATAACTGAACAGTGGTGGAAGAACCACCCTCCCCTTGGTAGGAATATAGTTTATATAAAATTACAAATGAAGATCTGTGAGTGAATTCTGGGGGACCCCTCACCTTAGAAGAACCGTCCTAGAAGTACTGGTTACATCATAAGCTCTGCAAAGCTCTGGTTCATTAAAGGGAATCTTCCGTCTGTTATGAGAAAAATGTTGTGTGTAAGTATTTTGCAAGCATTTCTCAGTCGTGCCAAAAAGTGTAGCATGTTATGGCTAAGCAATACGGACTTACCACCAGAATCCATAACAAAGAGGTTTGTTTTTTGACCTTGTACGCAGCGCTCAGACAGTAGCAGTATGAGCTCATGTGGGCTCAAAGGCATCTTACACAACAAGCTGCGAGGTAACATGCGTAAAAATAAAAGACACAAAGCTAAAATGGTTGCATGGCTCAGGCTAACTTAGCAAAGACTGGAATAACCCTAGGGACCATGCTATAACACTACTAGTGTCTACTGTACTCTAGTACCCGATTTGTACTAGTAATGTATGTTGTATATGTATGTATTAACTTTTTTTCTATCTTGCTAGTGAAAAAGAAGAAATAGGGGGAGGTGTATATGGCATACTATCGACCACCAGTGCCGGGTCCAGCAGCGATGGTGACGTGGCCAATTCGTAGGGAGCAGGAGATGCAGTACAGGTAGTTGCAGGAGCTGCAGGGGGTGAGCCAGCAGCAGTGGAGGGCGGTGGTAAGATATATTCCTTACTTATAGACATTACACTCGCTGCAAGGGTGTACACTGTGCGGTTAGGACTGAGTAAGAAGTTGTAGTGAACAACGATTGAAGAAGACACCCTTTACTTAGCATTAGCAATAGCATTAGCAGCGGAAGTTGAGTAACCAATGGCTTCTTCTATCTGACTTCAACTCAGCTGTGAAAGTTTTATGGAGAAGACTTAAAGTGAGATCAGATGACCTTGATGGGTGTGTTGAACGAGATGGGACAGAAGGGTGAAAGGAGAAAGGATGGGCGATATGAAATATTTATGACTGGCAGAGAATGATACGTGGGATGCATGCATAGGTGGCTGATAGGAATCAGATGCATGGGTGGTTGAAGGATGGGTGGAAGGTGAAAAAAAGATGCCTGCCTGCCTGGGTGAAACTGTATGTGTGGAGGATAGCAAGAATCCTCAGTGGTGTTTTTGTCAAACTCAAAGCCTAGGAAAGACGCATGGGTGGTGGTTTAAAAAAAAAAGAATAAATGTTTATTGTTGGTGAAACTAACTAAGGTTTGTTGAGAGATTAAGAAGAATGATATACATTTACTTTGAATGGATGGATGCCTGGATGGTATTCATCATAGATAGCATAGGTGGAGACTGTCACTGGATGAAGAGTCTTAGTTTGAAGAGAATGTGAAGGAAACCGTGCCAGAGTAGCAAAGCCAAGGAGAATATAAGTTGTATTTTCAGAATACTCCTTTGACTCACAGTAGTTTGCAAGCACAGCATATATATTGTGTATGTATGTAGTTATCATCAAGCGCCTTCCTCCGACTCAGACGACAACTCCCTACCTATGTTAATTTTTTTCGACTGTGTCAACCAGCCTGCAATGGGTGGCCTATTGGCTGGTTACACAATCAATCAAAACAAAGTACCTCATGTTGTCCCATATATAAGCAATGATTATTGGATCAGATATCATCTGCCTTTTTCTAGTAGTCAGGGCAGGGTGAAAGTGAAATGAAGCAGTTGCCCCTGATGTAACAGAGTATGGCCAGTGCCACCCATAATAGAAAAATACGAGCTTCCCCACCTGCAGACAGTAGTAAATAAAACTAACGTGAGTCTGCGTCATGACTCTAGTATGTTTGTCTTGGGCGCAGGCTGACTGAGTTGGCATGCCGGCTACAACGAAGTTACGTTAACTTAAACATCAATCACAGGTAAGATAAGAAGTTTGAGGGAGGTATAATAATGGACTAGGAGGAGAGACTGACAGTACTAGTAGGACAAGTCACTCAGTGAGGGGTACCGCATCTATCTGTCTGTGTGTTACAAAATCGGCAGATTATTAAATCCAACACTGGGTGTGGCCTTGCAGCAGCAAGGAAACCATGTTTGTGACTTAAAATAGTAACCCCCCCACAAAACATTAACAACGTATTGCTATGTTTAAGTAGAAATATAATTTAATACCCTAACAAAAATAAACTATGTAAAAAATCACACAACACCCGATCCACCCCCTCCAAAACCCCAACCAATGTTCAAAATGTCTATAAACCCCAACGCAACGCCCAATTCCCACCCACCAAAAAAAGGATTGAAAAAGGGGCAATGCAACAGGGTCAAGTTATTGGCGGGATCTTCGGTTTGCCTTCTCCAGGACCTTTAGCCTCTTTTTCATCTCTTCTAACTCCTCCTCCTCTAGACGCGCATTCGGAGGAGCATGCGGCTTGCATATGCCCTGCAGTTGCATCCACATGGGGCAGAGGTGCTTGATATTGAAGGGCAGTGGCAGGTGGCTGCCTGACCGTGGTGCTGTACCACTGGAGGGGCCTGGCTGGGGCCCGGGGCATTGGGGGAGGCTGCAGCTGCCGCCGTCTCCTCCTCCTCCTCCGCCAGAGCCACCAGCCGCCAGTATTCTTGGCAGATGGCCTCCAGTTTTCGGCGCCAGGCCATGGCTGGCAACTCCTTCCTGGATAGTTTGCTTAGGAAGGAGTAGCTATATCTAGAAAGAAAAAAAAAAACTATTAACCAATACTCTTAGCAAAACAGTAACACAAATTAATTCAACACATAGTGGCCCTAGCAAGCACAGTACATAACATTTGTGGCATGTATCTATCCTCCCACTTCTTCGGTCTCTAACATTCGTGGGAGTTTCTGGAATTATACTAGCACTATGTATGGACCCGAGTACACAGTACACCAGTCTTCTGACAGATTCAAACAAAGCACATATACAGCAACATAGCATTTTACAAATTAAATGACTAAATCAATGCACCATCGCGTAGTTTGCGAAGTTTGAGCTTATTCGCACTACGCGAATTGCACGTAGCACAGTGCAAACACGCGTAGCGTAGCGTAGCGAAGCGTAGCGTAGTGCAGCGGTCATTTTTGCTTGCTTGCGGTCCTCAACATCAAGTTGGCGACCGTGAGCAAGCAAAATGACATCCCGGCGAGACTTTTTCCTCGTTCGCGTTCAGCAACATCAAGTTGCCGATTGCGAGCGTGGAAAATAAACCTCCCAGTGAGATTCTCAATGCAGAGAGGTCAGGTTTCTCATTGCGAGTGGTCGCGTATGCTCGCGACCGCTCGTGATGAGAAACTACCAGTCCGCGTTGAGAAAGCTGCCGCTCGAGTAAAAATCTACTCGAGCGGCAGAAAACTACAGCTCGCACTGTGCAAGATGTTCTTTTCAAGGATTGCACAGTGCCGGATGCCTGTCCGCACTGTGCAATCATTGAAAACAACATCTTGCACGGTGCGAACAGGGTCCTATGCAGTTCACAAAGTGCTACGCGTACTTCACGTAGTGCGAAGTGCACTTTGCATAGCTACGCGTAGCGCTACTTTGCGAACTACGCCCAGGGTTACACTCAACTCTACCACTACACAGACATGTAGATCTGCTGTGATTGTTGTTGACTTGTTTACCTTTTATACCACTCATGAAATGCCCTGACTTATTCCATCAATCATCTCCGATCCTACTGAGTGACTGCGAAGATATTATGTCAAGGTGGTCATCATGGTGTTGTCCAACTCAGTGTGTAGTGTACAGATTGAGTCCCCTTTCCATATTCAAAATGCAATGGATCGGCCTGCAGTAGAAGTACAAATTTGTTATTAAAAACAAGAGGGGAAAAATTGCCTTGAGTTACTTTTTGTAATGGCTGTTTGCTGTTCCGCAGGAGCGTCAGGAACCCGAAGCGAAGTCCTCAGCCTTCCCCAACGGTCTTCCGACTCTATCAGACTCTAGAGACTCAGAAGACTCGCTAGGGAAAACAGGGAAACAAAACAAGGGAAGGAGGGTTGCACTTCAATGGGTCACCGTCGTCCGGTTCCTCAGGGAAGGAGACCTACACCTGGCATACACCTTGTAAAACAAATACTATATAAACACTGCCACATACAAATAACCCCCTGTGTACAACTCCGCCCTTGACTTCACCTAGAGTGGGTTCACGATGGAACACTAACAGGGGACTATATTCTATACCACAACTCTTGATGGATGAAAGGAGCGGTGTCAGCCAATGAAGTGCGTCTCGTAAGGAGGGACAAAAAATGGGAAATAAAAAGAAGATAACAGAATCTGGAAATAACTGCTTATATGAGCGGAGAACGACCCCACTCGTTACTTTGGAAGGTACTGGAGAACGCCTTGCAGGAAGGGACAGTAAGTGCTTAACAAGCAACACAACTCTTAACCCATGCAAGTATAAAGAGGACAAGTCCTGAAATACAAGAACGACACAGGATTACCAGGGCACCTCTCGTTTGAGTACGAAGGGAAGAGGAGCAAAGTACGGACTGCTCGAATTGGTCAGGAAGCAGGCAGGAAAAAAAATGCCACGAGGATTTGCAGAACGCGGCCTTATGCAAGCAGCTGGCTTCATTCACAAGAGCGAAAGCCGGAAACAGGAAACACGAGTAAAGGAAGTCAGGCAGCTGAGCGTTGGGACGGAAATGAATCTCGAGTAGGGGTGGGCGGAATTTGCGGAATTAACCTTCGCAAATTATCGCGAAAATGTTTAAAATTATCGCAAACAAGCGGAAATATCACGAAGATGCGGAAGTTTTTTTCCGGCATGTTCGCGAGACTTTCTGCATGGTTGCGGGTCGCCAACTTACCCATGTGGTTGCTTGCGGGTGCGGCCATCTTGTTTTGAGTTGTTCTTGCGTGCATGATCGCGAGAAGAAAGACGTGATCGCGCGACGCATGACGTCACTGCGGGCGCGAACTGTCGAGAGACAGCGCAAATGGCTAAAAACAATACAACATCTCATGGAGAACGCGACCGGATCAAGAAAACTTGTCGGCGAACGCAGGGATTCAGGTAAGGCGATCGCGCGCGCGCGAGAATGTATTATTTTACAGCGCGAGCAAGAAACAAATTATCGCCAAGCTGCGGAAACCGGAATTTTTGACATTTTCGCGCTCTCCGCGGAACGCGAAAATGTCAAATTATCGCAATTTCCGCGAACGGAACGAAATTTTCGCCCAGGCCTAATCTCGAGACAAGAACGCTAAGCGCGTTTCCTTGTCTCGAGACTTCTTAAATACTACCGCGTCGGGAGCCGCGGACCGTGGGGCATGACAGCACACTCCCCCCACAAAGTCCCCCCGACAGTTTGGGTTTATCAGGGTATCGTTGATGGAAGAGACGGATCAGACGAGGAGCGCACTGCACTAGCCGGTTCCCACGTCCGTTCCTCTACCCCGTACCCCTTCCAGTGCAACAGGTATTGGAGAGTCTTCCCCACAATACGAGAATCCCCAATAGACTCCACTTCATATTCCTCACTACCTTGGATGACAATAGGCGCGGGCCTTTTCGGTACAGAAGTGCCCGGCTCAACTGGTTTGAGCAATGAGACGTGAAAAACAGGGTGAATCCTGAAGGAGGCAGGCAAGTCTAATCTCAGGGCCACCGGGTTGATCACCTTTAGGACTCTGTAGGGGCCTATAAATTTGGGATTGAACTTGCGTGAACCACTGAGCATCAAATGTTTGGTGGAAAGCCACACCCTATCCCCCGGTGCATAGATGGGTTCCAATCTTCTATGTACATCCGCCCCCTCCTTGTAACGCACTTTTGCCATATCAAGAGTCTCTAATGTCACTTTGTGCAGGTTTACCAGTTTGTGCACCAGATGGTCTGCTGCTGGAATAGGACTGTTTGGGGAACACCCGGATGGCAATAACTTAGGATGAAACCCCGCCGAACAAAAGAAAGGAGAGTGCTTGATGGAAGAATGTGGGCTATTGTTATACGCTATCTCTGCCAGCCATACCCACTCATCCCAATCCGACGGGGAATGCAAGACCTGGTTTCTGATGTACTGCTCGAAACATTGGTTAACTCTCTCAGTTTGCCCGTCGGACTGAGGATGATGGCTAGAAAATAACCTGACATCTATTTGAAGCAATGAACATAAGCCCCTCCAGAACCTAGACACAAACTGGGCCCCCCTATCGGAAACCCAAACGGAAGGGAATCCATGAAGCCGCACCACCTGATGTAAAAATACCGAAGCCAATTCTATGGCGGTGGGCAATCCATCTAAAGGGACAAAGTGAGCAGTTTTCGTGAAAAGATCAACCACCACTAAGACAGTATTGTTCTTTCTCCTGGTAACAGGCAACTCCACTATGAAATCGAGTGAAACCATGTGCCAGGGACCTGGCGGGGAGGCCAACGGTAGGAGGAGACCTACAGGACTTTGGTGGGACACCTTGGTTTGGGCACATGTAGAACAAACCTTGACATAAGACTCAATATCCTTTGACATGTTAGGCCACCAAAACCGTTCACGTATCGTCTTGGTGGTTTTCTTTATGCCTGGATGACCTGCCAAAGGATGGGTATGATACCATTTCATGACTTGTTCTTGTAACTCGAGTGTAGGCAACACCACCCCACCGTGAATGCAGACATACCCATCGTTTACCACCGTCTCGTGGGAGCCCACCACCTCTCGCATCTTGTCTGAGGATTGAGCCAGTCGAATCCTTTTACAGAACTCATCTTCAGTGAACACCCCCCCTACAATAGCGTCTGTGGGTATGATATTCGGTATTTCCATAGGCTCCTCTGGTTGCGTGAAACCTAAGCGAGATAAGGCATCAGCCTTGCCATTCCTTCTCCCAGGCCTATATTGGATGGTAGAGTCATATTCCCCAAAGAATTGAGACCAAAGTAGTTGTCTCATTGACAATGCCTTAGCGGATTTTAGGTACTGGAGATTGCGGTGGTCTGTGTACACAGTAGCTGGAAAACGTGCACCCAAAAGATACTGTCTTCATTCCTCAAAAGCCTTCTTTATCGCAAGGAGTTCCTTATCCCCCACTGCATAATTTTATTCTGCAGATGTATACTTGTGCGAGAAATAGGCTACCGGATGACAGTGTCCTAAAACAGGGTCCATTTGACTAAGGACACCTCCTACTGCCACCTGTGAAGCGTCCACTTCCACCACAAAGGGCAAAGCCAGATCCGGATGACGTAGGATGGGAGCTCTCGTGAAGGCCAATCGCAGTCTTTGAAAAGCATCCTCTGCTTCCCTAGACCAGTCAAACAGAACACCTTTTCTCAACAAAGCGGTCAGTGGACTTGCCAATTCCGAAAAGTCTCGTATAAAACGTCTATAGAAATTGGCAAAGCCCAGAAAGCTTTGTAATTCTTTAACCGAACAGGGTGCAGGCCAAGAGAGAACTGCCTTCACCTTACTGGGATCCATAGCTAGGCCCCATGGGGATACAACAAAACCTAAAAAAGGCACCTCTTGTGTGTGAAAGGTGCATTTTTCCAACTTACAGTATAACTGATTATCGCGAAGGCATTCCAACACCTTTCGCACATGGAGAACATGGTCTGACATAGAGGATGAAAAAATCAACAGATCGTCAATGTAAGCGATCACGTAATCATCAAGCATATCTCGGAGCACCTCATTAATAAAAAACTGGAACGCTGCAGGAGCATTACAAAGCCCAAAGGGCATCACAAGATATTCGAATAATCCATACTTCGTACAAAATGCTGTCTTCCACTCGTCTCCCTCCCTGACACGCACCAGGTGGTAAGCGCCACGCAGATCCAATTTCGTGAAAAACTGGGCACCACGTACTCTGTCAAGGAGGGAGGCAATTAGGGGCAGAGGGTACCGGTTCTTGACGGTGACAAGATTGAATTTCCTGTAATCTATACAGCAGCGGAGACCCCTTCTCGTTTGGGTATGAAAAATAAGGAAGAGGAGGCATGAGAGTGTGAGGGGCGGATAAATCCCTTCTCCAACATGGTGTCAAGGTATTCTCTCAAATAGATGTTCTCTTTTTCAGTAAGGGAATACACCCTACTGCAGGGTATTCTGGCTCCCATTTCCAAATCAATCCGGCAGTCATATGCCCTATGTGGGGAAAGGACTTCCACCTCTTTGGGGTCAAACACTGTAGCGAAATCCTGGTAATAGGAGGGCAACTCGGGAATGACTTCTGATTCGTTCGCCTCACTGGTGACATGTGTGCTTGCAATCCCTACTTCTTGTTCCTGACGAGAACGAAACATAAGGGTGGATTTCTCCCAGTCTATAACAGGGTTATGACGTTTTAACCATGGTATGCCCAATAACACTGGGATCTGGGGAGAACAAATTAAATCAAACTTTATATCTTCTTGATGGCCGGGATCTATACCCATGTGTAGCATGATTGTGTGATGAGTTACTGGCCCTGAGACAAGAGGACGCCCGTCAATGGTGGTGACCCTGTTTACTGCATCTTTCCTTCTACAGGGTATCAGATTTTCTCTAGCCCACTCTGAGTCCATGTAATTCCCTGAAGCACCAGAATCAATCATTATGGCCACCTGCAACCCGATGTGTGCGGAGGATAGCAAGGCGGATACGTAGAGATGTGTACTGGGATTAGTAGGGTGAACAGAAGAGACAAAACCATCTGAACCACCCGGGATCCTTGTCTCACAGGGCCCCGGGCTCCTTAGTCTCCCGCCTTATCCGACTGAGTTGGTTTAATCGGACAGGACCTCAAGAAATGACCGGCTTTCCCACAATACAAACAAAGTCTATTAGTGCGTCTTCTCTGTCTTTCTTCCGGTGTCAAGGGACCTTTCAACACCCCTATTTGCATGGGCTCACTCTCATCTGCGACTTTGGGAGGTTCACTCTTCTTTTCCCTAGAAGGCACATACCGGTGTTCTACTCTTCCCTTTTCCTGCTTTCTCTCTTGTAGTCTATGTTCGATTTTGACTACCAAATCGATGAGTTCCCCACATGCCTCAGGTAATTCTACAATTTGAGAAAGAGCATCTTTCAAATCATCACGTAGTCCCCTATAGAAGAGAGTGCTACGCTTTTCTTCTGGCCAGTTAGATTCCACCACTAGTCTACGAAAGGACGTAATGTATTGCACTAAGTCATGATTGCCTTGCTTGAGTGCTAACAACTCAGTATCCGCAGAGTGAGTGTATGTGTGCCGGTCAAACAATTTACGGAACTCCCTTTTAAAGGCTGAATGATCATGCAGCAATGGGTCATTTCTGTCGACCAAGGGGATGGCCCAATCTGCTGCGGGGCCGCTCAAATACGAAATCATAAAAGCTACCCGTGATTGATCAGAGGGAAAACAAGTACTCTTACAAGAAAAGTGTAATTGGCACTGGCTAAGGAACGTGGCACAACGAGCAGCATCCCCCGAGAACCTCTCTGGTGGTGCTAAAGGAATGGAAGGAGGCGTGGTGACTTGAATAATCGGTGGCGTGACATCAGAACTTCCACCTTGTGCTGCTCCAGCGTGATGACGTTGAAGAGCATCCACTCTCGCCGCCAAGGCCTGTGTTTCTAACTGCAAGTTCCCTATCATGCCGGCTACATCGGCTAGGGAGACTGCTCCTAGTTTCATGACGCTCGGGCAGAACACACCACTAGGGCTTAGCGTTCTGTAATGGCTGTTTGCTGTTCCGCAGGAGCGTCAGGAACCCGAAGCGAAGTCCTCAGCCTTCCCCAACGGTCTTCTGACTCTATCAGACTCTAGAGACTCAGAAGACTCGCTAGGGAAAACAGGGAAACAAAACAAAGGAAGGAGGGTTGCACTTCAATGGGTCACCGTTGTCCGGTTCTTCAGGGAAGGAGACCTACACCTGGCATACACCTTGTAAAACAAATACTATATAAACACTGCCACATACAAATAACCCCCTGTGTGCAACTCCGCCCTTGACTTCACCTACCCCTGTGTCGTGATTTCTAATCTTGCAATGAGAAGGCTTCAAGGGTTCACAGTAAGATCCTGTACGAGGGAGAGCACACTGTTAGCATGGAGTAAGAACCAACCCCACGTCTAATCTCTCTCAGCTGTCTGCTTACCCCTTAGGATGGTGTGGAAGAATTACCAACTCCCTGGACTCTATATGCCTGATAACCACTGTGGAAGGTATTCTACTGAAATAGATACACAACATGTCAGAACAAATCTAAATACCCACTGAGATCACTTTAACTAGCATACAGTACATGATGTAAAATGTAGCGCAAAAGCGCCTTTACCTTGTGTCTGTCGAGAAGATCATCAACACAGTGATTCACGCTAAACCCCAGAGAGTAACAGGATAATGATGGAGAATGAGAGGACTGAAAACACCTCACTAGAGTGGGTTCACGATGGAACACTAACAGGGGACTATATTCTATACCACAACTCTTGATGGATGAAAGGAGCGGTGTCAGCCAATGAAGTGCGTCTCGTAAGGAGGGACAAAAAATGGGAAATAAAAGGAAGATAACAGAATCTGGAAATAACTGCTTATATGAGCGGAGAACGACCCCACTCGCTACTTTGGAAGGTACTGGAGAACGCCTAGCAGGAAGGGGCAGTAAGTGCTTAACAAGCAACACAACTCTTAACCCATGCAAGTATAAAGAGGACAAGTCCTGAAATACAAGAACGACACAGGATTACCAGGGCACCTCTCGTTTGAGTACGAAGGGAAGAGGAGCAAAGTCCGCACTGCTCGAATTGGTCAGGAAGCAGGCAGGAACAAAAATGCCACGAGGATTTGCAGAACGCGGCGTTATGCAAGCAGCCAGCTTCGTTCACTAGAGCGAAAGCCGGAAACAGGAAACACGAGTAAAGGAAGTCAGGCAGCTGAGCGTTGGGATGGAAATGAATCTCGAGACAAGAACGCTAAGCGCGTTTCCTTGTCTCGAGACTTCTTAAATACTACTGCGTCGGGAGCCGCGGACCGTGGGGCATGACACTTTTAGTGTGTAGATTAGATAATAGTACACAATGAATGTACAACAAACAACAACAACACAAATCACTCAGTCAGCGTCCAATGCATTGCATCATTCATTACCTGTTCCTTCTCATCTTCAGTTAATGGGCAGTCTCTCTCGGCTCGGAAAGGAGGATAGCTATAATAGTCATCATCATGTTCCACTTCTTTTGGAGGGACTCAACGAGGCAAGAGTTTCTTTTTCTTCTCTTATGCTACATCCAATCGTCTTGCTTGAGGGCAATGGATTTAGGGTGATTCAGGAGGATGGAGAAGCAGGACTCGGAGGAGTGGACTGAAATGCAGACAGCTGAAATTCATATATGGCAATAAAAAGACTAGAAGACGGTGGTCATGGATTTGTTGTGATTTGAAGTTTCAAACCAGAAAGACAGACACACAAATAAAAGTAAATAAGGGAGGAAGACAGTAAGAAGTGCAAGCCTAATTGTCAGGGAAGTATAGCTCGTCCTCAAACTCTGGGGGTTCAACCAGAAGTAGGTAATCATTATCTAACACACTACTTCTGTCACCTGAGCCACTGTTCTCATCTTCCTGCGTTGATTCATGTATTGCGTAATTCGGTGGTATAAAGTTCTGATTTATTTTGATAATGGTTAACCTCTCCATGTTTTTGGGCGAGAGACTGGTCCTTCTCACTGTTACAATGGAACCAGCAGCACTGAAAACACGTTCAGAAGAGACACTTGCGACAGGGCAAGCCAGATAGTTTATCGCCAGCCTGCTGAGCACTGGCCATTGGCCCCTTTTGCCATACCCATAGTGCAATGGGTTTTGATCAATGAAGACCTCTGTTAGGTCATCCAGATAGGCCTGGACCATCCGCTCAATGTTCAGGGGTGCTACACTCTGTTCAACCTCTTTTGTCTTTCTATCAGCACTGGACCTAGCAAGTCCTTGCTGTAAATACCAATCCTTTGCCGTTTTTACTGGGGCTGATGATCCAGTTCTTGCTGTTGTCGATAGTGTTGGTGACCAAAAGAACACTATGGGGCATGCCCAAATGACCCTCCCATACCTGGGCATAGAAACATCTATAATATATAAACAATCGGTGTAGAGGGATCCATCTCTTTTTTATTTTAGCACAAGAAACTATAAATTATCTTGGCAATGCATTATATCTTCTATCAAATTCAACAATTATTTATCAGCTGCAAATATCTATTAGTGAACATCAGAGTGAAAATTACACATACTATACAAAAAGATCACAACAAATTTAATTACACAACAACCCATATGTACAAATTCATATATACAACATATATATCCAATACATCCTATATATACAACACATATATTCTATACATTCCCCTAACTAATATTTTAATTATGTACACTTCTCCATCACAGTGGTACATTCAGAGGTAGTCCTCTTGGCGTCAGAGGTATCATTCCTCTATCTTAATTTATTGCGTACGCCAAATAACTCATCTTTAATCAACCCAATCGGTGGACTCCTCGTTAATCTGTGTGTCGACGCAGTCACGTTTCAGCCTCCAATTTCTTATTGGCTTCCTCAGGACAGGGGTTACACTCTATCTACAATGATGGTTAAAATCATATATATTATATGTTCTACCGTTCTACACTCTGTCCCTTATTTGACCATGCAGTGCGCAGAAGGAAAAAATCTAAAGAGACAAGTGATTCTAATGAAAAAGTAATTTATATGGTGAGTGTTTCTCAGAAAATCATATCTTATAAAAAATAAAATAAAATACACGGCATTGCACCGGTAGAGCGCCGAGGGTGTGTGATTCCTCATAGGAGGATATAGGAAGCTTCTATGTATCAACACCACATGCACATATCCACAAGTGCTGTGACTGTGGGCCCAACAATCCAGATAGCCAAACTATATCTCCTTTTTATATACCCAAGAGGTACCTGTTGGTAGTCCAAACCAATCCCTCTATAGATCAATTAAGGCCCCATTCATCCATATCGATACCCTACAACAGTGAGCATTTGCTGGTTAGAGACTACTACCCATATCCTTACAGGCATTCCATCGTTAATAAAACGGTACTTCTCAAATACCTGTATGTACTTACTTCGGCTCTGGGGCACCTGATGTTCCTCACGTAACTCGCCAAAACAGTCTTTCACTACAATGCCAGCAGAAATCAATCTATAAAAAGCTGATCTATATAAAAATGTGAACACCCTGCCTAATTTCCCAAACATAATAACGGAATTCTAATGGGGTCAAAGGATCCAAACTTACATAATTGAATTTCCAAGTCGCCGTATAGTACTCCGACACTTCTTACTGATGCTCAAATCTGCGAGTGTTGCTTACACTTCCGATACGAGTATAAGCGCGCGAGCACGTAAATACGTAATACGCTCCCGCGTTATGGTTATTGAGAGAGGTCTACTCTCTGTACTCCGCTATGAATGCCGAACTTTCAAGGAATGGGATAAAACTTCCGGTACGAGTTTAAACACGCGTGATACAACATACGCTCTCGCGTTATGGCTATAGAGAGAGGACTACTCTCTATACTACACTCAGAGTGCAGATCTTACAAGAAGTTAGCTATAACTTCCACACGCTGCCAAACACCCTAGTTAAGTGCATCTCCGTGAACGATGCAAAAATAATAATAAATAATAAATATAAACTTCAAGATCATACAGAAACAATGATTATTTATTATATGAACCACTTCTTATATCCCGTGTTTTCTTTTGTGTCATCTAGGGTACAGATGCCTCACCCTGTACATCGATCAGTATCCCTATCCTTGTATTACAATAATGTCTTAGTGGAACCTCATAATAGCATCGGCATTCTGAATGGTGATATTATAATTATTGCCTGCAGCACAAACAATGTAAACAATGGAAAAAACCATGGGGCTCTCACAGTTAAAATAATGCAGTTCCAACTTCTAATACCTACCACGATTCAATTTTAAACGAATAGTTATATCACAATACTCAAGCAAGCCGCCCATCTCCTGTGGGCGCCAAGAATTAGTCATCCTGTGTCTAGAGTCAACAACCTTGAATATTCCGATGCACTGTATGTTCAAACGGACGGGCTTACATTCTCACAAAGACTATTAGCATTAATCACATTGTTCCTCAGCTCTATTTTTGAAAAATAAAACGATGAAAAGAAGAGAACACATTAGTTTACACATTCCTTATTGATATATACAATGGTATCCACAATGGTATCCCCGGGTAGATGGTAGTACCTGGTGATATGAGATGCCTCTCAGTTTAATTGCAGGTACCTTAGATCAGGGCCCATAGTTCATCTCTCTCATTCAAACCCTCTTTTGCTATATGGTATCTTTCAATGAGTCGTGCTTCTATGCGGTTTAGTCTCATTTCTAATTCTCCTTTGTTATTAGCCTTAATTACGGCTAGGACTGTCCACTCCATATCATTCTCACTATGGCCAACTTCAACATAGTGTTGCACAAGTGGGGCTCCCTGGGTTTTAAATCTAATGCGGGATTTGTGTTGTAAAATCTGCAATTTAACCATTTGTGTTGTTTGCCCGACATACATTTTCCCACAGGGGCAGATCAAGGCATACACAACATTTTTGGTGTTGCAATTGGAAAATGCTTGCATCACATGTTCCCTATTATTAATCATCAGGGCTTTAGTGTCGCTTGTACTGGCACAAGCGACGCAATTATTACATCGGTAATGCCCTATCACTGCAGGTAGGCCAAGTAAAGTTCTTGGGGCATATTTACAAGCAGGCGATAAAAAATGATCATCGCTTTTGCGGCCGTTTTCAGCCGAAAAGCGGCGATAATTTTATCGCCTAATTAGCAAGGCCACGCTAACGCGTGAAACCTTGCTTTAGCGACAGGATTCCTAACGCCCAGCTTTGCATCTCTAATGAGATGCAAAGTGGGTGTTCCTGACCTAACATGACAGGAGAAATGTCGCTAAGCGACATTTCTCCTATCATCAAGCCCCACGCTATGAAGCATAGCGTCAGGAAAAGTAGCGATAACCCCTGTTATGGCTACTTTCCTTACGCCTGCTTCAGGGCTGACTTAGCTATGATATCCTATGGAAGGTGGATATCATGGCTAAGTTTGTGAGGCCCTATCAACAAGCTAAGGCCACATTGTGTGAGATTTCCAGCGATAATCTCACGTTAGGCAGTTAGCGTGAGGATTTTTATCGCTGAGGAGATAAGCGTTGCTAATAGCACGCTATCTCAGCAATAAAAATCCACGTTACCCGGCGATAATTATCCTCACACTAAGAGCGCTGAGCGATAATTATCGCCGGGTGTTGCTGATATGCCCCCTTGTGTCTATTTTTATCATCGGTTCCCGCATGGCTTTCACCAAATGTTGTCGCAGATTTTTGCCTTTTTTGAAAACAAACAAAGGTTTAGGTATATTGAATTGATCAATCAACCTCCAGTTTCTCAAAATAATATTTTTAACTTTGTTTGCTTTCGGGTTAAATGTCAATACACATGTCATACATTCAGTCTTTTCTTGCACTTTTGGTGTTAATGGGCTCTCCCTAGGAGTGTTCCAGGTCCTTTTAAGTGCAGCTCGTACCAGTTTTTTTGGGTATCCTCTCGCGCACAATTTAACTTGTAGTTTATTGGCATTTTCAAAATAATCATCCTTATTTGAGCAGTTGCGTCGTATTCTTAAAAACTGCCCGTAGGGCAAGTTTTCTTTTAGACTTCTTGGATGCCCTGATGAAAAATCTGAGAGAGTATTTCTGTCAGTGGGTTTTGTATAGAGGTTCACCTCCAGTTTCCCTTTATTATCAAGGATCCAGATATCAAGGAAATTAATTTGTGTATTGCTGACACATTTCGTGAATTTCAAGTCTGGTGTGCATCCATTTAACCAGATATGGAAACTCTCTAGTTCATCCATACTACCATTCCAAATAAGGAAAATGTCGTCAATAAAGCGCACCCACTTATGGGTGTGATGATAAAAAGGTGTTGCTTCATTGAAGACATATTGCATCTCAAATTGGTCCATTACTAGATAAGCTATTTCCGGGGCGAAGCAACAACCCATGGCCACGCCCTTTATTTGAAGAAACAACTCATTTTTGAGCGAGAAAAAATTATTTTTCAAACAAATCCTCGCTAACTCCAGTAAAAAATCAGTCGGGACCTGGTGTGGTCTGGTTCTTTGATCCAAGATAAGTTCCATAACCAAGAGAGCCTCATCTTGTGGAATGTTAGTATAAAGGCTCTCAATATCAAAGGAGACCAACATCTGCTGGTCTCCATTGAAAGCCAGGTGCTCAATTTTAGAGATAAGATCCATAATATCTCTGACAAATGCCCGTGTTGTGCTCACAAATGGTTTAAGAAATGTGTCCATATACTTGGCAAGCGGTTCAAGTATCGATCCACATGAAGAAATGATAGGGCGCCCCGGCGGATTGATAGCATTTTTGTGTACTTTTGGGAGTACATAAATCAGTGGTACTAGTGTTGGTGACAGCTGTGAGCCAAACGCACTGCCCTCAGGCTCTGAAGTTGAACTTGACATCCGATGCACTGCTGCAGTACTTGTTGTGAATTTGAGTAGCGGGCCTTTAATTACCAGCCGTTTATTTTCCAATTTACTGACTGCCTCAGCCATCCAAGTTTTGTATCGGGCAACATCCACTTCTACTGTGGATTGTGACGTACTGTTCAGTGACGATTCGTACTGTGGATCCAGAATTGTGGCACAAATGTAATGTTCTTGTGACAAAATCTTAGTTTTCACCCTTGTATTTTCAGTTAAGCGACGGGATAAGCTCTCTGCCAACTCATATGCTTCTTTTTTTTCCTCCACACCTATGTACGCTTCAGACAACTCCTTCAGCTGTTGCTCTAGCATGTGCAACAATGGGATAGCTTAGCCCATAGTACAGTCCTCCTTGCTGACTTCATGTGTGAAGACCTCGAAAGGAAGAAGCATCTCTGTCAGGCATTTAACTAGGCACCATTGGTCCATCTGAGGGGTCATGCCTTTCACAGTAGCATCCCGTATTTGCATGACATATTCATTGATTGGTCTGTACTGCTCAAACAGACGGTCAAGCATGTAATAAGTTGAGTTCCAACGTGTTGCCACCTCCTGGATGAGTGCTTTGAATTGGCATTCTATAGTCACTGTGAATGATCCTCAGCTGCTTCCGGGCTTTAAAAGAATGGCTGAAATGAGTGCATATTCTTCGGCTGGCTGTCAGTAAGTTGCTGACTATGGCTTCTTTTTTCAGAAAGTCTTAAACTATAATGTTAATGCAGTGCGCCAAACACGGGACCCTGAAATAGCAACCAACCTCCATGGCCTTCAGTACATTACTGCCATTATCCGTGGCAACAACACCAATGTTAAGCCCTCTTGGGCGCAGCCATTCGAAGACCTTGCTATTAAACTCTTCCAAAATGTTTGCAGCAGTATGAGATTTCTCCATGGTGAACATGGCTACAGTTGCATGTTTCCAAGTAGCATTAAAAATCTCAGCTGTGTCAACAGCACCTACTTCAGATAGCTTTTCTCTAACCCCCACAAAAGAGACCCAGTGTGCAATGATGTACATGTAATCAGTGGCTTGGCAACTCTTTCCCATGTCTGTTGTCAGGTGGATATTGTGAACAACACTCTGCTGCAAAGTTTATCCAACCAATTCCAGCACATCGTGATGTAGTGCTGGAACAGCAACTCTGGCAAAATAGGACCAGCTGGGAACCTTCCATTTAGGGCAGATGGTTGACACAAATTCAAGGATACCCACCCCTTCCACAAATGAAAAAGGGAGAAGGTCCAGCGCTAACATTTTAGCCAGCTTTGCATTGTACAACCGTGCTGTTGGATGGTTGCATTGGTACTACCCCTCCGACCCAAGCATGCTGTCAATGGTAAGCTGGATTATTTTCCTTTGTGATGCAGCTGTCTTCTTGAACCCAGTTAGGCTCAACGACGAAGCACTTTTTCTCACTGCAGCACTCAGTTGCCTTGGTGTCACAGTCTGACTCTGAGTCAGTGGATGGATGTGGGCGATACCACCACACTGCTGGGGACAGGGATAGAAATGTCTCCCTCTTGTTGATCTTCCACCGCAATCATATCTTCTTCTACTTCTTCATCCCCACCTACAGCAATGGGTGCAGTTTTACTTTTTTGTAAGCGAAGTAGGTGAGCCTCCCACTGGATGATGTGGTGTTTTTTGAGATGACTTGTTTGGCCTCTGGTACCATAGTTTGTACCAAGCTTATCCCGCCTAACAACTTGTTCACAAATTGAGCATATAGCAATGTTCTCCTCCTTACTGCTAACCAAAAAGAAGTCCCAAACTGGGGAGGAGTACTTTCTGGCGATGCTGGAGGTGCCACATTCAATACCAGATGAACTGGAGGGTGTGCCTGGAATTTGACTCTGTGCAGTTACACTACCACTACCTACTGAGGTGGTGGTTGAGCTAGATGTAGGTCACTGCCGGGCTTTTGAAAATGCAAATATGGAAGCTGGAGGTCGTGTTGGTGTTGCCTGTGTTGGTGGTATCCATGCTACATCCCTCGCAGCGATTTTGGCTAGGGTAAACATTTTGGTCTCCATCTCCTCTGGGTCGGGAGTGATGTTCATGATGACTGGCTCGTCTTCATCATCATCCCCCTCTTGTACATCTAGCTCCATAACTCTAAGGCTTTCTGGCACCTTCCCTTTCACTAGTCTTGTCTTGTGGCGTGCATCACTCTCAGACTGAGCTGGTGGCTTCCAAGTGGCATCTCAATCATCAGAAGCGGGGCTTGAAGAAGAAGTTGATGGACTAACCAGCCTTTTCCTTGCTGGTGGTCTGGAAGACAATAGATCTTCTGAAACAGTGGCTTGCTCCCCTTTGTCTGCAGGAAGCTCAATTTCCTGAAATGCCCCTACTTCAGGAAGAACAACTACTATTGTGGGCAGTTGTTGCGGCTGTTGTTGCGGCTGTTGTTGCGGCTGTTGGTGCGGCTGCTGCGGCTGCTGCTGCGGCTGTTCTTGCAGCTGTGGCTGTTGCTGCGGCTGCTGCCCACTTATCTGCTGAATATCCGCCTGCGTTGATTGTGTACTACTTTGCAATAATGACATTTCAACATCAGTGTTCGTTAGTAGACTGCGACACTCATAGGGTTGGGTCTAGGTTGGTGAGGCTGGCCCGCTGATGCGGAGGTGCTGCTCCCAGCTTGGTACCCGGACAACGCTGCTGCAGGCATAATTTTTGGTTTCCCAAAAAACATCTGGGGCGGCACACCAGTCTTGGTAAGTGCCACTTCCTTTTTCTGTTCCTTCTTCTCACTGACAACTTTTTTTGGTACTGGAGGACCTGTTACCTTTCTTTTGGGCCATCTTCATCAGATGTCAGCAGGACGCAGGGGCACAAGTTGCAGAGATGTCTGTGGTCACACGTGGACGTGACGTGGTGCGCAGCAGGACTTCCGTCTGGCAGTACAACAGGTGATGATGACACCTCCTCATCTGTCGTTCTGTGCACCTAAAAGAGCAAAGCAGCCAGGAGAAGAACATCAGTGAAATGTTGCATTTGTTGTTGTGGTTCAATTACTACTAGTACAAACAAACAAATAAAATATATAACTTAGTTAGTGTAGCCATTTGTGAGACTTTTTCAACAGGGGCTTTCATGGTATACTGTGTACACTCTCAGGAAGGATAGGAAAGAAGAACAACAACAACAAAAATACAAATGTAATGGAAGTGGACCCTGTTTGGTATTGAATGATTTGCTCATCAAATCATGCAGGGAGCTGCAGCTGGCAAAGGGGATGGTTGGAAGTAGTAAGCCAAGAGGAAAAGCATGCAGGCCTACATGGCAAAAGCAGCACACTTATAACTCCCACCAGAAATGGCCACCAGCCACATGGACACTCACGAATCACAAGCAACAAGCAGGAGGCCTGGAAAACAATGTATTGACAAAAGGCCTATAATAGCCAGGCAAAGGATGCATGCTAAACCACAATGCTTTGCCTTTAAATGCAATAAAATGCAAAAACCAAAATCCACAGGGCTATACAAGGTCTGCAAGGTACACAACACACCACACCACACACAACAAAGGCATCTATTTAACACACACCCAAAAACCGAAATACCCCCAAAAATACACATTTTGCAATTCAATCCTATGCCATCCATGCCCTAAATGATGTTTAAATTCAACAGAACGCACAGAGACAGTTATTTCATGCACCCGTGACTACCTCTGAGCCTACTGGATGAAAGGCCTGTTGGCAGACTAGGCCACAAGCTTGCAGGCCTATGGCAAAAGCACACTACCGGTCTTCAAAATGGCCACCAGCCACATGGCCAGGCCCACACAACTAAGAGAAACTGAAGACAGACAATGCAGGCCTATTGCAAAAAGCACACTGCCTGTCTTCAAAATGGCCACCAGCCACATGGCCAGGCCCACACAACTACAAGAAACTGAAGACAGACCATGCAGGCCTATTGAAAAAAGCACACTGCCGGTCTTCAAAATGGCCACCAGCCACATGGCCAGGCCCACGACTACAAGAAACGGAAGACAGACAATGCAGGCCTATTGCAAAAAGCACACTGCCTGGCTTCAAAATGGCCGCCAGCCTCATGGCCAGGCCCACAACAACAAGAAGCATAGGCCACAAAGAAAACACATGCATGTCTATATGGCAAAAGCAGCACACTTATAACTCCCACCAGAAATGGCCACCAGCCACATGGACACTCACAAATCACAAGCAACAAGCAGGAGGCCTGGAAAACAATGTACTGACAAAAGGCCTATAATAGCCAGGCAAAGGATGCATGCTAAACCACACTGCTTTGACTTTAGATGCAGTAAAATGCAAAAACGAAAATCCACAGGGCTAAACAAGGTCTGCAAGGTACACAACACACCACACCACAAACAACAAAGGCATTTATTTAACACACACCCAAAAACTGAAATACCCCCAAAAATCCACATTTTGCAATTCAATCCAATGCCATCCATGCCCTAAATGATGTTTGAAATAAATTCAACACACACCAAAGGAACAGTTGTTTCATCATGCACACACCCATGACTAGCTCTGGGTCTACTGGCTACCCACAACAATTAAAAAATAAATAATGATAAGTACCAAAATTGTAGTTGCAGCAACTGCAATGCCCCAATCAAACAAACAACAACACCAACTTACATGTAAAATCTCAAATCCAAAAGTCCTCAAATCCAATGATAATGATGCAGCAGACACAAAGAGTGATCCTTCCAGGTCAAAATCCAAATGAAAAATGAACAGGAGATAGACAAAGCACTGGGAGGAGCCTGCTGGACAGGAACAGGAAATTGGAGACTCTGTGGCACTTCCTACCTCTCCCAAAAAAAAGTTTTTTAAAAAAAGGACTGCTTGCACAAAAAAGGACTGCCAAATATCAATCTGAGAAGTTTTTTTCATCCACATCATCATTTTATAGAAGGTTTTATGCTGCTCGAGATATTCTTCTTCTCCAGATTGAAAATTGTGCGTGTTCGGGATTGCGATCTTAACCAAACTTCTGCTGGATGTCCGATGGCGCGTCCAAATAATGTGTTTGAGATCACACGCTCTCTCTCGCGGTGTTAATGGCGCGGCGAATGACGTGTTCGCGATCTCACACTCTCACTGTGTCTGATGGCGTGGCGAATGATGTGTTCGCGATCGCAAACTCTTGTGAGATCGCATGGCCGGCTCCAACATCTCATGGCGAATGCGAACGAATGGAAAAACTCATCGGCGAATGCAGGGATCCCAGTAGGTCGCTTTTGCGCTCGCGAGAACGCATTTTTAAAGCGCGAACAAGAAAAGAATTCCGCTACGCCACGGGTCGCAGAATTTTCGACATTTAAGCGTTCTCCACGGAATGCGAAATTGCCTAAAATTCCACACGTTCTGCGAGTGGAGCGGAATTTACCGCCCAGGCCTACCCAACACCTTTGAGACCTCGACTGGCTCCCCGTCGAGAAGAGAGTTACCTTCAAACTCCTCACCCACGCCTACAAATTCCTCCACAACATCCGACCCAAATACCTCAACGAGAGAGTTTCCTTCCACGTACCCAAGAGGAACCTCCGCTCTGCCAACCTCGCCCTGGCAGAGCCCCCCGCATCCGCAGAAACAGAGCAGATGGAAGAGTATTCTCCTACATCGCAGGCAAGACTTGGAACGAGCTCCCAGTGAACATCAGGCGCTCCCTGACCCTGCACACATTCAGGAAGGACCTCAAGACCTGGCTTTTCGACTGATCTGGAGCTGCACCCTCCTTCCCCCTCCGCCCCTAGCACCTTGAGACCCTCACGGGTGTTTAGCGCACTTTATAAACCCCTGATTGATTGATTGATATTGATCCTACTGCCTTGAAAAAGTAGTCTAGGATGAAACATATGTTGGCAGTCTTCTAGTGTACAATCAAAGCTGGATCAATGAAATGTCAACATTAAACTGACCTGCTTCTATGTGCAGACCTTTTGAAAGACAAATTACATTGCATCTCGTCAATATAGTTCATAGAATTGACAAAGAAATTATAATGATATTCAATTCATATTGATCCAAATTCATTGGCAAATTACTCGACCTATGCTCACAAAATAATTTAGAAAAATATTTTTCCAGTGATATATTTCCACTAGTGTAATTTTTTTTATATAATACATGGTGAGTACTTAGGTGAAATAAATTCAAAACCCAAGCGCAAAATGTTAAAACTATTAATGATAAAAGATAAAAAACACACATACCATTGTAATCAAATCCTAGATATCTTAATATTCCCGACCAATAGCACATCAGAATTCATGTGAAATGTAATCAAGACACCCCTAGTGGACTATCAATGCACTGGATATATGTTAACGGGCAGGTGCCCAATTGACTCACCCCAGGAACTCCTGGGAACTCCAACCGGGTCAGCCATCCTATATAGATAATTGTACTCATGGGAACTCCAAACAGGCCATACCTAAGGAGTTCCCATGAATGACTCCACATCATCAGGTCCCATCTAATGGGATATATTCGAGGGAGAGTGCCCAATTAAAAAAATCCTGAAAAATTCAAAAGGATCATACGTATGGAGCACTAATATACATGCCTTTCCAAGGTCCATATCATCAAGTCCCATCTAAGAGATAAAAATATTGTGCCTGTGCTGAATCAATATATCGTCAGAATTTAAATTAATCTTCTATATCCAGGATGGATGTAACTAAGCGTATATCATCACTTGAAGTGAAAGACCTAATATGAAAAAAATCCTACTACACTTTTTTTTCCTCATCTCACCAAGTATGTGCCTGCAATTCTATAATAGCCGCCCTTCCAACCTGTGCACCCCACGGCTGCTGCATTCGCTTTGGTCTGTACAGAGGACCAGACCTGCCCCGTTGTTGGTGGTTTGGTGTAATCATAGGACCAAGAGGAGTTATACAAACCCCAGACCTCTACCCCACACTGTAAAGGCCTGCCAGATATTCAAATAGTTCTCATTTCCTCCTCCCTGGTCCAGTCGAGCCATTATGGAAGCAGCTTTAACCCAGTCTTCAGGCCTGGGGGCAAAGGGTCTCTCCACTTCATACAGCTAGTCTGTGCTATTAAAACAAGATATAACAGTAAGCCTATATGTGTATGTCTCATCTTCTTACTTAACGTGCCATCATCCCCAAAAAGAACCAAAGTCATGTTTTAAAATAATTTTCTCTCTGAAACTACCACATAGGGCTTCCTCAACTCCTCTCCAAAAGATAAAGAGTCTGGGACACTCATAAAAAATATGGAGCTCGTTGGCTTTGATAAGGTCACATCTTGGGCATTTAGGGGCAGAGAGAGGAGCAAACTTTGCTATCCTAGCAGGGGTGTAGTATAATTGATTAATAACAAAGAAATGATTCTTCTCGAGGTTTGCCGGCTTGACGTACTTGTACAACAGCTTCAGAGAAGTTTCATATATTTTTTCGATATCACATTCCAAGGGAACCTGATTCCATACTAGATGTTGTGGGGGTATTCCTTCTCCTCTGCCACTACAGACATCTTATACCATTTTGAAATTTCCTTGCTCTTAAGGTTAACATCTTAGAGGGATTGCTCCACCTCCCAGGTCCCATGTATTTCCCTCTTCTCTGCTGCAAACCAAGAGACTAATTGGTTGTATTTAAATCTGGAGAAGCCACTTCCAATCCTGGCACTTAAAACCTCCCATGGGTGGACCCCCTCAGAAGATACCAGATCTGATCACATAGTGATACCCGCTCTTTTTATTGGTATTGCAAGACACTCAAGGCATTCTGGGGTCCCGGGGGATTCCCAGATTGGGGCAAACTCGGAGTAATACCCTATCCCCCATCTACTTCTAACCTTATACCACAGACTAAGGGCAGCCTTCAATACTATCAATCGTACTTTTTTAATGTACTTAAGTGCCCCGAATATATACAAAAAACCGTCTCCACCATCCTGCCTTGTCATTTCAGCCAAAACCCTACCCTAAGATGACTCGTCTGGTTTGGTAAGCAACATCCGAATGTTTTTTAATTGAAAGGCGATACAATACCACTTTATATCCGGAAGGGCCAACCCCTCTTTGATCAGCCTGCGCCTAAGCTTTTTCCAAGCTAGTCTGGCACCTTTATAAGCCCAAATGAAACTTGTGATCTTACTCTGGATTTTACTGATATCCATTTTGGAAAATTAAGGGGATGGCGTTAAAAAGGTACATTCGTTTAAGTAGAATAACCATTTTAAGTAGATTGACCCTGCCATAGATTGTTTGAGGAGGTTTTTCCACCTGGCTAGTAGTCGGTCGACTTCTTTTATAGTCCTATTTAGATTAATCTGTGGGATTTTCTCAATATCCTTGATGATTGTAATAACCAAGTATTTAAACTCCTGACTTGTTCTACCCCCCAATTGTCGATGTTCCAGCATAGCACCTCAGTTTTAGAGGTGTTGGCTAGAGATCCGAATTCCTCTAACAGAACTTCAACCCTTGGTATTGCCACTGCAGGGTTATCAGTATATAGCAGCAGATCGTCCACTTATAGCGCAACCTTACTGCTATATTGATAAGATTTAAAAGGTGTAATCAGATCATTTGCCCTAATTGCTTGTGGCAAGGGTTCTATGTAAATGTTAAATAATAGGGATGAAAGGGGGCAACCCTGTCTCGTTCCTCTTAGAATGTTAAAGCTAGATGTTAAAATACGATTTAATAGTATTTTAGCGGAGGCCCCCTGATAACAATTTACCAGAGTCTGGATGAAAAGGGGCCCAAAGCCCATTGACCTTAACACGTCCCAAAGATATATCCAACAGACTCTATCAAATACTTTGGCCCCATCTAGTGCCACTACGGCCAAGGGTTCGGATCGAGTTGTGGCCAGATCTATATTGCCAATTAGCTGT
The DNA here is from genome assembly GCF_964204655.1 of Triturus cristatus. Classification (NCBI taxonomy): domain Eukaryota; kingdom Metazoa; phylum Chordata; class Amphibia; order Caudata; family Salamandridae; genus Triturus; species Triturus cristatus. The sequence continues at coordinate 705,259,963 of NC_140584.1, read as the reverse complement.
TGCATTTGTTCTTGAATATATCTTTTAGGAATAAAACCTTTCTGGTCAGCATTAATCAACTGTGGGGCAATTTTGACCAACCTCCCTGCTAGGATGCTCATGAAGATCTTATAATCGGCATTCATCAGGGAGATCGGTCTATAGGAGTCCGCCCTTAGCGGATCCTTTGCAGGTTTCAAAATCAGCACTATAGTTGCCTCTTTCCATGACCTAGGTATCTTGCCCTCTGACTGATAGACTGAATTGAATAAGACTCCCATAATTGGGACCAGCTCTTCCAGCAGAAGTCTATATACCTCGCAAGGAAGCGCATATGTGCCTGCAGCTTTGTTATTTTTTACATTTCCCGATTTACTCTCTAATCTCACTCTCAGTTATTGGGGCATGTATGCATTCACGGCTTTTATCTGTGAAGGTCGATAGGGATTTCTCCCTCAGTCAGGTCTTAAGGATCTCCGTAATTGGTGTAATTTCCTCCGTATACAGCTGAGAGAATGTGGGGTCATCAAAGTTAGGGCCGTAGAAGGATACACATACCAACTCTGACCCTCTAAAGTCTAATTTGGCCATTATCCATCTCTCAGTTTGATCCGTTTTTATTAATTTAATTGTGCAGCCAACCCCTTGATTAATCAAAATAGCCACTCCCTTACAGTGGGCTGTCTGTTCTGAAGTGCAATATTATTTTATCCACGAGTACCTTGCAAATATGGTGCGGCTCACTAGGTGGCTCAAATGGGTCTCCCAAATTAGACATATTTGAGCGGGACTTTGATCTAGATATTTCATCGCTAACCTCTGTCTATGGGGGCAAAATAAACCATTAATATTCCACGAAAGGAATTTTAGATCTCCAGCTCCCTTTGCGAGGTCTCAACTATTGAAGGGTGCCTTCCAGTTGTATCAATACCTCATACAGAGAACCCAGAGCAGACCACCTGAAATAGAAAATGTGATAGAGGAATTTTTTCCCACTGCTCCCCTACCCGTGCTCCCCCCTTCCCATCCCCCATCTCACCGCCGTGCCCCTTCAACCCCCCGGGGAACCCTCCCTACTATTTAGGCTAAAAGCCTAATCAGATTCAGTCCCTCGGGCCAAACAGAAAAAAAAAGAAATAATTAAACATTTTCCTTTCCCTGGTCCCTCTGATCACTCGGGCCTCCCTTATTTCGACTTACGCCTTGCTTACACCTCCGCTCCCTTCTTAATTTTTTCAATAAGATTAAGCCTGGGCAAAGCACTACGCTACGCTCGCGTAGTTTGCGAAGTTTGCGCTACTTCGCACTACGCGAATTGCACGTAGCACAGTGCAAACATGCGTAGCGTAGCGTTGCGTAGTGCAGCGGTAATTTTTTGCTTGCTCGCGGTCCTCAACATCAAGTTGGCGACCGCGAGCAAGCAAAATGACATCCCAGCGAGACTTTTTCCTTGTTCGCAATCAGCAGCATCAAATTGCCGATCGTGAGCGTGGAAAATAAACATCCCGGCGAGATTCTCAACGCTAGGAGGTCAGATTTCTCATTGCGAGTGGTCACGTATGCTCGCGACCGCTCGCAATGAGAAACTACCAGTCCGTGTTGAGAAAGCTGCCGCTCGAGTAAAAATCTACTCGAGTGGCAGAAAACTACAGCTCGCACTGTGCAAGATGCCGTTTTCAATGATTGCACAGTGCCGGATGCTTGTCCGCACTGTGCAATCATTGAAAACGGCATCTTGCACAGTGCAAACAGGGTACTACGCAGTTCGTGAAGTGCTACGCGTAGCTCGCGTAGCTCGCGTAGTGCGAAGTGCACTTTGCATAGCTTCGCATAGTGCTACTTCGCGAACTACGCCCAGGGTTAAATAAGATAATCTGCCTCCTCATCCGAACAATGAATGTACATGTGATTGTTCCACATGGTACGAAGTGATGCAGGGAACTTCAATTGCACCCTAGCCCGCAGTTTATTTAATTCCACCATTTGTTTGCCCATCTCCCACTGTTTCTGTGCTGTGGTATGACATATATCAGACCTGATTTTAAATGAAAAGGAGTTAGAGAGGGCATTAGATGTTAATGTTCCTTCCTTGAGTGCTGTTGATAGAATTGCCTCCATAACAGTATATGTGTGAAAATGTATCAGGATTTTGCTGGGCTTCTGTTTTGCTGGGTTTCTTTTATAGGGATCGCGATGCACCCGTTGTATTTCTTGTGACAGATCTATATTTGGGGAATTGTTTTAAACTGTCTCTTTTAGTAGTGATATCACAAACCCCCTGATATCAGAACCTTCTAGGGCTTCGGGAACATTGATCCATCTCAGGTTGTTTCTCCTGGAGTGGTTCTCCAGATCATCGTTCATTTCCCTGTTTAGGCTTACTAACTTAGCCATTTCTGATGAGGAAGTATTAAGTGCCCCTTTAATTTTTGGAATCTCCTGCTCGAGAATGTTTGTTCTTAAAGATACATATCCAACTTCTGGGCTAATACAGCACACAATGCCTGAATTGCCGCTTGGTTGGTCTCGGAGACAGTAAATCTGTTCCCCATCTCGTCCTTCAGTGCTAAAAGAATATCAGCCAAAGAGCCTGGACTCGATGTAGAAGGATGTTGGAATGATGTTACTTGTTGCGTTGGTTCTAGACGCGGACCCGGCTGACCATCTTGCGCCTCAAACACACTGAAGTAGTTTGAGATAGAGACCGCAGGATGAACAAATATCTGGGGACTACTAGAACCCTCAGACAGTGCCACTAACATGGTATTAGGTAGCTAAAAGTGTAGGGGAAGACTATATTTCTTCCAGTGGCATAGTTGACATAGTCGGCGACATATTTTGTGGCTGGTTCGATTCCATCCTGTCGGTGATACTGGAGCAAGTGACTTCTCTGCTGGAAACATGAGTAGCGTGGGCAGTAAGAACTTTGTAATATGACTTCAAAGACGGTGTTATCTTTATTTTGGAGGCCAATGGTTTCTTCCTTCTACCCTTTCTCCTTCTCTGCCTCTCTTCTTTTGTGTATTTGACAAATTTACAATCGCTGCAGAGGGGGTATCTTGAATAGACAGCCCGGTACCCAAGGGGAGCTGAAAATCCCTAGTACTAAAAGTGTGTCTCCACGTTTTTGATGCGGGTGTACCCTTAATTGCTGGCCTTCTCCCCTCTCCATATAGTAAGGGGTTCCCCCTCCTGCTCCTCACTCCCAGGCAGCAGCAACAATCTCCGTCTGTTGGGTTCGATTTCCATGACAAAGGTATCCAAAAAAATCCTTACCTTCCTTTCAAGCCTCAACCGCAGCTTCTGTGTCTAATCTGACCCCCTTACGCCCTACTTGGGGGGCTTGCTTCCCCATCGTGAACCACTCGCATCCTGGATCCACCACCAAGCAGTCTCCGGTGCTAACTCTGCCTCCAGAGGCCTGGACCCGGAAACAGGCAGTCCCGCTCTGACGCCACTCTCGAGCTGCGCCCTCCCAGCGTGAAGCTCGAAGTGCTGGTGTCCTCTCTGGAGCTCCTGTACCATTCACCGGGCTGCTAAAAAGAAGGGAACCAGAGGCAAAATTTCAGAAGTTAAACGGGGGAAAAGAGGCACTAATCACGATGGGGGAGAGGTGGGAAGGGCAAATAATCACGCCAGAATTATTGCGGGAGACCCCTCAAAGAGATCGGGAACGCGGCCGAGGACTGTCAGCCAGCGGCCGCTTAGCTGACGGCCGCCATGTTCCTCGCCTTACTTGTTCACCTCAAAGACAACATACTTCCAACCATACACCCCCCCCAAAAAAAAGAAAAATCCTACTTCACTAGACTTATCTAACCGTGTGTTATTAAAATAAACAGGGCATAATAAAATACACGGTGCAATAGAATACATGTTTATAGTGAAAGGGTTTAAGGAGAAAATATGTCATATTTTTTCAATGATTAACCCATCAAATTAGATAAAATAGGAAATATGAAATAAGAAGAAGATCTGTACACAAGTCAGCTATTTATTTGAGTGTTCCAGTAAGAATGGTGTAATGTTCACAATTTGGAATATATATGCATGCCATACAGGAGCCACATGGGGCAGGTCCTTGTACCAGCACCCCCCACTGCTGCTGCGGTTCTTGCTTGCTTGTCCCACACAAGTTGACTGTACTTTCAGTCTATTTTGTTTTGCTTTGTGCTACATCACCATGCCAACCATAACTGCAAGAGAGCAACTCTACTGCCTCCTGCTCAATGCATGCTTTAACTGCAAGCATGCCACTAAGATCTGGGACACCATCACCTTACTCAAACCAGCATTTGCGCTCGACATCGCCACTGCAACACCCGATGGATACATAAGAGCGCACCAAGACCACATCAACAAATACAGAGGTGGAATCAGCATCATCCACAAAGAAACCATCCACTGCAAACCACAGAAGACGACATCACCCCGATCATGGAACACCTTAACTTTCAACTCAAAACTGAAAGCAAATCCACCATCAGAGGCACTCTCACTTACAGACTGCCAAGGCTTCACCCCAGCTTCTACATCACCATCTCAGAATTCAGCCCCCTGCTCGCCATCGACTCCATACACTACATCTTCCTCAGAGACCTCAACTTCCACCTTGATTGCTCGGACAACACCAAAACTGCCAACCTCCTCAAAACAACATTAGCCTCACCAACTAGTCACCAACCACACGCACATGACAGGGCACACTTGACCCAATCTTCATGACTAGTGACAGAGTTAAGTAAAGCCATTTCACCTAGCTCACCTGGACTGGCCAGAGAATCATCCACTTCACCATCACAGGACCCCCAGCACAGTCACCAAGCTGTCCAGCACCGCCCACCGAACCTGTAAAAAAGTATGAGAGAGCCAATGGTCCAACACCCTCAACACCTCCCACCCAGACACCACAATTAACCTTGAACAGGCTGTCACTAACTGCTTCGCCTGGACCACCGAGTCTGCCGAGAGAGTTGACCCCATCAAAACCACCACACTAAAGAGATCTTCCAAACAGGCCAGTTGGTACACCACGGAACTGAGAATCACCAAACACAACTGCAAGTGACTTAAAAGGAAATGGTGAACCAGCAAAGAGACCACAGACTGAGACTCATTCAAAACATCCCTCAACCAATATCACCATAGCCTCAAAGAAACAGACGAAGCACCATTGCAAAACCCATCAATGCCAGCTCAGACAGCAGCGAAGAGCTATCCAACAGCATCAAAAAGTTCTCCAGTCCCTCACCCACCGAAAACATCATCAACGATTCCCAGGAACTCTGCAACACCCTGACAAACTTCTTCCATGAGAAGATCTCTACCATCATCAAAAACCTTAAACCCCAACCCACCTCTGCCGAAATCCTCAGCCTCCTCGAGCCCACAGATGCAAACCCTAACTACCTACTAACCACCTTGAACCAGCTCACTGCACAAAACACCACTGTCATCATGAACTCTGTCCACTCAGGAGCACCCACAGACCCATGCCCATACCACATCTGCAACCTCGGAGCAACACGATTAGTAACAAGCTTATCACCATCTTCACCACATCAATCACCACAGACACCTTCCCTGAAAAATGGGAAAGTGCAGAACTCAAACACCTTCTTGTGAAACTGTCCACTGAACCCTGCAAACTCAAGAACTACTATCCAATCTCAATGCTTCCCTATCTCACCAAAGTCCTCGAAAGGCCTTCAAACTGTCAACTAACGGAACACCTGGAGAACAACAATCTTCGGGACACCTCCCACTCAGGATTTTGAAACAACTAAAGCACCGAAACAGCCCTGATCCCTGTCACTGACAACATCAGAACGCTTCTTTACAGGGGAGAATCAGTGGCCCTAATTCTCCGCAACCTCTCAGAAGCATTCAACACTGTAATCCACCACACCCTCAATAAGAGACTGCACCCCATTGGAGTCCAAGGAGATTCTCTCAAATGAATCCAGAGAATCCACTTTCCTATTTCACTTTGGAACGTAAAAAAATATAATCTGTGGTGTCCCTCAAGGCTCATCCATCAGACACACACTGCTCAATACCTACATGACCCCCTTTGCCAACATCATCAAAACCCATGTACTAAACATCAAATTCTACGCTGATGACACCCAACTCATCCTCTCGCTATCTGAAGACAATTCCACCACAATGGCAAACTTTCTGTAGGCCCATGACAAGCAACACCGACTGGATAAAAGACATCTGTCTGAAACTCAAAACAAACAGAATGGATATATTGATCTTTGGGAACAACACCTCCCTATGGAATAACTCTTGGTGGCCTTCAGAACTACTACCCACACCCACTCCGACAGACCATGCCCACAACCTCAGTATCATCCTGGACAGCAAGCTCTCAATGAAAAGCCAGAGGAACACAGTCTCCTTCGCCTTCATTCTCACTCTTCACATGCTCCGTAAGATCGTCAAATGGCTCCCCATCAACGAAAGACGAACAGTCACCAAAGCCCTAGTCACCAGGTGGGTTGACTATGACAATGCAGGAATCAACTCGCACCTCCTAAAGAGAGTGCAGACCATACAGAAGTCAGCAGCCAGACTCTTCCTTGACCTCCCTAAGTAGACCCAGATCATCCACCGCCTCAGGAAGCTCCACTGACTCCCCGTTCAGAAGAGATGCCAATTCAAGATGCTGGTCCACACCTACAAAGCCCTGCACAAACTTGGACCAGCATACATCAACCACCGACTGAACTTTCACCAACCCTTTAGACAACTGCACTTCGTCTCCTTCGCTCACACCCCTCGCATCTGCCAAAACAACAGGGCAGGATGCTACTTCTACTATCTCATTGTAAAGTTCTGAAACAATCTCCTTCACCTCTAGACCTTCTCCATTCTGCTGGAATTCAGGAAAGTACTCAAGACTTGTAATGAGACAGAATATCCACGCAAAAATTTGAACTACCATAATATTGATTGAGAAAATAGCATGACAAGGAAATATCGAGTGCAAGAATATCGTTGTCAAGAATATCGAGTTTAAGGTAAGTAATATCTATTTAAAAAATGTAGAAATCATTAATATTATTTGTAAAAATATAGCTGTTTTAAATATAATTTTTGTATTATTATTATGTTTTTTAGTAAATATATTGGATGTATATATAATTTTTTTGTTTAAATATTTATGTTTCATACTATATTAGTTAAATATTTAGTAGTTATGAAATTTAACTTTAATTAAATGCTGTCTTTTTTAGAGGGACATGCATCATTGGAAATTGCGCTTGCAAAGGGGAAGATTCGCAGAATGCATCATCCCAAATGCAAAAATCGCAATTTGCGATTGCATTTAAGGAATCGGAATTTGTTGAGGAGTGATGACACTATTTAAGTAATGGCAAGATTTAATTTCCAACTCAGGACTATGTGATAAAATGTTGTGCACTATTTAATTTTTTTTTTTTAATGAAGCTAGATATAGGTTTGGACTCCCTTTGTTTCGCGATTTTTCTGCAATGATCACGAATACATTGCAAACACACATAGATAGGAGTCTCTTTTTGAGAGATAGGGAAAGGGTTAAGAGATACTAACCTTTGACAGGAGGATAGTGTAGTCTAATATTAAAGACATGATTTTGTTTGTTGCCTTTCGTATGATCACACAGTGCAAAGCTGAAGAGGTTGCCATTTTATGGTTGCTTTGTATGAGAGTAGTGTACCATTCTTTTGCTTAGTTTACAGAAAACCCAACAGCGTCAAAACTCTTCACAAGGTGTGAAAACAACAATAATGTCTACAAACTGAATTCACTGGTATGTACATAACTTGTTTAATCCTTTATAAAAATTACTTAAGAATTGAAGATGTATGTGGGAGTTTGATACAAAAAAAGTGTGTCACAGTGATATGAAAAGATATAACACAGGAGGAGTGTAGTCCCTATTAAGAGATGAGAACATTTTGTCCTCCTGCATATGAATTAGAAAGAAGCAATACTTGTTAGCTATGTTTTGGGAAGTGTTTGTCAATGTGGTTATTAACTTATATGTCCACTTTGCATATGCTTAGATGATGAGATATGGTTCTTGTGGTTGCACCTCTCTATATATACAGTGGGACTTTTGAGTTTACTTAAAGATGCAGAGAGGTATATATTTTTGGAAAGATGGATTGAAGGTGTACATCTATTAAGAAATTGCATATGTTTACATGGTGATCTATGTTCAGTAAGGCTGATGAAAATGTCATGTATATGGTGAGGGTGGTGTTTTTTCATTTTAACATGGTTTGTTTGAAATTGCGAAGAATTTATAGTGCAGAATGCCTTGAGAGTTCTTGAACTAGCTTCATTTGGTGTGTACATTTTGTTGGGAAATTGCTGAAAATATGTTTTAGATGCAGCTATACCATTCATAAAAGATTTTTGTGCTTTGAAAAATGATTAAATGCTGTTTTGCATTTTAGAAACTTACTGATGAATGTGGATGCTCAGTAACAAAGCAATGTATGCTGCTAGAGAGCTAAGCATGCAATGATATACCATGTGAGAGATCTGGACTTCAGTCACACATAGCTTTGTAGCAAAGCAGATATAATGTAAAACAGGTAGTTTGATAGTGAATGAAGGAGATAACCAATGAGTAAGATATATAGTCACAACTGTTATGTAATGAAGATACTTTCATAGTCAATCAGGGAGTAGACAGGTACTCATGCAATCACCCAGCCACTAGTGAGGCAGTTATCAAATCAGTGATTTGGTGTCCATGGAGTTATTCTATAACCTAGACACTATACATGTACTCTTGCAACCAGGCAGACGGAAATTATGTAGTCATTCAATTATGGAGGCACTACTTATTTATTCATCTAATCACCCAGACAGTAACCATTTACTTATGCAATTAACAACGCTATAACTATTCAGTCATTGTAACACTTGTGCAGAAGCTATGCGGTCATCTAAGCATACATTTACAACCCATGCAGTCATTGAAATATTGCAGCACACTCATGAACTCACGCAAACACTTAGGTACTACTCATGCAGTCATCTAATTACGTAAAGAGTACTATTGTAGTAAACCTGTTATTCATTTAGTAGCTACGTTTTCATTTAATTACTGAGGAAATACTCTTGCACTAATACAATCCCCCCAGCAGTACACTGACTTTCATCCAATCTCTCAAGGTTTAACAATGGAGACATGGAATCACTCAGGGCCCGATTCACAAAAGTAATCTGAGACAAAATCCTAACTTTACAACTTTTGGTATTCACAGAAGTCATTTAGGAGTACTAAAGTTAGGATTTTGTCTCAGTCAATCTTAAGTTTTGGTCTTAAGTTAAACTTAAGACAAACTTAAGTTTAACCGAGAAAACATCCTAACTTTACGACTAGGACTTCCAACCATTCATGCCCAACTTCCCAGGCTGGATGAATCTATACTTCCAGGGTCCACCAGCGATGGGCCCCATGATGAATAAACAACCACTACCTCCTTTTTTAGGGAGAGGCCCTGGACACCAAAGGGGCAGAAGAAAAGGGGTCACCTGGAATGAACAAAAGAGACAGATGCATACCTGGAGCATGACCAAGGAACAAACAGGAACCAGTTAGATGAGTCACTGGTAGTTAATCTTACTGATATCACCCATACAGCTGACCAAGAGAAAGTTTTAAATAAAGGCCTTGGCTTTGTCCCCCCCCCTGCTAGACATCTTCAAATTGAGGTGTGAAATGTCAGAGTTCTGTAGAAGGATAAAACTTAAAACCTTCTTTAACAACAAGGAGAAGCACTCAATAGAGAGCGATACCAACCTCAGACCAAAATCGACTTTCTGCCCCCCTATACACCTGGTACCCGTAGAAGTACTAGCTTTTGAACAAGCCATCATGCAGGAAGTGGAAAACCTGGGGACCACAGCTAAGAAACCCTACATCAACATGACCAGACAGGAACAAAGGGCAATAGAGGAGCTGCGCAGGAATGACAACCTCATAATCAAACCAGCAGACATAGGATGAGCAATTGTCCTTCTGACCAAACAAGGATACAATCAACAATGCCTTGACCTCCTGTCAGACCAGAAGTTCTATAGAAAACTGACCACCGACCCAACCAAGAGACTACAAAGAACTCTTGAGTTAATGGAAGAGGATGCAGAAACTAACCAGTAGATCTCAAAACATGAGGCGGATTTCCTGAAGACAAAATCACCAAGAGTGCCCTATTTCTACTCTCTACCTAAGACTCACAAGAACAGAACTACACCGCCGGGATGCCCAATAGTGTCAGGAATTGGATCTGTCCTGGAACCTCTATCTCAATTTGCAGATCAATTTCTAAAACCTCTGGTGCAGAAAACACCTACGTACCTTTAGGACACACGTGACCTTCTGAACCTACTGGACGGGCATTCTTATTATGAATAAACAATGCTCCTAGTAGGACTTGATGTAGCCTCTACACGAGTCTCTCACAACAGAAGACCTTAGACACCTTGGAGGACATCCTATTCACCAAAGATTGGAACCACAGGACACCCAGAAACTTCATGCTGGAGTGCTGCAGATTAGCTCTCACTGAGAACTATTTTTAATATGAAGGCACCCTATTTGGACAATGCCATGGTACTTCAATGAGTAGTACTTTTGCCCCAAGTGTTGCCGGGTTGTATGTGAGCAGTTTTGAACAGGAACATATACAGACCCAGACCAACCCGTTTCATGGGGGTATTAAACTGTGGCAGCGTTACATAGACGACGTGATCATCATATGGGAGGATACTCAGGAAGTGCTCAAGGAGTTCCTAACCTGGATAAACACAAGGGACGACTGTCTAAAATTCACATGTACAGCGGACAAGCAACAACTGGACTTCCTGGATGTTCCAATCTTCATGGGAAACGGAACCCTACAAACTAAAAATTACTATAAAGCAACAGCAAGGAACAGTATATTCTCCTACAGTAGCTTCCATCCTCGCCCGTTGAGGGACAATCTACCCTATAGCCAATTTTTAAGACGGAACTGCAGCAACTTGGAAGATTATAAGAAACAGGCAAAGGAATTGGAAAATAAGCTCATGAAGAGAGACTACCCTATCACGACAATAAAGAAATGCCAAAAGAGAGCTCGCAATCAGCCAAGAGAGAACTTGTTGGAGATCATGCCACGCGAAGAACCCGAAGACCTGCTGACCTGTGTTATACGTCAACATAGTGAAAAAGATCATTAGTAAAATCTGGAGGCTCCTCACTTCTAACACACTGAAATGGCCAAAACCCAGATCTGCCAACAAAAAGACAAGGAACATCAAAGATATCCTAGTCCGCACAAGACCAGGAATCACTACTAAAAGAGACACCATAACGTCAGCTTGGAACTTAGATCCCATAACAGGACATTACCCATGCGGTTCCTGATCCGGGTGCAAGCTGACTAGAGTGACTAAGAACTTCCAACTTCTCCCAAACCTGAACTGGAAGTTACGTAACCACGCGAACTGCAACACGACACATGTAGTGTACATGATTGTTTACCCTTGCGGACTGAAATATATAGGAATGACTTGCCGCAAGATCAAGCAACGTATCATTGAGCATAGAAGCAACGTCACGTGCAGAAAAGAACCACGAAGATGAGCAAACACTTCATAGATACAAATTACCTCCCAGAGGACATAAATTGGGTAGTTCTGGAGACCTTATCGGTCAAAAATGGCAATGCTGAACGAGCCCTGTATGAGAAGGAGCAGCGTTGGGTACATCTCCTTAAAACTGACAAAGAAGGAATGAATGATAATATCCCCTGGCATTCGCTAGCTTAGGTACTTAATGCCATTCCTGGTTTAATACCCCTTCTCTAAGGAGGCCATAACAGATACCCACATGGTGCTACTTGCCCACTGAAGGTTCTGTCTAGTAAAGACCAGTTGGACACATGCCACACACCTCGTGACTAGGGAACAATGTAGAACAGAATGGGACATACGGCAGAGTTCTAGAATGAGATAGATATACAATGTCCCCTGTATTTTGAAAAATATAACACTTACTCAGCCCTCATTCAAGGCCTGTTGATACTATAACTGAAATGTTACCATTCGTCCCCTTTATAGGAATATACTGCCTTTTAGACATTTAGTATTTTTACACGCATGATAAAATCATTGCAACTTTCTTCAGTTAAATTTTACCTATAGTCTTTTTACCACCACTAGTTTGGATGCCAACCAAGTTTGCCAACCACCACCAGCAGTAGTCCTTCATTTATGTCTTTCCACCCAGATGATGTTAAGCAGCCCTGAACGGGCCCGCGTCATCCGGGGAACCACTTTCAGAGCTAGAACAAGCAATGACTAAGGAGTAACAGTAAGCCTCGCAGAGGTGTATTCCACGATACAACAAACAGTGAGTAAACAGCCACTAACCCGCTCCTCTCCCCACAGCAATAGGTATTCCCTGCTCGCTGGTGTCCCAAGGGAGCAACATCCTACAATTTCTAAGGTAATGAGCCTGTGCCGCACTTTTGGTTATTACTTTCAGAGCTAGAACAAGCAATGACTAAGGAGTAACAGTAAGCCTCGCCGAGGTGTATTCCACGATACAACAAACAGTGAGTAAACAGCCACTAACCCGCTCCTCTCCCCACAGCAATAGGTATTCCCTGCTCGCTGGTGTCCCAAGGGAGCAACATCCTACAATTTCTAAGGTAATGAGCCTGTGCCGCACTTTTGGTTATACATAACTGGGGGCATCCTTTATTCTCTACACCAATGAATAATAGTTTCATTTCACCTGATACTCGCGCCGTAAAACATTCGAGCGACTTGCTATGATTTTATCAGCGCGAGACAGCCGATACGATTAACCTTCGCTGTTAACCGCCACCACGGCCTTACATAGGAAAAGCTACCCCTTCACCTGCCCCGTTTGGAAATTTAGAGCACTCATGTATAGAGATAATTGCACTCGCGACGAGTACTTACCGTCACTGTTGTTTAATGAGAGAACGTTTGGTTTTCATAATGGGAGCAATACACGGCCTTACTAAAGAACGGTTACCTTTTTACCTAGCCTGACTGAAATTTAACACACTCCTGTATATAGATTATTGCACTGCCAACATACCACATTTGCCAACCGATTCTGGGGTTCAATGAATGAACGGTTGACATTCATGATGGAAGCAGTGCACGATACCACAGACGAACACTGCCTACTCCTCATAAATGATAGTGTTTAGAATATCTTAACCCCATGCTACTCCGCAAAGCCAGCATACGGAATGTACACTACCCACATGTCTGTCCGACATGTTACCAGAGTACCTGCCCTTTCTTTCCCCATTAACTCTCTCTAGTCGCGCTTCAGCTTACGCGCCATAAGGACGCTTGTCTGTCTCTACCCTAATATGGATTCACAGAGATAGCCATAACATGCTACTGTTACAGAATAAAATTACTGATTTTCTAACAATCATGTCACTGGTAGGTGATTTTGTTCATACTTTTCCTTTCAGGTACAGATACTACAGATCTGACCTCAGCAATCAAGGGTGGTGAGTATACCCCCTCCCACACTGAGAGCCAGAATGTGCTCTTAGAGATCTTCCGGTCCTGACGAAAGCCTCTAGAGGTCCCATGAGGCTGAACAGACCACCACCAGTGCGATAGACCAGTAACTGGGTCTATACACGCACAACTGTGTTTTTAGTTTCCCACATCACAATCTCAGGAATAAAATACACATGAGATACGACGTAGGGAATTTTACTTCACACATTTGAGCATGAGCACGCCCTCTTTTTATTCCTGGCCACTACTGTCAAACCAGTTAGTCTTCCTCCATGTGGAGGTCAGCATATTGACAAAGGAAAAGACCCAATGATAAGGCTGTTACGGTACACTGAGGTGGAGAATCAACATATACCGCCCATCGCCTGTGTACGTATATGAGTGTTTTTTACAACGATGGTCTCTCACGTTAACTAAGACCCTGGTTACACAGGACAAGTGGTCCATTCTCCCCCCATTTTGATTTTTGTACTAACCATTGGAAGCCGAATGGATCACAGCTTTTCTTTCCCTCTTCATTGATGTTTTGATTATTGAGCCATTAGTCATGCACTTATCTAATCATTCAGGCATTACTCATGCACTCATGCAAACACCCAGATAGTAGTGATGTACTCATGTAAACATGCAGGCAGTAACTATGCAGATATGGAACGACCTGTGGAGTTCTGATATACTCAGGGAATAATATAGGCAGTATGTGTATCCTCAAAGAATCAGGTAGGTACTATATATGCACCAAATCAATCATCCAGGGAGTATTCCTGTATTAAGTCACAAACACATGTTTTTTACAAGCTCTACTGAAGAATATGTAGTCTTAGAACCAACTGGTGAATTATATATGCAAGGTGTGACATACTCTTTGGATGTAGTTGGAAGAATTAGTGAGGTATATGCTTTGATAGACATTAACGTGGCGATTGTTAGATGCACTGTTTACTAAAATTGTAATCTGATAAATGTAACTCGAACAGTACTGAGAAAGTAAATATGTTATGTTATTTTATGTTAAGAAAATGTATACAGCGCAAGAATACCCTCATGTGTCTTGGCGCTACCAGTGCTACCAGGTCTTCAGTTGTTTTCTAAACTCGAGAAGGGAGGACATTTTTCTAAGATATAATGAAAGGGAATTCCATTCCTTGGTGGTGTTATAGGTGAAACTCCCCCCCCCCCCACCAGTTCATCTTTTTGATCCTGACCACCGGCATCAGATGGGCATTAGCCGAACGCAGAGGTCTATTTGGAGAATACCATCTGAAAAGGTCCTCTGGAAATTTCGGCTCTTCTTTCTGCAAAGCCTTATGGGCTATGCAAAGTGCCTTGAACTTTATCCCCTGACTAACTGGTAGCCAGTGGAGATCTCGCACTGCTGATCTGACAGACTGATATTTAGGTATGTCCAGAATCAGTCTTGCGGCAGCATTTTGCATTGCCTGTATTTTTCTGAGGAGGGTGGATTGCACTTTAATGTATAGTCCATTACAGTAGTCAAGCTTAGACAAGACTAAGGAGGTTACAACCAATTTTCTGCAGGATTTAGGAATAAAGGGCAGAATTTTCCTTATGGTCCTAATCGTAAAAAGCGAAGAAGACACAACCTTAGAGACTTGAGCTTTAAAGCTAAGCTTCTCGTCTATATTAACCCCGAGGTTTTTAGCTTTATCCACCGGGGTTGGGGGAGGACCAAGATTATCTGGCCATCATGCTGGGGACCAAGGTGGAAAGAGGTTTCCAAACATAATCACCTCCGTTTTGCTTGAGTTTAACCTCAAGCAGTGAGTATTCATCCAATGACTCAAGGAAAGCATACAGTCATAAAGTTTTGATGAGTAGTTGATGTCCTTGTCCACTGTCGAGATCACCAGCTTGTCGTACTTTAGAATTTGGGACCGCGTGGGAGGCAGGGCCCTACCCCTGTCTATCCCGGTAGTAGTGAACCGCGAATGGTTAATGCGGTATGTACGAGTGCTTTCTGTAACGTTTTAGTTATGAGTGCACTGTGTATACGCTATTTTCACATCACTGCGTGGGTTCCATTTTGTAGCGGTGGCCATCTTATGGTTGCCCTCACATAGGCTATATAGCATGAAGCTAAAACGGGCCTTTTAGAGAACATGTGCCTTTCCTTGACTCTTCTGTGACCTGGGCAGCTTGGCTCCGCTGCCCTAGGTCAAACTGGTCTCACGAGTTCCCCGTCCTCTGGCCACCTGTGATTAGCATCAGGGCTTGACACACCATAAAGTCTTTTCATCCTACACAAGCCTCCAGCTAATCTCTTTCACACCTGGCTGTTCCTGCTTTATGGCTTGTTTCCCAAAACAGGAGATGCTCATGTTTATTGGGGCCTATCGATATCTGATGTGGGATCTGAGCTTTGCTGTGTAAATAATTGCGGGCTGGCTTAACTGGAATGTGGGATGGTCATCATGACTCTGCCTTTTCGTTTGAAATGTATACATGTAATGGCCATATCATAAACTAAAGAATGTATGCCTGAGGCAGGAAATTCTGTATTTAAGGAGAAGCCCATTTCTGTGATTTTCAGCAGTCTCCTGAGAACATACACGCTGTTGTACTTCTAGGACGCCTGTAATTGGTCTGCAGCCAATAAACTGATCTTTGACTTCACCCAGAAGACACTGTGTTTCTGTAGGTCTGAAACAGGAAGAACCCCGAAGTCATAGGGTGTGTTCCCCTGCACCGCTGGGCTTAAAATACCCAGTACTTCAAGCTGGGTGTCGTCGGCATAAGAAGTGGGAATCAGATTAAAACTTCTTATCAGTGGTGCTTGTTCAGCTACATAAATATTAAAAAGTGTGGGGCTCAACGATGAGCCCTGCGGAACACTGCATGGAAGGGTAAAAGGTGCAGACTTAAATTTGCCGAGATGAACTGATTGGATCCTCTCTGATAAAAATGATGTTAGCAGGGAGAGTGCTTTGCCTTTTATCCCAATTGCTTGTAAACGATAGACCAGAAGAGTATGGTCTACCGTATCAAATGCCGCGGATCGATCAAGCAGCACCAAGGCTGCTGATCCACTGCTGTCTAATGAAGAACGGATTTCTTCTGTAGTCTTAATCAGAGCTGACTCTCTATGGTTAGCTCTGAAGCCAAGCTGGCTGTGGTCTAAAATCTGATTAGTTGCAATATAAGTGGAAAGTTTCGCGTTCATGGTTTTCTCAATTATCTTGGCCGGAAGAGGGATTCTCGCAATAGGCCGATAGTTGGCTGTATCAGTTACATCCAAGTTGCTTTTTTTTTAGTAGGGGCAAGATACAAGCCAGCTTCCACACAGTGGGAAAGGATCCTTGCTCTATCATTTGGTTAAATATTTTAGCTAGATGAGGTCCAATGAAATGGCAGATATTTTGTAAAATCTTTGGAGGGATGGGGTCTTCCGGGGAGCCTGACTTGGCCATGGAGATCAGTTTAGTGATTTGCATGGGTGAAGTCATTGCGAAATTGAAATGAGAGACTTTTTTCGCTGATTTCTCATTCATGTTTTTTACCTTTTGGTGTAGAATGGGTAATCTGATCATAAATTTGGTCTCCCTTTGTTCTAAAGGAAAGAGCCAGAGCATCACAGAATTCTTTATTAAAATTGAAAGAATCATCTTTTGTGATTGTAGTCAGATTTTTCACAGTTAGAAACAATTCTTTACTGGAACTACCGGCTTTTTCTATCTGTGCTGTATAATAGAGAGTTTTCTCCCTAATCAGCTTTTTTTTAAACTCTGAGAGCATGGATTTGTATCGATTTTTTTCTAAACGCTCATAATTTTTACGCCAAATCCTTTATCTATTCTCAAAGCTTCAGAAAACCACGGGGTAGATGGTGTTCTCCTATTTTTATTAGTCCATGTGCTAGGGACTAGATTTGCAAAATTAGTCTCAAGCCAGGTGGTAAATTCTTTGGCTGAGATTTCTACATCTTTCTCCACCTCCAATTCACTTTTTGCTAGCTCGTTGACCAGAGTTGTGAGATCAAGTTTAATCCATGCTCAACCAGTAACCTTTGAATTAACCGTATTGACTGTTAGTTCGTGAGAACTTATATCTAAAAAGAATGGCATGATGGTCAGACCAGATTAACGGGAGCGTGGATAACTTGGAAATGGCCGGGTTGTTAGTGAACAGGCCGTCTAGGGTGTCCCGCGGTGTGCGTAGCACCACAAACCAACTGTCTATGGTCAAACTCTGCAGTCGTGTCTAGTAGCTCCCCTGTATCTCTATCATCAGTTGTTTCTAGGTGGAAATTCATATCCCCTAAGATTGTAAAAAAGTTAGAGTGGAGACTGAGCTCTAGCAAAGAGTTGAGATTAACTAAAAAGTTGGATCTGAGGCCTGGAAGGCGATAGATCAGGAGACCCTTAAAAGAGTCCTGACCAGATAGAGTAATTTTAAAAAGCAGGGCTTCACAGTCCGGTGTAGCTATTATTGAGAAAAAGGTGCTTAATTCAACCCTATGGATCAATGCCAGTCCGCCGCCTCTTTTATATTGCCTATCATATCTAAAGATACAGTAGCCCTGTGGAGTTGCAATGTTAAAATTAGAGTCTGATGAGTCATCACCCCATGTTTCTGTGAGAAATAAAATATCAAATTTATGGTCTGTGATGAAATAAGCAATTTCGTATTTATGTCTGATCAGGGACCTAGCATTAATAAGTGCTAGCTGTAGGTCAGTATCTGTTTGATCTCAAGGCATCACATCTCTCAGTGAAATGATTGGCCAGTCTTACATTTTTGGAAGTTTAATATCACAGCCTAAACATTGGTGGTAGTCTGGTTTTATTATATGATTACATTTGAACTGATAGCAATTCTGGCGTATCGGCGGGCGAGAGACAAAAGGCTCTCACCTGAATAAAATATTGTAGGTTTGCATGCCGTGTACGAACCAGGGTCTGTGGCCCTGGGCCCGGTCCAGGCGCAGACGGGCTTGCCTTTGGCATGCTGGCGGCATGCCCGCTGGGCGCGTCCGCTATGTGGCCGATCCAGCATGGCCCTAAATAGGAGGCACCAGCATCTAGAGCGCTAACTGCAAAGGAAGTTAATAGGCGGAAGTGAGTGTCAAGAGTAATACCTGGAATGAGGATTCTTCCCTCCGCAACAATCGGTACAAACCGTGGCGGACCGGGGAAGCCTTGCTAATCAAATGATAGCTCACTAACACAGTGGTAGAGAGGCATCCAATAGCTCTGACGTTGTGTTTTTGTATTTATAGTGTTGAGACGCTGTATGTACTTGTACACTTCGGGCTAAATTTTGAAGAAAGTAATGCAGTGTGCAAGGGTGCCTGTGTAGTGGGGATGATTGTGTTTGTGCAGGAATGGACACCGTCCTGTACAAAAATAATCACAAGAGGTATTTTCCTCTTTTTATGTGTGCTGTAGAATGCAGCCTGCATACAAATAAGAAGAAATGAGGAGAAAGAAAGGTACATCTCCTCATTGCATCTCCCTATAACTTACCTGGGAGGTTGCAGGATACTGACGCATTGCCAGGTCTACAAATTGTTGTACATTTGGGTATGTGGCACAAACCATGGGTGTTGCATGGGAACACCCACAGCAACACCAAAGGCATGCTCCTTTCATACAAAGTGCTGCCTGAAAAGCGCCTGTATTTATAAGGCCATGAAAAGCTACGCAGAGTGGCTCTACATGGCTTTGTAAATATGGATATGAAATTAAAAAAATAATGGTGTATTATATAAATATAATATACAATATCCCATTATAGAAAGAATGCACAAGAATCTTACAGGTTTACTTACAAAAAATGAACATTACAATTTAGAAATAGAATTTTAAAAAACCTTAGAAATTTTAAAAACCAAAGGTTATAGGAAAGTTATAGTTAACAATTAGCTTTTAAAAAAACTTATAAATTCAGTCAAATAAACCAAAGGTTACAGGGACATTATAGTTAGGAAATAGAAATAGAAAGAAAACTTGGAAATTCACTGAAAAAAACAAAGGTTACAGGGATGTTATAGTTAGGCTGGCATTTCACTCGTACAAAACCAGAGAAATTCAGCAGTAATAGTTAGCTGGGATAACTCTAACTCATGCCCCAATTATGCACTGCTTACGACCTCACATATTACATCACTCAATAGTGTACTGTGTGGGGAAGTTTAAAACATTTATGTATAGACAGACAAAAAAGCATTACCGCAGCTTCTCAGCATTATAAACGTAGTCTATGCTTAAGTAAGTGAATTAAAAAATAACATACTGCTAGGTCCACTGAGCATTACTCCTGCAATCAATAAAATCTACTTATGTATCCAGAATCCTCCACACCAACATTTGTAAAATCTGAACTGGAATATAATTTAAATCCGCTTCTGCTAAGACAAGATAAGTGTTTTCAAATAAATACATGCCACTTAGTTAATTTTCTTCAAAACAAAGAGCCCAAAAATGGCATTTAATACAGCTGTGTTGCCCTTCCAGTATGTTCAGGGACTCGAATGCTAAAAACAGGCCTTAGATTGCTAGAGTTCCCCTATACAGGTAACATGCCTTGGCATGTTAGGCTGGTTTGTTCCTATTGGAGCAGGGCCAAGACTGATTTGTATATGGTTGCTCCTTGTCTAGAAGGCTGCACAGAGCAAAAAAGAAAGTACTGGAAGGCACCATGAATGATCTCCAGTGAATGATACTTTTGTAAACCTTCTAATCATCTTCTTTCGATGTTTAAATGTGACTATTAAAGTGTGATGCGCAGTCCAAGATGTGAATACATTGATCATTGCTCGATAAAATTCATGCTGCATTTCACTGATGAGGCCCAACCAGGCAGAAACGGGTCTGAGACTGCACGTTTTCCCATAAGAGACAGACAGTTTAAGTTTAAGTTTAGGATGAACTTTTTCTTTTAGAGCAGGACCAAAACTGCTTTGCATATGGCTAATCCTCATTTGGTGTGGGGAAGTGGGCAAACAAATATGGATCGATGTCTAGTCGCATAAAGTGGCCATTTATGTTTGTACTTCCTCTGCAACAGCTACAGTTGTGTGTGCTCCCATACAGGAACAAGCATCGGGAATGTTGGTGGCTTTGAGCACGGCTCTGAACTCTGAGTATTGGAACCCGTTGACACTGCTAACCTCACTGTATGTATATGGAGATAAAACTGTTTCAAGTGCCTGCCGCATCTCCAACTCTGCCTCTATCTGTGTGCTACCCTGTTGCCTTTTTAACTTTCCTGGTGACTCATAGTCAACCTAACAGGTTAGCCAAGGACCAAGGAGGCCGGAGTGGAGGCTATGAAAGGCTTGTGGTGAATTGTAATTGTGAGACAAGCATCATGGATTTGAAGATTGAGGAAAAGAGTACTGAAAGCAGGGGGGTAAGAAAAGGACCCTACCCTCCTTTTTTAACACACACAGAAAGGGAGAGGGCCATATCCTCAGGCTGCAGAAATGGAGAGAAGTGGGTGACTAGTGTTGCTTGTGTTAGTGCAGCAGTAAAACATTTAATTGTGGACTTCTTTGGTACACCTAAGAGAACACATGCAATTGAGTCAAAGTCTAATGCATTACACTCAGACCTCAGAACCGGCAATCATCTATACAATTGCCTAAGGAAAACAAATAGATTACCTACCCTGACACTTAACACATCTAGAGATCGAACCTCATCATATAGTCTTTAAAAAATCTGACTAAGATATTTCTTATGAGCAAAAGCAGTTTTGGTGGGGCTTAGTCCTCCATATGGTTACAAATGGCTGTAAAGAAAATTAGGGGTAAGAGGAATATGCTCACTGGTTGAGGAAATCCATGAAGAAGCGACCTGCAGGTTAGCGATGAATATTATTCACTAAAGAATTGGGACCAGAAGAGTGGACAAGGACAGTAAAGACAAGGAAGTGAACTGATTACTTTACAGACCAGAATTATAAAGAGGAAATAAACTAACTCTGCAAAAACCCTAAGTTGGATGAGGCAAGGGTGTATTTGGGCACCAAAGTTTTTTTTTCTATTTATATTGCAGAATCAAGCTTTCAACCAAGCACATTGTTTTCCATCAAAACTTGACCAAGATGATATACAAGAGGATATATGGAGCCTGTATTATGCAAAGGAGGCAATTTCTTTTTTTTACTGAATACCCCCTGGATTTTCACATGCATTAGACTCATTTGTCGGATACTGCAGAGACAAGAATAAAACAAGGGGTTGTAGCAAATCAGTCGAATCTCTGGAGAACATTGTATGCATTTGCCCAGCACTGATGGTCCCGCGAAGAATAAAGTTGAGGCCTGAGTGGAACAAACTGGGAGTCCGGACCTGTAGGCAGCACATCATTGCTGCTTTGAATCCAGAGAATACAGCTCTCAACATAAGCATTATGATTTTTATCCATCTGGTATATTGTAAGTTCAAGAAGCCCACTAGCTATTAAGAAAATCAAGACAAAATGAGGCATCCGCCACAGGTGGTCACAATAGATGGTATATAAAAGAAGCAGCTGCTGCTGTCAGTTGAACCCTCGACCTGGAGGCTAGGCAATCTCCTCCTCAAAATTGCCCCATCACATCCGGTTATTAAGCCAACGGCTTGTCTTGGAATGGTATCTATCACCTCAAAGCCCCACTCTACATGTAACGTAGAGCTATTTGTTTTACATCAAAACTGCATCAACCTGTTCTGCTCAGGACCACCCTGATTTCTCTAAATTAACTTCTATAGCATATCACGTAACACTCTAGCTCCTTTGGGACCTCTTCCTAACCACTTACCACCGGACTAATTCAAGCCAGGCTATTTGGTTTTTAAGCATCCCAGTAACGTATTACCGTGATCTTGCATTGGACTGTGAACACGCACGCACTTTAGAGCAACTTTGCTTCTGCTCTCAGAAGATGGCTAGATTGCTTTAGAAGGGACGTTTTATCAATTGTATATACTAATTTACAAATGTAATGCGTAAAAAGTCTAATCACTGTCTTATACCTATTGTAATGATTTTATTTATCAAACAATATTAAACTAGCAAAAACAAAGGTTATAATGTTGCACAACAGATAAAAAAAATGTATTTGCACCTGGAGACATAACTACCACCCACTCAAAATTGCAACCAGATTCTGCTACTTGCGATTGACTTCTCTAAAAAGTAGATATTCTGCCAACATGGAGACTCCATGATAGGAATGGCAAAAACAGTTGCAGGAGTTCTGGGTAAACTAGAGCGCCATCATTAATAAATCAAAGCACTAACGGAAATGTAGGTATTGTGCCAGGAACATTGATCCAGAATTGGAACAACCAAAATTACTATTTGGAAATGGTGGATTGGATTAGTCCAAGGCACTCTGGAGTTTGTCTTGAGAGTAATGTTGGGTCTGATCAAATTATTATTTAAGTATTAGAAGAGAGTACTCAATTCTTGGTATCACATTATAAAAGCAGACGAAGGTTCCCTCTGCTATACGTTGAAAGAACACATAGAAAAACAAAACGTTGCCTGTTGTATGTTGACGTACATTGAATCTTGTCAAGCTTGAACCTAATGCAAAAAGAGGATACAATACCTGCTGCACCAGTATAAGGGGAAAAAAGGATTAACAATGATGCTAAAACTGTTTCCTATGACAATCAGTAATGCTTGGGTCGCCCCAGATGTGAGTGCATAATCAACTCAGAATATACCAGTCACCCACAATAAAACTTGACATGTATCCAATTTAGAGAAATCCATGAATGAATGATGAAAAGGGATGATTTTCTCAAAGATGGTCCACTTATGAAAATTAAGGTTTTTCGATGTTTACTTATCACTCGTATATGCTTTTTTATGTGTTTGTGTGTCCTAAAATGGCATTATATCAAAAAATGAATAAACTTGAACATTTTGAAAAAGAGGACACTGTGGGGTGTGTTAACCCCTTAACTGCTTGAGGCTTTTTCACCCCAGTTTTGACTTATTTTATGGCTGTTTGGGGTATTAGGTGCTTAGGCCTTAGATACCCAGGATTTGTGGATACCACAGGAGGGCACTGAGAAAATTGCCAAAATATAGCTAAATGTTGGGCTTGGGGGAAAAATAGGAAAAAGTGCTCAGAAAATATCATCAATGAAAGGTTTGCTGTGCTAGAGTCACCATACTCCCATCTTTTAGGAATGTGGAAAGCTGAATCAAACAAATCGATTTTTTAAGCACAGTTTTGCCATTTTTAAAAGAGGTGCTTTTAATCTATTTCCAGTTTGTGGTGGAAACCCGTATAAAGCCAATGGGTGATCCCAGAAAGATATACATTTCTGAAAAGTAGACAAAATTCTGAATTCAGCAACTGATTATTTGTGTAGATTCTGCAATATTTTCCCAAAGAAACTGTTGAAATTAAATAAATATAGAAAATCCGTATTGCAAAACAGCAATTTGTGACAATGTTTTCATCTAAGACTTCTCCTCATGATTGTCAATATACAAAGCCAATATATCATTACGTTCACTAGACTCTTCTGGCTGCAGGTACATATAGGGGCTATAGGTTGTCGAAGAATCCGAGGTACCAAGAGCCAAGCACTAAGAATATAGAGCAATTTATATGGTAAAATATAATGAGTGAAAAATGGGCATCAAGGAAACCTATGTATTTCTGAAATGGCCATCAGATATGGGTTTAGGAGCAGTGGTTATTTGTATGAAGCACAATAGAGGGGATTAGAGAGGAAATATTTAATGCAGTTTAGCACATAGCCTTCCCCAACTGATCTATCGCTAAGTGGATTGGTGTGCCATTTCACTGTTCGACCAGAAGGTTAACCCGATAATGAAGCTTGCCACTTAGGTGGGTGAGGACTATTGCATCCTTAAAATGATGATTCCCCTGTGGATATTAGTGTACCAGAGTTCAAGTTAATCTTCTGGCCGAACAGTGAAATGGCACATTAATTTGTTTTGCAGTGGTTATTTGTACATTTCTGAATTTGAAGGTACCCATACTAGCATGTAAGTCAGAGGACATTTTTAAAAATCTTTTCCTTCTCACACATGGCTTACATTTGGAAAGCACAAATGCAGGGAAATCCAGTTGGTAATACCAAATGCTCTACTATTCTGTGCTCTCAAGTGCCTCCCGATAAAAATGGCACCTCACTTGTGTGGGTAGGCCTAGTACCCGCAACAAGAAAGGGCACCAAAAGGAAACATTGACACCTCAAATTTTTCCACTGAAAACTGACTGTTTTTTCACCATGTGGATAACTGTAGATTTTGGGCCCTAGCTTAGGTGGCACCTAGGGAAATCAGCACATGTGGGGTAATGCTGGGTGGACTTTTGTGGAGTCATGCTGATTCTGGAACTTTCCATCACAGAAATCTGAGGAAAATGCATGATTTTAGGAAACGTTTGAGATTTTCAGGGCACTGTGGGTAAGAAAATCTTGTGAGATCCATGCAAGACACTCCACCCTGGAATCCTCTGGCTGTCTACTTTTAAAAAATGTTGGTGTTTTGTAGGTCTCCCGGGTGACAGCCAAGCATGTCCCCATATACCGCAGCTACCCCTATTGCTGATCTTTCCAAGTAGCGCTTTATAGCCTTTTGTGTCTTGGTCTCTTTGCCCACTCACACAAGTGGGGGCCCATTCTTATCAACAGACATGTGGAAACCCAGTGTTATAGGTAATTTGCTAATTGATGCTTGACCTGCAGTCTCCCTCAACAAGGAAAGATAAGCATATGCTGTGTCTAGTGGAAGTCTCAAAGCTCCTCTAAGGGCAAGGAAGGATTAAGCAAGAAATAAGTAACTAATTGCAAACAGATTGGTCAAGAAGACTTGCAGTTAAGCTTAGGCATAAGCTTCAGCTAGCTTCCACATTACATATAATACTGTCAGTATGAAAATGCTGCAGGTTCTTTAGGATAAGACCCATAACTAGCCATCTAAGTTTAAGTATTATCAGTTGAGTAGGTGGCTAGCTGAGATTAAGCTAATTGAGATCTACATGCACCTTCCAACATTTGAATCCCAAGTCAACCTAAACCCGCTCACAAACACTGGACATTAAATTAAAAACATTGAAAAAAACATATGGTTATATAGATAGAGTGCTTGCCTGGAGTGCAAGGAATACATTTAGTATAGATTTGTGTGCATAAATTATTACATCCGGCTAAGTTAAAGAGGAACCATCATTTCAGTCGCAGCTGGCATGGCTCATTGTTGGGAGGGCGGGTGATTACACGGGGAGGGGGTTGTGGCATGGGGAGGTTGCTTGGGGGTTTAATTTATTAATAAAAAAAAAAAAAACTAACCATTCCACTGTCTGGGTCCAGCTTCTTCTCTGCCCCTGCTCTCCTGGCTTTGGCTGAAACAGGAAGCAGAAGCAGGTAGCCAGGCTCCCTCACAGCCAATCACAATGCTGCAAGCATTGTTGTTATTGGTAGGGATGCCACCCAGCCAGGATCTTATGGGGAAGCTATATTCTCCATGCAGGCTGCAGTGCAGCCTGCATTTAGAAGGGTAGAGTGAGCATGGCTGGTTTGGGTGGCCCCAGTGGGCCCACAAACATTCTTTGTGCACTGGGAAGTGAGCGGGCACACCAATCCTCCCCTGTCCTGCTCGCAGAGCAGACCCGCCCACCTACCCGCCCACAGACAAACATAAAATGGTAATAACTGAAAGTTATTACCATTTTATGTTTCTACTTCTCGCATTGCGAGAAAGCAGTGGGGCAATGCTCCTCTGCCCTAGTGGAGCAGCTGCCCCTGATAATTTTATGATCTTTAGGCAATGATGGTCTATGAAGAGCCCAAAATGCAAAGCGAATGAAGCAGATGATATATAGATGTTTTGACTTGACGTAGGTAAGAGCCTTCATGCAAGTGTTAGGAAAAACATTGAGGTGAGCGCCATTTTGATTACATTTGGGGTACAAGAGAGTGAAGGAGGATTAAATAAAAAACCAACATAGGTTATCATTGTACTTGATCCCATAACCAAGAGCAAAGATTTGTAAATATTGAAAGAGGAGGTGGCAGTAGACGAGTGGCTGTAAGAAGTTCGGAGTCTGCAGTGGTCAATAAAATAATAGATAATGTTCCTAGACCAATGATGCTTTTGTGTGCTGGTGATCTCTGCCACCTTTTCCTTTTTTACGGGGCCGGGCTTGGCTTCGCCCCCCCGTCCCAGCATTTGTTATCACCGGTGGTGCCCTGCTCCTCTGATACGCCCTACAAAAGGGGGTGGTGATGGATGGAGAATCAGAACCAATCAAACACTCAAACCCAGTCAACAGATCTGGGTTTGATCCATCACCGTTCTTTAGCCCACTCTGCCCCCTAAGTTCAGACATGGCCATATGCAAATCAGTCTGACCCTGTGCCTCATGGGAACAATCCAGCCCGAACTGTCAAGCCATGCCTTCCCTGGACCGGAAACAAGCTTCCTAGGACCGGTTTCTGACATTTCAGCCGTCTTCAGCCAGGCTTGCTTGAATCCAGTGGCAAAGTGAGCAAGGGACTCATGTCTGAGCATACCCTGCCAACTTATAGCGAACAAAGCGGTACAAAAGGGGGTGGTGATGAATGGAGCATCAGAACCAATCAAACACTCACACCCAGTCAACAGATCTGGTTTTGATCCATCACCGTTCTTTAGCCCACTCTGCCACCCCAGTTCAGACATGGCCATATGCAAATCAGTCTGACCCTGTGCCTCATGGGAACAGTCCAGCCCGAACTGCCAAGCCATGCCTTCCCTGGACCGGAAACAAGCTTCCTAGGACCGGTTTCTGGCATTTCAGCCGTCTTCAGCCAGGCTTGCTTGAATCCAGTGGCAAAGTGAGCAAGGGACTCACGTCTGAGCATACCCTGCCAACTTATGGCGAACAAAGCGGTACAAAAGGGGGTGAAAACAGGATGCGAAAGATATAGATTGGTAAGGGGGTCTTCCAATGTTTTGGTCCCAATAAATATAAAGCCATCTTCTATAGTTACGTCACCGGAGTTGCAAACCATTAATCTTCGCCCAGAATCTTTACCGTATGTTGTAGTCTTAACGGGGGTACCACTTCTAAGCCAGGGAAAAAATGAAGGTCATACTGACTTAAAAAATAAGTGCATCCAGTGGCTTAATGTAAACAGACCTCTCCCCTCTCATATTTCTGGGGAAATACTCTTTGTAAGACGAATAGACTGGATTGGGAAGGGACCCAAAACTATTACAGGGAATTGTGTAGCAATACATTTTAGGGATATCGCTGCCGTTGATTACATCTGTGGTATGTCTCCCTCTAGATTAAATACTCAAATCCTTCCCCTCCACCTGTCATATTTTTATCCTATGCCCCATCTGACACCAGCTCACTGTAAAAGTGCTAAATATGACGAGGGCCAGAATGGTCGTCCATCTAGAGTGCAACAGGGGCAAACAAGCTAGGAGGACTTTTATGTTTATACTCCCCCTTTGTCATCCTTTGCGCATAGAAATAGGTTTAGTGTACTGAATCAGATAGATTGACGCTCACTCGACAAGGAATTAGTCCTGAACAACACTAGTGAAACATCTACCCCTTTAATTGTATTGGAGGGAAATATCAAAACCCTTACCTCAGCAGAAGGTAAACTATTCAATTCCTTGAACTGGGTGGGAAGGAGTGAATTGGGGGATGCAAAGCACCTGCAGGGAGTTTCTATTGTAGGGGGGGAAGTTCCTAGTATAGACAAAACGGAAAGGAAAGTTCAGTCAGAGACTCTTACCTGCGACGGCTCTTCCACTATGGCAACAGGGATTCCAAAAGACACTGGTAAGGTAGATGATGGAACTATAAAAATTCTGTTGTGGAATGTAGTGGGGTTAAAAAACAAACTACTTATTCCTGACTGGGGCACCTTCATGGCAGCACACAATATCTGCCTGATTCAGGAAACATGGGCTTTAGAGGAGAGTGCTAGCCCAGGTTACGCAACTTTTCATATCTTGGCGGTAACTAGTGGCAGAGGTCGCCCATCTGGTGGCATATCAATTTGGATAGGCACCCACTTGAGCGTTCAAGCTACCCAAATACCAACTGACTCCCCTGGTGTTCAATGTGTGTTATTGACACCCCTGAACTCACCAAAAATAGCCATAATAAATATTTACTCTAGGCTAGTTAGGAGTGGGCAGGAGTCAGACACGATCAAAGCACTAGATCTATTTATTCAGGCACTTGACCCCTCAGTCACAATAATTGTTGGTGGGGACTTTAATTGTCAATTTGAGCCCTTGGTTAACCCTGATTTGGATGAGCAGGATGATGAAGACCTGCTCTGGTCTATCCCGGAACCAAAGATCCCTCCTGTCAAGGCATGGACCCGGTTGGTCCTTCAAATAAAATCACTCTCACTTGCAACGTCTCTGCGGGCGTGTAATGGGAGACTGGACCCTGACCGTCCGGGATTTCCTACATTTAACAGGGTAGAACAAACTTCCACCATTGATTACATCATGATGGAAGTAAGACACTGGGATAGGTTGTTGGAATTCAGAGTGCAACCGAGATATGATAGTGACCACAACGCCCTTGTCCTAACATTGAAGCCGGGGAGCTTTGGGCTGACTAACCCTGAAGCTGGTCTTACCAGCATGATCATGCCCTTTATGGTTTCGAACAATCGACGCAGGGTCAAATGGCCTTATTTTCAGGACTCCCCGTCTAGGCTGGGTGAATTATACCAGCTTGCTATACCATGGATAGCTGAGATGGCCGACTTGTCCTCAAACGGCCATGCTGTAAAAATTCATAGGCAGTTAGCCAGTGCGTTGGGGGATGTTCTTTGCCCACTTAGTAGGCCTAGATGAGGTGGGGCTAAGATACACCCATGGTATAATGCTACCTGTAGGAATGCCAAAAAGGACCTCCTTACTGCAATCAAACTTAAGGACAGTTTAGAAACTAGGTCATCCCGTTTGTTCTTTAAAAAGGCAATCGAGGGAGCCAAGAGGGACTGGGAGGAAACAAGGTGGGAAGAGCTGAGAAGTGCGCTTCTGACTAAGGACGCAAAGACATTTTTGGCCATTGTTAGTACAGGCTCCAAGGGAGCTGGGCAAGCTGTCTTCCCAAACATTGCACCCTCAGTGTGGGAAGCGCATTTCGGGGCACTATACGTATGTTTGGAGCTCCAACAGGAGGGAGCCGCGACACTTGCCCGGCCCCCTGGCCCAGACCCCCGTCATGAGTATCGACTGGCGGGGACCTCGGGTGGAGGGTCGGGACCGAGCCTGTACCCTTCTGACTCCCCAGAGAGCATCACCTTGAAGGAGGTAGAATCTGCCATAGCTAGGTTGCTCCAAAACAAGGCTCCCGGCCTCGACAAATTGCCGGGGGACCTGTTCCGATCCCAGCCAAAAATATGGGTGCCACACCTTGTTGTCTTGTTCAACGCGATTCTTATGGGGTCTGATCCACCGGAGACCTGGCTGGGGGCTGAGATTGACCCCATTTACAAGAAGGGATGCCCACTTACCCCCTCAAATTACAGGCCCATTAGCCTGTTAGACACAACGCAAAAACTAAGGGGTAGAATCATATTGGACAGGATACAAGCTTGGATGGAGGAATGGGAAATACTGTCTACCCTCCAGGCTGGATTTAGATCCGGTATCTCAACCTTGGACCAAAGCTTCCGGCTCCAGGTCCTTTTCTGGAAAACCACAAGGGTTGAGGGTGGCAGCCTCTACCTTGTTTTTGTGGACCTGCGGGCTGCTTTTGACCTAGTCCCTAGGGAAAAATTGTGGGAGGTATTGGCTGACCTGGGCCTTCCGCCCTACATGCTTAATATCCTGACCCATTTGCATGTTGGAAATTATGCACAGGTCAGGTGTGGGAGACACGGGGATCTCTCGGACCGCTTCCCTGTTTCCAGGGGTGTCCGGCAGGGGTGCGTTTTAGCCCCTACCCTTTTTAGCTTATTTATTAATGGCCTTGTCGACACCTTAAATGATGTAAAGGATAATGATGCTCCCTGGTTGACGACCGGTCGGGTGCCCGCATTAATGTTCGCGGATGACACCCTGTTGCTATCTCGAACATCTTCGGTCATCCAGCGCGTCCTGGACGGTTTCGTGTGCTTTTGTGCCTCAAGGGGATTGGAGATCAATTTGGATAAAACCAAGTTTATGATCTTTAATCCCCCGAGGCGTACGCGCCCGAACCCTCTTCTGAATGGTGTTCGTCTATCTTGGGATCACTTTGACGGAGGATTTTGGCTGGGGCCATCAGATTACCAGATCCGCCCTTAGACTTTCACAAATAGCAGGGGGTATTGGTAAGCTCCAGAGAGCATCGATCTCCAAACCGGTTGCGCCCGCCCTTGAGATCTATGGCCTCCAAGCTCGGACCGCATCCATTTATGGCGCCGAACTTTGGGGCCATAAGAACGTATTTAGCCTTCTGAGGGTGGAACAGGCCTTTATGAGGAATTTGGTGGGCCTACCGAAAAGTACACCCATCATCCCCTTGCGAATGGACTTGGGTCTGGAGTCTATAGAGAAATTGGCAGCTGTGCGACCCTTGCTCTATTGGAGGAGGCTCTGGTCAGTACCAGAGCTGGTATCCTTTAGAGCTGAATTTCGGGAGGTCTGGGAACAGATAAAAAACAAAAATATTCCATGGCTTTTCCATATTAAGGCTCTTTCTTTCAAAATAGGTTTGCCTCAGTTATGGGGGACCCCTGAGTTGAGTTGCCCGAGAATATCTAGGGCCCAGTTGTTAAATCTGGTGAGGCAGCAAAATCTAAGTGCACTACAACGGTCAACATCCTATGGTAGGCTCTCTATTGAGTTCCTCTCAGTCAAATCTGAAATGGGGTGGGAGGAATTCTTTGATGTAGTCCAACCCCCTCTTGTGAGGAAACTATATGCTCAATTAAGGTATGGCTCCCTACCTATTAGGCCATTTACTTCGAAATGGTCAAAAACTGAAAATGAAACTTGCCCGGCATGTAATTACATTAGAGAAGATGTCATTCATGTTTTATTTTTCTGTCCAGCATATAGCAATATACGCAAAACTTGGCTTATCCCAATATGCAGAAACTTGGGTTTTAGACATTGTGTGCAGGCATGTAGAGTTCTTAAATATGATACCTCGCCGCCCATTGTATTTGCTGTCTCTCGTTTCCTTTATGGTATGTGTTGCCGTAGGATACGTTTTAAACCAATCTAAACTAGCGAAATACGTCTGATAACTTACTGTTTAATTCTTTTTTTAATAAGTGAAATACCTATATTTATTATTTTATTTGATGTGCTATGTATGTATGTATTCTATTTGCACTTTTATGGTCTTCTGACAGAAATAAAGTTATCATACGATACGATTACATATTATATGCAGATGAAATGGTATCTTATGCACTCTGCAAATAAGCATGTAAGCTAGCTGTACCAAATAGGATAGTAATAATTTATAAACTGTAGATATAATTTTGGCATAACGCTAAACTCTAGACTCCTCTATAAATATCCCTATAGTTGAGACTTTAATATCTGGGTTTTTTTCTTTAATTATTTCATTTTTTTCTTTAATGAAGGGGATTCTCTTTTGCACGGTAAGTGTGAAGGGATGTTAATGAAATAAGGGGGGTGTTTAATAAAACATTGTATTCGTAGCCTAAACTGTTCAGGGACGTGGCAAGAAGAACCAGGAGTACACTCACATATATGAGGCAGACGTGGCATGCTATGTTTACAAGTGGCCATTTCACTATGATTTAATCAGGTATTATTGCTCTTTTCTGACTCTATGACCAGCTAAAGCCCAATTGTGCCCAATAGAGATCACCCATCTTTACTTTAAACATGGCACCAATGAAATTTAAATTAACCACAAAGCTTTTTAACTGTATTATTTAGATCCAAACAGTAAGAGTTACGTAGCAACCCAGAGGGTTTAGACATATCTGTGGTATTTTCAAATAGAGGCTTATCAGTCCGCATACAACTTCGGAGCATTACAAATTAATGTAATCTGTCTTTCTAAAGTTAAAAACCTGGAATTAAACTGCAAACCAGTACAATGGAAGAAACACGGAAAATCAATCAAATGTGCTTTGTGAAGCTCAGAATAATAAGAAATAATAGGATATATTTTATCTCACAAAATAAAGCTTGGTAAGCATTACAAAACTGCGAGAACCCCTGGTGGGACCATTGTGAAACCCCCATTAAAGATAAGCTCTTAGTATTTTATCAGTCTGGTGTGAAAAATCAAAGGATACAAATACATAGTTTGCTTTATTTGTATGTGATTATGCTGCCGACCAAAGGATATTTCAAGGCTATCTTTTTGAAGGAAATTGCATACTGTTTTGACTAAAAGTGTCTTTAGATAAGAGCCTTTTGTTTGGCTAGAATGTAACTTTTTTCTGCCTGCCAAGGCTGTATTTGTCTTTTCCGGGGCAGTGTATCTAAATCCTGTTTATTGGTAAAAATGCACAAATCGCGATTATTTTATTCTCCGATTCAATGTTATCGGAATATAAAAGGGTCAAAGTATGAGGTCTTCTGTTGCCAAGTAAAACAGCTCAGTGAGTTCACCAGTGGAAGACATCTGTACGAAACGTGGGAGGAGTATACAGAGAAGCAATGTTTGATTTCACTTAATGAATTAAAAGAATATTCATACATGGATGAGTCTCTAAAGAAATCCTATAATTGCAAGACACTATTTATTTTCTGCTAGGGTTAATGTAGAAATTCAGATTATTCTAAAAGGTAAACGTTGAAAGTTTTGCTCGAGCAGCAAAACTTTCCTGAGAAAAATACAGGTATAACTTGTGCAACAATAAAGTTAAGCAACAATAGAGATAATGAACAGGGTATGTACATTCCAAGTTAGATATTCATTTAATTAGCAAAATGCCACAAAAATTAAGAAAACTGGCTTTGGGATCAAAGGTAATAGAAAAAACGTTGTTCCATTAAAAACAATAGGAATTTAAAGTCACAATGTCAATCCATGGGGAAAGTTACCTGAGAACTAGGCACACAGGGGCGCTATGCTGAGATAACCTTGGCGGTTCTTCCCAATGAAATCTTTCATCTACGAATTTAGAAACTTTCCTGGAAGTGAAAAATCTTGATGAGTCCCATTTTTTGCTCATGCTTTGCACCACAAAGCTCTGCATGAGATAAAAGCTCAGCTGAGCCTAAAGTATGCACCTTTTTGCATAGACTAAGCACATTTAGAAAAAGTATAATTATGTATTTTTGCTCAAAAAGTGTCTAAATCTCAGTTCCTCAGATACCATGCCACAAGTTCATGTTGCTAAGGTACTCTTCGCAAGTTAAGGCCCATAATAAAAAGTGCAGTTTCAACCTTTTCTCTTCCGGAACACTAGATTACTTGGTCCACAGAACCTGTTGCACTTTTCAGAGAGACAGTAGAATGTTTACAGGATCTGGTGAAAGAAATGTCAAGTTGTAAATAGTCCATTGATTTTCTTCAAGGCAGACCATTGTTTTCTCTGTTCCTGGACCTTCTTTAGTCTCTGGCAACAGGCTAGAAGAGACAAGCAGGCTTCACTGGCAGGTCCTGTACAGTTGTATTCTTCGACTTGCCAGTAAGTGTCTACCAATTGTAGTCTTTTGAGCAGCTTTCTCTATGCAGTCACAAAGTTTTCAGTGCAACATTGTGAAAGGTCCTCATCTTATTCTGTTCCAGTAATCCTTCTGTTTAGCACATTTTAAAGGAAAAAGCCAATGAGAAATTAGCCATGACCTCTAAGAAAATAGAGCTAATATCTTCAGGCTTTCTGTTCCCACTTTGTGCAACAGCATGAACCCATTTATGTTGTGGGGTTATGATTGCTGGTAAAGAAACTATCCATCGTTGCGTTTCCCACATAGACCCAAAGTGTCAGCTCTCTTGTTTCCTTATGCTGGCCTCCACACAATTCTAAAGCAGACACATACATACATGAAGCACTCACGTGCTCCGTCCCTAGATGGTTTACGTCTCTAAAGTCTGTTACTGCTATCAAGCTCAGAGGAAGAGTATGCTATATTGTCTTTCTATCCTTGTTGGTAGCAAATGGGACAGAGTAGAGTATTATATTGCCTGTTGGGTAATTTGATTTTCAGCAGTCCATTTGACAGAAATGCGTTTCCTGAGATCAGGGGTGAAAAGGTAGTGTCCCTCCACAGTGCGAGACCCACTATGAATCGTTTATAGGGAAAAAATAGATAAGTACCTTTCAGTCATATGCTACTTTTCATTGCATGGCTTTTAAGATATTTTAATACTGTTGCCTTGTTGACCTCACAGTATATTGTTACTATTCTGTGCATTCTATTGGTACTGTTATTCTTTGCTCCCTCGTGCTCATGGCCGCGTTTCACCTCAAGCTCAGCCAGTGTTCCTTTTTTCAGTGAACACTTCCTCCTTACTTATCGGCGCTTCCTGCATTCCCATCTTCCTATACCAAAGCTTTCTTTGCTGCTCCCCTGTCCCGGTTTTGTTTGAGATGGAAGCATTTCCTTTTTGGGTCTGTTTTGGGTTCTCCCTTATTTCAGCCACTCCCAGGGTGCGCATTCATTGTTCTTGCCTCCTCAGCTTCTCCTCCGTTCTCTCCTCGGTGTGTACATACCATGCAGGAGGGTTAGCTTGCCTGATCCTCGCCTTAATTTGTTAACATTTATTGAGCCAGATGCTTTTTGGTACCTTATTTTTATTATGGAGGTTGACAGCTCTCCTTTGTCACAGGCAAATGAAGACAGTGGTGACAGTTTTAAAAATGAATCAAATGATTTTATTCATTCTTCTGTGGAGCAGGCTTTTGCAGCCTCTCTGAATAAAATGTCTAAAACTATTGAAAATTCAGTGATGAATATAATGTAGAAGACATTGTGGGTCCATTCTGTGGAGGACAGCAGAAAACGTAACGCCACCACTTTACCTATTTAGTGTAGGAAGGTGCAATTAACTACCCCCGTTTCTGGTGCTGTACTTTTGGTTAATGAGGTTTCCCCACACATAGTTGAAAAGCGGTTCCTCACAGGGCTCCTAGCAAGGAGGGGAATGTCAAGACACCTTCTAGGTGCAACCAGAAGCCCAAAAATACTCAAGAGAAGTCATCGAAAGTTGTTTTTTCTCACATTCTGGACACTGATGATGATATGACAGATGCCTATGCGGATGATGGCAATGATAACTTTGAGGTTTTTGATCCTTTTTCTTTCCCCTCTCCTAAAAAGTACAAAAATCTTTCTCCTAGTCACAATGTTTCTGTAACCAAATCTGTCCTTGGTGCAGGTGGGATTCCCATGCTCAACACCAGTCTCATTCTTCTTCCAAATTCCACAGAATGGTTTCCCACTGATCGTGTGGGTAATTACATTTTTTCCAGGCTTCGCTTGCCTCTATTACTTCTTTTCTAATTTCAGCAACTGAAAAGGATCGTACATTATAATCACAACAGTTTCACTCAACTAATCAATAAAATTGTAATGTCCCAAACAAATCCAGTATCAATGATTCAATGTGATTCAATTATTCAGGAGTCTTGTATATCAATTCAAATTCCAATTTTATTTATTATTTAAAAAAAAGCTTTGTCCCGTGGCATTGTGAATTTGGAGCATGAAGGAGAAATGATATAACGGGGTACTATCCCACCCACAACCATGACTGTTTCTTCATGAAGATACTGGATTGAGGAGAAGATCCTATAACCTGATGAAGTCCTAAGGGATGAAACACATTGGCTGGGCTGAATCGACAAAGCTTTTTTTGAAATAATGAATGGAATTTTAATTGATATACAAGACTCCTGAATAATTGAATCACATTGAATCATCGATATTGGGTTTGTTTGGAACAGTACAATTTTGTTCATTATTAGAATCAAACTCTTGTGATTATAATCTACTCTACTTTTCAGTTGCTTATATTGTTTGTTGATTGTGGCTTCTAGGCAGTGGAGTCACGAAAAGTAGAACGTACTGGTACTGTAGATAATATCAATAATACGCTAGTGCACCATTAATGTCAAAATGCTGGTGCTTATATTCTTACTTCTTTTCTAAGTTTGGCATGGGTCCGTGTAAAGGTATAAACAAGGCCTGGTCTACCTGTCAAGATAAGTTACTTGATATACTTGGTACACTGGCCCATATTTTCAATATGGCAGAAACGGCCAGATTGGTAACACTGTTGTTGACCCTGAAGATCTCTTCTTATGGATCCAGAGGGCCTTTTTCTTACTGGGGAATGCAAACTCGGCCATCACCCAGGAGCGCAGTACTTCAGAAATTGGACCCTAAGTTGGCAAATCTGGCACCTTTGGATCCTGATATCCGGGTGGAAGGACTACTATTGGGAGATAATTTTTTTCAAGAACTTAGTAAATATGTGACGACCATTACTTCTATAGACAAGGCCCAGCAATCACTTAAAAAAGTGTTACAAGAGAAGGGATTTTGCATGGGCGGGTAGAGCCAGGAGCCGCTTTACCAGGTGAAACTATCATAACCAGGGATCAAGAGGCTTCTTTAACTCAGGTTACTATTCCAACTATCAAGAAATAAAGCCTCAGTTCTACCCCTAGGGAGGTAAAGCGTATCGGGTCATGGACACAAAATATACAGAGCCAACTCTCAGCTAGGTGAATCCTTGTTCTGGCCAAACTCCTGCTGGAGGCCGCCTACAATATTTTCATTAAAAATGGCAGTCGATAACTCCAGATCCTTGAGATCTAAGTTCAGTTCAGGCTTACGTTATACAGTTTTATGCAATGCCTTTCCAAAATGTGTTCCCTCCTCCTCCAAAGTTTTCCTCCAAAATGTCAAACTTAATTTCACAAAAAATACAATCTCTTTTAGAAAAACAAGCAATCCAACTTTCTTACCCAGACCATTTTGGATCCTCCAGCTTCATTTTCCTAGTACAAAAGAAGAACAAACAAATGAGACCAGTAATAAATCTCAAAATCTTCAACCAGTTTGTTGTTTAGTGCCATTTGAAGATGGAAGCAATATTACATCTCAGGGACTCTCTGCTTCAACATGATAGGATGGTCAGGTTAATCTACATGATGCTTTTTCACAATCCCCATTCATTGCAGTCACAGGACATTTCTTCATTTCCAATGGCAGAGTCAAACATATCATTTTTCCTCTCTACCATTCAGACTTTCTTCAGCACTGTGGTGTTTTACGAAATAGATGAAGCAAGTAGTTGCACATCTCAGATCTCAAGATATCAGGCTTATCTTTTCCGAAGACGACAGTCTCTTAATGTGACAAAACCTTCACATGCTAAAACATCATCTACATCTCATGTGTTCCCTTCGTTCAAAGTTGGGTTTTCTATTAAACACAGAAAAATCAGTGCTCATTCCCCCAGCTCAGATAGAGTTTCTAGATTTTCTGATAAACTCTTCCAGTGCCACCCTTCATCTTCCTTCAACAAAAGTCAAGATGATCACTCCCGAGATTTTTCAAACTCTTCACAGCTGCTTCATTTCCATTGGATCTCTAGCAAGAATTGTGGGTCTCCTGTCTTCCTCCAAACAGTCCATCTTCCCGGGACCGGTTCATTATCAGGCTCTTCAAAGACTAAAGATCTGAGGTCTGGCCTACTCCGATTCCTTCCACTTAGATCCAGAATTAAACCTAGAGCTTCACTGGTGGATAGACCATTAAGATGCCTGGACAGGCAGAATTATCTTTGCATCAACCGCGATCTTGTGTTAAAATTCGCTGCAAGCCTCACGGGTTGGGGTGATCGATCTGGACCAATCTCAACTAGGGGTACATTATCTCACGAGGAGTCCAGATTACATTTAATCTATTTAGAAATGCTTGCAGGCTCCTTTGCAATCAAAAGCCTAGCAAAAAACAAAGCATAATGTTTGATTCTCCCTGCATATGTACAATATCACCGCGATCCGTTACTTCAATTTTATGAACGGCACCTGATCCATACCTCTAGCAGAGCTAGCAAAGAATTTC
This sequence comes from Triturus cristatus, assembly GCF_964204655.1. NCBI lineage: Eukaryota > Metazoa > Chordata > Amphibia > Caudata > Salamandridae > Triturus > Triturus cristatus. The sequence goes on along the minus strand of NC_140584.1, from coordinate 705,221,441 downwards.
TAGGAATTCTGTCTACTCTTTTTTTTATTAGGTTTCGCCTGACCCAGCGCAAGCGCTGGTCTGGCAAGACAGTTAGTAGGTGGGTTTAGAAAATACTACCCACATTTTTGTGCTGGCGACAAGCTACAGTTCACAATGGCGTGCACGCGCACAGCTGCTCCCCGCATTACCCCCTCCCACCTCGCCCAGCCATCTACCTTTCCTGCGCCAGCCTTCAGCACCATACCCCTCCCCCCGCTGCTGTGCGCGCATTCCTAGCATGTGTAATCGCAATCGCGATCACTTTCGCTTTTACAGTGATCGCGATGAGAGATTGTCAGTGTCTTTCTCCCCGAGAAGACATTATGAAGTGTTTTCATGACTACAGTTACACATCCGACGGGTTGATAACGTCAGAAATCTAGAATGGCCATTCACGTACCAGCTCCCTTAAACCACGCCGGGAGGAGGAAAGGCGGAAGAACAAACTAGGTATTTGCTATTAAAAGGTTTAAGCTTAAAGGTGCTGTCACGGGAGGAGCATACCTATTCCAGTCTCCCTCCGTTGCTAGCAAAGGCGAGCACAGGGATATAAAACACCACTCTTCGGAAAAACTACTCACCAGTTGAGCCATCTTCCCCTGCTTCCCTGGCCCGAAACACCGGGGGATTAAAAAAAAGCAGAATTATGTTCAACTATCCGAACATCCAATTCCCAACTTCTTTCTATTCCTCTTGTTGGGTTTTCCCTCCCGCTTCCATATTACGTTTCCTTCACATCAACAGCACTACCAGCTACCACCGGAACAAACTTCCGCTGCTTCTGACGCAATTTCCTGCCTCCTTCTTTTTCGCGACTTTCCTTTCGCCTCTCTCCTCTCCACTCCTCTCACTCTCTGAGTTGCGCTCTGCTGGGAAGCTGCAGGTTCCAACAAACAGTGCAAATAAAACTATTTTTGCAATTTTCGATGGGCGAGGAACATTCTTTAGGTCTTTCATCCTTTTGTTTATGATGGGCAACCAAAAATTTTCGTACGAGTTAGCTCATGAGGATTGTAGTCATCTCCATTATTTTAAATTGTCTAACCATGTTCTATTTTAAAGCATTCACAGTGAAGGATTGGTCTTTGTATTATATTGTATGGAAAATACTAGCAATTCCTATTTCGTATTTTTTTTCCTCTGGCTGTTTTCTCTCCCATCCCTCCCACTTTCTGTCGCTCCACGCCCGTTTTCAAATATCGCAGCCAGTAATCTCCGGCTCCAACTGCTAATAAAGGAGAACTTTTTGGTGCCACAGGAAGCATGTGGGGAGCGCTTCTACTCAGTTGGACAGCAGGGGCTCTGCTGAATTAGCCCTGTGCTATTGAGGATTGTTACAACAACCAAGGATGGCATTCACTGCGGCTCCGTGGAGTTCGCCGCGGCCTCACAGGAGAACGCGAGGAAGGAGGGCGGAGTAAGCAGGGTGGCCCGAATAAGGAGCTCTGCTCAGCACAGGGTGAGACCCAAGCAGGACGCCGCACAAGGCCGTGTTGTGAGGCCCCGGGCTGGGAAAGAGCCGGAAAGTGAGGACGTGACAGCCAAGTTGGAGCAAACCCGGAGGAAGTCCCACCGTTGCCCCAGCAACCAGCACAGCAGCCGCAGTGGTACCGGCCCAAGTGGAATGCAGCATGGAGAGCTGCCCGAGGGAGAGTGAGGATGCTTCCCAGGCAAAACAGATACCTCGCACCCGCACCAGGCCAACGGGCAGGAGAAAGGAAAAGACCCTCATATCTACCACCTACTGCAATGGGGGAGGCCGCACTGCGAGGTAACAGGTAGTCCCAAGCAGGGACCTACAGGGGAAAGTGAACCCTTGTGGCTCCCCTCATGAGGTCACAGGGGACGCCTGTGGCTCTTTATTGCACAGTAAGCCTAGTGGGTAGGAAGCCTCAACAGAGGTCCTGTTCAGCCCCTTTTGTCCTCCCCTCGCCATACTCACTTAGCATGGTCCAATTTGTTTTATGTATAATACAAAGGCTATTTTTATATAAACTTGTGTGGAGTCTCTTTTTGTGGTGTGCCTAGTGTGACAGTTCTCATTCTCTTCTACGTGAGAGGTTATTTCTTCAGTATAAAGTCGCTCATAGAAATCCTTAAAAACCATAAGGACACCCGATGTAGACTCATATTTGTCCTGCCTTGTCTTTAATCATCGAGATTCGATTATTCACTTCCTTCTGCCAAATGTGTTTGGCCAATAGCCGCCCTATATTTTCTCTTAGCTCATAGGATTCTGTCTTATGTTGCATAAATTTCATTGCCACATTGGCCCCAAAATACTGATTGATTTTAGATTTCAAAATTGCTATTCCTTGTTCGTTCTCCTGAATATCTGTTTTCCTACCCACCTTGCTTATGAGTTCAGTTTCTACCACCCTTAGTTGCGCATACCAGCTACGAATCACAGCCTGCTTTGTCTTTTACTGATGAACAGAGACAATCAGGGTTTCCCCTCTGACCTTGGGCTTAATGCCATCCCGAACTATAACAGATGTCTCCTTCTCCCTGTTGATCTCAAAAACATCCACTTCGACACATTGTCCCTACATGCCTGGTCAAATAACAGCTTTCTTGCAAAAGTCCAGGATAATTGATCCCTAACAACCCGTGTGACTGAGAATTCTACCACAAGGGGATTATGGTCCAACAGAGCCCTCAGGAGGCTCTCAATCCCCAGCTGTCCCACCAACGAAGTTGAGATGAAAAAATAATCAAGCCGTACCAGCTTATTATGAGGGGCTAAGTAAAATGTAAAGACTGGGTCTAGTGCTCCGTCCCCATCTTGGACACACACTGAGGCATTATCTATGAATAGTGGGTTTTGGTAACACATAATCGGTCAAAAGATCTGCTACAGACTCCTGGTGTAAGGTAGCGACATATTAGACATGAAGTGGGTGTGTGGTGGGAGAGAGAGGCATAGGTTCTTTTATTTTTTTGTCCTCATTTGTCGTAAGCAGTTAGTGTTTGGAGATTACAATTGGCTTTTTGGCTTTTTTTCGGGCACACAATATATGAGTCCGATCTCTCCTTTACGGAGGGGATGTAAGACATCTCAGGCCCTCTATTGGCCTAGCCGCTTTCCTTTTTTTAGGTCTCGCTGAGACAGCGAAAGCTGTCTCTTTGAGACATTTTGTAAGTGGGTTTTCAAAAGTGCTACCCACATGGTTTTGCTGGCCTAGAGCTTGAGTGCACAATGGCGTGCACGTGCACAGCTGCTCCTCTGCTCATTGCATTCCCCCCTCCCTTCTCACCCAGCCCTTTGATGCTCTGCTTGCATCTCCCCAACGCGATCACTTTCACTTTCTTTTTTTAACGTAAACCACATCCTCAAAACAGCTGCTCCTCTGCTCATTGCATTCCCCGTCCCTACTCACCCAGCCCTTTGATGCTCTGCTTGCATCTCCCCAACGCGATCCCTACTGTCTTTCACATGTGTTTGCTGTATCTCGCTTGTCTCTCCCCCCCACCCCCTTATGCTCCTGGCTTGGTCTGTTTCTCTATTTTTCGGTAGTCTGTCTTTCTGTCTGCCTCTCTGCTTTCCTCAGATAGATTGTGTCACTCTCGGTGTATTTCTCCCCCACGCGATCACTTTCACTTTCTTTTTTTAACGTAAACCACATCCTCAAAACAGCTGCTCCTCTGCTCATTGAATTCCCCCCTCCCTTCTCACCCAGCCCTTTGATGCTCTGCTTGCATCTCCCGAACGCGATCCCTACTGTCTTTCACATGTGTTTGCTGTATCTCGCTTGTCTCTCCCCCCGACCCCCTTATGCTCCTGGCTTGGTCTGTTTCTCTATTTTTCGGTAGTCTGTCTTTCTGTCTGCCTCTCTGCTTTCCTCAGATAGATTGTGTCACTCTCGGTGTATTTTCTGTCATGCCTCTCTCTGTTCTGCCTGCCTCTTTGTGTCTCTCCCGTGCCGCCCATCGAAGAGGGTCCGAGTCATTGATAAGGTCAGTGTATTTACACTCCATTGTATTGGGAGACGGGCACTTAGCCTCCTCCTCCCCCCTTACTCCTGGTGTCTGCTGGTCCTAATCCCCTGATAAGAGTGTGTAAAGAATGAAAGCTGAGGAGCTCCCGTCCATTGGAGCCCCTGCGCAAGTCTGGGACACCTCTTACAGACAATCAATCCCCACCTCGGCCTGGCTTGAAGCTCAGGAGACGCCGGACCACAGGCCCCTGAAGCTGGGACACGCCTCGGGCCATAGGAGACCCCCTGCCTGGAAGGCTTTGGGCCAATGATGCAGGTCTCCCACCACCAACAGTGCCTCCAGCCCCCTCTAGGAGCCAGCAGCTTCTCTGTGGCCCACTGCCTGCCCCAGGGCACTATGAGGGGCTACTGCACCACCACATAACATACTCCAGCAGCCACTGCGAGCTGCCATCTTACCAGGACAACTTAAGGGCTGCAGTGACCAACCCGGACTGGTATGGGGGCGGCCAGGAAGGCCACTACCCATCAAGTAAGTACACTCGCGTACTGCATATGTTATTGTTTCCAGCATGTGACGTGTTTGTTCTTTAACAGAAAGATATATTGTAATATTACTCGTAGGCCTCATTTCGGCCTTTGCTTTGCTCTTATAGATATCTTTATTTATCCGGCAAACCCCGTGATAGGTTTCATTTCAAGCTGCATTGACTCTCTTATCCATCTGAAATAGGTAAAATTAAGGATATTATAGAGTTCGAAAGTCTATGATGTACGTACCAACATATATATATTTGTCTGATTGGACAATGTAAATAAAAGGCACTATGTAAGTGCTCAATGTTATCAACATTTGTTCATGCAGATTTCGCTGTTGTAGATACAGTTGGTAGTGTATATGTGTATATTATGACGTGATACCCATGTCATTTATTTATGAAACAAAGTCCTTCTCTCAGCATAAGCATATTTTTTTCTGTTTTGGTAACGAGCAAGCTGCCCATACCGCAGCACTGTCAGAGGCTCTCGCACAGTTCTGCTCCGATATGAGCCATTTTCACACTAGTTATTTGCAGCGCTACAAAACCGTAGGACTGCTTAGCAGGCGCTACACAAGGGCACATTTTAATTCGGCACTTGCTGTGAGAAGGTTAGTGAGCGGGCCAGATTGGTCCCATATACTCGAAGCATTTTCCCCTAACACAAGTGAAAAGTCAACATTTGGCCACCCTTATAACATTTTCACAACAATATTGGAAGTCTGAGAGGAGAAACTGATGAGATTTTGCTCACAGTGTGCGGAAATTGTAATATTTAACCAGGGACTGCATAATATGGTGAAAGGAAGTGCACCAGGAATTATATCCTAAGACTGGAGTAAAAATACCAGATTTGCATCTCACGTAATTTTACAGAAATGTCTCATAATCATTCAAAAGGTAATTACGCAAATTTCTCACACCCTCAATGCTATTATCTCATCTTAGGTCACTGCACCTAGGAGTGTGTTGGCATGAGGAAGAATGAGACATCTATATTGCCACAACTCACACAATTCGCCACTTTAATCTGTAGAGCCGAAATTTGTGGACTAACAGCGCAGGCTTGCAGCAGTGCTCGCTGCCATTTCAGAGAAGCCTGAACCAAGTGTAATGGGTTTCAGTTCAGTGCTTTGTAACACTTGATTACTTTAGAAGCCTTCGCTTCCTCACGCAGAATCCAATGACTGCGTTTCCGCCTCCGTGGACGTGGAACCTGACTGTTGTTGGGGGACACCGGATGGTGGGCCAGATGAATTTGTACACTCAGGTTTTCATCCCTCCTGGGAGTCTGGCAGTGCCTGCTTCCTCTTGTCTCTGCCTGTGGTAAGACTGTTGCTACTAATTTCATTTCCTCCTTAAATTCCACGAGTTTTGGCCGGGATTTGGTGCCTGAGCCTCTGAAACCACGGCACAGACTGCAGATGTTAAAGCGCCTCATGCGGGCCTGACACTGCCTTGGGCCGCAGACCAAGTGGGAGGCAGGCTGTTTACCTGGTGCTTGTTGAGAGCAGGTGCAAGGCCTCGACATGTAGATCTGCAAAGGGTTGAAGACACTGAGACATGCTACATGTACATGAACACAATGACAGTTACACACACAAACACACACATGCATTAATATACATAAGCACACACAAAGCTATGCACCCACAGCCACACACACAATAAACAAACACACACACAGCCACACACAGAACCGCACACAAACGGACACACCTATCAACTCAGCCTCATTTACACGGTATCAATCACTTTCAAAGCGCTTGCACGCGTGTAGCCTTATTTATACTACTATTTTCTCACTCGCTATTATTTACATAAAGTATAGCACTGCAGCCACAGCAGCTAACTCTGTAGCACAAGGCTCACGGTTCGATTCCTGGCGCAAGCAGCAGGTCATCCTAGCAATGTCTTATTAGAAGCAAAATAGCTTACTCGCCTTTGGGACCTTATAAGTGTTTAGCCATGCAACACTTGATGTTGTTGCACCAAGGATATTGTGCTGGATAACTAAACACTTATAAAGTCCCAAAGGCGAGACCTATTGGCTATGCCAATGCTTGTCTCCATTACCACAAGTATATACAGTTTTAACGCTCCAGGGCTACCAATCCATCTTGGACAATCTCTGACAAACTACGTTACTGCTACTTAATCATAGGACTAAATAATACACAATTTAAAAGAAAAAAAGAAATAAAAATAGAAAAAAGAAAAACAGTATATGAGAGAAAAAAGAAAAAAGAAAAATAAGAATAAAAATACTTATAGAAATTCCTCTTAGGGAGGTATATTCTTACACCAAATATTATTTGACATTTTGTTTTTTTCGTGTTATATGTTGCCCTGTCTAATTTTGCAGTTCTATGTATTGAATTAAACCATTCGCTCTCTAAAGGTGAAGTGGGTGAAATCCATTTGATGCACAATTCTCTGTGTCCAGTAAAATTAGCAAGAAAATAAGAGTTTTATATTGTTTAGTATATAATGTCTAGAATCTTCATCTGGAATTACTCCAAAAATGACCAAAGCAAGACTCACCTTAATTTCATGCCCCACAATACTGGTTATTATTACACCTACTTTTTCCCAGAAGGCTTGGATGGAAGGACACCGCCAAAACATGTGTGTTTCGTCTGCATTTACTTCGCCTCATTTTAGGCACTTCTTCATGACTTGTAGACCCATTTTGGAGAGCCTCCGTGGAGGCCAATATGCCTTATGGATAGTAAATAGGTGAAGACTTAACACTATGCCATAAAACAGATAAAGATACTTGCCATAATATGTCAAGATCGTAGTCCGGCAGCTCCTTCCTCCAAGTTGCTTTAAACCAAGGCTGTGGATCTTCATGAGACTGTATCAACATCCAGTACCATATTGAGATTTCCTTTCGACCCGGTGGAGACAAAGCTAATTTTGACTCAAAGAAGTAATTTCCCTTTCCAATTGTTCTCAGCACTTTGGCCCAGCTTAACAACTGGCAATATTTAAATTTGGAGACGGAACCTTCTGTAATGTCCTGTATTTTCTGCCAAGAAATTAGTTCCGAACCCTCAAACAATTGGCCCAATCTGTCAATTTATTTTTCTTTAATTGGTACCGCGAGGGAGTTTTGTAAACAAACTGGTGTTCCAGATGATTTCCAGATTTGGATATAGTTGCTGTAGTACGGGATTTGCAATATCCCCCGCGTTTGAAACCATACCTTACATGCTGCTTGCAGCATTTTCAATCTCACCTTATTAAAAAATTTCGGGTCTCCAAATTTAAAGAGAAAAGAAGTAGATCGATCCGGAGGGCCGAAAGTAAGAGATTGAAAAAGTGGTGAGAGTTCAGTGGTCTCTCTTAATGATTGCCTGAAAAGCAGAAGCCAAAACACTGCCAGTTGGAGGCTATCTTAAAGCAACTACACAAGCGCAGGGGTCAGAAGCAAGATCCTCCTTCCAGCAGTAAAAGACAGCACCAAAACCCAAGCAGCTAGAGAAATCAGAAGAGGAGGGCTTGTCTAGCAAATGCAGATCCCGGGTACTGAAAGCCCTGAACTTGGAACAGCCCTTGAGCAGTCACTCAAACAGCTTATCACCAAAAGAGGCAGTAACATTAGCTCAGCCATGGCAAAGATACTGGCGCAGCAGAAATGTAGTGCCCCATAATAATTACTAATCATATGCTAATCTGTGTGTTAAATTAGCAATTTGTGTGTTAACAGTTGGCAGTGTATCCATATTTGATATATTCATAGTGAACTCGTTAGCTTATGCTGAATGTATGCTAATCAGCTGCCTTTCTAACATGGGCCTAACTACGGGTAGGCCTCAGCTATCCAAAGGTTTTCCATTGTAACGCTAATGTAAATTCCAAAATGCTTTCACATTTCTTACCTTTAATTGCAGGTGCCTTATGATCTACTTATTAGGAGAATAGATCATTATTTGTTTTAGACATATTAACTTAGAAATTAGAGATTCGTTTAGCAGATCCTGACCTTACTTTTCTGAGGGAAAACCTTTCACTAACTTTTTTGCTCATTTCCATATGAATCTTAATTTGGTTTAATCGAGAAAGACACCTTCTGTTTAGGATTTCCTCTGGCTAATCGTTGATGCTTCACTTAGAATAGGGAAATTATTGTATGGAACCAATGCTGACTATGCACTGCTTCCTTTACATTGTGAAGATTTGCATTTCGATCTCCATTATATATATTTTCAAACTGAATAATCGGTTTGATATACATACTTCCTTGATATATTGATTAACAAAATTACTAAAGTTTGCAACGTAATCTGCTAATAATCATTTAAGGTTTGGGAAACCATCCTCTTTTTGTTTTAAATCAGTTTTCATTATTATTAGGTTTTCATAAACAGACATACACAATATACATTACTGGTAATAGTGTCCATTGATGGGTAAATTGAAATCAAGAATACATCCATGCAGATTTAAGCGCATAAATTCCACATTCTCATCTGCAGAATGTATAGCCGGCCGCCATATGTTCCTATGGCTTGAGTTTTTATTGCTGGTGCTTTTGTTAGCCCCACGGCACATGCAAGTATGTTGCATACTGATTCTGCTAGCTTCTTCTGTGTAGCGGTCTGTGAACTAGGGAGGCGGGTTTTAATGCAACAGGGGCCACTTAAAACATAGCAGGTAATTGTGTGAAAGCAAACCGGGTTTGGGAAACTATCCAATCGGTTTCCATGTAAATTGATATTTGTGTTGATGTTAGCTCCCACAATACACTTTTAGTCGGTAATAAAAGGTGCAGACGACCAGTGGTTCAGCTTGTTTGATGACTACAACAGAGCCCACAGGTATGGAAGTGTAGCCGGATCAATACACACAACAGCAGCAGCCCCTCAGCGCAGGGCTGTCAGGGTCTAGAACGAACGAATTGCAACAGCATACATGAGTGGAGAGTCGGGAGCACTGCCTTCCCAGCGGGCCTTCTTAACAGAGAACACTACAGACTGCCCATCTGACAGACAAGAAAAACATGTGTGCCGGCCGTGTGCTCGCCTTCAATAGGCCTTGTGGAAGGGGTGAGGCCTTAGATGGGGAGGATAGCCGGGCAAGAAAAGGTCGAGGGAAATCGGAAGCCAGGGGCTTCATGAGTCAATCAGGAGGCAGAATGCCGCCCAAATAATTCATTAAAAGGGGACCTTATCGGCGAAGGTTCATAAACATGCATCCCTACAGCCCTGACCTTTCGAAAGACGAGACAGCACTATGCGCTGCCCAGCTATGATATCGATGCACGGTAGAGAGGAGAAGAGGCCTCTCACGACACTGACAAATCTCACAGGCAGAATTCCTCATGCAGCATGCCTAGCCATGCCAGCGTGAGCACTGAGTCCGTGGGTCGCATTGATATTCCACCGAGTGCTACCGATGTGACACCATTTTGTTAAACTGCCTCTCTGTTCAGCCTCTTAACCCTCTAACTTGTTTGAAGAATATGCAGTAACGCGTTTACTTAACATTGCAGATGAGCAGAGTAATCCATTCTCCACGGGCAGATACACACATTTCCGGCGTGACACATCCGGCTCCGCTATCACCCTCACAGGACATGATTGGCTCTCAAGGCATATTGCTCACGGAAATGGTTGATGGGAAGCCTTGCTTCGTCTCAGAGAAGCAGCAGTCCCGCACTCTTGACCAGCTGCCCTCTGCATCCGCCCGCTTTATCGCTGGTCCGCAGAGGTATGGAAGATTGGATTTGTGACTTTGAATTACAGAGGGAAATGATTTTGCGAGAAAAAAAAAAGAAAATCTTTAAGAGTTCACTTGGGAACTTCTTCAAGCACCGAGTCGTCTCCCTGTGCAGCAAAGCACTGGCAAGAAGTAAACTAGAAATGCGGGCACATGACAGGCAGTACAATCAGCCTTCCACTTCAAATGCAATCCATCGCTGCGAAGTAAAGCATGCTAATTGCAATTACGATTCTAAAATGATCCTTGCATAAATTATGTAAATTACACCGTGTAGATTATTCAAATGCTCTCCCCCGCAAACACTTCAAAAATCTTGCAAACAGTCAAGTTCACTTAAAAACGTCTCTAACACACATCAACTCCCTGCTGTCTTGATGAAAAAAGATCAAAAGAAGTGCTTTAGTAAACTCTTATTTATTTATTTTATGAAAGTTTTCACGTTAGTTAGACTATATATCGATTTGTTTGTTATTTTTAATGTCTTTTTGTGGCCGGACTTCTAATTGGCAGTCTACAGAGAATCAAAAGGTAAAACATATATATGCATTTATTTCCTGTTCACTGGTCTCCTTTACAGCTCATTCTTGTTTGCCAAAAATAGCACATACTATAATTTTCTAAATTTCCCTTTTTCAATATTCATTGCAGAGCAAGACAAGTCTGCTCTGAGCTATTGAGTGGTACATCTCCTTCTGGTTTCTCGTTAAACATCTGTGATGGCGCATATGGTCTGGTACTTACCCATGTCCCCTACTCTAACTACAGACCCTGGGGTTATGGATGGCATTTCCCTCCCCTTCAGCATAACAATTTGGAGACCACACAGATAGTTTTAATTTTTTGGATTGGTGGGGAGTAACCCCCCCCCCCCGGCCGTATTTATTAACATTAACAAACAAATTAAAACATTATATACAGAAACTTTACGCAGAAAGTACAGATACATTTTGATAGTCAGATATTCCACGGCTAACCTTAACACAGTCTAATACACAAGACACTCCTACCGTAAATCTATCAATGCATGTATTTACTTTCTGCGTGTCCCATCTAGAGCCTACGGCAAAGTCAATGACTGGCAGCTCCCCCGGTCCCTGTGTACTAATAAGGTTGCGCAGGGGGTTACAGCTTATCGGATAGATACTTTCCCCCGGGCCCCCCTACGCCCTGTGCCTTACACTCCATTACGGGGGGCTGCAGACTTCTGCATAATGGCGCCTTGATGCGCATGCACGTGCGGGGTTGGCCCCAGGCCCACTGGGAAGGATGACTCCCCCGGCCCCCGCAACCCGACAGCCTACCTATCGGCTGTCACTACCCCCTGAAGTTATATGGTGCTGACCGCTAAGGAAAGAAGACTATGCTTACCAATAATTACCTTACCGCCACAGACCAGCGTAGTTGCCCGACTACCTGGTCTCCCTCTCACTCCATCGCAAGGTCATGTACTGCGCCTTCCGCTCTCCACCCAAGCTAGGATGTCCTCCATGAAAGCCTGATTCCCTTTATGTGAGAGGTGCACCCCGTCCTGCAGAAAAAATTGTTCCCCCTTGATGTATCTGTGTCCTATGTACCCTACTCTAGGGGGCCTAATTAACTTGTCAAATTTGTTGTTGATCCGCTTTACCGCATAATTCAACGCTCTAACTGACTCGCCCCCCCCTCCATTGCGACCTGGGAATCATGTGTGACCACGCTATTATCGACTGGGGACACTGCCTTGCTAGCCACCCAACTTCTGTGAGGAGATCCTCCACTAGTACTCTCCTGCCTAATCGGGCCAAGTCGTTACCCCCCAGGTGCAGGATCCAGATTGCCGGTGGTCCCGTACTTGTTTTCAAAGCTCGGTTCACCAACTCCCTGAATTGACCTACACACAAGCCACCCTGACCGAAAAAGGATAAGTTTATCCCTAGCTGAGTGGCCCTAGTATTGCTAGCTCCTGAAAAGAAATTCTTCAAACGGCGAACATATGAGTGCCCTATCATCCAAACATGTTGATCTTCCTGGTGCGAAGAGTGAACTTGTGCCACCATGTTTGTTGTTTGTCTGCAATTCGGCGCCCACCGTTCTTCTGCTTGCTCTCGCGTTCTGTGAGTGCGAACGAGTCCAGGCTTCTCTCCTGAGTCACAGGATGAAGAAACTGCGAATGACGTTGAAACAAAAAGGGGCAAAGGTAAGTGTCTTGCCATGCTGGCATGCAACACACAAATTCCAGGAAACTGCGTCTAGCGCCTATCAGATAGTGGCATTAAAAAACCCATTTTCCCTGAGTAACAGGGAGAAAGGGAAAACCCCATAGTGCACCTAAAAGTTGGACAGTCACACCATATTAGAGCTTGTGCAGCCGCACATATCTCTTGAAACAGTTAGAGGACCACCTACCAATCCTTTTGAGACGCTCGTCCCCCAGCCCTCTTGCTGATGCCTCGGTGGCTGCTTTTATCCTAAATGAATGAGTCCCGAAGTCGGTAGGGTCTATCCCGGCACTCTTCAATGCCAGGAGCATGACTTTCCTGAACTGAAACACCGTGAGTGGTGTCCCGTCCACATGTATCAGGAGAGGCCCTCCCGTAGCGCGTGCCCGTTGGGCCATAAAAACCTCAAGCCTGTAGACAGGGCAGCATGGTGTGTTCCCTGCCCTGCGTAATACTATGCTCTCTCCCTTACCCTCTTGATCGGTTTATGATTTCCATATGGAAATCAGCACTGAATCCTTCTTTATGCTAACGTGTCCCATTTGCAGGCCCCCAGCCAATCTACCTTATTCTTTGTGACTAATTCGCCTACCCTAAAAGCGCAGTAAAATGCAAGGCAGAATGCTGCTTGAAACAAGATCACTTCACCTGGGGAAGTGCAAACCCGCTGCAGAGCCCCCAATAGCTTCCCTAGTGTTTCTAAACCTATGGGCCTTCTGACATCCGGCTGCCCTCCCTGCAAGCGTTGCCATCCTTACAGCCCCTGGCGTACTATGAAGTTCCTTGTGAGATCCCCCTTTCCTTTCATCTTTGCAAAAAATTATATGGCTGAGATATGCCTTCTTGCCCCTGCAACCATGCGCCCCTGTTCCCTCATGAACACCAGGTATTCAACTACTGACTCATGATCATGCCATTTGTGCTCCCACTGTTCCCCCAAGAACAAGCAAAAGGACCCAAACGCCCCTTCATAGGCACTCCTGTTTCTGGGTGCTAGGCTCGCTGCCACGAGGTTCGATACTCGGGGGCACCAAAATGCCAGAGCTGTTCTGGGGAAAGGTGATGGGTGCACTGCTGCCTCTGGAATATGTGACCTGAATGCCTTCATTTTAAAACGAGACACTGTATCAGCCGCGTGGTTCAGAATACCTGGCACGTGTTTAGCTTTAAAAAGGACATTCAATTTCATGCACTGCAACACAATCTCCTTCAACAACCGCAGCATCATGCTACATTTAGCTGTTTGGCTATTTACGCAGTCTACTACTGCCATGTTGTCGGACCAGAATATTACAGACTGATTTTTTAAAACTTCCGCCCACACAGTCAGTGCCACTAGAATTGGAAAAAGCTCTAAGAAACTTATGTTAGCGGTGATTCCAGATTCCCTCCACCAGTCTGGCCAATGCTGAGCTACCCATTTGCGCCCCAGGATGGCCGAGAAACCCTCGTTACCTGAAGCGTCAGTCATGAGGCCCAGCTCCAGGCTGGACTTAGGTGGGCTGGGCCACACCACTTTTCCATTGAAATCGCGCAAAAATGTCTTCCAAATCAACATGTCCTGCCTGACCTCGCCGGACAGCCTGGTGTGGTGATGCTTCTCCCTGAGGCCTGACATTGCATGCGCGATAGAGCGAGAGAAAGGGTGCGCCATTGGGATTATGCGTAGTGCGAAATTCAATTGCCCTACCACCTGCTGCAGCTGCTGCAATGTAACCTTCTCTTTCTTGAGGCAGTGCTGCAAAGCCGCCCCGAAATCATTGACTTTGTCAGCGGGTAACCTCGAGACCCCTTGGACAGAATCTAATTCAATCCCCAAGAATTCGATTGTTGTTCTTGGGCCCACTGTTTTGCCAGGCCCAAGGGCACACCGAAATCCTGCATTAATGCACAGAATTTTGACAATGCTGACCTGCATTCCCCAGATTGTGGCGCCCCCAGAAACAGAAAATCGTCCAGGTTGTGCAGCACCCAGCGATGCCCTGACACCCTTCTGAACGCCCATTCCAAAAACGAGCTAAATTTCTCAAAGTAGGCGCAGGACACTGAGCAACCAATTGGCATGCATTTGTCGACATAATACTTCCCCTGGAACTGGAAACCCAGTAAGTGAAAATCAGCAGGGTGCACTGGTAGCAATCTAAATGCAGACTCAATGTCGACTTTTGCCAGCAAAGCCCCCTGACCCAAAGACCTAAGCATGTCTACCGCCTGGTCGAAAGATGCATATTTCACGCTACAAAGTGTGTCAGAGATGGCATCGTTCACTGAACTGCCCCTTGGTGCAGAAAGATTGTGGATCAGTCTGAATTCGCCTGGCGCTTTCTTAGGTACTACCCGTAGAGGGGAACACACAACACCCTTCATTGGGACGTCATCAAAAGGCCCCACCACCCTACCCAGGCTCACTTTCTTAAGGATTTTTGCTGTTGCTATGCCTACATTGGACCTCACTGACAGCTGGTTCCGGCAGTGCGCCACCCCGTTGTAACCCTGGGCTGGTATCCTGAAACCTTACACAAACCCCTCCTTGATCGTCCTGGCTGCCTCGGGGCAATTGTAAGACTCCAACCAAGGTATCATAGTGCTAATATTAACAGGAGAAATAGCCTTCCCTAGTAGGAGGCTGCTATTCTTGTTTCTTTCCCCCTCTGCCCCTGGACTTTTTGTGACACCTGGACTCTGGATGGGATGCATTACCACAGTAACCACAGGAATGTGTGAACCTACATGTGCCTGGTGCTCTACTGCAGGTCCTTTTGTTAAAGTCAAAACAGACGCCTTTTTTTCCATTGCTCCCTGCCTTTCCCGTGTTACCGGTGGGGCCTGTCTTAAAGGGCTGAGACTGCACTGCGTCAGGTACCTGCCCCCGTCCATTCTCAGCTGCGCCCTGAACCAAATGTCTCAGATGAATAAACATGTCAGTCTGGCTCCATCTTAGGGTTGGATCCTGCGCTTTTGCCCTTCTAAACTCCTTGTCATACTCTTTCCACCCATCCCCACCTTGTGTAGCATGGGCGACTGTGATCCTATTCTGATAACACACCATCTCAGATCCAACCTCTGTGAAATGCTCTAACATGGCAGCCATGAATATAGTGAAACCCTGAATCCAATTGGCCAAATTCTCTTCAACTCTGTATTTCAGGACTATATTGGACCATTCTTTGTAGTGTGTCCATTCCTTGTTCTTTTTCGCCTCTTCTCTGTCTGCCTCATCAATCAAGAGGGAAAACATGCTAACGTATTCCCCCCTCCAGATCCTTTCCTTAGTCTCCTTTGACAAATGCCGCCCCAACTGTTCCCTCCCGGAGCGCAGCTCCCCCAAACCTAGTAGAGGTAGTGTTGCCCTCGTACCTGCTGGTGCTGCTGCATCAGCCGTCTTGCCAGCGTCTGTATTCTTTGCATCGCTGCTCATCACGCGGACAACTTTGACACCGGGGACTGGTGCTGTGGCAACGGGTGTTGCACCCCCTGCCGGTACTGCCCGCACCTCGCCTGGCCTCCCCTTTCCCAGTTCAGCCATCAGTTTCTTTGGCCTTTCAATGGCATCCCCCTGCCTGTTGTCGCCCCTGCGGCGTGAGACCAGTTCCCTACCATCTCCAGCCAGGGCAGGGCTACTGCCAAGTTGGCAGCTATGTCTGGTTCTACCGGGTTAGCTCTGCCAGTCCCATCCCCCGGGGGAAGAGCGGGGTCAACAATGGGTTCCACAGGCACTGCATCACGTGGGCCCCCTTCGCCCACAGGGCCGGGCGTGTCCGCTGGTGGGACTGGGTCACCTGCGCCCCCCCTCCCCCTGGGGGCATGTCGCGGGTGCAGGCTCACTTCTTGGTGGGACCGCTGCCCCTTTTCCCCCTGGCTTGCGCCTGTACCTCTTTGGCGGTGTTGGTGAGTAGTGTCTTGGTGGGACAACAGGCCGCCTACCCCTCCCTTCTGGCACCTCAGGCCCTTCCACCTTATCCTGTAACCTGTTGAGAGTCTGCCCCATGACCTGGACTTGCTGCATTAAAGCCTCCAGCAGGACGTCCGTGCGCCATCGCTTCTCGTGCCGCCGTACCGGAGGGGCCATGGCTAACAGATGTAGAACTTATATGGGACCTGCCTGCATGCGTAACCGTAGCCCCAGATAGGTGACTGTATCACCCCTTACCTGTGGAAGCAGCAGCCACCAGCCAACCATTGCACCCACGCAACCAGAGCCACAACCTACTGGCTAGCCCGCTCAAACCCTCTGTGGCTCCCAGAAGCGATGAGATGCTGGCTAGCCGGTGCTGCCCAAGCGTGTCCCTTCAACTACCACCAGCGAATTCGTTGAACTTGCCACCTTCTTGTCCTCCCCGTAATGCTGGAGCTGTGGAAACACAAATAAAGCCAATTGTGCTGCGCGAAGTCCTACCTGTTTGTTAACCTACCACTAGTGTTCACACTCCACTTAACGCGCTCCTATTTACTGCGTCCCAGATCCCAAGCAACCCTAAGAGTGCGCACGTTAACCTAGAAAACTGGCAAATGGTAATCACAAAGTCTTGAAATATTTTCCCCCCAGCAGACAATCCTACTGCCCACCTTTCACACTGAGTAACAGTGCCTTGAAATTTAAGGGATTAAATGCCTACTGAATGCGTTACCTCTGCCCCCCCATTTTAGCTAAGAAAGTACACCTGCTGCATATAGGTTTCTGTTAGAATCCGGGGTCTCTGGTTGGCGCAGGTATGCACTTGCGACAAGCGGGGACCCTTTCCTCTAAGTCAGGGCGTAGGATTACCTCTTTAAAAATAACCCCTGCTCACCCTCTAGGTAACGTGGTGCGAGCAGTCAGGCTAGATTTCCAGAGGGCATTAGGTTAAGCGTTCAAGTTGTCCCACACAATAATCACCACCCCACCACACAAAGATACAAGGCTGTATTTATCAAAAATAGAAGTCTTTATATAAAAGGTTTCTTGCAGGCAGGTTGCACAAATACAGTTCTCTTGGTGAAATAATGTTCCAGTTACTTTCAAATGCTTAAGGGCAGTCCACAGGTTTTAAAATGGGCACAGTTCTGATCAAAATAAGCTTCTTGGGGGTTCTGCGTGCTTCGTAGCGCCTTTGTTATGCTTTGTACCAGTTTTTAAGTACATCGTGCCGTTTCTCACGCTTCTCGCGTGAGCACGAGTACGCTTGCCGTTCCTCACGCTTCCCGCGTGAGCGCCGGCAATAGCTTTCAATGCTGTTCGGTTCAAAGCAGGTACGGTTCGAACTACGCTGCTTCAGAGGCCAGTACGGTTCGAACTAAAGGCAGGTACGGCTCAAACTATAATCTTGCAGAGGCCCGTACGGTTCAAACTGAAGGCAAGTACGGCTCAAACTATAATATTGCAGAGGCCCGTACGGTTCAAACTGAAGGCAGGTACGGCTCGAACTATAATATTGCAGAGGCCAGTAGGCTCAACTAAAGGCAGGTACGGCTCGAACTATAATATTGCAGAGGCCAGTACGGTTCAAACTGAAGGCAGGTACGGCTCAAACTATAATATTGCAGAGGCCAGTACAGTTCAACTAAAGGCAGGTACGGCTCGAACTATAATATTGCAGAGGCCAGTACGGTCCGTACAACGGCAAGTACGGGCTGTATTTCCGCGCACAGCGCCCAAATAGTTCCAAAACAGGTACGGCTCGTACATAGGCAAGTACGGGCCGTACTTTTAGCGCGATTGTCCCAAATACCTTCTTTTCCTCACGGGGATGGTCACGGCAGCCTCGGGTTTCCACGGGCAGGGGTCCCACGTCGCGGTGTCGTCCCTCAAGGTCAGAGGGCGGCGGTGCTTCGTGGCACCCTCGCAGAAGGTCTCAGCCACACGATAGAAGGTAGAGGAGGGGGTAGCAGCTCCTGGGCAATTCTCAGCGCGTTGCATCGCGATCGGCTTTCTCGGTGATTACCAGTGTCACGGGTCCTTGCGGTGATCTCGGCGGCACGGGGTCGCCAAGGCTCGGTGCATAGACCCTCAGGTTTCCCTTTCTCCGTGTTGCGAGCTACGACTCGGAGGGGCAGGTACTCGCGGTGCTTGGACTAGGTAGGCAGGTCCCTGCGGTGCTCGTGGTTGTCCCAGGTGGCAGATCTCGTGGTGTAGAGAAAGGGAGGGAGGCACACAGGTTCTCTGGGGGTCAGCGTCACGGAATTGCTCCCAGCTACTTCTCCTCTTCTTCAGGAAAGGTAGCGCCCACTGTTCCTGGGGCGCAGATCAGGGGGCAAGTTCACAAGCAAGCCCTTGGAGATTGTTTGAAAGCACAAGTTGATGCAAAGTCTTTTCCTTAAGTCTTTTCCTCTCCTTCTTGCAGCAAGGCACCCACTGCAGGCCAGTCTCTCAAGTTTAGAGACAGTACTCCTCCTTCAGCTTCTCCAGCTCCTTCTCTTCGGGCAGAGCTTCTTCTTGGCGCAAACAGGATCTGATTTCTTAGGAGCCAGGCTCCTTCTTTTATAGCACAATTCTTTTGTTCTTTGTCGCCAGGGGGCCTGGGCCTGGCTCCGTCCAGTTTTGGAGCACTTTGTTGTGGTGACTCTGCTCTTTCCTTTCAGCAGCAGGGCAGAGACATCAGCCGCTCCACAGGGGGCGGAGCCGGCTTTGTGGTGGCAGAGCACAGGTCTATTCAAGAGTCAAGGTGTACTCCTCCCACCCATCCTGGTGTAATCTCTCTACCCACCACCTGGCAGCCAGCCTGTCTCCTGGAATTCCCCAGCCCTGCTCCTTACGGTTGCTAGGCAGAACACACACACACAGCGCAGAGGCGGACTGAATGGCCAGATCAGTAAATACTAACTTTCTAAAAGTAGTATTTACAAACGCAGGATATTAAAATAAACTTTACTAAAAGAAGTATTTTATTATTCTGAGTTCAGGCATACTAAACATGACTTTCTAACATCCTCTATGAGTCCACTGGGATTACAGGGTGTAGTAATTCCAGCAGCCCATTCTGGCCTATGGAGAGCAGGTAGCCTTCAATAGTGAAAAACGAAAATGGCTGTAATTCACTATTAGGACATGCCACACACATCAGGGCATGTCCTACCTTATACCTACAATGCACCCTGCCCTTGGGCCTACCAGAGGGGTGACTAATATGTAGTTAAGGGAAGGTTTAGGGACTGGCAAGTGGGTGCACTTGCGCAGTCAGTGCGACAGTACCAGACCGCGCGCAGGTTCTGCAGTGGCAGACCCTAGACACATTTTACTAGGCCGCTTCTGTGGGTGGCACAACCAGTGCTGCAAGCCCACCAGCAGCATTTGTATTTACAAGCCCTGGCACTCCTGGTGCACTGTACTAGGGGCTATTAGTAAACCAAATAAGCCAAACATGGACACCAATCAATGTATACATTTTACCATAGGGAGAGCATATGCACCTTAGCACTGGTCAGCAGTGGTAAGGTGCCCAGAGTCATAAAACAGCCAACACCAGGTCAGAAAAAATACAGGAGGAAGGCAAAAAGTTTAGGGATGACCCTGCAAAAAGGGCCAAGTCCAACAGTTTTCATAAAGAAATATTAAAGAGAACACCACTTGGCAAACAGACGCCTTTTAAATATCTCCCAACCTTACTGAAGGAAATACCATTGCCCTTGCTTTAGACTGAGCACACAATAACATTGCAAGATCAGGGATTGAACACCTATTCGGGAGGAGCACACCCCGCATGGCCCCCTCTACTGGCTCGAGGAGAAGACTATGCTCACCTTTGTATTGCCTGCAATGCCGATACAAGCTCAGTGTTTGCCGCGCTGTCTTCCGTGTTAGAGCTCTGCTTCACCGAGCACTCACGAACCAGAGCTCTCTCCACAGGGGCCTGTAGCTGCAACCTCACGTCATGCGCAGCCCCTGCACCTAATTCTGCTGCGCGATAACTTTAAAAACAAACTGGCCCAAGGTGCGCGGTCGAATTCAGCTGCGCGGTAACATTCAAACCAGTTACGGGGGGGCTGCAGACCGGCTTAAGGTATGCGGTTGATGCGCCTCTTTCTGTGTATTTATGCTGCGCGATCCCTTCAAAAAATGGCTCAAAGGTGCCTCGTTAAACAGAATAATAAAGAGAACGCCACTTGGCGGCAATCACCGACACCGACACCCCCGTGCACCGGCACGCTTACCGCACTCCCTTGCATCGATGACCCTGCAAATCTGCTCTGCCGTGCGAGATACGCTGAGGAGTGGCGGGTTGGTAAACGCCCCAAAACCTTCGCCGGCTCTTCACGCTGCTGCAAAACCGGTCGATCTCGCTTCACGCTGGCAGATAAGACCTCTCGGATCTCCCTCCTTCCGCATAAACCTAGGGAAACAAAAGAAAGAAGACGTTACAGGCCCGCAGCCGGCCCGGTGAACCCTATCTGTGGGGAGCAAGAACAAGAGACTGTTCTGCTCCCCACCACCTCCTTTTAAACTGGGCACCCAGGCCGCCCGGCTGAGACCGGTCGGCCTGGACGCAAGCTGGACGATTCTGCGCCGGAAGCACTGGAGTGCTTCCGGCGCACAAAAAAAAAAAACACCTCACTCATTGGTCGATGCAGGGGGGGGAGGGGGGGGGGGGGGGGGTGCATTCATGATGGCATGCTCTCTGGAAAAATAGATGGCAATTGGCATCTCTCTAAAACACCTTGTTAATGAAGGCTAAGCCACTTCGGCCATAATTGTGAGACCCCTCCCCCCCACAGAGGGAACGTGCTATTCCGTACAAGATAAAATCTAACTCACCGGGGTTGAGAATCAGGTGTGATATATCCTAATGCAAGCTTTTGGGAAATAGTATGTAGATTTGGTGCTTACTGCACCATAGGCTGTATGGCACAGCAAATACCGTATCTTTTCCTCTTGTTAAATTTCATCAGGTTTGATCTGGTGAAATTTGACAAAGAGTATTCACTTTAATGCACACAGTAATTAATTTGGATGGTAAACTCAACACACCTCGAAATTTCAACCTCTGCACAAGCAAGGGTTTTTGCAGGGGTCAGAAAACCTCAGCCAACTCCTAATTTGGACCGTACTCTCCAAGATGACATCCACATTCTCTCAAGGTGATGAAGGGTTATGTGAAGCCATATCAGGGGTAAAAGTGTGCCTGTATGTCCGAATATCATTGTCAAAAATATTTTCGATTGGAAATATCACATCCTAAATATTGTTTAAGAAATGTTGCCAAATGGGTGTCGATTTTCTTTTATGAAGTCTGATGAACTGATATTTTGTAAAAGATATTTAGGGCATTCTGAGAACTATTTTCTGGCACCATACCAAATCGGTAAGATGGAGGACACCATTCCTCTTAACATAAATGGCAGAAAGGGGACCCATTAAGTCTTTCACCACAGAGGTACACCCAGGATTAATTCCAACTACTCCCCCCTGATCTTGCTCAAAATCCTCTGGAAAAGAGATCAGGAGGAAAGACAAAAAGGATATGCTGGCAAAATAAGGAAATAGAATGGTTCCATCCCTAGGAAGTGTTTTTTTCTAGCAGTATATGAAAAAAATAAAATGATAATAACTCAGTTATTATAATATTTCTGTGTGCTTTTTGTGAGGCAGATTTGTGAGGCGAGGCAGGGCGGGGCTGACAGAGCAGCCGGGGAGTGTTTTGCCCCCGCTCCCAAGCGTGCAATGACTGTTTGGCCGGCCCTCTCGGGCTGACCATAACAGTAACGCACATTTTCCCTCCTCTCCACCCAGGCTGTATTACAGCCTGGGTGGAGAACATGCCCAGGCCCCCATGCCCCCATCTGAGTACCAATCCATGGCGCTTAGACCAATCACAATGCTGCATTGCAGCGTTGTGATTGGTTCAGGGGAGCCTGGGTGCTTCCAGGCTGCTTCCTGTTCCTGCCAGCGGGAGGAGGAGAGACGAGACCAGGAGGAGTGGCAAGAAGGATGCAGCAAGGAGGATGAAGCAAGCAGGTAAGTTGATTTTTTTTTTTATTTAACCTCAATGTCCCCCCTCGCCCCTCCTCTCTACCACCTATTGGTGCCTGCCGCCACTAGAGTGTGTTCATGTGGCCTAAAGAAGTGGCCCATATGCCATATTTTGATAGATTGTTTGTATTGAGTACACATCAAGTTGTAAAAGCCTTATTTATTAAATATCGGACATTGTCTAGTTTGGAAGAGATTTCACTTTTGTCAAATATGAACTTCTTTGCTGTAGCTGTAGGGATCACACGTTTTTTATTTTGCAATGAATTTAGGGAATCATTTTTCACAATTAAGCTGTATTTTGTCGTGAAATTGTACAGTTAGGCTTTCCAGGATTGATGATTTTATCAATTGTATTGGTTCTTACTGAGTTGTATTGTTTGTCTATGTTTTAAGAACATGTCCAAATAAACTGCGTTACTTTGCGCTCTCTCTCTCTCTCTCTCTCTCTGGGGCATATCAACAAAGGCTTTATCTCTGCTTTTTTGGCTTTAAAAGCCAAAAAAGCAGAGATAAAACTAGCGCCCTATCAACAACAGGGTGCTAACACGCAAATTTGCATGTTAGCACCCTTTTACTCTACGCTTCCCCTTGCATCTCTAATGAGATGCAAAGGGGGCGTTCCAGAGTAAAATAATAGAAGAAATGCCGCTAAGCGTCATTTCTCCTATTATCAAGAATGTCGCTAACCCTGTTAGAGACAAAAAAAGCAGCGCTAACCGTGGTTAACGCTGCTTTTTTACGTCTGGTATTTTTCTGACTTAGCCATGATATCCTATGTAAGGTGGATATCATGGCTAAATTTGGCTGTCCCTATCAACAAGGTAACGTGAGATTATCGCTGGGTTTCCAGCGATAATCTCACGTTAGCCTGTTAGCGTGAGGATTTTTATCGCTATTGAGATAAGCGTTGCTAATAGCACGCTATCTCAGCGATAAAAATTCACGCTAGCCGGCGATAATTATCCTAGCGCTAAGTGCGCTTAGAGATAATTATCGCCGGTTGTTGTTGATATGCCCCATACTCTCTCCCTCCCTGTCTCACTAATACACAGTACATTTTAGTTTTGGATAGCACGAATGCTTCCCTTCCCCAACCCACTGAGAATCTGATGAAAAGATGAGAGATTTATTAAAAATTGTTACTGGCCCATGATGAGCATAACAGTGGGGGAGTACTCTTAGCAAAAGAGGTGTTATGTGAGCCCATATTGACATGAGGTGATCTCGTGTGCTTCTAGAGATCCCAAGTGCATCATTGCAGGAGGACCTACAATCCATACTGAATGGACAATCACATAGGTGTAACAAGTGAATTGATATATCAACACGAACAGACCACCTGTTTTCAAGGAGTTTGATGAAGTTGGGCTTCACAATGTCCATGTGTTTTAGAAAGGAAATACATACATGTGTTCAGCCATTTAGGAAATACTCAAATAGAAAAGATCTGCAATCACTAGTTTCCTGGTTATCATGGAGTCAGACGGCACAAGGCAGCTAGACAATTCAATTCAATTATGCAAGAGTTTGCTTGTGGCTAAATCATCCCATTTGGAGTGGTGGTTTGACCCTGGGAGGAGTGGCTATGCTATGGCCACAGTCCTGTACAAGCACTTATACTCTGAGTCCACTTGGCTTTTGGCACATAAAGCAGTTTCAGGCATTGGCCATGCTCCTGAAGTAGCTCCTGTATCTCAAGTGCCAGCTTATGCATGATGGCTGTCTGGTGTGTTATTGATAACACAAGGCCCAACTGACCATCATTGGATAGTGTGCATGGAGCCAGAGGGTGCTCCCAGCCTGGTGGATGCTCTGGCTCAGATTTTAGTCTATCGCTGAGGGGGTCTTCTCATGACAGCTTTTCACTGGATACCTATTATCGAGTTCTGACACATTTTGTTTGGAGCTGAAAGGAGTCAGACAGAGTTCTGAACTTTTAGCTTTCAGCTTTGAAAGTGGTGTTATTGCGATTCTCTAATATGCTTTGTGGTGGTTTCATGCCAGAAGCGTCATAACATTTTTCTTATGTTTTGGCTACATGTGTGATGCGGACCCATACTCTATGGCATTCTTTTTTCACACTGAATCATGCTTAAGCTATGGAGAGGGTGTATAGTTACAAAAAGAATGTTTGAAGGTAACTTCATGAGCATTCTCTACCCAGTCAAGTAGCCGATACTAGTCCCACACTAACTTCTATCCTTGGTCCTACTTTCTGAAGATTTATAACAGTAACTATATACAATCTATAATGTAGTATCCCTTGACAGGAGCTGAGTGTAACTAGCTCTCTCTACTGCCAAAAAAGCTTGTAAAGCCCGTCCTCTGAGAAGAGCATACTGAAAATGTTCTGAAAAGTTCCTCCTGCCTTCTCCCCCTGTGAGTCTCCTGTCCAGCCCGTCTGCAGTCCGCAACCTTTTGCTGCCTTCTGGTGGTGCCTCCTCTGCTTAATTTTCTGTTCAGTCTGTCCTCTTTTTGTGCCTTTCTCTGCTTGCTCTGGCTGCTATCTTCTGCCTTTCTCCACTTGCTCCACCTTTCCCTTTGCATTTTTCTACTCTTTTCTGTCTCTGCTTTTGCCCTTTTCTGCTTGTTCCTGTCTGTTTTTTGTGTTTCCCCTCTTGTTCTGCCTATGGTTTTGCCTTTTTCTGCTTGTTTCTGCCTCTGCTTTTGCCTTTCTCCGCTCATTCTGACACTGCCGTTGCCTTTTTCTGCTTGTTTCTGCCTCTGTTTTTTTGCCCCTTCTGCTTGTTTGGCTGTTATTTCGCTGTCTCCACTCGCTCTGTCTCTGCTTTTGCCTTTTTCTGCGCATTTCTGCTGCTATTCCTGCTGCCTTCTGATAGTTTCTGGCTTTATTTTTGCCTCATTCTGGTAGTTCCTGCCCTCTACTTTCGCCCTCTCTGCCCGTCTCCACCCCCTTCCCACCAATTCTCTTCTCCCGCCTCCCGCTCTCCCCACAGGACCTACTTAAGGAAGGCCACAGTGCATCCCAATTGAGCAGGTCCTCGTGCCTGCTCCCCCTGTGACAGTCTCCTGTCCAGCCTGCCTGCAGTCTGCCACCCTCTACTGCCTTCTGTTGGTGCCTCCTCTGCTTTATTTTCTGCTTGCTCTGTCCTCTATTTCTCCCTCTGCCTGCTATTTTTTGCCTTTCTCTGCTCATTCTGATTCTACTTTTGCCTTTTCCTACTAATTTCTGCCTCTGCTTTTCCCTTTTCTGCTCGTTTCTGCTTCAGTGTTTTGCCTTCTCCTGCTCATTTTTCTGCCTCTGGTTTTGCCTTTTTCTACTCTTTTTTGCCTCTATTTAGTCCTTTTTAGGTCTCGCCTACGCAGCCTGCAAGCGCTGTTTGGAGTGACCTCTTGGAATCGCTCAGGACTTTTTGGGAAACTCGTGCATGTACTGCACTGTTCCCAATGAACCCTCGTGCATGTGTGGCATTTACCTTGCGGGAGTGAGAAGCGGCACCATCTGTTTGCAATTATCGTGCCCGCTGCTGCTCGCTCCCGTAAGGTAAATGCTGCCCGTCTCTTTAACTTTCGTGGTCGCGGGCCGCTCTTGTCTTTCAGCGCTTGTTTGCTGATGGAAGCATGTGTTGGACTAATGTCCCCAAACATTGGCGTGTAAGGGTTGCGCAGCAAAACGTTTCCAAAGTCAGGGCTTACCTGCAGTTCTCTAAGCAGGTTGCGGTCTT
The DNA here is from genome assembly GCF_964204655.1 of Triturus cristatus. Classification (NCBI taxonomy): domain Eukaryota; kingdom Metazoa; phylum Chordata; class Amphibia; order Caudata; family Salamandridae; genus Triturus; species Triturus cristatus. The sequence continues at coordinate 705,195,383 of NC_140584.1, read as the reverse complement.
CTCATTGGGTGCGTGCCCTTTGGAGAGAAAGAGGTGGGCATTAGTGACAGGAAACGCTTCAGGGGGGCCGAGAGGGTGGATGGAATCAGACCGACCTGCTTCGGCGGCCAGGCCCGCCAGCTCCCGCGGGTGCAGCGAGGCGGCGGGTGGGTCTTCGGAGGTCTGCCAGGAGTCTCTTCTCTGCGCCCAAGCCTGCCTCTTGTCCATGGCCCCAATCCGGCAGCCAGGCCCCGGCACCGCCACCACCTCCGCCGCCTCCTCCAAGGGGATCTCTCTGGCTGAGGCTGAGGCGGACAGGAAACCTGAGGGATAAACAAGAGAGCCATCCTTCAGTCGCAGGCAGCAGCCAGAGGCGGAAGTCACTCCCTGAGCCCTGAACTTTCTGCGGAGTTCATGTCTTTAACATACAGCGCCGGCTGCGACCAGAGGCGTTACATAAACAGCGCTCCTCTAGCAGGAAGCGCGTGTACACGCATGGCAGTCACAGCTGCACTCCACGAAGTCTCTGTTTCAGCTCTCCCACCTCCTTCATCACCAACTCTCTCATTTACCCAATCCGCTTGTGCGTCCTCCTCCTTGGGTTCCTCCTCCTCCTCCACTCCTTAGTATCTATTCGCCGTCAGTTAGTCACTTTTTTTTTAGAGATGGTGGTGCCGGGCAGCGCAGGCGCGAACTTGGACCTCATTCGGAAGAACACCTGAGGAGAGGTGAGCCTAGGAGTGAGTTAGACAGCGGCTCTCCCCCGTCCCAAATCCACTCCCACAGAAAACGTCAGGTAGGAGACTGCTGTTGCAAGCACTGCAGCAGGGAATCGGCGGCGAAGTTGGTTTCGGAAGTGGCTGCTGGCTGTAGCTGAAAACAAAGACAATCTGCAGAGGAATCGAGCCTGGCAGGGTTCACTGGGCTTCAACTGGGGTTTCCCTTGAAAATGTGTTGAGTCTGCAGATGACAAAACGTAACAATTAGCAAAGTTCTACGCACCGCAGGAACTTAATATATACAGAGTTAAAATATCTGCGCCGTGCGGGTATCGATGCTGCGCTTACCCCATGAATGATGCTTGCGTTACTTCTGTTGCCCATGCCAGTCTTGTGCGTGGGGGAAGCTTGTCTGTGATTTGGAAGAATCGGGTGCAATGCCTGCCACTGTCACGTGTGTGTGGGAAGTTTCAATGCTTCAGGGTGCAATCAGGGCCGGCTTTAGGGCTGGTGGCGCCCGGTGCGAGAATCATTTTTGGCACCCCCACACCACATGAACGCCTCCTCAGAATCTCTCACTACGACCGGGCATAAGAGCCCCTCATCTCTCCAATCATAAATTTTCGCTGAAAACAGCTCCCAACCTTTAGGTCGGCACCCCCTCCACAGCTCAGCGCCCAGTGCGGCCTCACCAGACGCACTACCCTAAAGCCGACCCTGGGTGCAATACATGTGTTCTGCGTGTGAGGCGAGTTTGTACTGATGTTGTGTGTGCTCTATATATTTTGTCTGTCCAAGTGAACCTTGGGCTAATGCTGACTGAAATGACGTACACCTGTAATGCAAGTGAAGCTTGAACCACTGCTGCACATGCTCTGCCTCTTCTGTGTGTGAGAGGAAGCCGGCACTGCTGCAGCTTAGTCACGGTTATTTGCATTTGTTTGAGGGCAGATTGCATTTCTCTTGCCCTTGCTGTACCCATTTTGTAGTGCAAGCTTTCTCTAGAGCTCTGTAGGTTGCACTTGTGTCTGTGTGTAAGTGAAGCTTGTATTTCCGGTGCCTTTGTTGTGTTTGCCAGGAAAACGGATGCAGCTGCTTCCCAGGCTACGTCTGTTTTGTATAAGTATGACTATTGCTGTACCTGATTTGTATGTATGAAGAAAGAGTGTACTGTTGTATCTCCTCTCTGTGTGTGAGGGGGAAGCTTTCACTACTGTGCTTGTGATGTAAGTGTGTATGTGTGTGTATGATGGAAGCTTGGTCTTCTGATGTCCGTGTTGTTTCTCTTCTTTGCACAAAGGAACTTGCACTGCTTCTAGCCTGTTTTTTTGTCTTTTGTTTGAGAACACCTTACTCTTTTGGTTTCTGTGCAGCTGACATCCTCTGTGACTGTAGTGCTTCGATTTCTGCCTTTATTCTGTTTGTGAGAGAATCTAATGCTGATATTGCTAATTCTGCATCTGTTAAGTGTGTGCAAGGAAAGTCTGCATTGTTGCTTCATGTGTATGTGTGTAAGAGAAGCTTTCACTTCTAATCCCCATGCCGTACGCATTCTACTTGGCAGATACTACACCGCTGTTGCCTATGCTGTATCATTTCTGTGGGCAAAGGATCATTTCTGTTGTTCTGTGTTTGTGTTGGTCTGCTTCTCTCTATGCTGTACATGTTCTTTGTATACGAGGGGAGTTTGAACAAGATGGATGAAAGTGCTACGTGCATTCCATAAAATTCTCTCTTGCCACCTTTAATGAGTAGTAATGTCGCACCTAAAGTGTTTCTTTCTTAAATGTAAATATTTGTGCAGTGCATAAATTCCACTGTCCCAGCACAACTACCTTTCACCCATAAGAACAGCTGAGAATCCTGTGTGACGGCAGGGTGAGGTATGTCACTGCCATGGAGAACTTTGGCTTCCAGCACTCTCGTGTGAACATCTCTCATGGGTGGGATCCACAGTGTATAGACACAACAGCCAGACAGACAGTTTATGCAGGATAACTACTGTGTGTACAGTAATGCAATTGTCAAAGGTAAAACAAATTGTGTATTAGCGCAGATAGTAGAAAAGAGCACAGGTTTCGTACAGTAAGTAACAGCTCTGTTACCAGTAACAATTCTCTGTACAGTAACAAGGGCTTATAGAGTGTAAAGCATGCACAATAAAAATTGTTTAAAAAAACAACACAAGCATAAATGCATAAATATGGACTGTGGAACAAGAGAGTAAACTGCATTGACGTAGAGTAAAAATTAAATTTATTTATAAACTTTGAAATCAGCTAGGAAGAAGTGCAGGTTTGAAGTGATTTCTGTGGAAGCCCAATGTATGGAGTATTTCAATAACAAGATTACTTTAATCAGGAAATCCATCTACACAACAGACCTATTACAACAGGAAACTCATCTGATCCCACTGTATTCCAAAGCGCTTGTCAATTCATGCACCTCTCATGAGGAAAATTTGTCAAAACAATGAAAGAACTAAATGCAGCTTTCTATCACTAAAATATTATACCAGTCTCCATGGTTAACCCCTTGAGTGCCCGCCCTTTCCCCCTCCTGTGCCGGGCCTTTCATTACCGGGCGGGGTCCATGACGAGATAGTCTCATCATGGGCACAGCGCAACCGCGCTCCATGACGAGACTATCTCGTCATGGGCATAGAAGGGGTTAAATGCACAAAAAATACTCTAACAGATCTATAGAGATCTAGTAAAATAAGGGAACAGGGGAAGAGAAATGAGAATACAAGGTTGTGCCTAATACAACCGTGGTCGTGGGGAAACTAAGTCTTTCTTTAAGTTACCCTCACACACCCTAGTGGTGTCATGCTTCATCATCGGGTCACCCAGACCCCTAGAAGTCCGGGTGGGCTCGACCACAGTGTTGGGAGTGCTTTTGATATGTTCTACGACAGAGGGAGTTAACTAGATAAAATACCTGAGACAGATCCCCAGTATCCCTTTATTCTTGGGTCTGTCCGGGTAATTAAAATACTTAAAAAATTGGGTTTTTTAGGAGTGTTATGGTCCTATGACCCTAGTGCCGACATGTTTCAGTCCGAAAAGGGGCCAAAAAATGGTCCAGGACTTTCTTCAGGGCAAAAAAAGTAACTCCCCTATGTGAGTGTAATTAACACGTTATGGGGTGTCCCTATCCTGTCAGTATGGTGAGGGCAGAGTAGCTGCTCCACGTGGTTTGGTAACGGTGGATGTGTGTGAACTGCCAGGCTCCATCTGTAAGGGAAGAAATAGAGACAAACAACATATAAAAGTACCAGCGGTCTAGTTGCCGCTTATTTCATTTCTCTTAGAGCGGTACGGTGTATACCGCCCGTGAACATGCGTGGATCCTCGTGTGCATGCTCACGTGAGGAGGAGTGTCCTCCTATCATGCCACTCATCATGGCTGCAACATATCGTAGAAAATGTGACAGACATACTATGTTTGTCTCTATTTCTTCCCTTACAGATGGAGCCTGGCAGTTCACACACATCCACCGTTACCAAACCACGTGGAGCAGCTACTCTGCCCTCACCATACTGACAGGATAGGGACACCCCATAACGTGTTAATTACACTCACATAGGGGAGTTACTTTTTTTGCCCTGAAGAAAGTCCTGGACCATTTTTTGGCCCCTTTTCGGACTGAAACATGTCGGCACTAGGGTCATAGGACCATAACACTCCTAAAAAACCCAATTTTTAAAGTATTTTAATTACCCGGACAGACCCAAGAATAAAGGGATACTGGGGATCTGTCTCAGGTATTTTATCTAGTTAACTCCCTCTGTCGTAGAACATATCAAAAGCACTCCCAACACTGTGGTCGAGCCCACCCGGACTTCTAGGGGTCTGGGTGACCCGATGATGAAGCATGACACCACTAGGGTGTGTGAGGGTAACTTAAAGAAAGACTTAGTTTCCCCACGACCACGGTTGTATTAGGCACAACCTTGTATTCTCATTTCTCTTCCCCTGTTCCCTTATTTTACTAGATCTCTATAGATCTGTTAGAGTATTTTTTGTGCATTTAGTCTATATGGGAGGATATACTCTATACAATCCTGCCTCTCTTACCCCCCTAGTTATTGGGACCTCCCAATACTTCTGACGTGTTATAGACATAGAAGGGGTTAAACATGCCCTAAAAACAGGTCAAATGAGCCCTTGATAAAGTATTTGTCAGCAACTAACCATCAGCTGCTGTCAAATGTACCATAGCTGGCCAAAGTATTTGGAATGTGCGGCTAATACACTTGCTACTCTCACGAAATATAACTTGTTATTAGCACCACCTAATCAGCATCTACAGAGGCTGCAGCACGGAAACTGCATCCTGAAAATTCTCTATGACCCCCGTATGGACCTTTGATTGAAATAATTGATTTCAAAATATAGTTGGATTTTTTTTAACATAATTTACTAATGTATTAATAATGTATATTGATTGAAGGTAAGGCTTCAAGTGTATCAGGTAGATGGTTGATAGTTAAATTAAAAGTTTTTGGGCAGCTTCTTATTTTGGTGGGATATTATGTTCCTAACCAAGATGATATTGGCCCACTGGATGAATTGGCTAAAGAGCTTTTAAGTTTTTCGGGTCAGATTATCATGGCAGGGGATTTTAACACGGTTCTGGACCATAAATTAGATAGGTCTGAGAACAACAGAGCGGTTGTGAACCCCAAGATGTCAAATAGAGTTAGACTGTTGATGAGTCAGTGGGGCCTGTGCGATATATGGAGATGTAAGTTTGGTCAGAAGTTAGGCTTTACATTTTATAATAAAAAATACAAGCACAAATCACGGATTGATATTTTCTTGGTGGACCGGAGGGTGAAGGATTCAGTATTACAGGTTGAACATATTGTTGTGCAATTATCAGATCATTCAGCTATCTTTCTTAGATTGATAATAGGAGACTGCACAATGGGTTCAATCTGAAGGTTGGATCGCACGATATTATTAGAAGAAGAGTCGGTAAAGGTTTTAAAGGTTGAAACTAGGGATTTTTTTTAAAGAAACCAGGGTTCAGCCAAGATGGGGATTGTCTGGGATGCCTACAAGGCTTACTTACGAGGGAGATTAGGAGCCTTGGCAGCAAAGAAAAGGCAATTATACTATAGCAAGGTGTCTTCTCTGGAAGAGCAGATTCAAAAGTTGGAGGTAGGTTTAGTGGAAGCAGGAGCTAGGTTGGCAAGTGGAAAAGAGATGGAGGAGTTAACTCATTTAAAAGTAAACCTAACAGAAGTTCTTAGAGATAGAGTTAAGGAGAAGTGGGAAGCTAGCCAGTTGGCACATTTTGAATATGGTGAGGGCTGCAGCGAACTATTAGCCTGGAAGGCTAAGAATGATCAGGTCCGGAATCTGATTAAAGAAATAAAAAGTGAAGAGATGGGTATGGTGTTTACTGATAGCAAGGGGATTTCTGCTGCATTTCATGATCATTTTGGGAAGGTCTATAAGGAAGATTTGGTTGTTAAAGAACAGATGTGTTGAAATGGATGGGAAATATGGACCCTTTATCTGATGATCTAAGGGATATTTTGAATCAAGAGATATCTACTGAGGAGGTGGAAGAGGCTATAAGAGGGGGGGGGGGGAAAGGCAAAGCGCCAGGGCCGGATGCCCTTCCGGCTGAGGTTTATAAAACTCTACTCGTAGTTTTATCACCTATTTTGAGGCAGTTATTTAATGAGATCTTCTTGTCAGATATTCCTTTGCCATCCTCTTGGAATGAGGCCAATATAACTTTGATACTCAAGCCAGGGAAGACACCAAAGAATGTGGATTCGTATAGGCCTATTTCCTTATTAAATGCTGACTACAAGCTCTTTGCTAAAATTATAGCAGGGAGGTTGAATAGTGTTATGTCACATTTGATTCATGAGGACCAGAAGGGTTTTATTAAGGGTAGATTATTGAAAGAGCTGACTTTTTCCCTTATTGGTTCCATAGATATGGCTACATCATACGATCTCCCCTTGGCGGTTATTGCGTTAGATGCCGCCAAGGTGTTTGATCGTGTTAACTGGGTACACCTGCAGACGTTGGCTAAATATCTAAATTTGGGCTTAAATGTATGTAAAATGTTGACAGCTATATACCTGGCACCCACGGCTAGGGTGCTGGTTAACGGGGTGTTGACCCAACCAGTCCAGATCAGGCAGGGTACTAGGCAAGGGTGGCCTCTGTCTCCACTTCTTTTTGATTTATATATAGAGCCATTGGCGCGGAAAATCAGGAGTGCTGAGGATATTGTGCCTTTTGAATTTGAAGGCTGGAGCAAGAAGATCGGCCTCTATGTAGATGATATTATAATTTATACACCAAGATTACAACAAACTATGATTTGTCTCCTAGATATAACTAGTGAGTTTGGAAGTATTTCAGGCTATGAAATCAACAAGCAGAAAACAGAAGTTATGGCTTGGAATATGAGTACTGAGGGTATCCCTTGTAAGAATGATATGAGGTATCTTGGAGTTAGGATCACACATAGTCTAGCCGATCTTACCAAGACTAATTTCGACATGCTTAAAAAGGAGATCAGTGCTAGTCTACGGGGTTGGGTGCACTTACCGCTCACATTATTTGGCCGGGTAAACCTGGTGAAAATGATGATCCTTCCAAAGCTAACATTTTTATTTGAATCAATCCCCTTGGCTTTCAAAAAGGAGTGGTTCACAAGATTGCAGGGTGAGATTAGTTTGTTCCTTTGGGCATCAAAAGGGCCACGTCTCTCTTGGAAGAAGCTTAGGAGGAAGCTAGTGAAGGGGGGTCTAGCATTGCCAGATTTGCAGATTTACTCCTGGGCATTTCTGTTAAAAAATGGCAGGATTCTTCTGGGCACTCCTACTGACACAGAAATGGGTAGAATGTTCAGGGAGATGCTGAAGAAGCAGAAAAATGACGAAAATGGGTGTATGTGCAAATTTGCTGGTCCAAAATACTTTAAGAAGGTTAGGCTAAAGGTTTTAAGAGAGATTGCGGAAACATGGTATAGAATTATAAGGGCTCTAAAAATTCCATATTACAGCCAGATAGCTCCGACATGGGACGCACCAGGGTCTCCACTTTGGACTAAAGATTCACTGGCTTGACCTTTAAAGGAGATGGGTCTTTTGATTTGGAAACAGCTATTTCCGAATGGACAGCTAATTTCGTGGGGCCAGTGTGCGGAGGAGTGGGGCCCCAGTTTTTCAAGATTTAAATATATTCAGATTCAAAGTTGGTATGCCGTGTCGGGTGATTTATAGGGACCTCTAATGAACTGGAAGAGAAACTTTCCTCTAACTGCTCCTTTAAAAAAGAAATATCCTTATGGTATTGGCTGTTGCTCGAGATGGAGGATAGTCCTTTTACGTTACCAGAGAGCCTGTGGGGAACCTGTTTGCCAGAGATCGCAACGGAAGACCAATGGCAAGTAACAATGTCTATGCTTTATAAAATAGTAAAACCCGCATATTTAAGAAGAAATCCTTTCTTCACGATGCATAGGGCCTATTGGACTCCACGAAGACTTTCGAAATTCGGCTCAGGTGGAGTAGTGGTCTGCCCCAAGTATGAAAGCCCGAACGAAGATGACTTGCACATGTTTCTGCAGTGCCCGAAGATTCAGGTTTTCTGGGAGGCTGTGAGTAGCTGCTTGTCAAGTGTCCTAGGTGTGCAAATCAAGGTAAGCGCTGAGCTGGTCATATCTGGAAGATCTGATTTGCAAGGTAGGGGTACGAGTGACAATGTAAAGCTTGTAATTTACGCTGTGCTTTTGGCTCGAAAAGAGCTATGCAAGCTTTGGGTCTCCCCAGTTACCCCTACAAAGGATAGCTGATTACATTCAATGAGATTTGTTGCTAAGTTGGATATTTCGGATCAGACGAGAAAAAGATACAATTACTGGAAGCCTTTTTTATTGCGATATGGGAGAAGGTAGGGGTTTTGGGTTTTTGGGTTTTTGAGATAATGGTCCAATGATTAAGCCTTGCACTGCCTCGGCTGGCAGAAATCTTATCTGTGTGTGCAGAGAGATATGGGAAGGGTTTGATTGAGTGGCCGAGGGAGGAGGCCTCCCAGTGGTTTTCCAAGGGTGCCCGGTAGCGGTGGGGCCTCTGTTTCTCCATGCTTTTTATCTACCCCCCGTAGCCAGTAAATGAGGTTGTAAACCCAGGGCGGTTTCGTTAGAAGGAGGGTGGCAACGAGGCAAATGAGGATAAAAAAAAGTAATAATAATGTGTATTGAAATATTTTTATTGCTGAGATTTAGCATGATGTGCAATTTTTGTGATGATTTCAAGTAATCGTGCAATAAATAAATTAATCTAAAAATAAAATGTATATGACATGCACTAGCATTTTAGACAATGGTGATGCCGGTCTTTTGATTCTCCTTGATTTGTCGATAGCGTTGATCACCATAGACTCTTCCAGTCCTTCAGACCCTCATATACATTGTGAGTGAAGTGCTGAGCTTGTTCTCCTTCCTGGCAAACCAAATGCATCTGGTCAGTTTTGGTAGCGTCACCCTCGAGCCTAGCCCCGTCATGAGTGGTGTTCCTAAGGCCTGTGCTGTTCAATGACTGTATTGAAGCACCCAGAATGTTGATAGCGGAGTCAGGTGTTGCAATACACTGATATGTATGATGCAGAGATCTATTTTAAGATCTATTCAATTTGTGTTATCAATGCTCTAAAACAATGCCGCTTGACCCAGCATAATTCCATATCCGCACATTTTTTCAAGATTTTAAGTTTTATCTCAAGAGTTTAATCTTATCTGCAGACCACAGCAATGCTTAACAAGCATTGGCATAGCCAATAGGTCTCGCCTTTGGGACCTTTTAAGTGTTTAGCCATGCAACGGTTGGTGTTGTTGCACCAAGGATATTGTGCTGCATAACTAAATACTTTTAAGGTCCCAAAAGCGAGACCTATTGGCTATGCCAATGCTTGTTCTGTTTGTTTCTGCCTCTCCTTTTGACTTTCTCTGTTCATTTCTGCCTCTGTTTTTTGCCTTTCTCCTCTCATTCTGCCTCTGCTTTTGCCTTTTTCTGCTAGATTTGTCTCTGTTTTTTGCCTTTCTCCACTCGTTCTACCTGTGCTTTTGTCTTTTTCTGCTAGTTTCTGCCTCTGCTTTCGCCTTTTTCAACTAATTTCAGCCTTTATTTCTGCCGTCTTTCTGCTAGTTACTGCCCTCTATTTTTGCCTTCCCTGCAAGTCTCAGACCCCTTTCCGCTGTTTTCTTCTTCCATCACCCAGCTCCTCGCCCATCTCCCACCTTAATGATGGGTGCAGCGCGACCACGCGGCAGATGCACGCAGCGAGGAACACCAGGACCCCTGGCCCGCCCAGCATCCGCCGCTGCACCATCAAAGAGCTTCTGGACCCCGTACACCGACAGAGACATGGCACCCTCAACGCCCAGATACCCCTGAGGGGACAGTGTTGCACTATACAAATGCTGATTGATTGATTGATTCTTCATATTTCTATCCATGTGCAGTGCTTATTCTAGGCTCAGAGTCAAAACTGTTCCCATAGTTTCTTCTGTAGTTTCAGTGCTATTGATCAACGGTAATCCAGGACAAAGAAAAGAATACTGTCATGTTACTCACAAAGCAACTCCTAAAACCTCCTGTTTCTACATCAGGTCTGCTAGATAACACCAGTGACGAATTACCAGATATCTCTTTTAACAATCCCATGTATAACCCACCACCAGTGATTTGTTTGGAATTGCTGGCATTTTAAAATCAATCCTTGAAGACTGAAACCCAGTAGACCGTTTAGGGAGAATGGATTTCTGCAGTGAAGTGAATAGGTCCTCTGTCACAAGTATGGCAAGGAAAAATGGGAGATGTTTCCTAGAAGCGACAGGTGCTACTGTCAAGCATTTTTAACAGATTGATTGCAAAATTGAGGCTCTATCCCTAAAGCAGACAGGAGCTTGAAGGTTTGAGAGCAGTACAAAAGAGGCCTCATCATGCCTTACACCACGGGACACCATATGAATATCCAGCCAATCCCAACTACCTCCATCTGATAACACTGTGAATCTTTGTATAATTTGCCCACTGAATAGAAGAAGCATGCTGACGTAGCTGCAATGAGAATTCAGCAGGCCTATGTTATCCAAAAGATGAGACCAGAAGAACAATTCCAGGGATGAAAGCTGTAGGTGAACCATATACACAAACATATTCTTAAATTATTGCTTGTGTTAACGCTCAAGAAGAGGTGTAGGGGCTTTCGAAACCACTGCATAGAGCCAGTTTATCGGAAAACCATCATAACAATCAACCACTTCTAAGCAACCACCAGTCTCATTGATGAGTCAGACATTATTGACACAATCTTTGAATCGGAAAGATTTCAAAGATTACAGACCCCAGCATAACTCACCCAGAAAACAAGGCTATGAAGGTTAGTACGTAGGGCCTGACTTAGAGTTTGACAGATGGGTACCTGTTACAAACATGACAGATTTCCTGTGCTGCGTATTAGAAGTGCCACAAGATACAATATATTTGTTATATGGGAAACAGCATTTCTGTCATGTTTCTGATGGAATATTCAGATGCCAAACTCTCAGGCTGACAGTAACCCCATGCTGTGCAGATGCCCAGCGCAAGCTCCTCGCCACCTATATTTCCACCTCAATCCATCCTATGCTGCACAGCAGGGTTCCAATGCAATGAAAGCCAATGAAGGTATGTGGTGAGTTAAGATAAACAACACCAGGGCTCAACACAGGGGGTATGACAAGAAACGTCTCTGAGATGAGAAACGTGAATACAATTGGTTATGGACAACAGGATTAGTGTTTGCTATGCACAATAAGTGTAATATTATCCTCACAAACATTTTTAAAAAACCTGGCACTGTTAACCATGGGAGGCCTTCTGAAATAAGATTCGGTTCGAACAAATGGAGAGAACAGAAACTGGTGTAACTACCAATAATTTTGTGAAGTTGCTGAAGAGAATCCAGATTGAGGAAGAAGACCCAGCTGGAGATTGTGGCATTATTGGATGCAGAGATATCAGCCTACGGGAAAACTTGATACACAATGTGAATTTGAAACAATCCAATTCATGTATTGCACTCACCTGAGGCGGTTTGGTTAACTTTTTTACTATGTCTTGTTTTTCCAATAGCCATCTGCTACACCAATGCCTTAAATGACTCACTATTGTGGAACTTGCTTTCCTCATAAGCTAATACTGTGCCGACTTTCATCCACTTCAGGAAACCTTTAAAAGGTACGTATTTGCTTTAGATCACCCTTCTAACAATGTGGTGCATTGCAATAAGGATTTCGTGCATAGACATAAATATAATTACATTTGTGGTGTTACGTAAAGCAAACTGTCACAAAGTATAAAAACACAATCAAAGCCTTTACCTGGTCAGAGGCAGCCTTTTTTGATATTTCTCAGCTGAATAATGATGGGTTGGAGTAGGGTGTCAGAATTATTGTCTATGAAGAAGTCTTTGTTCTAGATGACCTATTGCATGCTTTACTGGGATAATGCAACTTCCAAATGGGCCCGTGTGGGACTTGGCCCTTTTTGCAGGGTCATCCCATAACGTTTTGACTTCCTCCTGTATTTTTTCTGACCTGTTGTTGGTGGTTTTATGACTCTGGGCACTTTACCACTGCTGACCATTGCTAAAGTGCATATGCTCTTTCTGTAAATTCTGTTATGGATTAGTGATTCCATGATTGGCTTATTTGATTTACTTGTCAGACCCTTGTACATTGCACCATGTGTGCCCAGGGCCTGTAAATAATATGCTGCTGGTGGGCTTGCAGCACTGATTATGCCACCCACAGAACCAGCTTGTAAAATGTGGCTCAGGCCTGCCATTGCAGAGCCTGTGTGCAGTCTGGGACTGCCATGTCGACTTGGTCAGTGCACACACTTGCCAGTCCCCAAACCTTCCCTTTTCTGCATGTTAGTCACCCCTAAGGTAGGCCCAAGGTACTCCTGGTATGTGAAAGGTAGAACATGCCCTGATGTGTATGGCATGTCCTGATAGTGAAATACTGTCAATTTCGTTTTTCCCTATTGCAAAGCTATCTGTTCCCATAGGCCAGAATGGGGAGTTAGTTTATAACATCTTATAAGCATAACTGAACCCAGGAACACAATGGGAAGTTAAAGTCTAGTATGCCTGAACTCAGAATGCATCTTTTAGTGAGGGTGATTTTTACATTCTATGTTTGAAAATACCACTTTTAGAAAGTGGGCATTTGCTTGCCTAACCATCCAGTGTGCCTCTGCTATGTTTGTGTATTGCATGTCTGGCTTTTTGATGACAGGGGGCTAGAGAGAGCTGTGGCTCCAGAAGTCTGATGAGTCAGGGCTGGGCTGAATAGACCTGGGTTGCATCTGAAGTAGGGGAAGGAGATTTCCTTTTCACCTGAATGGGCCTGGTCTGCCTTCAACAATGCTGTCTCCATCTCCTGCCAGGAAGTTGAACCAGTGAGGACAGAACTGGTTTTGGCTGGGTACAGACACTCTCTGCCTTCAGAGAACAACATATTTTGTAGTATAAATATTGGGGCCCTGACCCCAGACCCCGGAATTTTAGAATACTTCTGGGAATCAAGAGAAACCTTTGCCAAGGAGAAGACCCGGATAAGCTGAGGAGGAATACTGCCTCTGTGCTATTTGCTGTTTGGGGTTGGCCTGCAGTGGCTACTTGCTGCCAAGGAAAGGAGAAAAGGATTTTGCTGTTTGCTTTGTCATCTTGAGGAAGATCTCCAAGGGCTTGAAACTGAGCTTGCCTCCTGTTCTGAAGTCTCAGCGACACAAAGACTTCACCACCAGCTGCCCTGCATTACCTTGCTGGGTATTCCAACCTGCAAAGAGGTGTCTGCTGCTGTTTGGAACCTCTGGAGAATGTTTGTCGCTGGGAGCTGGGAAATCGATGCAACACCGAAGAAGCATGTCGCATCTGCACTGGTTTACCGACTCATCACCGAAGAAACGGTCACAGCGCCTGCCGCGGCTCGAAAAATTGCCGCTGCTGCACAGATCCCAACGCAAGCCTGCTGTGCGGCTGCACGAAGACATGCATCATACCGGATCAACCCATCGCATCAAGGCGCCAAGACTATCACATTGTTGGGGTCCACAGTAAGAAACAGATGCATCAACTCCCACACAGTAAGGAATCGACGCATCACCTCCTGTGCACTGCAGTAAGGAACAGACGCATCATCTCCCCTGCATGTAAGGAACCGACGCATCACCTTCCCTGCGGCTATTTTGTTTGCTTTGTGTGAAGCATCTAAGGTACTTTTGAGAAAAGTGTCACATTTACAACTTTCATTGAACTGAACTATTTCTACTATTTGAAAGCCTTATTTTTAATACTGTATTGTTGATTTTTGTCGTTTGATCTTGTTTTGCTTTAGATTAAGATTACTCATTTTTCTAAACTGGTGGGGTGTTCATTTGTAGTATTTTCACTGTGTTACTGTATGTGTTCACAAATGCTTTGCACACTGCCTCTGAGATAAGCCTGTATGCTCGTGCCAAGCTACCAAGGGGGTGAGCAGGGGTTATTTTAGAAATTTATCCCCCTTACCCTGACTAGAAGCAAGGGTCCCCATTTGGTCACAGGTACCTACCTCTGCCACATAGAAACCCCGATTTCTAACAGCCTGTATGGTGGAAAATACACTCTGTTGTTGGAGTGGGGATGTCTGTCTACTGTCAAAACGTGGGTTTTCACATGACTCTACTTCCTTGTAGAAAACGATACAAGACCAGGCCTTACCTTTTCTTATCAATGAAATTCCTAGAAGAAATGGCAAGGTAATTTTAAGTGGGAAAAAATAAACTAGCCAATGACATGCTTGTTTTGCCTTTCATCGTTCTAGAAACACATGACTTACATGTTCTAAGAACTGTTTCTAATGCCCAGAAGATTTACTTGCAAATAGTTATTTAGGATCATTCTAAATCGAATACAATTTTAAACTAAGCTTCCAGGCAAGTGTATGACAGGATAATAATTAGGTTTGCATGGGACTTTTTGAGCTTTCCACGTGTTATTTTTTTTTGGTTAGACGAAATTATTTAGTGGCAACAAATAATGAAGGTTTATTTTTATTGTTGTATTTTAGTGTAAGCATGTGTTTCTCTTCTCTCTTTTCCATTTTATCCACAACCATTCAGTCTTCACTGCTCTTTCTAAGGGAGGAGAGCCCTCGTACCCCCGGAAGTTCTCCCTTGGGCTCATCCTCTCCTGTCCAGCCACATCCATCCTTGCTTCAATGTCATATTTCCTTTGCCTTACAAACTTCAAATGACTTCTTGCCCGCCTACCTCTTGGTGGTCAGTCTTTCAGTGACCTTTCCCCCAGCTTCCTGTTTCCTCTCATTCAAACATCTTCCTCAGTACCCTTCATATTCCCATACGGCCTGTCTTAATAAGACTATTTCCCTGGTGCTGGCCTTCCATTCTGGGTACTTAACATGTTTCTGTGGTCGTCGCCGATCCTTTACTTACTTCCCAATAATGCTGTACACATTAGATATATTTCAGAGAACATGCCGTTTCAAATTCTTACATTTTTCACTATTTTTCGTGAAAAGTCTTCACTGAAGTGGTAGCAGTCAGAACGGCAGCCTAGCACTTTATTCCTACAGACACCGACACATTTTACTGTCACCTTATAAACATCGCACAATTCATTTTTAGGATATCAGTTTTGGGAATGAATTTTAAGTGAAGTAATTACAATAAAACGTTCTCATTTTTTTTTAGCATGAGTAACATTTGGCCATGCTGAAGCATATTTTTATACACTAAAAAGAAGTCCTAAATTTGAAGGCAGTTGATAGGAGTGGATGTAAATATTTCTCTTACCATGGAAAATTTTTCTTTTGCTCTACTGAACATGCAAGTAGTATATCTTCATGCCTGAATAAGTGATTTTACTAGACTGACTATTTTTATGTAAAATTCCTTTGGTAACACTGCACTTAATTGACCAATCAGTGAGTATCAGATAGTTGGATGTTGCGAGGTAATATTGAGAGGACTTGTGTTCAAGTGACTGAGCAGCAAAATACGGGGGCCGGGAACCTGCTTTTGATTAACTATATTTTATAAAATACCCACTTTCTGTTCAATGTCTCGGACCATCTTCTAACGACCCAGATTCCCTTCCTAATATGCATTCTCAGATGTTCTCCACCAGGTTTGTGTTATATCAAATACCACTACACTTTGGACTTCCTCATGATAATTAGATCTGTGGATATGATGTGCACCAAAAATATCCCTTAGGCCTGTTCTCAAATTTTGCAGTCATGATAATGGCTTCTCTATATATAGAGAGTGTCTTTTCCAAGAAACTGAAAAATCAAACTTCTGTCTGAAAAACCTCTACATATAGAGACAGCACAAGATCTCCCAGAATAATGTGTTGCTATGGTTTTCCTTAATCCAAACAGTAGCCTGTTCTCTACTCAATTTTTCTTGAGGTATTATAAACTATCCGCAGAAAACCAAGGATTTCAGAAACGAATCTATCAATGTAAGTGGAAGAAGACAATTCATTTTTATTTCCAACATTTACCTCCTTGTGTCCAACGGCTCCGCTTTGCAAACATTTTGCACTGGGTTTGCATCACAAAAATGATGCAAACCTGAACAAAATGTTTTTTACTTTTCAGAGCAAAAGTTTTCTGCTTGAAAGTTGTCCCAAAAGTAACAGAAAGCAGCATAAAGCGTTGCTTTGCATTAACCTGCATCAAGGGGGCGTTTCACGAGTTTTACATGGGCGTTCCCACACATTCATCCATGGTTTTTCATGCAAAATCCTATCTATTAGCAATAGGAGACAGGGTTTCACACCAAAAATAATGCCACTTTGAAGCAGGCATAGAAAAGAGGCTTTTAATTCTCCTAACTTTTACAAGTTTTAGATGTAATGCAATGTGTAGCACACACCCGAAGTGAGAAAAGCTTTAAAGTTAGTCCAGGCATAGTATTTGTAGTTAAAGGGTATGCCCTTCCTGTACAAAACCTATGCTAGACATGGCACAGGCACACTTGTACTTTGGTGCAAAGGTGTTTGTGCGGTGCTAGTCAGCCTGCTAGCACGTCAGTGCCAGGGAGAAAGCAGGATAGTACCCTATCTGTGTAGTTATGGCACTCTCCTGCTATCCCTCTCAGGCAACACAGCACAGCAACTTTGGTTCCTGCATTGTGTTGCATCTTTGGTAATCTGAGCCTAAGTGTCTAATACATTTTTTTAACCAAATGTTCAAGTATTTGGGGCATGATGTATAAATTGCTTTAACCATCGCAAACACTCAGATTCAGATTCAGTAAATCTGAGGATTTTTCACCGCTAAAAAACATTTTGTAATGTACTATACCCAATTAATGATTTGGAAAAGGTTTTCTGTATCACTGAATGGATTAAGTACACATTAAGAAATCACTATGTGGAAGGGTGTCTCTTCGAAATAACTCCTTAAAGTATGTATTAATGTTTTGTGACCGAAATCCAGCCATAAAACATTGATATTTCACACCAATGAAGAACTGATGGTAAGCCATTCTCAAAGGTAAAGGCTTCTCCAGGGGACCCCTTTCCATTTGTGGCAAATGTTGACAGAACATTTGCTTAGCTTTTATTTATTTTTAATACATGTCACATTTTTCTTTTAAGAAAACAGGCTGCATCAAAAAAAAGATTGGTTATTAAAAGCAATCACAGGCATGATGATTTGCTGAACCCACCAGGCCACCATGAATGTGATATTACCCAATCGTAGTGGATCGCAAATTGCAGCCTGCCTTATGCCTATTACTGAAAATACGTTAAAATGTGACCCACTGCAATTCATATTTTGTGAACCGACCTAATAATACATAAGTCGGTTTGCAAAATTCCATTCCATTTGCAAAAAGTCAGTGCACAGTGTGTGACCACTTTTGCAAAAGGAAATTCATACATTTGGCACTTGATATTTTAATTGACACTGTTTTCTTCAAATCAAAGCAAAAATGCAGCTGCATGCTATCTTTCCCAACAAGGCTATAGCAATACCCTGTTTTCTATTCATGAACAGACCGAGATTGTCAATTGTTTACATAAATTCCAACAAGGCAAACTATGGCTTAACCTTGTTATTCACAGTATATTTGACAGGGGTCAAATTGAACAAGCAATGTAGCAGGCATTTTAATTCATATTCCAAAAATGTTTGTACTTAGCTCTTTTGTCTGTGCTTGTGTAAGCATTTGTGTTGTTGACAAGAAGCGGGAAGAAAAGACAAGCATTGGTAAAGCCAATAGGTTTCACCTCTACGAGACTTATTGACACAGTCAATGTTTATAGATGTTGCATAACAGGACAAGCTGCTGTGCAACTTGACTCACAGTAAATAAAATCAAAGTGCCATGGCGCAGCCAGCGTTGACCGCATCATATCACTTTTTTTGTTACTTTAAGTCATGTTGCACAGCATAATTCTTTTATTAGTTTTTGTAATATGTTTTTGTTGATTTTTCTCCCAACCGTAAACATCTGGCAATGTGCATTACAGTAGTATGATTCAATAAAAAGCATTACATCATCATTCAGTATATCATCTAGCCATTTTGTATATACACTCTGTGGTAAATAATTTAATTACCGGTACTTAATTTGATGCGGAAAATCTATAACAATAGCTCAGTAAAATAAGAGGCAGAATCCGTGGTATTAGAGGTTCGGAACGGGCTTTATTCCTATACAAAGGAACATAATTCGAATTATGGGCCTTCTATTCCATCACCACGAGAGTTCAGGAAGGAAGGAGCAATACATTATTGACAGGTAATCATTTTTATAGAAAAGGCATTACAGTGAAACAGATGCAGGAGGCGTAACAGTTGATATCAGAGATAAAAGCATACATACGTAACTAAAATGGGTGTAACTAGGCGTAACTAAAGAACGTCATTAGATATGATGTCATAAATGGGTGGTTCCATGAAAGAATTTCGCAATGTCAGCAAAAATACTTGGCAGAGATGCGCGCGCAGCAGTATGACGTGTGATTGACGTGTAACTAGAGGGTGAAAGGGACTTGACATTTAGCTCTACATGTGGAGACAAAAGTCTGGGGTTATGTCAACCTAATCCCAAATCATATCTAATATCCTATGTTTAAAGAACTGTGTTATCCAAAAAGAGAGGTCTCTTAGGATAGAATCTTATTCTATACTGACTATTTGATTTGATTTGATTTGATTTATGTTTTCTTAAGCGCGCAGCTACCCTGGGGCATCCCGGCGCTGAAAAAGACTACGAAACTGAGGGAAGGAAGGGTCAGGAGGTGAACTCAGGGGAACAGTAGAGTTTTTAGGCGTTTCCTAAACTTGAGGTAGATAGGTTCTTGCCTCAGGGAAAGGGGGAGGGCGTTCCACAATCTAGGAGCATTATAGGAGAACAGGCGACCTCCTGATCTGGCCTTCCTGATTCTGGGGACATTGGCGAGGGAAAGAGAGTTGGACCTCAGATGGCGACTCGACTGTTGTTGAGTCACTAGTGTCCTGAGTATGGGAGGGCCCTCATTGTGCAGAATTCTGTGGGTGATGCACAGGGTCTTAAAATTGACCCTCTCCTTCACTGGCAGCCAGTGTAGACTTCTGAGAGCTGGTTTAGCTGAGTTCCTCGTTGAAGTTCCTGTGAGGATTCTCGCCGCTGCGTTCTGAGCGCATTGGAGTCTATGGGTCACCGATGCTGGGGCTCCCAGATACAGGACGTTACCGTAGTCCAGTCTGGAGTTCACGAGCCCTTGCAGCAAGAGTTTCCTAGACTGGAGTGGCAGTAAATGTAAGATCTTCCGAGCCATCTTTATCAGGCCGAAGCAAGTTCCCGCCGTTTTTCTCGCCTGAGTTTTGAAGCTTAGATCCTGATCAAGCCAAATCCCTAAGCTCTTGACTTCGGACTTGGGGATGGGTGGTGTTCCCATGCACGGAGGCCAAGGAAGGGAAGTGGGGATTTTGTTGGAGGTCCCTAAAAGGAGAATTTCCGATTTTTCCCCGTTTAATTTTAGCCTTGATTCACACATCCATTGATGCACCCCCTCTAGACAGCTGCTCAGGTTGGACAGGGCATTGTCCGCCTGGTTAAGGGAGACGATCAGCTGGGTGTCATCAGCATACATTATTGATTTAATGCCATACGGCTTTACAACATCCTCAAGGGGAGCCATGTAAGCGTTAAAGAGTGTGGGGCTCAGGGAAGATCCCTGAGGCACACCACACCCAAGAGGCTGAGCAGAGGAGACGGAGTACCCGTCCGCTACTTGGAAGGACCTGTTTTTGAGGAAGGATGATATCCAGGCCAGGGCGGAATCGGCCACTCCCCTTAGGCCAAGGCGCTGGACAAGGGTTGCATGGTCCACCGTGTCGAAGGCGGCACTCAGGTCGAGGAGGATCACTGCCACTGATCCTCCTGCGTCCAGTAGGCCTCTGGCTTCCTCGACAACGGCTAACAAAGCGGTGTCAGTCCCCTGTCCTGGTCTAAAGCCTGTCTGGGATATGCCAAGAAGATGGTTGGACTCTAAAAAATCCGAAAGTTGCCGATTTGCTACTCGTTCGGCTATTTTACTCATAGCTGGAAGCAACGAGATTGGTCTGAAATTGGAGGGGTCTGAAGGATCCAAGTGTGGTTTCTTTATGAGGGCCTTGACCGTGGCTTTTTTCCAGTTCTCCGGGACTATACCGTTTTCAAAGGATGCATTGATCAGTTTAGTAAATAGGGGAGCAATAGTGGAAGCAACTAGCTTCAATTTACTAATTGGGGCTGGGTCTGATGGGGAGCCACTTTTGACTTTCTGTAAAACGTTGAGGAACGTTTCGATGGAGATTTGGGAGAAAGAGGTTAGTCTCGGGGTATCTTGGAGAGGGGAGGGGCCTGGTAGTGCTTGGATTGTCAATGGGCTTGGAAGGGAGTTTAGGATTTTGGTAATTTTTGCCGAGAAGAACTCTGCCATTTTATTGCAATTTGCACCGTCCACGTCAGGGGGGGGTGGAGGGTCTTGTATTTTACTGACTGCTAGTGCGTGTACAAGCGTCTAAGTGTCTACACTAGATGCGAGGGGGTAGGAATATTCCATGGTAACAGGGCTATGAATTACTTGCATGAGGGCAGCGAGGCCTGGTCCTTTGCACGGTAGCTGGAGGAATGTTTACCTAAACTACTAGACAGGAATGCATCGGATGAGGAGCGGAGCAGAGCAGATAATCTTGAAGGTGAAATACAGTTTTTGGCAGGCAGACAGGCCGAGTCAGGCACCGTTAGCCGCGCAGGGAGTAAGACAAAGTTCATGGTCACAGATGCAGGCTCAGACTGGAGCTTTCAGAGGCAGAAGGCAGAAAAAGGCTTAATGGCAGAATCAGGGCCTACTCGCCTGGACTGTAAAATGGGATAAATGAACCATATAAAGCCGGTGGCCTTTCATACTTAGGAATAGAATATCCGGCCCATTCATGGCGGATCTGAAAGAGGACATGTTGACGGTGGACGCACATGTGTTTGCGTCTTCATAACTGGAACTGGAGGGAACATACATGTACTTGTGATTTATACACGAAACCGTTGGGGTCCAAGATAGGGGACATGATCGACCATAAAAATCCATATTTCCACATTCCCTCCTTGTCCCCTACTTGCCCTTAGGAGATATCAATCTTCATCAATCCATCGATCTGTTCATATAACATCATTTGTTCTTCTTTCTTCTTCCGGGATCTTGAACGAAAACTTGGATGTGGGATACACGAGGTGGCACATAGACCACAAATCGCTGGCCCACATTGTAGACATAAGCAGCAACTGAATAGTATGAGAAAGCCAATACCTAGGAAGGAGAGCATTCTCCATCCCCAGGCTGACAACACGCCCCAGAACCAACTGGACCAAGTCCAGGTGCCTGGACTCTGGTGTATCTGGCTTACAATCTTATGAAGGCGGGTTATGGCTTTATATACTGACGGTGAATTTTCTGGTATGAAAATGCAACAACTTGATCCGATGACCCTACAAGCTCCGCCCCTATCGGCCAGGATGACGTCAAGGACAAGACGATTTTGAAGCACAACAATCCGCATAGCAGACTGCTCTTCTGTTAAATTGCCTAAGGCGGAAATAGTTTCGTTCACTACTGCTTCAAGGGTTCTGGTTAATCTACGTATCAACTTACTATTAGTGACTGTACCTATATAGGGAAAAAAACCTTTATTGAAATCTGTGTATTTTTCCCATGCTGTTTCAGTGTAATCGACTATTGGGAGATCTCTCTGCTGTCTATTGTGTACTAAATGAGTATTTCTATGATAATCAGGAGGAGCTAGGAAAACAGGTGGTAGAAGGAATGCTATGTAACAGGTACCATCCCAATCTAAAGGTAGGCGTATATATGCGGTCTGTCCACATATAAAGTAGGAATGACGAGAAGCTCTAAATGTAGACTTGCCTTGATCACTGAATTTTATCACAGTGGTGCATTTACTATGGCCCATGTGTATGGAGCCATTCTTTCTTATGCATAGTTCCCCTTTAACTGGGAATACGGACATGGCGGACAAGATTGGTGTAGCTTCAGATTCAACGTTCAGGATCATGAGGTTAAGTGTAAAATTACCTAATCCATATACCTCATTTTCTAGATCAGTTCCTGTTCTTTTGGGAAGTCCCTCCTTGTTAGGGTAGCAGACTTTAAGCAAAACTAAGTTCAGGTTTCCCCATACCCAGTTGTCTTGATAAACTGCTGAGTTTGTATCTAAGGAATTAATTAAACTAAACCATGCTCCACAGGAGCCATTGTGTGTGAATGGATATGGAAAGAGAGGCAGAATTCCCTTATAGTTCTGATAGGGAGGGAGTCGGCCACATATCCAACAATTTGTAGCATTGCTAGTCTGATGGGAATGATGTAACATACTAATAAAAGTGTTGTTGCGCAGCGCAAATCTATATGACAACTCATGCGGGGGTAATTCACTAAAAGAATGTTCAGCAGTAACATTGTAAACATGTTTAAAAATAGGATAATGCGTGTGCAACAATATACTTGCAGCGATTATTAAAAGACATAAGAAAAACAAAATTAATAACGTCACTGTGCAATGACTACGCAGTGATTTACAGTACGCATGTTTTTTCAACTGCATTTGATTATTTCTTTCTCTATTCCGGTCCAGAGGATACATGTCAGAGACAAATTCAACCGATTCACCTTGGAGAGGACTTAAACAATCAAATTGTCTGACTTATTGGACCTCAATTTTAGTCTATATAGTTCTGAGTTCGTTTGCTCAACCAAAGGGAGCTTTGAATCTGTCTTTGAGGAAATACAGGGTTTAGTCTCTATATCGGATGGTAGTCCATGAAATTTCTTGATATGACTTGAATGTATCCAACCTTTGCGACCTTCGATCTTCACGGCTGTCCTCGTGGTGAGCAGTACAAGTTGAGGCGATTTCCACCTCGGATCCAGCTGAGTCTTCCGGTCAAAATTCCGCACTAACACCAAGTCCCCGGGAACTACGTCGTGGGGTTTCACCTCGGTGTTGTCGGGAAAGGCTGCAGCTACCTGTGAACGACAAGATTGTAGTGCAGACATCAAGGAAGCCAGGTAATCTGTCAGCATATTACAGTCAACGTCAGTGATTTTACGAGGTATAGGCGTCCCCCACATATTTGGTGGTCTACCGAAGATCACCTCATAAGGGGATAGCCCTGTTCGAGAATGTGCTACCATTCTCATGTAAAAGAGTGCAACTGGTAAGGCTACTACCCAGTCGACACCTTTCTCTCTACATATTTTGGACAATCTAATTTTCAGAGTTTGATTATGTCGTTCCACGAGACCTGCTGCCTCGGGGTGTCGGACACAGTGAAATCTCCATTGATAACCTAACAAAAGTGAAACGTGTTTCATTAGTTCGGATGAGAACGGCTGGCCGTTATCTGAGTAGACAGCACGTGGTAAGCCGTACCGTGGGAAGAATTCTCGAACCAACTGTTTGGCAGTAGTCGGGGCAGTGTAATCTGAAACCGGGTATGCCTCTGTCCAACGGGAAAGAGCACAAACAACTACAAGAACATATTTGAATCCTCGACATCGTTCCATCTGGATATAATCCATCTGGAGGACTTCAAAAGGGTGATCAGGAGGCTGAAATCCACCCTGTTCTACGGGAATGCTTTTACCTGGGTTAAACTGACAACAGATCATACAGGTACGAACTTTTTGTTTAGCTGCTGCTCGTAAATGTTTGTTGAACCAAATGTGTTGAATGCTGTCTAGCATAGCTTTTTCTCCTAGGTGGGCTGGACTATGTATTGTATTAATGATAACTTGGACCATTGAGTCGGGAAGAAACCATATAGATTTTTCCTTCGTCATCCATCCCTGATCGGTTTGGATCCCTCCTAATTCAGTCCATTTCTTTATTTCTTCTGGTGTAGCATGTGTCTGTATGTCAATTACGTCAAGAGCGGGATCCTTAACCATCATGCAGTGTGTTGGTGTAGGAACTATTGTCTTTGTCATGTCAGATGTGTGAGTTTGAGCAGTCTGTTTAGCTGTTCTGTCAGCTAGATCATTGCCTTGGGAAATGATATCAGTAACTTTCGTATGAGCTTTACATTTCATAATTGATATTGCAGTGGGTAGATGTATTGCATCTAATAAGGCATGAATGAGGGGTCCGTGCTGAATGTGGGCACCGTGAGAAGTTAAATAACCTCTCTCTCGCCACAGCACGCCGAAGTCATGTACAACTCCGAATGCATAACGTGAATCAGTGTATATGTTGACTTTCTTATTTGTGGCTTGAATACAGGCTTGTGTCAGAGCGATGAGCTCTGCTGCTTGAGCTGACAAGGTATCGATACAATTTGTTTCAATAATTTCAGTGTCTGTTGTGACTGCATACGCGGCCACTAGCTCTCCTGTACTTGTTCTCATACATGAACCATCTACATACAACGTCAGGTCTGGATCTGTCAATGGGACGTCTGTCAAGTCTTGTCTGGGTTTCGTCGTGATAGTAATAACTTCAATACAATCATGTGCTAGTGGGTCTGTTCCGTTTACTGGCAAAAGTGTGGCAGGATTCAATGTACTACAACGTCTGATTTCTATGTGTGGCTGAAACAATGTCAGTTCGTAACCGGTGAGTCTCGCTATAGTCAAGTGTTGTGTTTACGTGCGGTTCAAGAGAACCTCTACTGCGTGTGGTACTTGTACTGTCAATTGATGTCCTAACACTATGGCATCGCTTTGTCTGATTGCTAAAGCTGTCGCTGCCACTGATTTCAGGCACGCAGGCAGAGCCTGAGCTACGGGATCTAATGTACTAGAAAAATAAGCACATGGTTTGTGTGATCCTGCTTGTTCCTGTGTGAGTACTGACAAGGCAGTACCTTCGCGTTCTGTAACAAAGAGTGTAAACTGTTTACTGTAACATGGTGTTGCTAGGACAGGTGCTTGACATAAAGCTTTCTTTAAACTTTCAAAGGCGTGTGTATGTTCTTGAGTCCAAGGGAGGACAGTCGATGTGGCTGCCTCCTGTGTTGTCAACTGAATGAGTGGTTTTGCTAGAAATGCATACTGAGGGATCCACTGCCTACAATATGAAGTGAGGCCTATAAAAGCCCGCACCTCCTTTTGTGTCTTGGGTACTGACATGTTATCAATTAACTGTATGCGGTCGGGTGTAAGCTGCCTTCCCTCCTTGGACAGCGAGTGCCCAAGGTAAACAACTCGCTGGACACAGAATTGCAGCTTAGTAGGGGACACCTTGTGCCCCTTTTCGGCCAAAAATTGTAAAACCGTCAGTGAAGCTTTTTCACATTCAGGTTCGCTTCTAGCGGTGATCAGCAGATCATCGACATATTGAAGCAGGGCAGTGTTGACTGGCATGTGGATACTGTCAAGTTCTCGTTTCAGTGCTTGGCTATAGATGCTGGGGCTTTCTGTGAATCCTTGAGGTGCGCGTGTGAATTTAAAGCTTCGTCCATTTAAACTAAATCCGAACAAGTATTGGCTTTCCGGATCTATTGGGACGCTGAAAAAGGCATTCTTGAGATCAATTACAGTAAAGAATGTTGCTTCGGAATCAATGGCTGTCAGTAATGAAGAAATGTCTGGAACTACGGGGTATTGTGGTACAATACATTTATTTAATTCGCGCAGATCAATAACCAATCGATATACTGGCGGGGCTTTTGGATCAGTTCGTTTAAGAATCGGAATTATCGGGGAATTACATACATTGGAGCCGGTTTCCACAACCACTCCTTGGGTAATAAGCTCGTCAATGATTTGCAGTAAAGCCACTACAGCATCTGGTGGTAACTTGTATTGTCGCATTCGTGGTAGTACCACTCCTGTCTTTAGTGTGACTCGATATGGTGTAATGTTCATGCAACCAACATCTGTAGGGCCTTGTGCCCATAAATGTGTGGGTAAAGTCTGCAGTCGGTGATCCATATCTCGGGACACGTAGTGCCCTTTGAAATCACGTAAAAACAATCTTACTCCTTCCGGAGAACAACATATTATAGCTCCTAGAGCTTTCTATGTTTTTATACCTAACAAGTTTTCTGGACATGATTTAGTAAGCAATAAATCTGTAGTTCGTGTCAAGGGACCAATCGTAAGTGGAAGAGGCTGTGACACTTCGTTAATGATAGGTTTTCCTGAAAAACCAAGGGAAATATTCTGTGAGCCTGAGAGGGGTGCCCCTGGAACTTCACTACGTTTTATGGTTGTTCGGCTTGCCCCTGTATCAAGTAAAAATTTTCTATCTTGGCCTAATAGTTCACTGTGTACATAAGGTCCTTCTTGATCTATAGGGACCTCGATAAGGGGTAAGCCAACTTCCCTCTCTAGGCTGTTTCATGAGTATCGTTGATAATCAGGATAGTCATACTGTGCAGTCTGGTACATCTGTCGTGTCGTTGTTGGTGTGGCAGCAATAGGCTGCGGTGGTGGAGCTGGCATAGACTGTTGCGGAGCTGGCATGGCCTGTGCATGCTGCGGAGCTCCTTGTTGGTTCTGATCCTGTCTAAGTGGTCGTGGTCTTTCTTTTGTATTACCTATGGCGATATTATGTTTTAAAACTGGACAATCGTGTACATAATGACCTGGCTGTTTACAATAGTTGCATGTCCCCTTTACAGAACCTGCTGAAACACTGGACTGTGTCATACCCTTTTTATGACCGTCAGCTGGAACTGTCTGGGAAACTAGCATTTTCATTTTCGTGTCTTTCATGCGTCTTTGTTCATGTTCTTGTTCCTCTCTAATTCTATTGTGATGGTACTGTAGCATTTGTAACATTTGTGACGGAGTGTTACCTTGCCAGGTACTCTCGAATTTCAATACTCTATTCTTAACTTGGGGCAGGGCATTTTCAACTAATTTTGTCACAAACAGATGTGGATACGATTCGCTACTTGCTTTTATTCCACTATTTATACCAAAACATTTTTCGAATCGGGCATAAAAATCACTAGTGTCTTCATCTTGCTTTTGTTTACAGGCTGAGATTGCACCCCAGTCTTCCTTTTTCGTAGTTAATAAACGTGGCAGTACCTGTACTAGTAAACCTGGTAGTATTTTGGTCTTGTCCCCAAGCCCTAAACCTGGACCTCGAGCTGTTTCTTCGTTTTCTAATGCTGTCCAATCTATCTTTTGGTCTCCCACCTCCCAATCCTTTTCTTTCAGTTTTTCATAAATGCCCGCAGGCATTAATACCTTTAATATTTTCATAATGTCGGGATAGGTATACTCTCCCATGAGCAACATGTCTTTAATTTCACGGTGGAAACCCGCTGGGTCTTTGTCATGACTGGGTACCACTTTCTTCATTTCTAATAGTTCCATTTTAGATATGGGTGTGTATACAAACACACGTTTAAACTGATTGTCATCACCTTTTATCGGGTGGACTTCGCGTAAGGGATTCTGTCTATCCATATATTACGTCGTTCTTTCCTTGATGGGCAGTGAGACATGTTCGGGGCATACAAAAAGAATATACTGCTTTCTGGATTCTAGTATTTCTCTAATTAACTCAGTACCTGAACCTCTCCATTTAGTCGTGAGTAATTCAGTCAATATATCAGGTAAGGGACCAGGATCGGAGTGTTGGCTTTTATATAATGTAAGGAGTTGTTGAATCATGTAGATACCAGCTAAACGCTGTTCATCTGGGTTGAGGTTCAAAAACGTGTGTGCTAGTGTATCATCACTATATTTTCCGGGACTGTCAACCCAGTGAACGGCTGACCTGGCTAATTCTTGTTCGTCCATAGAATCGAGTATATGATAACCCCTTCGTTCTCGGAGTAATTTGTCAGCGGCTTGGAACGAATGTTCGGGGGACCTTATATTTATTATAGGTGTTTGGAAATTTCTGTTATTATCTGGACGTATCGGACGTATCGGATCAGTAAAGCATCTAGTATTATTGCAAGATCTTCCTCTACCTACATAGGCCATTGTTTCTAACTGTCCTGTGGACAGTTCTAATTCTTCCTCCTCTTCGGTTTGTTCAGGCTGGTCTACTGCTAATCTTTCTTCGTGTATTCGTTCTACTTCTTTGCGGATTTTTCGGCACATAGCTATTATACTTAATCGTTTATCATGTCTCCCTTCTGATATATTCCGACTCCATGTGGTAAGAATTTGCATTTCTTCCGGATTTACCCCTGGTCGGTCTTGATTTCTGACCACACAATTTATGAGGAAACGTAACAGTTCTCCCTGTATCTCCACTTTCTGGTACTCCATGGCTCTATTAATACTTTCAGAATCTCGCCCTGACTGGACAAAATGATATATATTTTCTAAATGTGTAGTCATTCCTGGTAGCCTCCCTAAATATATTGCAGCTCGTCGGATACGTAATGAGGCCAGCAGCATTTCATCCTTTTTGCCGGGCACAGGGTCATATCTACAATCTATTAGAAGTTCCTTAAGCGTGTCTGGAGTTACTAGTTTGGGCGTACGTTGGTGAGCTAATTCTTGAAAGGAAAGTTTATTTACTCTGGGTGGCGTGGAAAAAATGTTTGTTGTACCTCCTGTAGCACCGCCTGGGGTGCTGAGTGTGAAAGGATTCGTTGAACGTGATATAGCAACCATAGGTGTGGGTACAGCTGTAGAAACAGATGTGCTTGCCGGAACTTGTGTCGGAATTTGTTGTTGCGGAGGTACAGACGGAGGGTCTTGGCGTTGAACCCCCTCGGCAGGCGGTCTATGTGGTGCAGTATTAGCATACTCGGGAGCTGCGTCGTCTAAATAAGAGGAAAGGAAAACATCTTCTGCGGTTCTGGGATGCCCTTTGGGATGTGCTTTTATCGGAAACAATGGGGGTGGCAAGTCTTTGGGTATCTCCAGAGTAGCCTTAGGTAACCCTTCGGCCAGAAGAGGATACATACCATTCATAAGGGCATTTCTTTGTCTGTCTACTTGTTCTGCTTTTGCTCGGGTACCTTCTTCAATTAATAGATTCTCTCGGACTTTATCTGAATTCTCCTTACTCTTCTCTTCCTGTCTACGTGCTTTTTCTGTACGTCTATACGATTCTTTACGCCATAATTCAATGGCATCTTTCTGTGATTGTCTAGCTTTCTTTTTCCATAATTCTTCCTCTACTTTCATGATGCAATCTGCATCCCAGGTCCCAGCTGCGGGCCACCTCTGACTTTCTGGGAATTCCTTGGTGTAGTCTACCCATAAATCAAGAAATAATATGGCGTCTAGGCCATGTTTATGATACATGAAGTACCCTGGAGTGTCCCTAGGAGGAATGGGAACAGCTTCTTCGAGTACCCCTTTTCTAGTTTTGATCTGTCTTAATTTCGAAAAGAGCGGCATATTGAAAACTGATCTGATACCTAATTCTGAACACGTTTAATACAACAAAACACAATAATGAACAGTCATTCATACCACAACATGCAGAACGTATTTAAAACATTTAACATTTAATGAACAACAATGATGGCCATTTAGGGAACTAGTCACTAAGCATGATACTCGACACTAACTAGGTAATTCTGAATTATATACTAGACATACTAGATATACTGCTAAACAGTACAGATACACTGCTGAAACAGTGCAGACCGGATTTGTGTACCCAAACCCGTCTTGACCGGCACAACCTATGTGCACGTCAGAACGCCTCCCCGACAATGGTACTCACCGGGTAGCTCGGAACGGAAAGCCTCGGAACTGAACTGAACTGGACTCGGACCAGACTGGACTCGACTCGAAACTGCGGAACTTCGGAACCTGGTGGGCCTCTGTATACCTCGGATCTTGCTCTCTCAGCTAGGCTCTGGTCGGGATACTTCGCACTTCTCACCGCCTCGTCTGGGTGTTGATCGCAGCCTCAGTTACCCCCGCTCGGCAGGAGGGAGATACAGGAAATCCTGTGGGTACGCGTTGTTGTCCGTCCAGCTGTGGCAGGAGACCGGGCCTGCAACGCACCTCCGGCGCGTGAGATGAGAAAGTGTCCCTATTCGGGCGCCATACATGTGGTAAATAATTTAATTACCGGTACTTAATTTGATGCGGAAAATCTATAACAATAGCTCAGTAAAATAAGAGGCAGAATCCGTGGTATTAGAGGTTCGGAACGGGCTTTATTCCCATACAAAGGAACATAATTCGAATTATGGGCCTTCTATTCCATCACCACGAGAGTTCAGGAAGGAAGGAGCAATACATTATTGACAGGTAATCATTTTTATAGAAAAGGCATTACAGTGAAACAGATGCAGGAGGCGTAACAGTTGATATCAGAGATAAAAGCATACATACGTAACTAAAATGGGTGTAACTAGGCGTAACTAAAGAACGTCATTAGATATGATGTCATAAATGGGTGGTTCCATGAAAGAATTTCGCAATGTCAGCAAAAATACTTGGCAGAGATGCGCGCGCAGCAGTATGACGTGTGATTGACGTGTAACTAGAGGGTGAAAGGGACTTGACATTTAGCTCTACATGTGGAGACAAAAGTCTGGGGTTATGTCAACCTAATCCCAAATCATATCTAATATCCTATGTTTAAAGAACTGTGTTATCCAAAAAGAGAGGTCTCTTAGGATAGAATCTTATTCTATACTGACTATACTGACTGTTAGTGCGTGTACAAGCGTCTAAGTGTCTACACTAGATGCGAGGGGGTAGGAATATTCCATGGTAACAGGGCTATGAATTACTTGCATGAGGGCAGCGAGGCCTGGTCCTTTGCACGGTAGCTGGAGGAATGTTTACCTAAACTACTAGACAGGAATGCATCGGATGAGGAGTGGAGCAGAGCAGATAATCTTGAAGGTGAACTACAGTTTTTGGCAGGCAGACAGGCCGAGTCAGGCACCGTTAGACGCGCAGGGAGTAAGACAAAGTTCATGGTCACAGATGCAGGCTCAGACTGGAGCTTTCAGAGGCAGAAGGCAGAAAAAGGCTTAATGGCAGAATCAGGGCCTACTCGCCTGGACTGTAAAATGGGATAAATGAACCATATAAAGCCGGTGGCCTTTCATACTTAGGAATAGAATATCCGGCCCATTCATGGCGGATCTGAAAGAGGACATGTTGACGGTGGACGCACATGTGTTTGCGTCTTCATAACTGGAACTGGAGGGAACATACATGTACTTGTGATTTATACACGAAACCGTTGGGGTCCAAGATAGGGGACATGATCGACCATAAAAATCCATATTTCCACAACTCAATGGGCCCTCCATTCCGCCCACTCATACCCGTCTCCTCTTTCCGTTCTCCATGGAGCATCCAATGTTCAGTTCAAGATTTGCGCCCTGCACACCCTCTGCACATGTTTCAGTAATCTGACCAAATAATGCGTCAATGTAAATATAAGCCAGTCTCTCCCCCATCCCTCCCTAACCCTTGCCACTGGTGTGTCCTCCTATAACATACTAATAAAGCAAACCACACTATATAATAATTGGAACTATTAGGAGCCCACTGTGATCCACTCATTCAGGGTGTATCCATTGGCATCTCCAATCCCGACCCTCCATTGGACTCTGTGTCCGGCATCTGCAGCGACACCACCAATGCCTCCCACGCCTTTGCTGTTTCTAGTGCCCTGTTATTGTTGGACCT
The DNA here is from genome assembly GCF_964204655.1 of Triturus cristatus. NCBI lineage: Eukaryota > Metazoa > Chordata > Amphibia > Caudata > Salamandridae > Triturus > Triturus cristatus. The sequence continues at coordinate 705,163,497 of NC_140584.1, read as the reverse complement.
CTTAGCATGCTGGAATCGAACAGTACTCTCACTAGTTGCCCATTTAATTAATTCTGCCTTCCAGCGCACAACATTGGGTCCTCGCCTGGATTTCCAACACATCGTTAATTCTCTTTTAGCGAGCAACAACCCTAAGTCCAAGAACTTACTCGTAACTTTTGTCCTAGATGTATGGGGAAACCAGTGCAGTATACATGTACCCATGTCCGGTTCTATCTGCCTGTCAGTAGCCTCGCAGAGCCTGTCAACCACTTCCTCCCAGTACGTTCCCAGTTGCGGGCAACTCCACATCATGTGAGGAAACTCCGCACCCACCAAATTGCAACACGGGCATTGGGCTGTATCCAATCCAAAATACCTATTTATCTTGGCCGGAGTTAGATACGCTCTATGCAATACATAAAAGTGATATAGCTGAAACCTAGCATTGCGCGTGCTCTTCCATGCTCTCTCAACCACCTTAGCCCATGTCGTCTCAGGGATCTCCTTACCTAGATCTGCCTCCCACTTCCGTTAGAATTGGCACAGTGGTTACATCCCCTCTTTCACCATCCGTCTGTATAGACACATTATAGCTTTAAAGGTCCCTGCTGCCATCACCACATATTGGCATGCCAGAGATGTCTGCGGTTCCGATAGTCCCCCTCCCCAGTGATGTTGGATTGCAAGGGCTGAATGCAATAGGAAATCGCCCCTGGGAAGGCCGGACCTATCCTGCAACACCTGGTAGGTCAATAGCACACCATCCTCGTACAGATCTCCCAACACTAGTAGTCCCAGCTCCTCCCATGCAACCAGCGCAGTCCAATCACCCCCATGTGGGAGAGCAGTGCACATACCCAAAGGAATCTCCGGAGCATATGGTCGAGCTATCCCACCTCTACTTTGGCTCCGATTCCAGCATAGCCTCAACGTCTGCTCTTCCTGAGTTAACGACCCAAGATGTAGTCTTTGATGAAGTACAATAAAGGACAGTACATGAAGCAGAATCCACCGACGCATCGGGCCATCCGGTCCTCAAAATTCAATCGCCACTGCCTGGGTAAACCATTGCAGCTGGGCCGCCAAATAATATAGTTTAAAGTCTGGAACCGCCCAACCACCCTCAGTTCGGAGTCGCATCATAGTTGTCAGAGCCAACCGCCGTCTGCCACTTCCCCACAAGAAACCTCCTACCAAAGCGCGGAGCGTTTTGAAGAAGGAGCTCGGTATCCAGATCGGCAGCGTCCTAAAGTAGTATAACAACCGTGGCAGCGCCACCATCTTCAGGAGTGCTACCCGACCCGCTATGATAACGGCAGCGTGCTCCAGAACATTAAACTACCCTTAATCCCTCTCATAGCTCTGCCTATATTACCCTCCAACAGGTCCTCTTGTGTATGATAAATGTTAGTGCCAAGGTAGGGTAAGCAGCGTGGCTTATCGGCACCGATACATCCACTGGAAATAGACAAGTCTTCGCCCAGTTCACCCGCAGCCCTGAAGCGGCACCAAATGTACACAGTAATGATGTCACCCCCCTCTGAGCCTCTCCCGTATCGGCCAGGAACATGAGTAAGTCATCGGCGTAGAGTGATATATACTGCATGTCTGTGCGTAGTTCTAGCCCAGTATAATACTTCCCCGACCTGGCTTGTGCTGCCAGCGTCTTGATCGCTAAGGCAAACAGTGGGGAGAGAGTGGGCAACCCTGTCATGTACCCCACCCAACTGAACAGGAAGAGGAGATCGTCACCCCTGTCCAAACCCAAACCGCTGCAGATCTATATAGGATCTCAGTCCATCCCACGAAAGCCTCCCCCAGCCCCACCACTCGCATAACCTGAAACAGGTACGGCCATTCTAAACTATCGAAAGCCTTTTCGATATCAACCAAAAGGACTGTCGCAAATGGTACAGAGCTTCAGTCCCCCCCAAAATGCGAAGTAAGCGTCGCACGTTGATAGGCGTATTCTGTTTGGGGATAAATCCCGCTTGATCCTGGTGGACCAACTGCATCATGTGCGGGAGGAGTTGGGTCGTGAGTATCCTACTCAGGATTTTATAGTCAGGGGTTAACATTGAAAGTGGGCGATATTCCGTCTTATCGGTTGGGTCCCTCCCAGGTTTCAGCAGTGGGATAATAGCCTCCCGAGTGGTTGCCGGTAACGTCTCCAACTTCTGTGCCTCCTGGAACATGGGCGGTAAACGTGGATCTAAACAATCAATGTACACCGAATAAAATTCTATGGGTAGCCCATCCACCCCCGGTGTTTTGTTCTGCGCCATATGCTTAATTGCCCCCCTAATTTCGCCCATCGTGATCTCCTGCCCGGGCACATCTGCTTGTGCTTTCTCCAGCTGGGGTAATGGCAAATCCAACAAGAACTCCCCTATGGCCATCTCGGCATGTCGTAATTTTCTGCGGTAGAGGTCAGTATAACAATCCAGAAAAACCCCATTAATCCACTGCTGCATATGTACCAACTCTCCCGTTGGAGCTGTCAGACCGAAAATAGGCGCTCCCCGGGCATTTGGGTTAGCCAGCCATGCCAACAACGTGCTCGCCTTATCCCCCTCTGCATGCACCCTCGCCAGATATGATCGGTGATCAAAGCAGCGCAATCTCTCCACCTGCGTCACTACCGCCTCTCTAGCATTGGAAACCTCCCCTTGTGCTTCTGGGTTTTCTGGGCGAGCCCTCTCAGCTGCTCGCAACCATTGCTCTGCTGATTCTGTGTCGTTCAATTGTGTCTTCATCACCCCCACCATTTTGGTGATACATAGGCCTCGCACTACCACCTTAAAAGCATCCCATTCCTACGCCACTGTTGACGCTGTACCCTCGTTCTCGTTAAAATATTGAGTTGTACCTGTCCCAATTGCTTTACGGAAGACAGGGTCCTCCAGCATCTCTGGCCGGAGCCGCCAGGTCGGTAGGACAGATCTCTCCCGGACCCACGTATCTTTACTAATAAGGGATTATGATCCGATAGCGTTCTGGTGAGATGTTCACTATGTTCTACTTTAGCATGAATGTCAGGGGTGCATAGTATCGCATCAAGCCTTACATACAATTCATGTAGGCCGGAGTAGTAAGAATAGTCCCGCTCCTCTTAGTGGTGTGCGAGCCACGTATCCACCAACCCCCAACTGTCTTGTCATGTATGCCTAGCCTTTGAGACGCTGTGGATGGGGCGTCGTGCAGCGGGGGGTGAGACCTATCCATCTCGGTATCTACAATAGAATTGAAGTCCCCTCCCATCAATATGGAACCAGTTAGGTGTGGTGCTAACCTTCCTGACAAGTGATTAAAGAAAGAAATCTAATCCACATTAGGGACATATATACTACAGAGCGTCACATCTACGCCATTAAGGTGATCCGCCACCACCACAAACCTCCCTTCTGGATCCACTAACTGTTGTGTCAGCTGGAATGGGACTCCCGCCCTAACCCATATCAAAGTGCCCCTAGCAAAGGCCGAATAGGTCGTATAAAATAATTGCCCTCTCCATCTGCGCTTCAACGCCAACCCCTCAGTCTGATTAATGTGTGTTTCCTGGAGAAAGGCTATGAACCCCCTGCGCAGTAAGTAGGCATGCACCTTATGGCGTAGTATCATTGTGTGGAGCCCCCGAACATTCCAACTAATGCATTTTAAGTCAAGTAACGACCCCATGCTGAAATCGATATCTCAATAAAAATTGTTCACAACTTTGGAACACACAAGTGGCTCTAACATTCCCAAAAATAACCCAAAAACTTCCCCAAAAACCCCACCCCAGAACAGGCGCTACGAATCTAGTACCCATCCAAACTAATATCCTAAATGTTCCCCCAGGAAATACCGAGGGATCACACCCACACAAAAATAGGGGGGGTGGCCCAGAGCCGTAGAGGATCAACCTTCTATTCCTCCATCATCCCGCGCCTTACCCCCAAAGATAGTCAGTCAACCTCTCCTGAGGCAAATTCAAATAAAGGAACCACATTTTTCACACACTCTGCTGTTCCCACTAACCCCTCCAACCCTTGTCAATCAGCCACCCTCAGAAGTACTGGGAAACAGTTAAGAACAAAACAAACCCTCCTCCAGATTCGTGCCCACCCGATTAAACTGAGACTTTAGGCATCCCCAAGTTTGTCCGCTGTCCTGGGTGTCACGTGCGGCAATTGACCACTACCTGTTGTCGAGTCATCTGTGTTTGACCCCAATGTGCCCTTTTCCGATTCTGTAGCTGCCAACGATGTCTCTCCTCCCTCTTGAGAGATGGCTGTGACGGCTTTCAACGCAGCAGTTCGTTCTTTTTCCATTTGTGTTTCTGTGGGCTTTCGGGTGGGAGGACGATGTCTTCGGGTGCGCAGCGATCGACGCAGGTGCGGCCCCTCTGCCGACGTGCTCATGCTGCGCCCCGCTACACCCGTGCCCGCTCTGTACGACTCAAGCCAAGTCCAAGCTTCCTCAGGGTTGTTGTGGAAAAAGGTCTTACCATCCATAGCTATCCGTAGGCGTGCAGGAAACATTAACGAGTACTGGAGGCCCTCGTCACGGAACGCCCTCTTGACCTCCAGAAATTAAGCAGGGCAGCGCTGTACATCCACTGTGTAGTTTGGGAACAACGCCACTGTACCGTTGCCCAGTTTGTAGGGGCCCAGAGTTCTGGCGTTATGTAAAGGAGGTCTCTGTCTTTATAATGAAGCAGTCTCGCTACCACTGGTCTGGGTGGCCTTCGGGAGCCAGTGGCCGAGCCGGGACCCTATGTGCTCTTTCCAGGGTATAGAAGGGGGAGAAGCTTTAGGGGCAACCTCCGTTCTCAACCAGTCTTACAGATAATCCACCATATTTGACCCTTCCACTCCTTCCGGCAGCCCCACCACGCAGACGTTATTCCTTCGATTTCTCCCTTCGGCATCTTCGGCTCTCCGCTCTAGGGTTTGCAAGCAGTGTTGGACATCCATCATCCGAGCCTCCAGTGCCTGATGGGTGGGCTCAATGGCCTCCAGGGTGACTTCTGTCTGCTTCACCATATCAACAAGCTTAGCGTGATCCGTTCAAAGGAGGCCTAGTCCCTGCTCCACTTGAGCAATGTCCTGCTGGAGAGCCGCCCTGGTGTCAGTAATAGCTTTAAGGATTTGGTCCACCTGCTGCTGCATCAGCCCCTCTGGATGTTGTGTCAGCTCTTTCTGCTTGTCTTGCGCACCAGTGTCTTCATCCACCTCAGGGGGTGCCTCCCCTTGCTTCCCCATGGCTTCCCCATGAACCGTCGTGTAGCAAACCCCATCACTAGGGTGGCCCCCCACTGACGGCCAACGTTACCTGCGCTCTACACCAGTGGTGATCAAAGGTCAACAACGTCTCTCTCTGCTACCTGGGTGCACATCCCTGCCCACGCAGTCCTCTGCTCCTCGGGCCTGGCCGCTGGTCACTACCAGATGAGTCCTGCAGAACCGAACAATCCTCTACACAACTTCGTCCCACCACTGCAGACTCTGATACCAAGCAACTCTCCACCTCTGTTCAATTCGCACTCTTGGTGAAATTGATGCTGGAACGGTCTGAAGCAACGTCCCTAAGTTTGTACCCATCCACCACAGCCCACAGGAGCGTCACCCACAACGATCAAGGGCCATCCCACCGATCCTTCCTTCGCCTCGTAAACGCCACTAAGTGACACCTTTGTAGAATGTCCGATGGCTCACTTCCACCACTCACCTCCCGTTGTGGCAGCTGTCCACCATGGCCCAAGCAAAGCGGCAACCCTCTTCTGGTTCAGTCACTCCAAATCCCTTGTGTCACAGCTCCTGTGAGTAGTGCCGCTCCAGTGCCACCCACTGACCATCGCCCGAGGCCCTTCCGCAGTATCTGCTGCTGCCTGGTGGCCCCCGAGTGCTGACAGTGAGGGTAGCCCGCCAGGGTCCCCCCTAGTATCCGCCGCGGCCGGTTATGTACAGCCGGCTGCTCCCTCTCACAAGGCCGTGTCCAGCGGTGCCCCCCGACCACCCATGGTTCAGACCCCACCTCCTGTCCAGGTATCCAAATTGGCAGTCCGTGCCCCCAAATGGGCGCCAACCCACTATGATAGTCTGCCGCTTGGCACCTCAGTACCGCATGCAGTGGGTCAGGGCATCGCCCGTGGCTCCAGGACACAACCCCCTCCAGCCACTTCGCCACGGTGCTTCCCGCCGGTCCTCACTTCGCGGCCCCACAGCCTCACCTCCTTCTGCCTGCCAGCCTCCACATGCACGGACAGTAAGAAGCGGGCCACTTCTCCTCCAGGGCTCCGCTCCCCGTTAGGAATCCGCGATCGCCGTCTCCAATCGGAGCCCCCTAGTGCCCTCTACGGAGCTCGCCGTGGTCAAACAGTGCTCCAGCGGCCTTATCCAGCAGCTCGCTCCAATGTCTCTCGATGTGCATGCCCTGCCAGCCGCCCAAAGTGGCGGCCAGCACTCTTGATCGGCAGCCTAGTTCGCCTGTTGGGCGCCTTACCAGTACACCGGGCTCGTGAAGTATCGGTGCAGTAGGTGTATCAGAGGTTGGGCGGACAGGCTGCATCCGCTATCCTCCGCTGGCCTTTCGCCCGTTCCGGAGTCCGTCTCCCAGTGCCTCAGTTCAGGAGAACAACATCGCCATCGGCGCCATCTTGACTGTTCCTCGGGAGCACGCACCGCCTTGCCAATTCACCAGTCACCGGGTGCTCGCAGTCTCTTAGCCGGTCCCGGCGAGTACTCCGACCTCTGCTATCGCCGTCGTGGGTGCTCATGGGATTGATTTTATGTCCCCATTCAGGATAATTATCAGGGTAGCGCAGAGCTCTGGGCTCACAAGTCTACACTCATCTGCTCCGTGGCCACGCCCCCATGGTGCACAGCATCATGTGCCACTGTTGGACTTGGCCCTTTTTGCAGGTTCATCCCTAAAATGTTGCCTTTCTCCCAGCCTTTTCTCTGACATGGTGTTGGTGGTTTTAGGCCTCTGGGCACATTAGCACTGCTGTCCAGTGTAAAGTGCATGCGCTCTCTGTGTTAAAGTTGGTAAGATTGGTCTACACTTGATTGGCATATTTAATTTACCTGTGAGTCCCTTGTAAAATGCTATCTCATGTACCCAGGGCTGGTAAATTAAATGTTGCTGATTGTGCCACCCACCAAAGTAGCCTTTCAAACCTATTTCAGGCCTCTGCCATCGCAGGGCCTGTGCCCGCAGTGTTACTGCCGCTGTGACGTGGCACCTAAACTGTGTGCCATGTCTGTACCCCCCCTCTTTTCCTGCATGTCAGTCACCCCTAAGGTAGGCCCTAGCTAGCCCTATGGGCAGGGTGCATTGTAGGTAAAGGATAGGACATGTACCTTAAGTGTGGGACATGTCCTGGTAGTGACAAACAGCAATTTTGGTTTCTCACTACTGTGGAGCTGCTCTCCCATAGGAATGCAAAGGGGATTCCCTGATAAGTGTTTCAGTGGTAATTCCTGATATGAGAGGCGCAGCATGGTCAAGTTTAATATATTTGGAATTGTCATAATAAATGCTGCGCAATGGTGTGCGCAGATTTATGATAACTATTTTAAAAATGCCACTTTTAGAAGTTGGCATTTCTGTGTGCTATGTGTCTGCCTGCCTGAAGTGAATTGCATGTCTGGCTTGTGAGTGACAGGGGCTGGGAGGTGTGTGCGGCTCCAGGAGTGGCAGGGTGAGTTAGCACTAGGCTGAATGGGACATCTCGATGGGGGCTTGCCTCCCTGCTGGAGGGCCCTGTGTGCTGGCCTCCCTGGGCCCAGCTGTGCCCCTGAACTTTGCCATGGATCTTTGGGCATCTAGCATCTCGTTGGCACTGTGCCTTGCCTTCCCCAGGAGAAGGGAGTGCTGGGTCTTCGCAGCCCGAGCTGCAGCCCTGTTGGAGGGAATCCCGATGTAGGGATTCCCCCACATTTGGTACTTAGCGGGAGCCTACCCCGCTTTATGGATATTCAACACGGCGGGTGCCCACCCTGCATTTTTGCTCAGTTTTGCTGCGGGTGCCCACCCCATATTTACACAAGAGTGCGAGTGCCTACCCAGCATTATGAATATTTTTTTGCCGGTGCCCACCCTGCATTGTGGTCCCTTTCACGGGTGCTCACCCTGCATTGATGGGTTGTTTGAAGGTGGGTGCCCACCCCGCACTTAGCTTAGGGAAGACGGGGCCGGGAACACGACCCTTAAGTTAGGCAAACATTGCCTGGTCCGGGGTGGAGCTTGTACCAGAAGGAGGGCGGGAGCCTACCCCACCTCCGACAAGCTGTTCGAGTGCCTGGAGAGACCCGTCTTGAGCCTCGCAGGCTTCATGTTGAAGTCCCGGTCCCAGGAAGGGGGACCGGGCGGAGTGAAGAAGATCGGGCTCCCGATAGACAGAGAGAGACCCCAAGGAGTGGGGGCTCTCCTGCGCCTGCTGCCTGGACCAGAGAAGAAGATCCCCTGCAACCCCAGTGAGTGGGGCTTCTTCATTGTTTGTGCCGATCGAGGCACATTCCCAGTTCTGAGTTCCTGAACGGTCCCGCCAGAGAGCGGGTTGCTCCAACGATGTGGCATATTTGTTTTTAGAGGGCCCAGGGGGGCTCGTGCTCCTTCTATGTTGGCTATGTTTACAGCTGCCCCGCCTGCTAGAGGGCAGCTGCAACGATGGGGGCAATTTGTTTTACTGAGCCCCAGAGCGGGGCCCCTATACCCTATTCACAGCTGCGCCGCACCAGCGCGGTCAGCTGCAACGTTTTACGCATTTCTGTTTAGAGAGCCTCATAGCAGGGCTTCCTTGTGTATTCCTCAGCTGCGCCGCTGCAGCGGGCAATTGCAACGTGGACCACATTTTACTTTTACAGAGTACCAGTGGGGACCCACCCAGAGGGCATAGTGAGTGCTCATGCCCACATTTAATTTTCCCAGCTGTACAGCAATTAGTAACAGCTGCAACGCTTAGGTTTGTGCAATTGCGCACTTGTGAATTCTGCTGTATTGGCAGCCCAAGCCCTGACATTATGGACATTGGGTATTTGAGCTCTCTGAAAAGGCCAGTTGGTCAGGGGGACTGTGTTAGGTTGATAGGGCGCAAGGTCCTAATGTGATTTATGTGGTGCGCTGGAAATGTGATTTATGCACCCTGATTTATGCCTCTAATGTGGTTTATGTCATGAGGTTATTTGCATACTGTGGTTTATGCTTGTGAGGTTATTCCCTACTGTGATGTATGCCTCTAATGTGGTTTATGTATGAGGTTATTTGCATACTGAGGTTTATGCCTCTAATATGATTTATGATTAGGAGGTTATGGTCTAATATGTTTAGGCGTATGAGGTTGGCGCATAATGTATTTTACGCCTGATGTGAAACTGTGCATAATATGATTTGTGTTGCAGGATATAATGCTAAGTACAGTGTTTGCCAGTAATTACTGGTTGTGTTCTACTTTGTGATGGTTCTGACAGTGGCCCAATTGGCCCTGTCATGTATATAATCCCCTGTAAATATTGCCTAGTGCCAGTTGGCACAGTGTATATTGTTTTATTACTATTCCAATGTGTTAATGATAATACAAAGGCTATTTTTATATATAACCTTGTATGGAGTTCCTTTTGTGGTGTGCCTAGTATGTTACTGCTGTGTGTGTGTTGCACAAACGCTTTACACATTGCCTCTGGGATAAGCCTGACTGCTCGTGCCAAGCTACGAAGGGGGTGAGCAGGGGTTATCTTCAGCATGTAACTCCCTTGCCCTGAGTAGAGTGGTGTTTTCTGCCTGGCTTAGGAGCAAGCCCTAGCCAACCAGAAATCCCATTTCTAACAGCTACTGTGCAGCATCTTTAAAAAATATTAACAAAGCCAATTAGCTCGGTGCATGTTATTTAGCTTTGTTAATGTTTTTTTAAGAAGGATGGGGTGTTACAGTCATAACTGCTGCCTTTGGAACTGGGGAGCAAGGTTTGAGTCTCAGCGTTGGCTCCACATCCTGTAATACTGGAAAATAATAAACTCCCAGGGTCAAAATATCAACAATGAATGTGTCCTTGTGTAAAATGAATGGGGCTCATGTGAAGTGCTCCAATACGTTCAGGTGAAGTTTTCACTATAAGCATGGGCATTCTTTTGAAAAAAGCAACAAGAGGGTCGGAAACAAAGGCAGTGGGGTGAGTGGGTAAAAGAGAACGTGAGGGGTGCCAAAAAATAAAATTTAAAAAAGAGGACAATAAGAAGCCTGTGGCCTGTGAAAGGACACTGCCCACAGGAAGCAGTACTTGGTTAATGGCAGAGCCAAAGACTGTAGTCCAGGAGGAAGCCGGATGTGAGGGGGAGGCACCAACCAATAGTAAACAAGGAAGTAAGAGTGACATGGATACAGCAGTCTTCATGAAGGTCCCAGGAAAAACAAATAGCAAAAGCATCCAACAATGCAAGCAGGGTTCAGCAGGGACCAAGAAGCAGTAGCTATTGAGGAGCCTGGGTCCACACTCCGCCTACCCCAAAGTGTGTGGACAGCTTCAACCAGAGCACCATATATCAGAAACTAACCCATCAGGAGGTCAAACTTTGCACATAGGTCGTCAAATGGCCACAGCACACGATCGGAGTACAAAGAGCCCGCCATGTCTAAACCCACTCCAGGGGTTGTCTCTCTTCCACCTCTGGCAGTTGAGTCACTAGAGACCACAGAAAAATATTCAGAGATTACAGGGACCGTATCCGTGCCCATCCAAGAATCCTCAACCAACACATCCTGAGGAAGGTGAAGTGCTGGACCATCAGGGCCGGAGGTTTAGGATTGAACATAAGGGTCCAAAAACAACAGCGGACTGGGGGGCTGTTGTAATTCCAATAACCCTGGGGCCTCCATCCCCAGAAACCAGCGTACACACCACTACAGCTGTGCTGCCAAATTATAGAAATGAAAATCTGGGCATTCATCCCACCGTGCATCATCGCATGCTGCAACTTAGCCAAAGCAACTTGTCATCGCCCCTTATTCCATATAAGATCAAGAAGGATGGATTCAAAATCCTGGAATGTAGCGTGCGATATCACAAGCAAGAGTACCACAAAGAAGTATAAAAGGTGAGGGAATACAACCATCTTAGCTACAGCAATGTAGCCCACCACTGAGAGGGGGTAAGTTCTTCAAAATGTCCACGCTCGCACACATTGCAGCCACCGCAATGCCTATATTGCCCTTGAGAAGGTCATGGAGAGTCTGATAGATATGAATTCCAAGATAGTGCACAACCGTCTGCTCGCAGGCCATACCACCCAAGTCCAGGGGTTCCTCCTTATCAGCACGGAGTGAAAACAGACTGGTTTTCAACAAGTTCATGTGGAGAGCAAAAAGACTTCCACAAAAGCCATAAGGAAGCAGGCCTCCGGGTAAGACTCTGCACAGAGACCATGCAGGTAGGGCACCATATCATTCACATAGCGGAAAATAAAATGAGACACCCCCTGAGACAGAATACCAGCAAAAGACAGGCTACCACGGGCCCTGCACGCCAATGGTTTTACAGCAATGGCAAAAAGCAAAGGGGAGAGAAGCCATGACTAGTGCCATGTAACCAGTAGGGATCCTGACAACCGGAGCAGTATATAACAAGAAGGCCCAGGAAAGAAACCTGAGTCCCAATTCTATGAGTAACATGACAGCGCAGAGAAAGCCCCGTTCTAAGCTGTTAAATGCCTTCTTGATGACTAGGAACCTGCATTCAGTCCATTCCAGCAGTAATTGCAATAATATTTAATACTATATACAGTAGGTGCCTGATATTAAGAGCCATACACTGGCCCATAATAAACCCGGACTGGTCAGTGTGAATCAGCCATGACATAAGGGGAAGTAAACCGTGCACCAGTACACCACTAAGAATCTTCTAGCCAATGTTCAACATGACAGGGACCAGTAAGCAGTCACATCTGTAGCAGGCTTCTCCAGTTTAACCAGAGGACAATAAGGGCCTCTCGCAGAGTGGGGGGCAATGTCCTGGTGGAGAGTGCATGCTGGTACCGGGTCGCTAAATGGAGGGCAAGAATATCAACATATGCTGCATAAAACTCCACTGGGAGGCCCTAGGTCCCTGGAATCTTCCCACGGGTCTCGCGCCGGACCTCAGCCCGGATCTCCTCATCCGTAATATCCCCACCTAGCGCATGGATTATATCCCTGCTCTAAGCCCTTTTTGTTTTAAGAGCAATTGCTTTCACTGACAGCGCATGAGCAGGCGAAACCTAGAAAAGGACGGGCTGTCTCAGCGAGTACCCTTTTATGTGTTTGCCTCCAGGTAATTGGTAAGGTCGCTGAAAGATTGCATGAATTTATTGCTGCCTCAATAATTTTCCCCAGATGATTACACTGGCAGACCCTCATCAAGCACTTCATTTAAAAATGTACATCTTCCGTAGTTGTAGGGTTAGACTTAACTGTTGTGATTGATTTTCGATTCACTTCTTCTCTATCAATTTCAACACATTTCGCCTATGAAGGATATGTATTTAATGAAAGCAAATGAATATATACTATCAGAAGGACTTGTTGACAGTATTGCTAGAAAAAACAGAAATGTGATTTTTCAGCATCCACATGGTAACTTAATTTTGTCCTAAACTGTCCTTCAAAATTGAGTACATTCTTTCCATGAAGCTGGGTTAATTTCAAACATATTGACAGTTGAAGTATTAGAGGCCTTTATCTAAACTTCCATTCACATTTTGTAATAATTATGTTTTTATTGTTTTTTATTTACATTCGTTGAGTGTTCCCTAGCAATTTGTTTTGTGTAACTGCAGATGTGTATAAGGATGTTGTAAACTGTTTATATCATCAGAGGCAAAGATGCTGTACATTTGTGTGAGAACTATTAGAAGCTGTCTACCTTTTTTACAGTTCAGGGCTCAATTAACAACATATCAGAATACTCTCAGAACATCAGCCCTCATTTTGATGTCGGGCAGTCTACCACCGACAAGCTGTTGAAGGCGGTCCAACTGCCGGATTACAATAACAATATGTACATTTTATATAATGTAAATTAAATAAATTGCAATAATATTTAATACTATATATAAATATACACTAATATAAACAGACAGACAAATATATGTATGTGTTTGTGTTTATATATATATAATAAATTCACTGAAAAAAACCATAGGTTTCATGCACGTTATAACTAGGAATTGGCATTTAAAAAACCTTAGAAATTCTGAAAAAACCATAGGTTTCAGGGGTGTTATAGTTAGCTGGACCTTTCCCTCGTACAAAACCCTAGAAATTCCCCCGTTATAGTTAGTTCAGCTAACTATAACTCGCGCCCCCGCAATGCACTGCTGATGACATCACATATTACATCACTCATGACATGGTCAGTGACCTCACTGATGACATCTCAAATGACATCACTGATGACATCACTGATGACGTCATCCAGTGACTGTGTGTTTCTGTAAAGTTTAAATATGTTTTATATATTTATAGGGAAAGGCCTATGGAAGAATGAGTGAGTGTATACGTGTGTGAATGGATGATTTAGTAGATGCGTGACTGACTCTATAAGTGAGTGATTAAATCTATGTAAGCGCGGACTAGTGACTAAACTGTGTGAATGTCTGTATCTGTCTGTCTGTTGGTTTGTAAGCAGCTGCATGGGTTTGTGAACAGCTACATGAATGTCTATATGGGTTATTGATTGGTTGTCTAAGTATCTGTATGGGTTTGTGTGAGTGGAGTGTGTGTGACTCTGTGCATAGATGTGTGAGTGGGTGATTCAGTGGATGCATGGTTTTAAGAGTGCATCTGGGATGGACTGTATGGGTGGGTGAGTGTATGTATGTTTGTGTTAGTGAGTGAATATATATTTCATTAGTACATTTATAATTTACTACATATGTGAACGGCAGTATATATGTATGTTGGAGTACAGAAATAACTATAACTGAGAGTGTGTGATAGTGTGATTGGCTGTATAGATGAGTGTATGCTTGTATCATTGATTGTATAAGACCATAAGAATTTGCTAGTATTTGCATGAGTAATTGAGCTTGTGCGTGTATAATTATATAGGTGAGTAAATGGTAGTGTGATTAATTACTTGCATGACTGAGTATATGTGTGAGTAACTCTATGGATGAGTAGCGGTGTGGGAGTGTCTATATAGGTGTATGAGTGCATATGATAGTCCTGTACTGAGTGACCATAAGTTTGAGTGACTGTACGGGTGAGTGAGTGGATGAGTGTTTAGATGTAAGTCAGTGATGGGGTATCTACTTATTGGTGTTGGATTGTCTATGGTTTTGAGAGTGGCAGTATGTAATTTAGAGTGGGTGTATCAAAGGTTATATTGGGGTATGACAAGAAGCATCAAATGATCACATGAATGACATCATCAGTGATGTCATTTGAGATGTCATGAGTGATGTCATCAGTGATGTCACTGACCATGTCATGAGTGATGTAATATGTGACATCATCAGCAGTGCATTGCGGGGGCGCAAGTTATAGTTAGCTGAACTAACTATAATGGGGGAATTTCTAGGGTTTTGTACGAGGGAAATGTCCAGCTAACTATAACACCCCTGAAACCTATGGTTTTTTCAGTGAATTCCTAAGGTTTTTTTAAATGCCAATTCCTATCTATAACGTGCATGAAACCTATGGTTTTTTCAGTGAATTTCAAAGGTTTTTTAAATGCTAATTCCTATCTATAACATCTCTAAAGCTATGATGTTTAATGATTTTCATTGGATTTCTAAATTTTTCTATTTCAGTGTGTTAATTCCTTTAATTATTTTTTTTTAAAATATTTTTTTTCACCATTTTTTAAACTTATTTTTTCAATTAATTCTTTTAAAAATTAAAAAATATTATTTGTTTTTAATGTTTTTAAAAAAAAAAGCATTTTTGTTAAAAATATTTTTTTATATTTTTTAAAATATTTTTTAAACTATATTTCCAATACTTTATTATTATTTTTTTCCCTTTTTTGGGGATTCGCGCACCCTATGCGCACCTTTCTCGATCCCTGCGTGAAAGCATCCGCGTACGGTATGCGTTGGGTATGTACTTTGGTGCGCGATTGCAATGCGACTCCAAGCCTATACACAACACATACGATGCACGTTATGCGACGCGTGCGTGCTTCCACGATACGTCATGTGCGTGTATGACACGATGGATGCGCGAATCCCGCGAAATATTTTACATTTAAAAAAACATATATATATGTATTTCCTGTGAATATTAATTGAAGACAAACTCTAAACTACTCATAAAAGTAATATATTTTTACTTCTAATCCTATATTCCTCTTAAATTCAATTTCGTGGATGCGCGCTCAGTGCGTGCTGCCTATGCGCACGGTGCGCGGATCCCTTGTGATCTGAAAAAAAGAGATTTGATTGGTTCATTAAACTTCCTATTCTAACTATTGAAATACCCCACCCATTTCAATCATTCTTCTTTGACCTTCTTTGGAGGAGCATCTCTTTGCAGAGAAGAACCTTTTTTGGACTAAGTTTACACTTAGCTCTAACTTTTTTTTTTTTAAACTATGGCTTCAGGGCAGCAGGCATCTCCAGGATCTCCGATATTGCTGGTGAACAGTCACCAGTATACTGAGTGCACTGCGATGAAAAGAAACAGTTAGAGGAGTCTTGAACAACTAGACAAAGTTACCGTGGAGTTTGAGTGTGTTTAAACTGTGATAGAATAACCAGCAGTCTAATAAACAATCAACACTTAGTTTGTTGCTAACTCATTGTATTGAAAACGAAAAACACAGTGACTGTTCGATCTGCAAACAGTAGAGCAATTGAAACAAAATAATACAATCAATAGTAAACTGCCCTAGAGCAGTGAATTGTATCGTCAATTCTGGAGAAAATCAAGAACGAGCCCAATGCATTTCGGGATGATTCTCATCCCTTCTTCAGGGGCAGCTAGAAAAAATGAAAGCAAAAACAACATTGAAAACCATAGCTATGCAAATACATGAAATTTTTATAATCAAGCATATACATGATGCAGCGTATCAAGGCACAAAGAATTCTAAACTGGCCTGAATCAAAACATTAGCAATTCAATGAAAAAATAGAATGTTGCAGAAGTGAAGGAAGGAGTGAATTACTCTTAATTGTGAATGAAACTGAAGAGTGTATACAAAAGTACCCAGAGATAACCGTTGTTGAAAACGTATGGAATGGAAGACACCCGTGAAATGAGACTGAGAAAAACAAGCGAAGCTTAAGTTCTTACTGATGTGCGAAGTGACGATTCAATACGAAGCTAACCAGAAGCGCCGAAGGCTGCAGGACGCTGGGATAAACAATGAAAATAATCTCATAACCAACTCATAGTAAAGTGGGTAAATGTAGCGTGACCAAGACCGCACACGACTTACTTTAATGCGGTGATGGTAAAATGCTGTGTTGCTATTATATGGCTGGGTCAATGGCTGAACTCCTGTATGTGAAAACTCGGGCTGGCTGTGGGATAAAAGAGAAAGAAAAAACGGAATGTAGCGAGGAACCGGGAACGACAAATGCTCGGAGTTGGAGCCGAAAAGAAGAAAGGAGGGGAGGAACGGGGGCTTACCCATGAACTGTATTGAACACTGCATGAAAGATGTCGAGTCCTCAAGTGCTGTATTCGGGCGGGAATCAAATCTGCCGACGGGCTGCTGAGTGTGTGAACCTCCGGGAGGAACGGTAGTCAGGAAACTGGCTGGCCAAATATTTAAATGAGACGAACTGCGTGGACACGTCCTGACGGACGTAATGAAGATCAAAAGGGGACTGAACATTGAAACCCTGACGGGAATGTAACTGTTACTAATGTAATGTGAAATAAAGTTGACAAGGGAAAGGGAAAAAAAGAAAGAGATGAAGGGATATTCGTGTGTAGGTGTAAATGGCATGAGTGCGTTGGTCATGAAAAGCTGAAAAAACGCTGTGGTGTGAATAAAGGATCCAAAAGCCTGACAAATGTTGTGCCTGCCGGAATATAGTGTTGTAGTAAATGAAAAACGAGAGGGAGAAACGCTACTGAAAAAGAGGGTGGTCTCAAACGAGGGAGAAGCTGAGTGGAGAGAAAATTCCAAGTGCAAACTGATAAAAAAAATTTAAACAGGAAGTGTGATGGTGTTCGATGAGACAGTGTTGCTCGATGGAACCAGAAGAGGGCTGTTCAAAGGCTTGTGAATGAGGTTGAACAAAACGTAGTAAAGTGCCCAAGTGAACCAAGTGGGAAACGTGAAGAAGTGAAACACATATTGAATTGCTTAGTCTATGACAGACGTACAATCTAAAGGCAACGACAGAACATGACGCTCTTGGAAAATGAGACTGGAGAAATAATGAGACAAGGTGAACACGGTGTGTCCCTTGCCGTAGAACAATATGGCCAGAACCCAGGTACCAAAGGTACGACTTTATAAAAAGCATTGCATCTCTAATCTGTCATTGAGACCAAAGGGTGTTAGGGTCTGTAAGTACTTGATCCACCACACTTCTCTCTGTGAGAGTAATTTTTCTGTGTTAATCTGAGTGCTGCGGGGCATCATCTCTAGTATGGTGAATCTGAGTTGTGCGATGGTATGGTGATGTTCTAACCAATGTGAAAACAAGGGAGATTTGAGGTTGTTAGTGCGGATTGAACTTTTGTGTTCTGAAATTCTGGTTTTAATTTTGCGGGAAGTTTTGCCAACGTACATTGAACCGCAGGGACATTTAATAGTGTAGATGACGTTGGTACTGTCACAGGTGCCAGTGTATCGGAGTTTAATGGCTTTGCCTGAACGTGGATGATGAATGACGCTACCAGTGATTACGTTGTGGCAATTGACACAGTTATAGCATTTTTGCATGCCCTTGAACTGTTCACGATCAGTTGTGGGTGATGTTGATAAGATATCTTTGATGTTTTTACTGCGGGTGAAAGCAAAGATGGGTTCAGTGGAGTAGAGATCTTTGAAATCTGGTTCCTGTTTAAACACTTCCCATCTTCTTCTGATAATCTGGCGAATGCGCCTGGAGCTCGTGGAAAATGTAGAGACAAAAACATGTCGGTCATGGGGATTTTTCTCTGTGGGTGCGAGAAGTTCCGCTCGCGTTTTAGTTGAAGTTCTGGAAATAGCTGCCTCCAGAACTGGTGCTGGATAACCCCGCTGTCGGAATTTCTCTACTTGTCTTTGAAGTGATGGTCCTAGAAGTTGGCTGTCGGAAATAATTCTTTTGGTTCTGATCAGCTGGGAATATGGAAGATTGCGAATCAATGATGGAGGGTGAAAGCTGGAGTGAAGAAGGAGATTGTTTCTGTCTGTGGGTTTGGAGTAAATTGTTGTAACCAGAGAGTTGGATTGTTTCTTGATTAGTACATCCAAGAAAGGTAGTTGTTCTGGACTGATATTGTATGTGAACTGAATGCGTGGATTCTTTTGATTTAGTTGACTAATTTGTTCGATCAACAGATCTTCAGAATTCTTCCAAATTAAAAAAATGTCATCAATAAACCTGGCAAAGAATGCCAAGTTGTCAGTCCAAGTGCTGTCAGAAAAAATGTGGTCTTCTTCAAATTTGGCCATGAACGTGTTGGCGTAAGCAGGAGCGCCAGAAAAACCCATAGATGTACCACTTATCTGTAAATAGAAGTCACTGTTCCACTCGAGGTAACTGTGTTGGAGACAAAAGGTGAGTAGCTCCATGATGAAAACTTTGTCTATAGCGGTTTCTTCAAGCTGGAGTAGCGCCCATTCACTGGCTTCTAGACCTTCCAACAGTGGTATTGATGTGTATAAAGCTGTGACATCTATTGAACAAAGAAGCCATGATTCTGAAAAGTTGTTGACTTGATCGAGGAGAGATAAAAAGTGAGTGGTGTCCTTGATATAGCTTTTCCATGACTGTACAAACTTCTGTAGGAAATGATCCACTAGTTGACCTGCTGGCATGAAAATCGAGTCGCATCCAGACACAATTGGTCTGAACGGTGGATTTTGTAAATTTTTGTGTATCTTGGGCAACATGTATAATTTAGGTCGTCTGGGGTATGGAACTGTGAGAAAAGTGCGAATTTTGTTGGTTATCCAAGACATTTCTTCAGCGTGATTCAAGATCTGTGTCAAAACTGCTTGAAATGATGATGTTGGGTCCTCTTCAAGTTTGATGTAGGTGTTGGTATCTTGTAAATGAAGGACAACATTGTGTTCGTAAAATGCTCGATCCATAATCACCAAGGCGCCACCTTTATCCGCTGGCTTCATTGTCAATCTGTTATCTTTGGCTAGATTCTTAATGATGGCCAATTCATGTTTTTTCAAATTGGTGGGGAATTGCTGTTTCAAATTGAGTTTAGACAGATCATTGCGAACAAGTGTTTCGAACGTGTCCAGAGTTTTGTGAGACATGGGTGGCATGAAGGTAGATTTTGGTTTGAATTGCTGTAGATCTGGATTGCTTTCCTCAATTTGTCCCTCAAAAGAATCTTGCGAAGGTACAATATTTGAAAAGAAGTGTTTCAATCTGAGCTTCCTCATGAATTTAAACAAGGAGATTTCTACCTCTAAGGGGTTAGTGTGGTAAACAGGAACAAAGGACAAGCCTTTGTTCAAAACTTGTTCTTGACACGAAGATAAAGCAATTGATGAAATATTTATGGCAAGGGTTTGCCTTTGCTCCTGAGGTTCCGAGCTTCCAAATCCTTTTCCTTTTCTTTTGCTCCTCCTGGTTTTCTTGGATCTGGTGGTCGGCTGGATGGTGGGCCCTTGGACAAAAAAGAAGAAGAGGAAGAAGAAGTAGTTGGTTGAACGTTCGTGTCTTTGTCAGTGAGTGAAGCACTCGTTGTTGGTGAATCTTCAGCGAGTGATACAGGTGTACGAGAAGCGTCAAGTTCACGGTCTGAGACGACAGACTCTTGAGATGAAGTGTTGGGTCTCTGGAATGGTCTTCTCCGGGCGTACACTTCAGCCCATGTATAAACTTCGTTAAGTTTATAATCTATAGTGTCTCTGCGAAATTTCCGTAGTTTGCGCTCTTGTAATTCTTTCCCATAAGACTCTAACTTGTTGTTGATGTCGTCGAGAGTGAGTTTCCAATAGTCTGCTTCACACCGAGTGGACAATTCTGATTTGAGAGAATCTATTTCCTCATCTAGTTCACGAATTGTTCTGGCCAATTCTTCAATGAGCAATAAAATGAGGTCCAGTGAACATTTGTTTAATACTGCTTGCCACTTATCCATGAAAGTTTTGGATAAGTGGCAAGCAGTATTAAACAAATGTTCACTGGACCTCATTTTATTGCTCATTGAAGAATTGGCCAGAACAATTCGTGAACTAGATGAGGAAATAGATTCTCTCAAATCAGAATTGTCCACTCGGTGTGAAGCAGACTATTGGAAACTCACTCTCGACGACATCAACAACAAGTTAGAGTCTTATGGGAAAGAATTACAAGAGCGCAAACTACGGAAATTTCGCAGAGACACTATAGATTATAAACTTAACGAAGTTTATACATGGGCTGAAGTGTACGCCCGGAGAAGACCATTCCAGAGACCCAACACTTCATCTCAAGAGTCTGTCGTCTCAGACCGTGAACTTGACGCTTCTCGTACACCTGTATCACTCGCTGAAGATTCACCAACGAGTGCTTCACTCACTGACAAAGACACGAACGTTCAACCAACTACTTCTTCTTCCTCTTCTTCTTTTTTGTCCAAGGGCCCACCATCCAGCCGACCACCAGATCCAAGAAAACCAGGAGGAGCAAAAGAAAAGGAAAAGGATTTGGAAGCTCGGAACCTCAGGAGCAAAGGCAAACCCTTGCCATAAATATTTCATCAATTGCTTTATCTTCGTGTCAAGAACAAGTTTTGAACAAAGGCTTGTCCTTTGTTCCTGTTTACCACACTAACCCCTTAGAGGTAGAAATCTCCTTGTTTAAATTCATGAGGAAGCTCAGATTGAAACACTTCTTTTCAAATATTGTACCTTCGCAAGATTCTTTTGAGGGACAAATTGAGGAAAGCAATCCAGATCTACAGCAATTCAAACCAAAATCTACCTTCATGCCACCCATGTCTCACAAAACTCTGGACACGTTCGAAACACTTGTTCGCAATGATCTGTCTAAACTCAATTTGAAACAGCAATTCCCCACCAATTTGAAAAAACATGAATTGGCCATCATTAAGAATCTAGCCAAAGATAACAGATTGACAATGAAGCCAGCGGATAAAGGTGGCGCCTTGGTGATTATGGATCGAGCATTTTACGAACACAATGTTGTCCTTCATTTACAAGATACCAACACCTACATCAAACTTGAAGAGGACCCAACATCATAATTTCAAGCAGTTTTGACACAGATCTTGAATCCCGTGAAGAAATGTCTTGGATAACCAACAAAATTCGCACTTTTCTCACAGTTCCATACCCCAGACGACCTAAATTATACATGTTGCCCAAGATACACAAAAATTTACAAAATCCACCGTTCAGACCAATTGTGTCTGGATGCGACTCGATTTTCATGCCAGCAGGTCAACTAGTGGATCATTTCCTACAGAAGTTTGTACAGTCATGGAAAAGCTATATCAAGGACACCACTCACTTTTTATCTCTCCTCGATCAAGTCAACAACTTTTCAGAATCATGGCTTCTTTGTTCAATAGATGTCACAGCTTTATACACATCAATACCACTGTTGGAAGGTCTAGAAGCCAGTGAATGGGCGCTACTCCAGCTTGAAGAAACCGCTATAGACAAAGTTTTCATCATGGAGCTACTCACCTTTTGTCTCCAACACAGTTACCTCGAGTGGAACAGTGACTTCTATTTACAGATAAGTGGTACATCTATGGGTTTTTCTGGCGCTCCTGCTTACGCCAACACGTTCATGGCCAAATTTGAAGAAGACCACATTTTTTCTGACAGCACTTGGACTGACAACTTGGCATTCTTTGCCAGGTTTATTGATGACATTTTTTTAATTTGGAAGAATTCTGAAGATCTGTTGATCGAACAAATTAGTCAACTAAATCAAAAGAATCCACGCATTCAGTTCACATACAATATCAGTCCAGAACAACTACCTTTCTTGGATGTACTAATCAAGAAACAATCCAACTCTCTGGTTACAACAATTTACTCCAAACCCACAGACAGAAACAATCTCCTTCTTCACTCCAGCTTTCACCCTCCATCATTGATTCGCAATCTTCCATATTCCCAGCTGATCAGAACCAAAAGAATTATTTCCGACAGCCAACTTCTAGGACCATCACTTCAAAGACAAGTAGAGAAATTCCGACAGCGGGGTTATCCAGCACCAGTTCTGGAGGCAGCTATTTCCAGAACTTCAACTAAAACGCGAGCGGAACTTCTCGCACCCACAGAGAAAAATCCCCATGACTGACATGTTTTTGTCTCTACATTTTCCACGAGCTCCAGGCGCATTCGCCAGATTATCAGAAGAAGATGGGAAGTGTTAAAACAGGAACCAGATTTCAAAGATCTCTACTCCACTGAACCCATCTTTGCTTTCACCCGCAGTAAAAACATCAAAGATATCTTATCAACATCACCCACAACTGATCGTGAAGAGTTCAAGGGCATGCAAAAATGCTATAACTGTGTCAATTGCCACAACGTAATCACTGGTAGCGTCATTCTTCATCCACGTTCAGGCAAAGCCATTAAACTCCGATACACTGGCACCTGTGACAGTACCAACGTCATCTACACTATTAAATGTCCCTGCGGTTCAATGTACGTTGGCAAAACTTCCCGCAAAATTAAAACCAGAATTTCAGAACACAAAAGTTCAATCCGCACTAACAACCTCAAATCTCCCTTGTTTTCACATTGGTTAGAACATCACCATACCATCGCACAACTCAGATTCACCATACTAGAGATGATGCCCCGCAGCACTCAGATTAACACAGAAAAATTACTCTCACAGAGAGAAGTGTGGTGGATCAAGTACTTACAGACCCTAACACCCTTTGGTCTCAATGACAGATTAGAGATGCAATGCTTTTTATAAAGTCGTACCTTTGGTACCTGGGTTCTGGCCATATTGTTCTACGGCAAGGGACACACCGTGTTCACCTTGTCTCATTATTTCTCCAGTCTCATTTTCCAAGAGCGTCATGTTCTGTCGTTGCCTTTAGATTGTACGTCTGTCATAGACTAAGCAATTCAATATGTGTTTCACTTCTTCACGTTTCCCACTTGGTTCACTTGGGCACTTTACTACGTTTTGTTCAACCTCATTCACAAGCCTTTGAACAGCCCTCTTCTGGTTCCATCGAGCAACACTGTCTCATCGAACACCATCACACTTCCTGTTTAAATTTTTTTTATCAGTTTGCACTTGGAATTTTCTCTCCACTCAGCTTCTCCCTCGTTTGAGACCACCCTCTTTTTCAGTAGCGTTTCTCCCTCTCGTTTTTCATTTACTACAACACTATATTCCGGCAGGCACAACATTTGTCAGGCTTTTGGATCCTTTATTCACACCACAGCGTTTTTTCAGCTTTTCATGACCAACGCACTCATGCCATTTACACCTACACACGAATATCCCTTCATCTCTTTCTTTTTTTCCCTTTCCCTTGTCAACTTTATTTCACATTACATTAGTAACAGTTACATTCCCGTCAGGGTTTCAATGTTCAGTCCCCTTTTGATCTTCATTACGTCCGTCAGGACGTGTCCACGCAGTTCGTCTCATTTAAATATTTGGCCAGTCAGTTTCCTGACTACCGTTCCTCCCGGAGGTTCACACACTCAGCAGCCCGTCGGCAGATTTGATTCCCGCCCGAATACAGCACTTGAGGACTCGACATCTTTCATGCAGTGTTCAATACAGTTCATGGGTAAGCCCCCGTTCCTCCCCTCCTTTCTTCTTTTCGGCTCCAACTCCGAGCATTTGTCGTTCCCGGTTCCTCGCTACATTCCGTTTTTTCTTTCTCTTTTATCCCACAGCCAGCCCGAGTTTTCACATACAGGAGTTCAGCCATTGACCCAGCCATATAATAGCAACACAGCATTTTACCATCACCGCATTAAAGTAAGTCGTGTGCGGTCTTGGTCACGCTACATTTACCCACTTTACTATGAGTTGGTTATGAGATTATTTTCATTGTTTATCCCAGCGTCCTGCAGCCTTCGGCGCTTCTGGTTAGCTTCGTATTGAATCGTCACTTCGCACATCAGTAAGAACTTAAGCTTCGCTTGTTTTTCTCAGTCTCATTTCACGGGTGTCTTCCATTCCATACGTTTTCAACAACGGTTATCTCTGGGTACTTTTGTATACACTCTTCAGTTTCATTCACAATTAAGAGTAATTCACTCCTTCCTTCACTTCTGCAACATTCTATTTTTTCATTGAATTGCTAATGTTTTGATTCAGGCCAGTTTAGAATTCTTTGTGCCTTGATACGCTGCATCATGTATATGCTTGATTATAAAAATTTCATGTATTTGCATAGCTATGGTTTTCAATGTTGTTTTTGCTTTCATTTTTTCTAGCTGCCCCTGAAGAAGGGATGAGAATCATCCCGAAATGCATTGGGCTCGTTCTTGATTTTCTCCAGAATTGACGATACAATTCACTGCTCTAGGGCAGTTTACTATTGATTGTATTATTTTGTTTCAATTGCTCTACTGTTTGCAGATCGAACAGTCACTGTGTTTTTCGTTTTCAATACAATGAGTTAGCAACAAACTAAGTGTTGATTGTTTATTAGACTGCTGGTTATTCTATCACAGTTTAAACACACTCAAACTCCACGGTAACTTTGTCTAGTTGTTCAAGACTACTCTAACTGTTTCTTTTCATCGCAGTGCACTCAGTATACTGGTGACTGTTCACCAGCAATATCGCAGTTCATAATAGCGAGGTGGGCTTCCTCGTTTCTGAGTAGCACGCCACAATTTCTTCATTTGTATGAAACATGATTTGTTTGTTTACTTTTTGTGTGCGCTAACTTCGAATTCATTGCTAATTATCTCCAGGATCTCCTCATTCATCTGAGGATGATTTTTTGGAAGAACCACCACGCCCACCAAGAAATTCATCTGTGGTGTGGAAATTTTTCACTTTTCCCGAGGGGCAAACCAAAACCAATGCCACCTTAGTAACCTGCAAGATCTGCCAGAGAGTGCTCTCCCGTGGGGATCCGAACAAAAAATATTCCTGCGGAACAGCAAGTATGATGAAGCATCTGAGGACCCTCCATCCGGTGAACCTTGCTCGAGAGGAATGCCGCAGAATGAGAGTTGTTCCTGCTCCATCAGATCCATCGCAGCCAAGCACTTCAAGGGTGGATCCATCTGTGCAAAATTTGGACATCCATCCACAGTTTCAAACCCTAAAAGTGCTCTGCATAAAATGCAATGCTGTAATATGCTATTGAGAGCAGTCAATTGATCTTATCTGCCGAAAGCAAGAGAGTCATCATTGCTAGTTTTTTTTTTCCCCCTGAAGTTCATTGATTTGTTTCTCCAGTTCTGTTTTTTCCTTTTTTTTCAAAAAAAGCAAAAGAAATTTAAAAATTGTTCAAAAAATATAAAAGAAAAAAGAAGAAAAAAAAAAGTTCTTCTAAGAACTAACTCTCCTGGTTTAAAAAAAGAGCTATATTTGTTTGTTAGTGTGTGAAAGTTTAGATGAATGTATGTGTAGTATGTAATTGACTAAATGAATGCATTAGTAGTGTATGGTGAATGTATAAGTGCAGTTATGAGGAAGTGCTGCAGCATCACACAGTAACCTCTTTAACTGCAGTGTGCTGTAGTACTTCCGAAGCACAGGGATGCAACATATGTACATAAATATGTTCTAAATCTATGCTTCTCTCTGCACGGCTGCTTAAACTGCAGCCATGTGGTGACACAGGCACCATCGCACCATGGTGCAAGGATATTTGTGTCATGTGGTGTTTGTTTTTGTGCAGGAAGACACACCTTCCTGCACAAAAACAATCAGAAAACACATTTTTCTCCTTCAATGTATGCTGAACATTTTAGCATGCATTGAAGATTAAAAAATGAGGAGAAATGAAAACAATTCTCCTTGTTGTGCTTCCCTACACCAATTTGAGAATGGTGCAGCATTCACACACATATCGAGATTGATGATTTCTGATAAATCTGGAGATGTGTCTTGTTCTATGAGTATTCAGTGCAATCATGCACAACAACACTTATAGAACACCCTTTCAACGCAAAGTGGTGTGTATGATGAGGTTATATTTACATGGAGTAGAAAAAGTACATAGAGTGCCTTTTCCTCTCTTTGTAAATGTGAAAGAGTGTCTTGCGCAATAACTATGTTACAAAAAGTGACCTATTTCTGAATGATTGAAATGATTGCGGTCCTTCAATAGGTACAATGGGAAATATTATGAACCACTCAAATCTGATTTTTTTGGTGGTCACATGATATCCGATGACAGAGATTTCAAAACTACATAGGTATAAACAGAGTGTTTTTAAAAACGTGTTCAAACTTTGTAGCTTCTTGCAGATCTGCCCATTCTGCATATTAATACTTAGTTAAACTTACCTTCACAGTAATAGAAATTAAAAATGGTACACATTTTTTTCGGATTTTTTTTGTAATGTAAATTGGGGTAAATTGCTTATTTTAGAATTAGGATCTGTGAAAGAAAAGAAAAAATAGTTATAACATGTAATAATACATTTTTTACAACACAACATTTTTTAAACAAAGTAATTTGTTTGCCTTCTTTGCTGTTCTCAGAATATATT
Organism: Triturus cristatus; assembly: GCF_964204655.1. NCBI lineage: Eukaryota > Metazoa > Chordata > Amphibia > Caudata > Salamandridae > Triturus > Triturus cristatus. Next base: position 705,136,739 of record NC_140584.1, on the reverse strand, counting down.
GAATTTCACTAGAAATAGTGATTTCAATCGTACTCATCACTTTACAGCGGGCAAAAAAAAACAATCAAAAAGATTGTTTAAAAAAAACCAACATGCTATTCTCAGTAGAATACCAGAAAATACAAATCACACATATATGAAATGCTTATGGCTAACAAAATTTTATAACTTTAACTTATAAAAACTGTAAATGTTGTTGCTTTAAAATATTCACCGAGTCAATGAGCACGAAAAAGTCCATAATTTAAACATATACCTTTCCTTGAGGCCAAATGGTATTTTTGCACTCCTTTTTATATAAATTGTCCAAGGGTAATCCTATTAAATTATAATAATAAATTCCTCAGAGAGTGAATTATCTTCCCAAAACTTGGACTTTAAAAATATTAGGTAGGAATTTGGTAATTCCCTAGGCACACATTGTTTGAAAACCAACTGGGAATCATTACAAAGTGTCCAGCCTTTGTCACATTTTAGATAGGCAGTGTAATGTCCAGATGATGTGGAGGGACCATCATGGAAAATTATTGCAATTGCTACAAAGTCCTTCCTGATATTGATAGTTGTGTTGCTACAAATTGCTTTATTAAAGTATCCAATTTTCTTCCATCAGCTGTACAACATTGCATCATTAAAATTATGTGTTGTCCATATTTTGTTAAAAATAATGTGGATAACATTTATGATTTACATTGGCTACACTTCATGTTTTGATTTGCACCTTTAACTAATTTATTGAAAGACACTGATTTACAGTCTGGTAATGTTAAATACAGACATCTTTCAGTGTCTTCATTAGTGGTACATGTATACATGCAATTTTCTCAATGATGTTCCCATTTGAAAGAAAGGCCAAAAATATTTTCTGTTTCTACACCTTCATTTCAAAAATGGTAAGCATATACATTAAAAATTCCTGAGCATCTTGTTGGATATTTTGTGTAAATTGTGTAGAACCAGAACACACATCCAAAAGATTACGAACATCTGAAACAGATTGTATTTTACTTGTATCTGTTGTCAAATTTTCATAAACAGAATGCAACAGAGAACAACATCTTTTTTGCAGATTCTGCATAATTTGTTCTTGCAAACCTTCAAGATAAAAAACAACATTGACCACTACATTAGCATAGCAGTTGACACCTGAACTATTTTCAAACTGATAACCAACAATCTCTTCAATAGTGTCCTTTTTAGGTCTCGCCTGACCCAGCGCATGCACTGGACTGGCGAGACTTATTGAGAGGGTTCCAAAAAGTGCTACCAGGCCAGCCTAGAGCCACAGTGCATGTGCGCGGGCGCGCGCGCCGTGCTTTACCGCGATTACTTTCATTTTCACGGCCACACGGCCGCTTTGAAGTTTGATTGCGATCACTTTCAATTTCGCGGCCGATAGGTCTCGCTTTTGGGACCTTATAAGTATTTAGTTATGCAACTGTTGCATGGCTAAACACGTATAAGGTCCCAAAGGCGAGACCTATTGGCTATGCCAATGCTTGTTCTTTTTACTTGCAATCACAACATTATCTTGTTCTTTTCCCTTCTCTACACCTTCCGTACAGATATTCTCAAACCTTCTTTTTCGACCAACCACACGCTATTCAAATAGAGGATATTGACCTAAATTGGGAGCATACACCCTTCTTAACCTATTAAACTCTTTTACACAGTTTGCATCTGCAGTAACCTTTGTCTCATCAAAATCAATCAAAAACAAACCAGATAATGTTCTGACTCGCGACAAAGCAACATATGCCATACCCTCTTTAAATACGGTAGATCCAATGTTCACCAATGCACTGTCTACACTTAATCCTTGAGATTTATGAATAGTCACTGCATATGCCAGAGAAAATGGAAATTGTTTCCTACGGACCTATAAATCTTTAGCAAGCAAAAAACTAACTGAACAATGACCAATTTCTTTAACTTCTTCAATCTGATCAATTTAATTTTTAAAATTTCAATTCCTTCTTTTTTCTGATAATTAACAAAGTCCACCACTTTACCCATTGCTCCATTAACTAAACCTTTTTCTAAATCCAAATTATGCCTTAAAATTACCCGACAGTTTACACATGCATATAGTGTCTTTTCTAAACCAGCTGTTTTAGATATTTTTTTTTCTAAAGAATCCAGTTCTGTTTTCAACTTTCCCTTCAAAATAATAGTGATTCCTTCATGCTCTATTTCATCGATGGCTTCCATTTTGATAATTTCTTCATTTTCCAGTTTCAATAGTTCTTCGTTGAATATAGAACACTCGCGCAGTGTTGGCATTAAGCAGATCACTGATTTATTTTCTGCAATTTTCATGTACACTTTCTCAGGAACTACATTTTCATTTGGAAACAAATTGCAAAGTAATCGACTCTCCAAAGCTTGTTTGCCAATTCTTATATCTTGAAGAATACTTTCATATTCAGCATTATTTGCCTGTCGCATATTTGTTGTCAGTTCTTTGTATTCAAAATAAGTCCAAATGTTCACGTTACCAACACTACCAAGAGACTTTCTGGTATCTTCATGTGCAAGTGTTTTACATACCGGTTGCAGTAGATCTCCAAAAACTATGACGTGTTTTCCTCAAAATAACACGTTATACTCTGTTTTAAGAATTTGCTGCATTCTTAAATGCACAATGGCAAGCATCAAGTTTGAGACCATGCTTACCTCATCAATAATGAGAAGTTTCATTTTCTTCAAGACTCTTGAAACTTCACAACAAGCTTCTCCAGATAGCTTGTGGTATTCCAGTTTGTTCTCATGCTCTACTGGTAGCATTATTAAACGATGTAAAGTAATTCCTTTAAGTTATGTGCTGCCAACCTAGTTGGAGCAGTGACAACACAAGACAAATGCGACTCAGTTGTTCTCTGCAGATAACTTGTAATTACTTTAATTAAGAAACTTTTTCCTGTTCCAGCTTGACCACTCACATACATTCGGATAGGTTGAAATGATGTACATGAGCACCCTTTCTTTTCATGAAGTAATCCATGGTCAATCTGCTCTTTCGCTTGTTGATATATTTGTTTCTGTTCAACATTTAGTTGGTCTTCCAAGTTTCCTAACTGTATAACATCTTCTTGAGATTGATACATTGCTGTTTCCACCTCATTCATGGCAATCGCTGCTTCATTTTCAACAATTGGTTGTCCTAGTGGATCTTGACTCAGTGCAGCAGAACTTTGACTGTCTTGAGAACTGTCTCTAGCAATCTCAGCTGCAATTGTAGCTTCTTGATCAATTTCATCATTCAACATTTTCACATAATTTGCAAAAGCACTGCACTGTATGCTATCTTTACAAACATTAAATGAATCTTCATAGCTCTGAAAATCTCCAAGTAATTCCAGTTCTGAACGCCACGGTTTGAACATTTGCAAAAGGGCTAAATAGTAAAATTCCCTTTTGTCAGCAGTGTCGCAACGCAGTTTCCTGTGATTAATTATATTTCCTTTCCTTTGTTTCACCAGACATCCTTCGGAACCAATCACTGCATATTTTCCATCATTGATGTTCTCTGTAGTATTCCGTTTAAAAGTGTAGTTTTGCAGCACTTCATAGAGACACATGTTCTCAAGATGATGACTTCTGTTTGGGTAATATGTGTCCAACGTATTAGTTTTCAAAATATCTGTACTTTCTGGTTCTTTTTCTGCTAAATATTCAATTTCTTGAACAGATTTCAGTACCCGATTTCACATTGCTGCAAGACCAAGACTCACCCAAATGATTCTTCTACTTTTGGAACATAGACTTGCAGATGATAACTGATCTGAGCATTCATATGCTCCAATTTCACGATGCGATAACATCTTCAAACTGAAACTTTATAATTTCTTACTTAGAGTCTTCTCGTGAGAAATCTCTTCCCAAATTTCTTTCAATTCCGTCTTTTCTGATTTAGTAATGTAGGACGTTACATATTGAGCAACAGCAATGGAATTGTCCGCAACATACTGAATATCCATGTTAGCATTCCACATGGATAAAATAACTGGATTGTAGTCATTTATGTATTTTGATTCTTCGCTTCTTCTTAAGTTGTAGGTATTTTTTGGCAACTTTCTTGTGATGGTATGTCGCATAGCTGATATAAAACTGTTCACTCTTCCTTTGGATAATACAGGACGTGGAAATCCAAAACGACATTTGGTATAGAACTTATCCTTTGACTTGTACTTTCGTCGACAGTATTTTCCACACCTATGGCTTTGGAATCGTAAGACTTGTTGTTTTAAGTTTTTAACTTCTCTGCTATTTGGTACAGCACATGTGGCATAATCTTCGATGAAAGACAAAACAGTTTCATCTGAATCTGTTCCAAATTTGGGGGCGTCCTTGATCCATAACAACATATGCATATGAGGAGCACCTCTTGCTTGATACTCCTTTCTCCAAAAGAAATCCACAACTTCTTCAAGAGGAGGATTCTTTTTATTGCAGATGAAAGACATCATAGCTTCAAATGTATGATTGAAATATCTGCATACATTAACAGGATCCAAAGAGCACAATTCTCCAGGTGTCTTGTATTCAATATTTTTTATATTGGAATTTGCCTCTCGAAGAAATTCAAGTAAATCATCCCAAGCATACTCAGCACAGCTTAGTGTAACAAACCATGTAGGAGTTCCCAAGTTCCGTAGCATACATTTCAGTTCTCCATGACGACGGTACCGATATTCATTAGTCCCACGCTCCCACGCTGACATGCCATTAGATTAATCAACTGATACTCTAAATGATCATCTCTCTGATGCACTTTATCCATAAAATCCTTTGCAGTTACATTTTGCAGATGCATTCCTGTTTTTAAAATGTGATTTACTGCATATGAAAATCCAGACCAGTCACTTTCAAACAGAAGATGAAATATATAAGGGATACATTGTCGAAATCTTGAATCTTTTGCATATAATCTTGTTGTCCGATATTTAGATGCAGGAATCTGCACAGGACGTTCATCATATCGTCCACCTTTTCCTGTTGGAAACAACTGCGGGAAACAATGAGCTTCTAAACTCTCTTCCCATACACTCATGGGACTTCCTCTTACTTTTTTCATTTGGAACAACTCAATCGTATTCCCCATCACCTCTTTGGAATGAAGTGGATGTACACTGTAATGTTCATAGATTTCTTCACATCTGGACATGTCCACTTTTTCAATTTGTCCACTTAATGTTTCAGTATCTTCTGCTAAATCTATTTCTTCTTCTCCTACAAACACATTTCTATAGTACTCATTATTTTCCATTAGATACAATGATGCCTTTTGCACTTTTCTAACATCCACTAACTCTTGCCAGATTTTCTTATTCTTAGTAGGAACACCATTAACTAGAATGACTAGTGGTTCATTTTCTGCATGGTCTACACCAATAGTTTCAATATTTTTCCTTAAATCTAACTGTAAATACACAACTCTGGAGGTAATTTACCTGTTTTAGGCTCCATACGAACAATAGCCTGAAACGGGTGCACATATTGAATGTGAAAAGACTCATACGTATTTAAATCTATCAGCTCTGGAGGAATAGCAACCAACTCTAGATTATTATGAACAGCTCTAGCAGGCATTTTATTCTCATCTAATTTGTTATAACAATATTTGCAAATACGCTGCTCAGATCCCAAATCAAAACGATCCTCTACCAACAAATAAGTTGCAAATTTCTTCCACTTATCATTATCTTCTATTTCACTTTTTAAATACAGATTGACACCCCTAGTCTGATTTTTATAGTGACTTCGCCGACAACAAATACAAGAAACATTTGGTCTTTCACCTGAAATTACCTTAAACTTTGTGATTTCATCCTCAAAATTGTTTGTAATCACGGGTTCTACATTGTCTTCAACATTTTGTTCTACTAATGTGTCAGTTTCTGCACTCTCTTGCTGAGGACCAAAGTAACAAAACACAATATCATCACAAGCCTTCTTCACATCTGAAACTGACCCACGCAAAAGTGCACTGTTCAACTCATTTAACTTTAGTGCTGGACTTTTTGCATAATACAATCTTCTCACTAACTTCTGCCTTTGAGTATGATGTACTGCCAACATCCTGAAATGGTGAAAAACACTTTGATAAACTTTCCTAGAAAGAGAAGCCAGAGAATGACCTTGAAAACCAGTATTTTTTCTCACTCTGCAAGGGTCTAGTCCTTGCAACACCTTAATTTTTTGTTTAACACTTTTTTTACTATATGCTCGTAAAAAACTACATAATTTATCATTAGATTCTTGTCGTACACTACAAATACTACTGCAATCCCAAGTGTACACAGGGTGTTTAGGACGTCTCCCTAGAACTTCATCAGCTATCACTTCTTCTGCATTTCTTTCAACCATTTTCTCTTTGTCAATTGGACAGCCATCTCTAACCTCATAACCTCGACCACTGGTGTCAACTGCATACAATAATTGTTTGCTCTGTAAATAACTCTCTTCATTAAAGTTAAAGAAAGGCTCTGAACTGGAACTGTGTTTCCATTCTCCCCAAAAAAATCACATTTTTTTTTTCTATTAATTACTCTTTTCCTCCTACTTTTGGCCTTCATTAAATGGATTGGTTTATCTAGTGATCGAATTCTGTTTAATACTAAAATGAATAGTTTACTTTTTACTTCAAAAGCCTTTTCAACAATGGTTTCAATATGCTTCTTCTTTTTATAAAATAGAGCTCTCTTTTTATATTTTTTCACATCTTTCAGCAAATTATGTACTATTCTCTTGTAAAATATTTTTTTGCGTATTTCCTTATACTGATTTTGCCTTCTTTTACCATACTTTGTCTCCTTTGACTGTCCATTTGCTTTTTTGCTTTTCCTCTTATTTTGAATTTTTTTTCTAGTTGAAGCATTCTCAGAGGTTTCAGCATTCTGTACATTCTGTTCGGTCCTACAAACATTTTTAATAAATTGCTTTGTGATCTTACCAGAAGATTTTTTCTTTTTAGCCACATTATGTTGTTCATTCAATACTTGTGGTTGATGTTTCTTCAAGTAATTCTACTGTCTCTGTTCTTTCCTTTTTCTTTTTCTTTCTGGCATGATTTCTCTATTTTAAGGGTGAAGAACCGTATCTGTAAAAAATAATCACAAATAAATGTATATTAGTAACTTTCAAATTTATACTATTCTATTACTGTCCAAACACATTTTATATAAATACTGACTAAGAAACTGTAGCCCTGAAGCACAAGTGTGACGATGGTTAAAACACTACATGCATAGTGCATACTACTTTGAAGCAGTTCATGCCCTAACGCCTGCCTCCCTAAAAGACTACAAGCTAACTGACTGAATGATTGCAGTACTATAAGGAGAGACACTGGGTGAGTGACAGGGTGTTTGCTAGAAGTGTATGGATACTGACTGGGATATTGATGGTGTGAAAGACAAGTGTGTAGGTGAGTAGAGACCTACATGCATAGTGGATACGTGTTTGAATCCATCCATATGTTAAGGCCTGTCTCAGTTCAATAGTACTTGGATACCTACTGAATGTTTTCTGTACTGCAAGGAGAGTACCAGGATTTATTTATAAGTATTTGTATTTTGGTGCAGTAAATACATTGGTACATGGTGCTGAATAAGTCACTAGAGAAGTATAATGGGAGTGACAGGGGGTTTGCGGGAACTGTATGAATACTGTCTGGGATATTGAAGGTGTGAAAGACAAGTGTGTAGGTGGCTACAGACCTACATGCATAGTGGATAGAAGTTTGAAACAGTCCATAGAGTAACACTTGGATCACTGCAAAACTACCTGAGTACTGACTGAATCATTAGAGTACTACAAACAGAGTGACTGGGTGAATCTTTTTAAGTTTTTGGGTTTTGGTGCAGTGAATAGATTAGTACTTAGTGCCAAATGAGTCAGTGGAGGTGTGCAATTGAAGTGACAGAGTATTTATTGGAGTTTATAGATACTGACTGGGAAATTGAAGGTCTGAAAGACAATTGTGTTGGTACGTAGAGACCTCCATGAATAGTGGAAACATGTTCGAATTAATCCATGTGCTAAGGCCTGCCTCACTCCATTAGTACTTAGGTACTGACTGAATGATTAGACTATTGCAAGAAGCGTGCCTGGGTGAATTTATACGTGTTTTCAGTTTTGGCGCAGTGAATGCATTGCTACATGGTGCTGAATAAGTCACTGGAAGAGTGCAAGGGGAGTGACGGGCTGTACATGGATACTGACTGGGGAATTCAAGCTGTTAAAGACAAGTGTATAGTATGTTAGAAGACTGCATGCATACTGCATAGACATTTGAAGCAGTCCATGTAGTAATGCATGGTTCACTACATGAGTACCTGGGAACTGACTGAATCATTAGACTACTGCTAGGAGAGAGCCTTGGTAAAACCTTTAAGTTTTTCGGTTTTGGCGCAGTGAATAGATTAGTACATGGTACTGGATCAGTCACTGGATGAGTGCAAAATGAGTGACAGAGTGTTTATTGAAGTATATAGATACTGACTAGTTAATTAAAGAAGTGAAAGACAAGTGTGTAGGTGACTAGAGGCCTGCATGCATACTGGATAGACATTTAAACAGTCCATGAGCTAAGACCTCAGACACTGCATGATTACTTGGGTACTGACTGAATCATTACACTACTGCAAGGAGAGTGCCTGGGTTAATATTTTTAAGTTTTTGTGTTTTGGTGCAGTGAATAGATTACTACATAGTGCCAGATGAGTCAGTAGAGGTGTGCAAGTGGACTGAAAGAGTGTTTACTGGACTTTATAGATACTGGCTAGTTAATTGAACAAGTGAAAGACAAGTGTTTAGGTGACCAGAGACCTGCATGCATACTGGACAGACGTTTGAATCAATCCATGTGCTAAGGCCTGCTTCACTCCATTAGTACTTAGGTACTGACTGAGTGATTAGACTATTGCAAGAAGAGTGCCTGGGTGAATTTATAAGTGTTTCAGTTTTGGCGCAGTGAATGCATTACTACATGGTGCTGAATAAGTCACTGGAAGAGTGCAAGAGGAGTGACAGGGTGTTTGCCAGAAGTACATGCATACTGACTGGGGAATTCAAGCTGTTAAAGACAAGTGTATAGTATGTTAGAAGCCTGCAAGCATACTGGATAGACCTTTGAAGCAGTCCATGTGGTAATGCACAGTTCACTGCATGAGAATCTGCGTACTGACTGGATCATTAAACTACTGCTAGGTGACTGCCAGGATGAAACTTTTAAGTTTTTGGGTTTTGGCGCAGTGAATAGATTAGTACATGGTACTGGATCAGTCACTGGAGGAGTGCAAGATGAGTGACAGGGTGTTTATTGGAGTATATAGATACTGACTGGGCAAATGAAGGTGTGAAAGACAATTGTGTAGGTGGTTAGAGGCCTGCATGCATAGTGGATAGTCATTTGAAATAGTCCATGTGCTAAAACCGGGTTCACTTCATAAGTACCTGGGTACTGACTGAATCATTAGAGAAGTACAAGGAGAGTGCCTCAGTGAATTTATAAGTGTTTGGCTTTTGGCGCAGTAAATGGGTTAGCACATGGTGCTGAATGGGTCACTGGAAAAGTGTAAGGGGAGTGACAGGGTGTTTGCGGAAACTGTATAAATACTGACTGGGATATTGAAGGTGTGAAAGACAAGTGTGTAGGTGGTTAGAGGCCTGCATGCATACTAGACAGACATTTGAAGCAGTCCATTATCTAAGGCCTGGGTCACTGCATGAGTACCTGAGTACTGACTGAATCATTAGAGTACTGCAAGGAGAGTGCCTGCATGAATCTTTTAAGTTTTTGGCACAGTGAATAGATCAGTACATGGTGCTGGATGAATCACTGGAGGTGTGCAAGAGGAGTGACAGGATGTTTATTAGGGTATATAGATACAGACTGGGCAATTGAAGGTGTGAAAGACAATTGTATAGGTGATTTGAGGCAAGCATGCATAGTGGATAGACGTTTGAAGTAGTCCATTTGCTAAGTCCGGGTTCATTACATAAGTACCTGGGTACTAACTGAATCATTAGAGTACTACAAGGAGAGTGCCTCGGTGAATTTATAAATGGTTGGCTTTTGGTGCAGTCAATGGATTAGTACATGGTGCTGAATGAGTCACTAGAGGAGTGCAAGGGGAGTGACAGGATGTTTGCTGGAAGTGTATGGATAATGACTGGTGAATCGCAGGTATGAAAGACAAGTGTGTAGATGGTTAGAGGACTGCATGCATAGTGGATAGGGGTTTGAAGCAGTCCATGTGCTAAGGCCTGGTCACTGAATGAGCACTTGGGTACTCACTGAATGATTAGAGTACTGCAAGGACACTGCCTGGGTGAATTTATAAGTGTTTGGGTTTTGGCACAGTGAAAGGATTAGTAAATGGTGCTAAATCGATCAGTAGAGTAGTACAAAGGCAGTGACAGGGTGTTTCCTGGAAGTGTATGGATATTGACTGGGGTATTTAAGGTGTGAAAGACAAGTGTGTAGGTGGTTAGAGGACTACATGCATAGTGGATAGGCGTTTGAAGCAGTCCATGTGCTAAGGCCTAGCTCACTGCATGAGTACTTGGGTACTGACTAAATGATTAGAGTACTGCAAGGAGAGTGCCTGGGTGAATTTATAAGTGGTCGGGTTTTGGCGCAGTGAATGAATTAGTACATGGTGCTGAATGGGTCGCTAGAGGAGTGCAAGGGGAGTGACAGGGCGTTTGCTGGAAGTGTATGGATACTGACTCGGGAATTGAAGGTGTGAAAGAGAACTGTGTAGATGGTTAGAGGACTGCATGCATAGTGGATAGGCGTTTGAATCAATGCATGTGCTAAGGCCTGCCTCACACCGTTACTACTTGGATATTAACTGAATGTTTACAGTATTGCAAGGACAGTTCCTGGGTAAAAACATAAGCAATGACTGCCTTCTAATTCTACCAAAACTTGAGAACAGGAAAGGTTTTTAAGCAGTTATGTGTATGCAAAGATATGAAGTACCCAAATGCTTCTCTTTAGTGGTTCCTAAATGCACACAGACTCACAGTGTGATTCTAGACAACCAAAACTATCCCTAGAAGTTTGCCAAAACTCATTCACTACTCTGGAAGGGGTAAGGGGACTGCACACAATCTACATCTTTCAGTACTGCACTTCAGTGTCAAAGCCTAACTCATTTTATGAATGCATAAGCAATGACTGGCTTTTAATGCTACTAAAACTTGACAACATGACAGGTTTTAAAACAGTTATCTGTCAGCAAATACATGATGTTACCAAATGCTTCTCCCACAATGGTTACCCAAATGCACACAGACTCACAGCGTGATTCTAGACAACCAACACTATCCTTTGTACTTTAGCAAAACTCATTCACTACTCTGAAAGGAGTAAGGGGACTTCATACAATCTACATATTTCAGTACTGCACTTTAGTGTCAAAGCCTGACTCATTTAATCAATGCATAAGCAAAGACTGGCTTCTAATGCTACTCAAACTTGACAACATGACAGGTTTCAAAACAGTTATCTGTCAGCAAATACATGATGTTACCAAATGCTTCTCTCACAATGGTAACCCAAATGCACACAGATTCACAGTGTGATTCTAGACAAGCACACTATCCCTAGGGGTTTACCAAAACTCATTCACTACTGTGGAAGGGGTAAGGGGACTGCACACAATCTACATATTTCAGTACTGCACTTTAGTGTCAAAGCCTGACTCATTTTATCAATGCATAAGCTAAGACTGGCTTCTAATGCTACTAAAACTTGACAACATGACAGGTTTTAAAACAGTTATCTGCAAGCAAATACATGATTTTACCAAATGCTTCTCTCACAATACTTACCCAAATACACACAGACTCACACTGTGATTGTACACAGCCAACTATCCCTTGTACAAAATATATTTACTAGTCTACAAGATCTAAGGTGACTGCACACATTACAGAAAATGTTCTACTACACATTAGTACCAAAATGCTTCTCTCAAAATGACTCCTAAATGCACACAGACTCACTGTGTGATTCTAGACAAACAACACTATCCCTTGCACTATACCAAAACACATTTCTTAATCTATGAGTAGTACATTTTAGTGTAGAAACATGACTCATTTTGCAAATTCATAAACAATGACTGGTTTCTTATTCTAACAAAATATAAAAACAGCACAGTTATCTGTCTGCAAACACATTAAAAACACAAATGCTTATCACAGAATGGTTTCTACATGCACACACACTGTCAATAAGATTGTAGACAAAAAAAAGTACTCCCTGCACTTTAGCAGGAGAAATACATTAGTCTGATTAAAATCCAAATAGACCACATACATCCCCTCACAATTAAATAACTCACCTTTCAAGTTGTTTTCTAGATTAAGAAGTATATCAGTCACACACCAGATTTTCTTATACAGAATCTCTGTACTGTGCACCTGTCTGCAAAACCAAAGAATGGCAACGTTTCCCTCTCATTTTCCACACATAAACATGTAAACATCAAATCACATTCCTTCCCACGTTAATTCAAATGCTAACACACATTTCTATTGGTTAAACATTTCAACCCTTTCCAAATGACATACATTTGAACACTACCCCCAATCTGCCTTCTGCCTGTTACCATAGAAATAGGTCATGGAACACTGAACTGAGCACACAGCTCACAAGTTCAGCCCACAATGTTGCTAATCAAAACAGCAAGTGTGCTTGACTTTTCAACGTATCAGCTTATCATATATAATGTTCCTTTCAATCAGTTTTTGTTAACCAATAAGAATCATGGGTTTAAAAAACAGAAACATGCACCCTACTTTTCAGTGTAGAAGGTTGTCAAACAACCAATGATTTCTTGTCTTTTTTCAAAACTGCATCTTAGCCACCATTTTAGAAAAATCTTACTTTTCAAACTGCCATTTCATTTACAGAAACCATCTGAGTGCATCCAGACCTTCCTTCAAGATGCTTAGAGTGTGGATTGTGGGACACAGCTATATTTTCTGGAGCCAAAGGTATGCAGAAAACAAAGGCATTCACAAAGACCTAGGTTTGCCAAATGTAGACATTAAATGGATTGGACGGAGAGGGTTAAAGTTAGGGGTGGGCGGAATTTGCGTAATCGCGTTACGCAAATCTCCACGAAACGGTAAAAAATCTCCGCGAACACGCTGAAATTCCGCGAACACACGGAATTGCTTGTTCGCGATCCTTTATCCTGTTCGCGATCGCTGTTTGCGTGCTCGGGGTGAAATATCTCGCGAACACGCATATTGACAACGCGAACAAGCCAAAAATTTCGCGAAGTCGCGGAAGCAGATTTTTGGTCAATTTCGCGTTCTCCGCGGAACGCGAAATTACCCAAATTCCGCAAATTCCGCGAGCGGAACAAATTTTACCACCCAGGCCTAGTTAAAGTGGCACCAATTGATGCCATTGGTAACATCCTTTATGCATCTCCAACACCCTGATCTCATAATAGTGCACTGTGGTGGCAATGACCTAGGCACTTTGACTGGGGTAGGTCTGGAAATGCTTATGAAGGACACCTTTGCAGAATTGATTTAACTTTTTCCCAAAACTGCCTTTGTGTATTCTAACATATGCCAAAGGCAGAAATGGAACTGGTCCAATCATTTTTGTTCACAGATTGAGAAAGCTACGAAACATGTGAATAAATCTGTTTCTGATTTTCTGCGAGACTATAGAATGGGGTCCATTTACAATAACAATCTGAGCTTTCATATGCAAGAGATATATAGGAGAGATGGAGTACACTTTACTGATGAAGGAAACAGAGTCTTCCTCAACAACTTTAGACTCTGCATAGGTACTTAATTAAAAGTACCAAAAACTCTCAATGAACACAACGGCTCTTTTTAGAGCCACTCAAGAACGAAACACTTAAGCTTGATGTTTATCTCCCAAAAATTTCATTTTTTTTCCTTGGATCCACGCACCCAGGATGCGCGACTCCTAATTTTACCGTTAAAAAAAAAAATAGCCCCTATCACTAATTTTTATTATCCCCGTGGACCCCATCCCCAGGGGTTTATTATAAAATGTTGAGGACCGTGGGGGGAGCCCCCACGGTCCCAGCCGGCTCCCCGCGTCCTTCGGGAGCCAGCATTGCTTTTCCACATGGGGAGCTGCTGACATGCAGCTCCCCGTGTGGAAAAGCAATATCGTTTAAATTTTGAAAGAGAGAGCAGGTTTCCCTGCTCTCTCTTTCAAAATCCTAACGAAGTTTGCTATGGGAGGGCGGGAGACTCCCGCCCTCTCATAGCAAACAACAGTGTCCTGGGGTGGGCACCCCAGGACACTGTAGGAGCTGGCCCTGGGGGGTGGCGGTCCCCAGGGCCCTCAAGGGCTCCAGGAGGGGGGTCACGTAGCCCCCCTTCCTCAAACACTAAAGCCCCAGGGGGTGGTGGTCCTCGGGGCTTGGGGGGCCCATTCAACCCCCCACCCTGTCTATTTCTAGCCCGGGGGGTAGCGGTTCCCGGGGCTGGGGGGCCCCCCTGTGCCCCCAATTCATTTTTACAGATTTTGCCCTGGGATTTTGCCCCCCGGGGGCTAGTTATTAATGAAGCACGGAAGCCCGCACTTCGTTTTATTTCTTTTTTTCAGCCATATCCGCGCACCCTGCGCGCCTTTTGATGTTTTTTTTATTTAAAAAGGGGACCCCAGGGGGTCCTTCTAGGACCCCCTAAGCAACACTAGAGGGTCAGAGTATTTCTACCCTGCCCCCTTTACATCTTTCACACACTTATTTCCCTGACTTAACCCCTTCCATGCTCATGACTGAACGATTCCGTCATGAGCATCGGTTGAGCTGTGCTCATGACGGAACCGTTCCGTCATGGCCCCGCCCGCGCTCGAACCCTTCAGCACCGCGGGGGAATCCGCGCAGCGCTGAAGGGGTTAATCAGCCTCGCTTCAAGCGAGGCACAAAATGGCTGCCAACAGTTCCTGGTTTCGAATGTAAACAGACACTTGACAGCCAATTAGCATTCAGCATGTGATCGGGAGGGTGCACGCTCGGTTCGCAGATGGTGCGCTCAGGGTGCGCATAGGGTGCACGGATCCTCTGAGGCCATAGATATATCTATCTTTTTTACTCTAATTTTCTCAGGAACTACTGAACGGATTTACACCATTTATGCAAAAGGTATGAGTCTGAACTGAGGATTACCTCTTTGCCAAATTTGGTGTAATTCCGTTCTGCAGTTCGGGCTGTAGCTGCCTCAACAGGTCCTATGGGAAATTGCATGGGGAAAACGCGTTTTGGGACCCCCCTTTTTTCTCAGCCCTGCTTGACGAATCACCATGAAACTTTCAGGATAGGAGCGGACCGGAGCTGGGCAAAAGTTTGGAAAATTTCGCAAAGATTCATCAACCGGCGCCAGACTAGGAATAGAATGTTGAGGATTTCCTATGGAAAATAGGTCCTAACTAATTACCTACTGGCGACCGCCAGTAGGTAATAGGTATATTATTTGAATTCATTGCTATGAATAATATAGGCCACCAGATACCTCCAGTAAGCGCCACACAGCTGGATTGCAGAGTGGTGGTCCGAAGCCACATCCTTTTTTACACCACTCTGCAAACGTGCCTCTTGGGGCATTGCTGGTGGGGCGATGAGGACCTATTGTGTCCTGAGGACATCAGGACACAAGTGGACTTCATCCCTCGAGCTGCAGTGCACCAGGAGCTGTGTTAGCAGAGTGGTAAAAAAAGCGGCATGGCCTCAGACCACTCTCAGCAATTCAGGTATGTGGGACTTACTGGAGGTACCTGGTGGGCTAGTTGCCCCCAGGGACCCTCAGTGTTAAAGAGGACTTAATCCCACAACTTAGAACATGCCAGGAGTGGCGTTTGCAGAGTGGTGAAGAAAGAGGACGTGGCCTGTGTCCAGCTTTCAACAATCCACTATCTGGGATATACTGGAAGTATCAGGTAGGCTAGTTAGCCCCTAAGGACCCTCAGCAGCGAAGGGGAATTTAATCCCCACCCAAGAGCGTGCCAGGAAGTGCGTTTGCAGAGTGGTGAGAAAAGGGGGCGTGGCCTGCTATGACAACTTAGCAATCCTACTGTGTGGGACTTACTGGAGGTAATAGGAGGAGTAGTTGGCCCCCAAAGATGTCCTTGGGGGCCAACTACGCCTTTTCTTGTTACCTCCAGTAAGTCCCTCACAGTGGAATTGCAAATACGTCTTCAGAGGCGATGTCCCCCTTTCTCCACCACTCTGCAAATGCTCCTTCTGGCAGATTACGGGATGGGGATGGATTCCAATTTACTCCTGAGGGACTTTGGGGGCCAACAAGCCCTCCTGGTACCTCCTGTAAGTCATACGCAGTGGAATTCCTGAGCGTTGGTTGGAGGCCAGCACCCTTTCTCTACCACTCTGCCAACGCGACTACTAGTTAAAGAAGTGTTTGCAATGTAATAGGTTATTTATTTGTGAGAGTTAGAGCAATTGGCATTATAAATGTAAATGTTTTTTGCTAATGTTTTTTGGAGTGGAGTGGATATACGTTGTGTGTTGTGCAGTGAAATTATGTGGATAGAAAGTATGTGGTATTTAGTGTATAGGAATTAAGTAGGTTCGGATTATGTGTTAGGGAGAGTAATTATGCGGTATGGTTGTAGGAGAGTATGATCTGCTTCACATGTTTACCCCCACTTTTTGCTGGTGTTTCACTGTTTTTTTTTTACATTAGTCTGGCTGGGATCCTGCTATTCAGGGCCCCAGCCTAGCTGCATCCTCTCTAAAATGATTCCATGTACTTTAGGTACAATTCAGATTGGATCTGAGGTGCCCTTATAAGTCCCTAGTATATGGTATACTATGTACCCAGGGCATAGGTACCCCAGAGGCCCCTGAAAAGCCACCCAAAATGACACCGCAGGTCTGCTACAGCAGCCTGGGCAAGGTGGTGCATGCACCCCTTACTGAGATATAGGTTCACTATATCTCACCAAATAACTGCACATACAAACCTATCAGTCACCGTTATGGCAGGCCTTATCAATCCTGAAGGCAGGGTGCTTGGTTATATGTGAGAAGATGCGCCTGCATGAGCTGAGCCCCTCTGCAGCCTTCGGAATCTCTTCACCGGGGTTGTCAGTAGTGCAGCCTGACCATATACTCTTAAGTGCATTATAACCCAACGGTAAATGCTAACTTTGGACTGGCTGCACGGAAACATGTTGTGTTTGGTGTCAAACACCTTGGAATCGTACCCCCACACCACTAACTGGTGTAGTAGTATGATCCCACCCATCTAGAGGGAGAAACATGACAGCACTGGTATACCCGGTAGAAAATTAATAGAGCCCTGGCATCACAAAATGGATGCTGTAACCACGGACACAAATCTGGTCTCCTACTGCTGACTGAAACTCCGGCGGCGGAGGCCTGGACAATAGGTTTCCTGTCACAGGGAGGTGTAACCACCTCCCAGACAGGATTATGTGTATTGGGGCTGGGTGGGAGCACTCTCTGAGTGCTTTGAAGTCCTGCCCTGGGGGCACATTTGGTATCCCTGTGCATAGTCCAGCTCAAACCGGTTCAGAGGCTTCCAGCCCCTGCTTTGTTGTGAAACTGGACAAAGGAAGTGGGTGTAGCCACCCCTCTTTCCAAACCCTCGAATAGGTACGTCCCCAGAGTATGTCCAACCCCCTACCTCAGTATAAGTGTGGGACCCCAGTCCTTAGAACTTTAGATTACCCTGGACGAAACTCTGAAGCTGAATCCTTGACCTTCAACGCTCTGCTCAAGACCACAGGACTGAAGAAATCTCCCTTGGGGTCAAGAAGTGACTCCCCTGCTTGGCAGGCACCAACAAAGCAATTTTCTGGTATGCATTTCTAAAGCTCATGTCAGACTCCGAAGTATTTTCAGCCCAGAAAGAGGATTTCCAGACATCTCAGAGGCCGACCCGAGTCCCAGGCAAAGCTAAACCCTTGTGAGTAGCGTGGAACCAGAACTCCTGGTCCCCGAGCATTTCTGCAAGTGCACTGACTTCTCGATGTCTCTTGAAGTCGTGCTTGGGCTAACTCGTAGCCCTCACCTTGAGCACTGAATCCACTGCAGATTGACAGCCTGGTCATTCCGAGTGACACGTGGGCCACCATTTTGTGTTTCGTCATGAGGTCCCTTCGTGATCCCTGGTCCATTGACTGGTGGGTACCTGAGGGGGTAACTTTGTATTTCCTTGGGCTTCCCTGGTTGCCCTGACTCCCAACCAAGTGGTGAGTCCCACAGACCTTGCTGGTATGCACCGAAGTATCTTTCTCGTTTCTGTGTGGGTTGCTGTTGCCAAGGCTTGTTGTGTCCAATCCGGGCACCGACGCTACAGCACTTGACATCCTTCATGGGACAGTACGAATCCAGCTCCTGGTTGTCCTCGACGCCTCCTAGTCCTCGTGACTGAAGAGTCAAGCTTCACCTCTTTCACCTGAAATCACCCGACATCGGTGGGCATCTGCTCATCGCCTTCCTGGTCACTGGCTAGTGACCCAGACTCTGTCCCCTCTGCTTTCAGGCTCTTCTCATCTTCAATCCAGGCTTGGATCTCTTCGGACACTTCGCATCTTCACAGCAGCAGCACTTCTTCGCCATGTCCCATTGAAATAGACGACGCAATCCGACAACAAAAGACACCTATGTACCCGACTTCCCTGGGTGAGGTAACATGAGTACTCTGGTGCTCCCATGGATGCTAGCCCTAGAACTTCCTAATTCCAAAAGGGTTTGGTCCTGACTCATTTCTAAGTGTCCCTAATCTTTAAAAATCTAACCGCGACTTTCCCCATAGAAGCTAACAGGAGCTTGTGACCGTGTTCACACACTGCACACGGCCCCCGTGGGTCCCCTGTGTCACTACCGTGGGTGGTTCCTTGGGGTCCCAGCGATTCTGCAGGCTCTAGGCCTTGTGTCTAGTTAAGTTGTGGTTCTTATACCAATATTTTAGAATATGGTTTGGCTCGCCCCTAGGGCCTGACGTGTATTTGTGCTATTTTACTGTGATTATTGAAGTGTATCTTATGTGTTTTGACCTCTAGTCTCATAAAGAGACTAGGAGGGTGTGTTTAGTAATAAATACATATATTTTATATATATACCTGGTGTGGACATCTTTCATTTAGTGACTCAAGAGATTATAGACTAGTAAAACAAGCTGCTTTACATTCCTTCAAGACTTAGCCTGAAGGCTGCTCTCCATAGTTACCACTAGGATAGCTTTCAATAAAGGTTGTCTTTAACCTATAACCAATAAGGGGTTGTTTGGAGTGATACAGGGTGTCCACTATAACTAGTGGGCAGCATATATCAGGCCAACTTCTCACATTGGTGTGCAGCGGGTGGGATTCCAGCTTGCTATTGTTTTACCAGATAATCTCAATTGAGTAACTAACTGAAAACCACTAAAGGTACCCTAGGTACATATAATACAAGCTTTAGAATACAGTAAGTTCTTCTGAACTTAGAGTTGTGTGTTAAGGGATAGCACACCCTTTCTACAACTCAAGAGAGTTTAGTAGGCCACACTAGAGTAGGTAGTGCAATACACCACAACACACTAGTAATGTCTTCAAGGCCAGGAACCAGTAGGTCCTTGCCAGAAGCCAATGGGCTTCAGATTCCCAGTAGACTCCCATTCATGGAACTGAGAGCATTATGTACAACTAGGAAACTGAAGACAGGCAAAAGTCTAACCACCCAGCATCTTTTAGAGGTACTCAGTCTGGATGACCTTAGCAGATCTTTAGGATCTGAAGGGCTAGGCAGAGTGGGTGGGACAGCACCTGAGGAAAGGTCTAGCGATGTAACTCCTCATGACCCGACCTCTGAGGCTGGCCAGGCAGATAACAATGATCTGGACCTGGAAAATCCAATTCCCCTAGACAGTGATGGAGAGGACCATAATGGACCCCTCTTTGTCCCTCCTGTGAGTGTTGGTGGTGGGCCAAGAAGGTCAAGATCTTCCTCCAGGGAGTCTAACCATTCTAACTCATCAGTAGGGACCTCAGTCTCCTCTCATAGGAGGGAAACCTCTCAGTAGAGAAGGGAGAGACTGCTTAAGTATGAGGAAGCTTAGCTTGAAATCAGAAGAAAGCAGGTCGTCCTAGATAGAGAGGCCCTAGAGCTCTACAGAGCTAGAAAAAAGATGGGACTAGAGTCCCATGGTGGCATCAACATCCCTAGAGATATGGAAAGGTCTCATGACCATAGAAACCTCAATAAGATTGCCCTTCCCTACCAGAGTGGGGATGACATACACAAATGGATAACTGCACTGGAAAGGGCCTGTAAAGTACAAAGGAGCAGGAGCAGTGGGCAGCAATCTCATGGCTCTCCTTTGCAGACAAAGGGAGAGATAAACTCCTCACTGTTAGAGAGGAGCAGGCAGATGATTACAACAGTCTGAAGAGTGTCTTAATTGATGGGTTTGGCCTAACCACTGAGCAATACAGGTTAACGTTCAGGGATACCCAAAAGGCACAGACTCAGGACTGGGTAGACTTTGTAGGTTGTGCTACTAAGGCTCTGGAAGGTTGGTTACTTGGCAGTAAGTGCATGACTATCAAGGATTTTACAATTTGATTATGAGGGAGCAGATCCTTAATAATTGTCAGAATCAGCTGTTGCACCAGTACCTAGTAGACTCAGATCTGACCTCTCCCCAAGAATTGGGAAAGAAGCCAGACAAGTGGGTCATAACCAGGGTGAAGCAGAAGGTCAGAACCAAGGTGGTGAACCCAAGAAGCAAGATCCTATAAACTTTGACAAGGTTGGGGAGAAGGGTAAAGACCAGAATTCTTCACAAGGCCCCAAAAAATCTTCTTCAGGTGGGGATTTACAGTCTAACAAGGGAAAAGGCCAAAAGAAACCATGGTGCAAAATATGTAAACAGAAAACACAGGACCAGTGATTGCACCAAGTCCAAAGAATCTACTCCAGCCACCATTGCCCCTAAGGCAACTGTTCCCCCTAGTACTGCTACAATTAGTGGTTGTAATATCCAGAATAAGGGTGTACTAGGGTTGACCCTGGGTTCTGAGATGGACTGTGGCCTAGTCAGATTTCCAACTCAGGCTGTTCTAGTCTGTGATGGGGGCATGGATATGTCCCCCTTTGTGAGCCCCATGTATCTGGGCAAATACAGACAACAGCCTTCAATAAAAGGAATAGAGGGTTTAGCATTCAGGGGCACAGGAGCAAGTGTCACAATGGTGACAAAAGATCTTGTGGAATCTGGGCAGATTATACTTGGTGAAATGTACCAAGTGACCAATGCTTGCAATGTCAGAACAGACCGTTCTCTGGCAGTTGTTAACTTCTCCTGGGGAGGGGTAACTGGCCTTAAGAAGGTTGTGGTAAGTGCAGACCTACCAGTACAGTGCTTGCTTGGCAATGATCTAGAAACGTCAGCTTGGGCTGAAGTGGAGCTCAGGGCACATCCAGAAATGTTAGGGATCCCTGCTCATGTCTTTGCTGTGACTAGGTCACAGACCAAAATGTCTAAAACTGGACAGGCCCTGGATTTTGGAATAATGGACCAACTTCTTCCCAAGAGGAGGAGCAGTAGGGTTATGGCAGTGCCTTCCCACCTGACTCAGAATGCAGATCAGTCTCCTCAGGGAGATGATCTTGAGCCTGAAGAAGGAACTGTCCCAGAGGAGCTTAAACCTGACCAGGTTGAGTTCTTGGGGACAGGGGGCCCTTCCAGGTCTGGAAGACTACAGTGCAGCATATCTAGATGAGATTGCTGACTTTAGCTCCACCTGGGAGGATCACCTGGTCCACCTGAGGAATGTTTTGGACGCCCTGCAAAAAGTAGGCCTAACTATCAAGGCTACTAAGTGCCAGATAGGGCAGAGTCAGGTTGTGTACCTGGGCCACCTTGTAGGTGGAGGCCAGGTTCAACCATTGCAGAGCAAAATCCAGACCATAATGGACTGGGTTGCTCCAACTACCCAGACTCAGGTGAGAGCCTTCTTAGGCCTGAATGGGTATTATAGAAGATTTGTCAAGGGGTATGGATCAATAGTGACACCCCTGAATTACTTAACCTCTAAGAAAATGTCCAAAAAGGTTTAGTGGACAGCTAGCTGTCAAAAGGCATTTAATGACCTGAAACAGGCCATGTGCACTGCTCCCATTCTGCAAAGTCCTGACTACTCCAAAAAGTTCATTGTCCAAACAGATGCATCTGAGTTGGGAGTAGGGACTGTACTGTCACAGTTGAATGATGAAGGTCAGGATCAACCAGTAGCTTTCATAAGCAGAAGGTTGACCCCCAGAGAGAAACGTTGGTCAGCCATTGAGAGGGAGGCCTTTGCTGTGGTTTGGGCTCTGAAGAAGTTGAGGCCATACTTATTTGGTACTCCCTTCATTGTTCAGAAAGACCATAAGCCCCTCTTATGGCTAAAACAGATGAAGGGTGAAAATCCCAAATTGCTCATGTGGTCCATTTCCCTACAGGGGATGGACTATACAGTGGAACATAGACCTGGGAGTAACCATGCCAATGCAGATGGACTCTCCAGATATTTCCACTTAGAACATGAAGACTCAACTGGTCAAGGTTAGATTAATGTCCCTGCGTTTGGGTGGGGGGTTGTTTAGGAGAGTAGGATCTGCTTCACATGTTTAACCCCACTTTTTGCTGGTGTTTCACTGTTTTTTTACTTTAGTCTGGCTTGGACCCTGCTATTCAGGGCCACAGCCTAGCTGCTTCCTCTCTAAAAGGATTCCATGAACTTTAGGTACAGTTTAGATTGGATCTGAGGTGCCCTTATAAGTCCCTATTATATGGTATACTATGTACCCAGGGCATAGGTACCCCAGAGGCCTACCAGGGGCTGAAGCATGTATTATGCCACCCCTGGAAAGCCACCCAAAATGACACCATAGGTCTGCTACTGCAGCCTGGGTAAGGTGGTGCATGCACCCCTTACTGAGATATAGGTTCACTATATCTCACCATATACTGCATATACAAACCTATCAGTCAGCCCTATGGCAGGCCTTATCAATCCTGAAGGCAGGGTGCTTGGTTATATGTGAGGGGGTGCCCAGGCATGAGCTGAACCCCTCTCCAGCCTTCGGAATCTCTTCTCTGGGGTTGTCAGTAGTGCAGCCTGACCATATACTCTTAAGTGCATTATAACCAAACGGTAAATGCTAACTTTGGACTGTCTGCACGGACACATGTCATGTTGGTGTCAAACACCTTGAAATCATACCCCTACACCAGTAACTGGTGTGGGAGTATGATCCCACCCTTCTAGAGGGAGAGACATGGCAGCACTGGTATACCCAGTAGAAACTTAATAGAGCCCTGGCATCACAAACTGGATGCTGCAGCCACAGACACAAGTCTGGCCTTCTACTGCTGACCGAAACTCTGGCAGGGGAGGCCTGGACAATAGGTTTCCTGTCACAGGGAGGTCTAACCACCTCCCAGACAGGATTATGTGTATTGGGGCTGGGTGGGAGCACTCTCTGAGTGCTTTGAAGTCCTGCACTGAGGGCACATTTGGTAACCCTGTGCATAGTCCAGCTCAAACCGGTTCAGGGGCTTCCAGCCCCTGCTTTGCTGTGAAACTGGACAAAGGAAGTGGGTGTAGCCACCCCTCTTTCCAAACCCTCGAATAGGTACGTCCCCAGAGTATGTCCAACCCCCTACCTCAGTATAAGTATGGGACCCCAGTCCTTAGAACTTTAGATTACCCTGGACGAAACTCTGAAGCTGAATCCTGGACCTTCGACGCTCTGCTCAAGACCACAGGACTGAAGAAATCTCCCTTGGGGTCAAGGAGTGACTCCCCTGCTTGGCAGGCACCAACAAAGCAATTTTCTGATCTGCATTTCTAAAGCTCATGCCAGACTCCGAAGTATTTTCAGCCCAGAAAGAGGATTTCCAGACATCTCAGAGGCCGACCTGAGTCCCCAGCAAAGCTAAGACCCGCAGCCCTTGTGAGTAGCGTGGAACCAGAAATCCTGGTCACCGAGCATTTCTGCAAGTGCACGGACTTCTCGATGTCTCTTGAAGTCGTGCTTGGGCTAACTCGTAGCCCTCACCTCGAGCACTGAATCCACTGCAGATTGACAGGCTGGTCATTCCGAGTGACACGTGGGCCGCCATTTTGTGTTTCGTCATGAGGTCCCTTCGTGATCCCTGGTACATTGACTGGTGGGTACCTGAAGGGGTAACTTTGTATTTCCTTGGGCTTCCCTCGCTGCTCCAGACGTGCTCTGACTCCCAACCAAGTGGTGAGTCCCACAGACCTTGCTGGTCTGCACCGAAGTATCTTTCTCGTTTCTGCGTGGGTTGCTGTTGCCAAGGCTTGTTGTGTCCAATCCGGGCACCGACGCTACAGCACTTGACATCCTTCATGGGACAGTACGAATCCAGCTCCTGGTTGTCCTCGACGCCTCCTGGTCCTCGTGACTGAAGAGTCAAGCTTCACCTCTTTCACCTGAAATCACCCGACATCGGTGGGCATCTGCTCATCGCCTTCCTGGTCACTGGCTAGTGACCCAGACTCTGTCCCCTCTGCTTTCAGGTTCTTCTCATCTTCAATCCAGGCTTGGATCTCTTCGGACACTTCGCATCTTCAGAGCAGCAGCACTTCTTCACCACGTCCCATTGAAATTGACGACGCAACCCGACAACAAAAGACACCTATGTACCCGGCTTCCCTGGGTGAGGTTGATGCAGCGCGGAATGCAAAATCCCTCCCTTCGTCACAGATCATAGATCTCACTCAATCACTACATTCGCTGGTGGGGCCCATAACACCAACATTCATCCTCTATTAACCTGTTTCCAAGGAGGCGATTGTTCCACTCTCTGTAATGGAAGGAAATACTCATATATCCCTATTTATTAAGGCCTAAACTTCACCTTTAGTACTCCTCCCATGAATAGGCCATGAATAAGCTAGCTGCTGGTTGGAGTGAACGAAATCTATAACTTTATTTACATAAATACACTTTTCATAATAACGACCCAACACAATTCTTGTAATAAATCTTAAATCTTTATCTAAATAATTGAAAATCGAATCTTTGATTTAATCAAGCAGTAGACCATCATATTTACCTATTCTGGCTAAAAGTCGTCCTCTAAGTCAAAATCTTGGTCATCAGTTCATACTGTCAGAGCCTTAGGAAACAGCTGTCCTGCAGTGTCACCGTCCTCTCCGTCAGCATAACGTCAGGAAATCGAAAATCTTCTGAAGGGTCTCACTCGCAACCTCTCTATTCTACCATCTTTTATAGTAAATTACATTCCAAAAAGTAACAAGTAATATTTTGAATATTCGTGATTGGTTGATGAGATCAGTTCCACCAAGTTCTCACACGGAAAATGTTTCTTTAGATATAGTTCATAATTTCATGTTGAAGTAACTTTTATTGTTTCTTTTCGGGGCAGCTGGCTGTTAGCCCAGAGTGTCCTTGGTGGGTACAGTCGAGTTTAGGGTCGTTCAGAAGCCACTGCTGCTGATGGTGACGCATGCGCACTTCACCCAGAGACCTTCACAATAGAGTTGTGTTCGTCAAACAGGGATGTCGGCCATTTTGTGGCCACCAAATGGTCAACTTAAGCAAAGAAACACAAAAACGTAATTAATACATGGAAATGACTAATAAAATGTTATCCCTTTAATAATACCCATATGTGTGTGTATTTATCTAGCAGAAGCAACACTTAATGCGGATTATGTTCACATTAATAAAGCACAAATCACAAATATATCACGAGAGCAAAATATATTCATGCAAAATTCTAATTATCTATGGTCAGTATGCATATACAATGTAGTTTACGTATTAGTTAGGCCATGCAAATGCAATTCCCTCGTGTATTCTTATTAGTAAGGTTGGTTAAATTCCACAGCAATTCAATGAATACAATTATGATTAATTAATTATTCTTATTAATAAAAACATGCAAAATGGAGAGGGTATACAATTTTTTTAAAATAAGACCCGCTCCAGCAATCCCCCCTTTGGTGATTTTATCACCACAACAACACTAAATTTTTCACCCTTTTACGGAAAATTTAAATGTATTCTTGCTCTTATTCATAATTCAGTTTCTTCTTCATCTCTTTTTGCCTTTTTATACATACTTTCTTTCCATTCTTCCAAAGTTATCTCTGTTAAGTCTCTATCTGGATCCTTTTCTTTTCTTTTTAGTTTTTCTCTTTTTATTTTATTCTTTGTTTTCTTGCTTTTACAGCACATATATCCTAATCTTGATATAAATAATACGAAAATCACACATGTTATTGGAAATAATATTTTACCTATAAATGTACTACCTATTTTCACTAAAAAGTTTTTAATAGCAGCTATTTTCTTCCCAATCTTTTCCCAAACACCTTCAACCTCCAGTGGTACAATTTCGTCATGCAATTCAGTAATATTTTTAATGTAAACTTTCAGATCTTTGCTTTCATCTGGAATGTAAGTGCAACAATGTTGAACTTTCAGCATTCCACAGACTCTACCCTCTTTTGCCAATAATATATCAAGGGCAAGTCGATTTTGCATTACCATAGCACGCATGGCAACCATTTCAGTATTAACCAATAAGAATCCTCCAGCGGTGCTTGTTGACAAGCGATCCACTACTGTTGATAATCTTCTAATATTGTTCGCATTCACAGATATTCCCACTGCTGGTATCAATGCTCCAAAAATGTCACCTACAATTTCTGCCCAAGATTCTCTTTTACTACGTACTAAATGATTACCTAAACTATGTACACCATCTTTACCTCTGTCTATGTGAAAGATTTTTGGAAAAACCAGGCCTACGTAACATGTGCCATACCAATGGTCTGGCAAACGATAATATGCCCTGTTCCCACAGATAAAATAAAGTCCAGGGAAACTGTATCTCTTCCACCTTTAAATCCCCATCCACCCTTGATTCGGTTTATATCATGGCACTCACTATTCCCTACAAAATAATTGTCACACGCCGTTTGATTCCTTCTTATACACAGTTTCCCTTTCTGAGGCCAATCTAAAGCCAAAGTTGGATTAGACTCTCCCTTCATATGATTTGCCCATTTCTACATCCCAGACTGTTTTCTCCCCTTTTCCTTCAGATGCCTTTCTTCGCATTTTCAATCTCCTTTCCTCGACCATGTCTAGGAATGTCTTTTCTTCTTTCTTCAAACTGCATGTCAAATTATTTTAAAATATATACTCTAATGTTAGCTCCTTAGTTTCTAAGAAAAATTCACCTAATACCTTAACAGGTCTTACTTTGTTTAGTTTGTTATTAGCAGGCACTTGCGCAAAAATGTTATCTACATCTGAAAAATAATATTCTAATTTACCTGTCTCGTAAAATAAGCTAGCTATCACACTACATGCTATTCCATATGTTGCTGGAAGGTGATGATAAGTCACTCCCTCTGACACAGATGCAGGTAACTGCATGCATACGTAGCAGTCTCTTACGTCCATGGTCTTTACATATTCATACAATAACTTTGAAAACACATTATTTGAAAGATCATTAATAGACCTATCTTTATGTAAATACTTATTATCTATTCTAGTCGGAACTACCTTTTGAATCTTGTTTATGTTAGTAATGTTTTCAGTGTGTCCTTCTAATGTATCAAGAGTAACCTTAAAAGAAATCAAAAGAGCAAGTATGCTCCATAGAAACATTAATAAACCTGTACAACAACACATTTTACACCATCTCTTCATGAATGTACATCTACTTTTGCTACTATCTATGTTAGCCATCTTTGTTAATTTGGACTGTGTCTTTTGACTTAGCCTCTTTTACTTCACAACTAGTTTTCTAACCTTAGGCTTTAAGGCCCTACTTGGTTCTACCAATATCTATCGTTTGACTCAATTGTTATTCCTTCATCAGTAGTTTTCTAGATTTTCTCAGTTTGGCATTTCATCGTTTTTCACTTCTTTCTGTTCATCCAAGTACAAAATTTCCTGATCTTCCGTTTCTTCTTCTCCGATATCGGATAAGATAACTCTCAGGATTCCTGCTTCTTCCTCTTCTTCAACCACTTTCAGTACAGCCTCCTCTGGATTTCCTTGACTGTCTGCCACTTCTTCTTTTTCAGGCAGAGCCACGTACATCCATTCTGGTGACTTATACTTCTGGTTAGGTTTCCTTGTTCTTTTCCCTTCTTCCTTATTTTGATTAGTCTCTTCTTCTTTCGATTTTCCTTGGCTTGTCACTTCATTCACCTGACCTGCCCTTGGTGATTTCACTCATGTCAGCCGATATCTCAATCTCTTTATTTTGTTTGGCCACACTTCATCCTTTTTAACTCTTTTCTGTTTACCTTCTTTATTATTCTTTTCTTCTCTCCAAGCCCTTTTTCTTAGAACTCGACCTTCTGGTATTTCATTTTCACTCTCTTCAGATTCTGTTTCAACTTGCTTTTTCTTTTCAACAACTTTTTTTTCCACCACTTGTTTTGTTTTCCCTACTTCTGTCCCTCCTCGGGTCTCCGACACGCAATCTTCCTGCTGGCTACTTGTCCCTTCACCTAGCTGGATGTTGCAGTTCCTTACACCTCCTCGGGGGTCTTCCGCAATCTGTCCCTCTCTCTCTGTACCTGTCCCTTTTTCACTTTGATCTATTATTTCAGGTGGAATTTCTCTTGGTCTTTCATCTGAAATTTCCTTCTCTCGAATTTCTTTTACTGCTTCTTCATTGTCTTTTCCTTTTTTCTTTCTGTGTTCTTTTCTGGGACCTTGTCTCCCTTGTTCGTCTTCAGAATCTGAACTTGTATCAGAAATCTGCAATCGTCTTCTCAGAGAGATACTTCTGGGGACTAATATTTGATCAGATTCTTTTGTCCCCCTTTCAGGATTTTCTTGTGTTTTTTGGCTCTTCGTTATCTGATTCAGTACTTGACTCTGATTCATCATAGTACTCTTTTCCTTTGCTGTCAACTGGATTTGGTATCCTCAAAGTATGGCTGGCATGGATCCAGTTTTGCACTCCAGCACACTTCACAGCTGTTGTTGTGGTCAGAATGACTTGTCTTGTTTTCCCCACCTTGGAACCAAACAATTTCTTCTTCTGTGGAATTTTATCCTTACCCAGTCTCCTGGGCTCAGATCATGGGCTGGCTTCCTTTCAAGAGTGGTGGCATCCGCTCCAACCTGATGAAACACAGAATGAACTGCGTCAGCCAGGCCTTTACAGTATTCCAACACCATGTCATCAGTTATTGTCATCAGCTTGTTGACTGGAATGTACACATGCCTCATCGCTCGTCCCATGACTATTTCATGAGGACTTAACCCCTGTGGTTCTGTCTGGTATTGCTCGAATTGTCATTAATACTAGAGGCAAGACATCAGGCCATTTCATACCAGTGGCTAAACACATTTTCCCAATTCTGTTTTTGATTGTACCATTCATCTGTTCAACCACACCAGAATCCTCTGGTCGGTAGGCACAATGTTGTTTCTGTTGTACATTCAATGCTTCACAAATCAATTTTACAATCTCGTTAGGAAAATGTCCTCCTCTGTCTGATTCAAGAGTCACTGGAAACCCAAACCTGTGGATGGATTCTCTCAAAAGTAGCTTAGCCACTGTCATACCATCATTTCTCTGTGGGAATGCTTCCACCCACCTGGAAAATAGGCAGACTATAAACAGAACATACCTCAGTCTGTTACATGGAGGCATTTCAATGAAGTCAACCTGCATTCTGGTAAAAGGCCCTCCTTCTCGGCCTATGGTTCCTAGACTCACCACTGTCTTTCTCCCGGGATTGTATTGCTGACATATTAGCCATCTCTGACATAGACTTTCTGCTACAAGTCTGAATTTTGGGTTGTACCAGGTCTGCTTAAAGGACCTAATCATGGCGTCTCTCCCTATGTGTCCCTGGCCATGATACGTCCGTGCCATGGTAGACATCATGCTATCAGGCATCACTGGTCTTCCATCTCGATAGACTCACACACGGTCCTTTTCTCTTGGTGCACACCCTGCTTTTATCCACTGTTTCATTTCCTCATCTCCTGACTCTTCCTGCAATTGTCTCACTTCTTCCCAAGTTCCCACAGTGTTAGTAAACATTACTGAGCAAGAAGACATTTCTCTTTCCTTGGCCCGATTGACCGAATTCTGATTTTGTGCACAATACTGTGCCATATCGTTCGCATACCTGTTTCCAGTAGTGATGCAGTCACTACCTTGACTATGGGCAGCACATTTCACCACAGCCAATTGTTTAGGCAGCTGTATCGCCTCAATCAATTTTCCAACCACTTCAGCATACTTAATAGGGGTTCCACTTGAGGTCAGGAAACCTCTTTGTAGCCAAAGCTGGCCAAAATCATGGACAACCCCGAAGCCATACTGGCTGTCAGTTATCACAGTCACTCTCACACTTTTCCCAATTTTGCATGCTCTGGTCAAAGCAACAAGTCCAGCTACTTGGGCTGACCTCACTCGTTTCAAATAAGATGCTTCCATCACTGCTGCAACCGTGCATACTGCATATGCTGCGCTTAGCACTCCTTCATCTGTTCTCAAACATGACCCATCAACAAACAACACAAAATCACTTTCTGGCAAAGGAATATCTTTTATATCTGGTCTTGGCTTTGTGCAGTACTCAAGCACGTCCAAACAATCATGTTCCACTTCATCTCTCACTTCCAAATTTTCAGCATCTGGTAACAATGTTGCAGGATTCACATTCAAACATCTCGCAAGGCTCACATTTGTTGCACCTAATATGACCTTTTCATACTTAGTCAGCCGACTATGTGTCATATACTGAGTACGACTCCTTGTCAAGAGGATCGCCACATCATGAGGTACAAACACTTTCAACGGATATCCCATCACAATACCTTCACTCTGCTCCAAACTTTGACATGTTGCAGCCACTGCTTTCAAACACCCAGGCAAAGCTGCAGCCACTGGGTCAAGCATTGGTGAAAAATATGCAATTGGTCTCCTCAACCTTCCATGTTTCTGGATCAACAAAGACAGCGCACATCCATTTCTCTCACTGCAATACAACTCAAACTCTTTCTCATAATCAGGCATGCCTAGTGCTTCACATAAACCCTCTTTCAATCGTTTGAATGCTGCCAATTCTTCCTTGTTCAATTCAAGGGGATCTTTTACATCACTCCTTGTTAGTCGTACCAAGGGTTTTGCAATCAGGGAGAAATTACTAATCCACTGACGGCAGTACCCCACCATTCCCAGAAACATTCTCACCTCTCTTTGGGTCATGGGGGCTCTCATTCCTTTTATAATTCTGATTCTGTCTATTGTTATTTTTCTCAGTCCTTTCTTGATTTTATGTCCCAAATACTGTACTTCCTTCTTACAATACTGCAATTTTGCTGGTGACACTTTCAACCCTCCGTCTGCCAAATGATTCAGTAGTGCTATTGTGTCTACCTCGCAAGCTTCACGTTTTTTCGACTCCACCAAAAGGTCGTTGATATATTGCACTAGTACTGAACTTTCAGGCATTTGCAGACTTTCCAAAGATTTCTTCAACAATTGAATATTGAGGGGCTTTCTGTATCCCCCTGTGGGATTCAGCACTGTTGGAAACAGCCCGTTTTGCAGGGTTATCCTCAAACTTTTTGCTTCTTCCTCCTTTATTTTTTCTGACCCGTGGTTGTTGGCAATAGGACTCTGGGCACTTTACCACTGCTGATCAGTGCTAACGTGCATATGCTCTCTGTATAAATTGTTATATTGATTGGTTATCCATGATTGGTATATTTGTTTCACCTGTTAGCCCCTAGTAAAGTGCACTGGGTGTGCCAGGGCTGGTGATTCAAATGCTACTAGTGGGCTGCAGCACTGATTGTGCCACCCACAGGAGTAGCGCTAAAATGATGTCTTAGGCCTGCTTGCAGTGCCTATGTGCAGTCTAGGACTGCCATGTCGACCTGGCCAGTGCACCCACTGACCAGGCCTTATCCTTCCCTTTCTGTACATGTCAGGCATCCCTATGGTGGCCCTAGGTACCCCCCTGGGCTGGGTGCAGTGTATCTGAAAGGTAGGGCATGTACTGAGGTGTGTAACATGCCCTGGTAGTGAATTACAGCCATTTTCGTTTTTCACTGCTGAGAGGCTATCTTGCCCATAGGATAGAATGGGGAAGGCTGTTTACATGCCTATCTTCCCATAAGGGCAAGATAGAAAATCCAAGTTTGGTATCTTTGTGTTCAGAATTTAATTATACATCTTTTTAGCAAGATGGTTTTTAAATTCACTGTGTGAGAATAGCACTTTTTAGAAAGTAGCTATTCTCCTGTTTAACCTTCCTGTGTGCCTGTGTGCTGGTTGGCTGACTGGTGTCATGTGATGGGCTAGGTGGCTCCAGGAGCCTGGATGAGTCAGCAGCAGGGTGAATAGGGAGATCTGCTTTAGATGGGTGGGAGGAGTAGTCCCTGGGTTTGAATAGGGCTGCCCCTGCCAGAACAAAGCTGGCTCCACCCCCTGCTGGCCAGGCTGAGGACTCTGCCTCTGCTGGCACAAAGAAGGCTCCACCTCCTGCTGAGCGTCTAACGACCCTGCCCCTCACTCTGAAAGGAACCAGGTGCTCCAGAGCAGAGCACACCCAGGAACCGGTTTGAGCAGGGGAATCCCCCCACTGGAACAAAGAGAGACAAAGACTTGGAGGGGTATAAGAAGAGGACCCCAGACACCTAAACTTTAGATCACTTTGGAACTAAGAAGAAACCTCTGCCAAGGAGAAAGCTGAAAAGGACTGAAGAGGAGAAGACTGCCTGCTTGCTGTTTTGCTTTGCTGCCAAGGAGAGGGGAAGGACTTTGCTGTGTCCCCTTCTTTTGATTCTGATCTCCAAGGGCCTGAGAAGAGCTGGCTCCCTGTTAAGAAGTCCCAGGAACAAAAGGACTTCACCACCAGCTCCCCTGGAACTCTGCTGAAGGAGTTCTGACCTGCCTTGGAGTGCTTGCCCAGTCTTGGGGCCTCAGGAGGTCGTTTTGCTGTGTTTTGGGAGCTGGGAAGCAGAAGCGTGAAAAGAGTAACTGGTACCCAACGCATCATCCGATTGCGTGTCGCAAGAACAAGAGTGCGTGGAAAATTTCATCGCGGCACCATCGCAACACGCAGGGTCTCCGCATCGCCGAGTGCGTCGAGCATCGTCCCGAAGCGTGAAGATTCCTGACATTGCGAGGGTCGTCGCAGAACCAGTTTGCGAGCCGCACCACTGCCGGTGCGTGAAAGTCTCCAGTCATCGTGTGCGTCAACGCAGAGTCCCGTTCCGTGGCGCATCGAGAGTTGCGGCGCCGGAAGTCAACGCTGCGCCGCGCATCGTGCCACATCGAAGCGTGTCGCATCGAACCTGTGCGTGAAGCTTCCCCCTAAGAAACCTACGCAACGAAAGCCAAAGTCATCGCATCCTCCCCCTACAGGTCGGAGCCGGCACATCCACCTCTGCTGCGTGAAGCAGGGCTGCTGCAAAGCCTCCCCAAGATCTCAGGAGTATCGCATCGCCTTTGCCATCTTCCTTGTGTTAGCTTTTGGGAACCTTATCGCAACTACAGGTACTGTTGGGCACGAGAGTGTCGCATTTTGTGCATTGATTGTCGCATTTTGCAGGACACTGACTTTTACACCCTGGAGTACTTTCTGCAAACTCTTGAACTATCTTTAAAGTAATCTTTTTAATTGTATGTTGGTTTTTCTGAAGTATTTGGTCTTGTGAAGTTTTTAGTAAAGATACCTTATTTTTCTAAAACTGGTGTGGAGTAAATCTGTGGTGTTTTCACTGTGTTACTGTGAGTGTTGGTACAAATACTTTACACATTGCCTTTGATAGCCTAGACTGCTCAGGCCAAGCTACCTAGAGGGTGAGCAGGGGTTATCTTAACAGTGTATCCCCCTTTCCCTGACTAGAAGCAAGGGTCCCTACTTGGACAGTGGTACCTACCCTGCCAACTAGAGACCCCCAGATCTAACATTGGTGGTCAGCGGTGAGGATTGAACTTGTATTTGTACTTGACCCACAGTAATTGGTGTACATCACTAGTTTAAGTGCAGACCAATAGACAACCACATACTATATTTTTTATTCTATTTTTGAGTAACTCTTCAAGAGCATCATGTCTCAGGTGGCAACAAGTGAGAGGGCAGAATTGGAGTTTTCCATTGAGGATCTGTATTCGTACAAAGTTGAGGAGCTCAAGCAATTCTGCAAAGACCTTGGTTGCCCTGTGAAAAGCGGATCTAGAAAGGATGTGCTACAAAGATTCTTGAAGGCCTGTTGGGAGGCCCAAGAGGAAGATGATGCAGATGAAGAGAATGGTTTTGTTCCCCCAGATCTGCCCGTGGTCGGACCAGTCTCAAGGGCTGGCAGCTCCCATTCCAGTAGGAGTCTCACTCCAGAGGAGTTGGAGGAGAATCAAAGGGTTAGAGATCATGAGTTCGAAGTCATGAGGCTTGAGTTGAAGCTGATGGAAATAGAAACCCAGAACAAAGTAGAAGAGAGCAAGAAGATGTATGCCTTGGAAGAATTGAAATTGACCTTGGCACATGAATTAAGAATGAGGGAGCTTGATTTGGAGCTCGAGAGGCTTGAGGCCATGAGTGTCTCAGCTGAAGAAGAATGGTTAGCTCAAGAAGTGAGTTTTGCTGAGTTGGAGGTGGAGTCCAGCTCAGATGGTGGCAGCAAGATTGTAATATCCAGTGCTGAGGGAGAGGTACAAACACCCAGAGATGTGGCGCCTAACTTGAGGGAGGGGGTTGACATACACCAGGGGGTTCAGGTTTATGATGTAGTTCCAGTGGAGTGCAGTGTCCCTGAAGTAGATTGGGGAACTGACACAGGGGACCATATTCCTAGTGGTGGGAGGGACACTCTACTGACCCTAGATGAGAGGTACAGGGAGAGGGGTTCCCCCATGGTAGAAACCTTGGTGTGTGAGTGTGGAGACCACCCAGAAGAGTGTGAGTTGTGTGACAGAGACAGTCAGGTACTGTCTTGCCAATCTCAGGAGAGTGGTGTGGGGTACTTGTGTGAGGCACTGGAGGGTGAGGCAAACGGTAGCTTGGTTAACCACTGTGGGGGGCTGTGTGATTCATTTGTTGGAGAGCATATTTTAAGTCCCTGTTTTCCAGAGCTATGCCAACACCCGGTGGAGTGTGAATTCTCTGGTTCCAGAGAGCTTGCGTTGGAGGCAGACCTTTGGTTGGATGCCAGAAGGTCTGGAGAGGCATTGGGGAGCGATCCCAAAAGGAGTGGCCCAGATATCTTCCAGACCTGTGAGGTGGAAGAGGTTCAGTGTAGCCCAGTTAGGTCCCAGTGTAGTGGGAGGGGTGTAGGGGCTCACGTCCTGTCTCAGTGGAGAAGGGGTGAGTGTGGGACTGTGGGTCCCAAGGTGCCTGAAACCCAGTCTCAGGACCTGGTGGGTTCCTTAATGGAACACCAGGTTGGGGGCCTAGACAGTGCTAGTAGGCCATTTGAGGAGGATCTCCTAGTGTCCGGAGAACCTGGAGCCTCTGTAAACAGAGCTCCAGTGGTTCTGGTGTCTGGCGGTACCGCTCCAGTTGGGAGGGTGCAGAAGTCCAGACTGAGGGGTGAGAGGGAGATGTGTTCCCCAGTGGGAGAACCAGTGGGTCAGGGAACAGCCAGAAGGGCTGAGTCCCCTAGGAGTGACCATGGTGACACCACTTCTGTCCTGGGGGATCTTCGCGCACTGTCAGGTGGACAGGGGCCGGGAGATCTGCGCCAGGCAGACTGTCACGAGACACATGAGTCATGTGTCACCCTCGGGGAGATACTGTGTGAGTCCCCAGAAGTCCTGGCATGCCAGGCAGGTGTGCAACCGCAGGGTTTAGTCCCTGGGATGGGAGGCCAGGTTCAGGATCTGCCTGACCTGGGGGGAAGGACATCTGTAAGCTGTGTCCTGACCGGTTTGGCTTCCAGGGGTACCCCTCCAGTGGGGAGGGTGCAGCTCTCTGGAAGGGGGTGCAGAGGGAGAGAGTCCTCACCTCTGACCCCGGTGCAACCTGAGGGTTTAGACCCTAGGTTGGGAGACCAGTTGCTGGAGAGAGGTCCTGAACTGGAGGGAGGGACATCTGTAAGCAGTGTCTCTACCAGTTTGTCTTTGAGGTGTACCACTCTGAGTAGGAGGGTGCAGAATTCGGGAAGGGGGTGCAGAGGGAGGGAGTCCACGCCTCTGACCCCGGTTCACCTGGAGGGTTTAGACCCTGGGTTGGAGGGCCAGGTCCGGGGTGTCCCCCCAGACCTGGAGTCCCAGTTGCAGGATAGAACCCCTGAACTGGTGGGCGAATGGTGCAGGACACCTGCCACAGGTGCCCTGACTATTCTAGAAGGGGGTACCGCTCCAGGTGGGAGGGTACAGAGCCCCAAGGAAGAGAAGGACTGGGTATGGAAAAGCCTACCCCAGCCTCCTGTCCAGCCACCGGATACAGGCCCGGGGCTGGTGGGTCAGTGCCAGGTTGTCAGACCCGACCTGACAGGAAAGGAAGTGGACAAAGGTTGCCAAGCACCTGGGGCTACTGCCCCCCACCTTCTGACGCCACAGGGGTTTGAGGGCCCTGAGAGGAATAAGGCCTGGGTCTCATCCCTGACCACTGTCAGTGGTCACTGCGGCTTGCTGTCTGTCTGTTGGGACACACCTGTGAGCAAGTTAAGGCTAGGTGCTGCACAGGTGGTGTCCACAGGTGAAGAGAAGGGTTCCACATGGGTTGGCTTGGTGGACCCTGAGAGTATGGATGGAGAGATCCAACCGGGTTCAGGAAGGCGTAGAACAGGAATGGTGCCCTGCTGTCTGGGCCAGTTTCCGTGTTCTATCGCCCTAAGCAGGGAATCCCATCGAGGTATCGCTTGGTCTACCCTGGCTTTAGGCTGGAAGGGGGTTGTGTTGGAAACGGCCCTTTTTGCAGGGTTATCCTCAAACTTTTTGCTTCTTCCTCCTTTATTTTTTCTGACCCGTGGTTGTTGGCAATAGGACTCTGGGCACTTTACCACTGCTGATCAGTGCTAAAGTGCATATGCTCTCTGTATAAATTGTTATATTGATTGGTTATCCATGATTGGTATATTTGTTTCACCTGATAGCCCCTAGTAAAGTGCACTGGGTGTGCCAGGGCTGGTGATTCAAATGCTACTAGTGGGCTGCAGCACTGATTGTGCCACCCACAGGAGTAGCGCTAAAATGATGTCTTAGGCCTGCTTGCAGTGCCTATGTGCAGTCCAGGACTGCCATGTCGACCTGGCCAGTGCACCCACTGACCAGGCCTTATCCTTCCCTTTCTGTACATGTCAGGCATCCCTATGGTGGCCCTAGGTACCCCCCTGGGCTGGGTGCAGTGTATCTGAAAGGTAGGGCATGTACTGAGGTGTGTAACATGCCCTGGTAGTGAATTACAGCCATTTACGTTTTTCACTGCTGAGAGGCTATCTTGCCCATAGGATAGAATGGGGAAGGCTGTTTACATGCCTATCTTCCCATAAGGGCAAGATAGAAAATCCAAGTTTGGTATCTTTGTGTTCAGAATTTAATTATACATCTTTTTAGCAAGATGGTTTTTAAATTCACTGTGTGAGAATAGCACTTTTTAGAAAGTAGCTATTCTCCTGTTTAACCTTCCTGTGTGCCCGGTGTGCTGGTTGGCTGACTGGTGTCATGTGATGGGCTAGGTGGCTCCAGGAGCCTGGATGAGTCAGCAGCAGGGTGAATAGGGAGATCTGCTTTAGATGGGTGGGAGGAGTAGTCCCTGGGTTTGAATAGGGCTGCCCCTGCCAGAACAAAGCTGGCTCCACCCCCTGCTGGCCAGGCTGAGGACTCTGCCTCTACTGGCACAAAGAAGGCTCCACCTCCTGCTGAGCGTCTAACGACCCTGCCCCTCACTCTGAAAGGAACCAGGTGCTCCAGAGCAGAGCACACCCAGGAACCGGTTTGAGCAGGGGAATCCCCCCACTGAAACAAAGAGAGACAAAGACTTGGAGGGGTATAAGAAGAGGACCCCAGACACCTAAACTTTAGATCACTTTGGAACTAAGAAGAAACCTCTGCCAAGGAGAAAGCTGAAAAGGACTGAAGAGGAGAAGACTGCCTGCTTGCTGTTTTGCTTTGCTGCCAAGGAGAGGGGAAGGACTTTGCTGTGTCCCCTTCTTTTGATTCTGATCTCCAAGGGCCTGAGAAGAGCTGGCTCCCTGTTAAGAAGTCCCAGGAACAAAAGGACTTCACCACCAGCTCCCCTGGAACTCTGCTGAAGGAGTTCTGACCTGCCTTGGAGTGCTTGCCCAGTCTTGGGGCCTCTGGAGGTCGTTTTGCTGTGTTTTGGGAGCTGGGAAGCAGAAGCGTGAAAAGAGTAACTGGTACCCAACGCATCATCCGATTGCGTGTCGCAAGAACAAGAGTGCGTGGAAAATTTAATCGCGGCACCATCGCAACACGCAGGGTCCCTGCATCGCCGAGTGCGTCGAGCATCGTCCCGAAGCGTGAAGATTCCTGACATTGCGAGGGTCGTCGCAGAACCAGTTTGCGAGCCGCACCACTGCCGGTGCGTGAAAGTCTCCAGTCATCGTGTACGTCGACGCAGAGTCCCGTTCCGTGGCGCATCGAGAGTTGCGGCGCCGGAAGTCAACGCTGCGCCGCGCATCGTGCCACATCGAAGCGTGTCGCATCGAACCTGTGCGTGAAGCTTCCCCCTAAGAAACCTACGCAACGAAAGCCAAAGTCATCGCATCCTCCCCCTACAGGTCGGAGCCGGCGCATCCACCTCTGCTGCGTGAAGCAGGGCTGCTGCAAAGCCTCCCCAAGATCTCAGGAGTATCGCATCGCCTTTGCCATCTTCCTTGTGATAGCTTTTGGGAACCTTATCGCAACTACAGGTACTGTTGGGCACGAGAGTGTCGCATTTTGTGCATTGAGAGTCGCATTTTGCAGGACACTGACTTTTACACCCTGGAGTACTTTCTGCAAACTCTTGAACTATCTTTAAAGTAATCTTTTTAATTGTATGTTGGTTTTTCTGAAGTATTTGGTCTTGTGAAGTTTTTAGTAAAGATACCTTATTTTTCTAAAACTGGTGTGGAGTAAATCTGTGGTGTTTTCACTGTGTTACTGTGAGTGTTGGTACAAATACTTTACACATTGCCTTTGATAGCCTAGACTGCTCAGGCCAAGCTACCTAGAGGGTGAGCAGGGGTTATCTTAACAGTGTATCCCCCTTTCCCTGACTAGAAGCAAGGGTCCCTACTTGGACAGTGGTACCTACCCTGCCAACTAGAGACCCCCAGATCTAACAGGCACCATGCCAAAATCCGCTCTCCAAAACGAAATGCAAAAATTTGCTGACTGTCATGGTGCAATGGGATAGAAAAGAAAGCATGGCATAAATCAATCACTGTATACCATTCCGCATCATGCGGAATCTGGTACAGTATTACTGATGGGTTTGGCACAATGGGACAGCATGATACCACAATTTTGTTTACCTTTCTCAAATCTTGCACTATCCTGAATTTCCCATTAGGCTTTTTCAGTCCCATTATCGGTGAATTACACAGACTACTCATTATTTCTCTTAAAATTCTTTGCTTGATCATTTTCTCAATTATTGGGGTTACTCCTTCAATTATTTCAGGTGTCAATCTGTACTGTGGAACATTTGGATAGCTTATTCCTTCCTTCACAGTTATTTTGACTGGATCTACGTTTTTCATTAACCCTACATCTTCTCCAGTAAAATCTCACACTTCTGCCTTCACTGACTGCTTTAGTTCTTTAGGTTGTTCATCAGGGTTGAATATTGCATAAGTCTCAGTAACCTCATTTTCTCTGTTAGCTATGGTCATTTTATACAGCACATCCTCATCTGGTGTTTCAAATGCTATTCCATCTGGAGTACAGAATATGGTGCTATTCATTTTGCACAACAGGTCCCTACCTAATAAATTCACTGGACTGGTGTCGCACACAACAAAGCGGTGCATCTCTGAAAATTTCCCTATACTAACTTTCACTGGTTCTGTCAGAAATGCCTTTATCTGTCTGTTGGACACACCAACTACTTGGATTGTTTCATCCGAAAGAAGAAGATTCTTAACATCAGCTGATCTAACAGTTGATCGAGTAGCACCAGTGTCCACTAGGAAAGTAATAGTTTCATCATTAACCTTCCCATCTACAAATGGTCCTGTCTGGTCTACTTCTAGAGTTGCGCCAAGTACACACTCTTCTTCCTCCTTTCGGCACCGTCAATAGCTTTCCTCTGAGTCGCTCTCATCGCGTTGCAGCGAATACTGTGAAACAGCGCAAGCGCGTGGCGGTTTATTTACCTGTTCTTCATTGTAGAATCCCGATTCATTACTATACTTCTGAGTGTTTCTGCTCTGCGGGAAAGGTGGTTTTGGCACCTGATTCTGTGAGGTAACCACCTGCTGCTGTTGCTGCAGTTGACCACTCACCTCATTCTGCGCCTGCGGATTCAATGATGCATTTTCATTATTAGTACTTGGAGGAAATTTACACTCGGATTTCCAATGCCCTAACCTACCGCAATTATGGCATGGGAACTTCTTTTTAGCTTCTTCTATACTACCATTCCCTTTTCCTGGGCCAAATCTTGGTCTAGTTCCTGGGTTATTTGCTTGCTCGACCAACTGAGCTTCCTGCCTTTCAGCTACTTTTACTTGTGCCCACATTGCCTTTTCTTTTAATATTTTAGTTTGGCCTCAATTTCGTCACTGAAATATTTAGCATGTCTCAATACTTCATCTATTTTCTTATTCTGCCAATCAACCGTATGCTGTTTTATCATGTCACCAATTTCTGGGCGTAAACCATATACAAATCTGTATACGAAATGACTAAAATCCTTATCACTCAGGTTCTCATCTCCACTAAACTGCTTAAAAGCTTGAATTAGCCTCTCATAGTGTGGAAATATGGATTTTTCTGGTCAGTTATGTCCCCTATCTTGGACCCCAACGGTTCTATGTGCATGTTACAAGTACATGTATGTTCCCTCCAGTTCCAGTTATGAAGACGCAAATACATGTGCGTCCACCGTTAACATGTCCTCTTTCAGATCCGCCATGAATGGGCCGGATATTCCATTCCCAAGTACGAAAGGCCACCGCCTTTATATGGTTCACTTATGCCATTTTATAGTTCAGACGTGTAGGCCCTGATTCTGTCATCAAGCTTTTCTTGCTTTCTGTCTCTGAAGCTCCAGTCCGAGCCTGCATCTGTGACCATGAACTTTGTCTCATCCTCTGCGCGGCTCATGATGCCTGACATCAGCTTGCTGCCTGCCAAGAACTGTATTTCACCTTCGAAATTATCTGCTCCGCTCCCTGCCCAATGCATTCCTGTCTAGTAGTTTAAGTAAACATTCTGCCAGCTACCGAGCAAAGGCCCGGCTTCTCTGTCTTTATGCAAGTAATTCATAGCCCTGTTACTATGGAAGATTCCTGCCCTCGCATCTAGTGTAGACACTTAGACGCTTGTACACGCACTAACAGTCAGTATAGTCAGTATAGAATAAGATTCTACTCCAAGAAGGCCTCTCTTTTGGATAACATAGTCCTTTAAACATAGGATGTTAGATATGATTTGGGATTAGGTTGACTTGACCCTCCAGACATCTGTCGCCACATGTAGAGCTAAATGTCAAGTCCCCTTCATCCCCTAGCTGCACGTCAATCACACGTCATGCTGCTGCGCGCGCATCTCTGCTAAGTATTTCTGCTGACATTGCGAAATTCTTTCATGGAACCACCCCATTATGACATCATGCCTGATGACGTCCCTTTGTTACGCCCAATCACGCCCATTTTCATTACGTATGTATAATGTTATCTTCCTTATCAATTGTTACGCCTCTCGCATTTGCTTCACTGTAATGCCTATTGTATAAAAGTGATTAAGTATCAATAATGTATGTACTTCACTTCCTGAACCTCCGTGGTGATGGAACCTGGAGTCCACGATTTCGAAATCGTCCATTGGAATAAAGCCCATTCTGAACCTCTAATACCACGGATTCTGCCTCTTATTTATCGAGCTATTCTTATTATGTTCTGTATCAAATTAAGTCCCGGTAATTAAATTATTTACCACATAAATGGCGCCCGAACAGGGACACTTTCTCATCTCACGCGCCGGCGGTGCGTTGCAGGCCCGGTCTCCTGCCACAGCTGGACGGACAACAACGCGTACCAGCAGGATTTCCTGTATCTCCCTCCGGTCAAGCGGGGGCGACTGAGGCTGCGATCAACACCCAGACGAGGCGGTGAGAAGTGCGAAGTATCCCGACCAGAGCCTAGCTGAGAGAGCAAGATCCGAGGTATACAGAGGCCCACCAGGTTTCCGATGTCCTGAAGTATCCGAAGTTGTCGAGTCGAGTCCAGTCCGGTCCAGTTCAGTTCAGTTCCGTTCCGAGGCCTTCCGTTCCGAGCTACCCGGTGAGTACCATTACTGGGGAGGCGTTCTGGCGTGCACATAAGTTGTGCCGGTCCAGACGGGTTTGGGTACACAAATCCGGTCTGCACTGTTTTAGCAGTGTATCTGTACTGTTTAGCAGTATATCTAGTATATCAAGTATATAATTTCAGAATAATTTCCGTTAATGTCGAGAATTATGTTTTATGATTAAGTTTTCTTAGATCATCATCATCATCGCTGCTCATTTACATGTTAAATGTTAAATGTATTAATACGTCCTGCATATTGTGGTGTGAATGACTGTTCATTATTGTGTTTTTATTGTATTAAGTTTGTTCAAGACCAAGTATCAGACCAGTTCTCAATATGCCGCTCTTTTCGAAACTAAGACAGATCACAACTAGAAAAGGGGTACTCGAAGAAGCTGTTCCCATTCCTCCTAGGGACACTCCAGGGTACTTCATGTATCATAAACACGGCCTAGACGCTATATTATTTCTTGATCTATGGGTAGACTACACTAAGGAATTACCAGAAAGTCAGAGGTGGCCCGCAGCTGGGACCTGGGATGCAGAGTGTATCGTGAAAGTAGAGGAAGAATTATGGAAAAGGAAAGCCAGACAGTCACAGAAAGACGCCATTGAATTATGGCGTAAAGAATCGTATAGACGCACAGAAAAAGCACGTAGACAGGAAGAGAAGAGTAAAGAGAATTCAAATAAAGTCCGAGAAAATCTATTAATTGAAGAAGGTACACGAGTAAAATCAGAACAAGTAGACAGACAAAGAAATGCCCTCATGAAGGGTATGTATCCCCTTCTGGCCGAGGGATTACCTAAGGCTACTCCGGGGATACCAAAAGACTTGCCACCCCCATTATTCCCAATAAAAGTACATCCTAAGGGGCATCCTAGAACCGCAGAAGATGTTTTTCTTTCCTCATATTTAGATGACGCAGCTCCCGAGTATGCTAACCCCGCCCCGCATAGACCGTCGGCCGGGGAGGTTCAACGCCAAGATCCTGTATCTGTATCCTTACAGCATCAAATCCTGACACAAGTTCCGGCAAGCACGTCCGTTTCCACATCTGTTCCTGCAGCTACTTCTATAGCTGTGTCCACACCTATAGTTGCTGTATCACGTTCAACGAATCCTTTCACGCCCGATACTCCAGACGGGGCTACTGGAGGTGCTACCAATATTTTTTCTACGCCACCCAGAATAAATAAACTTACCTTTCAAGAGTCAGCACATCCACGTACCCCCAAACTCATAAATTCCCGCACGCTTAAGGAACTTCTTGTAGATTGTAGATATGACCCTGTGCCCGGCAAAGAGGACGAAATGATCCTGGCATCATTACGTATTAGACGAGCCGCGGTGTATTTAGGAAAGCTACCAGGAATGACTATGCATTTAGACAATATATATCATTTTGTCCAAACAGGGCGAGATTCTGAAAGTATTAACAGAGCTATGGAATACCAGAAAGTGGAGATACAGGGGGAACTGTTACGTTTCCTCATAAATTGTGTGATCAGAAACCAAGACCGACCGGGGGTAGACCCGGAAACAATGGAAACTCTTACCAGATGGAGCCAGAATATATCAGAAGGGAGACATGATAGGCAAAAATGTATAATAGCCATGTGCAGAAAGATCCGTAAAGAAATAGAACGCCTACACGAAGAGAGATTAGCGGTAGACCAGTTTGAACAAAACGAGGAGGAGGAAGGATCAGGACCGTCCATAGGACAATCAGAAACCATAGCCTATGTAGGTAGAGGAAGATCTTGTAATAGTACTAGATGCTTTACTGACCCGATACGTCCGATATGTCCAGATAATAACAGGAATTTCCAAACACCTATAATAAATATGAGGTCCCCCGAACATTCGTTCCAAGCCGCTGATAAACTACTCCGAGAACG
Organism: Triturus cristatus; assembly: GCF_964204655.1. NCBI lineage: Eukaryota > Metazoa > Chordata > Amphibia > Caudata > Salamandridae > Triturus > Triturus cristatus. The sequence goes on along the minus strand of NC_140584.1, from coordinate 705,092,337 downwards.
AAGGGGTTATCATTTACTCGATTCTATGGATGAACAAGAATTAGCCAGGTCAGCCGTTCATTGGGTTGACAGTCCCGGAAAATATGGTGATGATACAGTAGCACACACATTTTTGAACCTCACCCCAGATGAACAGCGTTTAGCTGGGATTTATATGATTCAACAACTTCTTATACTATATAAAAGCCAACATTCAGATCCTGGTCCCTTACCTGATATATTGACTGAATTACTCACGAATAGATGGAAAGGTTCAGGTACTAAGTTAATTAAGGAAATACTAGAATCCAGAAAGCAGTACTTTCTTTTTGTATGTCCAGAACATGATTCACTGCCCATCAAGGAAAGACCGATGTATTACATGGACAGACAGAATCCCTTACGAGAAGTGCACCCAATAAAGGGCGAGGACAATCAGTTTAAACGTGTATATGTATATACGCCCATATCGAAAATAGAATTGTTAGAAATGAAGAAAGTGGTACCCAGTCATGACAAAGACCCAGCGGGTTTCCACCGAGAAATTAAAGACATGTTACTCATGGGAGAGTATACCTATCCCGACATTATGACAATATTAAAGGTATTAATGCCTGCTGGCATTTATGAAAAACTCAAGGAAAAAGAGTGGGAGGTAGGAGACCAAAAGATAGATTGGACAGCATTAGAAAATGAAGAAAAGGCCCGAGGTCCAGGTTCGGGGCTTGGGGACAAAACTAAAGCACTACCAGGTTTACTAGTACAGGTACTGCCACGTTTATTAACCACGAAAAAGGAAGACTGGGGTGCAATTTCAGCCTGTAAACAAAAGCAAGATGAAGACACTAGTGATTTCTATGCCCGATTCGAAAAATGTTTTGGTATAAATAGTGGTATAAAAGCAAGTAGCGAGTCATACCCACATCTGTTTGTGACAAAATTAGTTGAAAATTCCTTGCCCCAAGTGAAGAATAGAGTATTAAAATTCGAGAGTACCTGGCAAGGTAATACCCCATCACAAATGTTACAAATGTTACAGTACCATTACAATAGAATCAGAGAAGAACAAGAACATGAACAAAGACGCATGAAAGACACGAAAATGAAAATGCTAGTCTCCCAGACAGTTCCAGCTGAAGGTCATAAAAAGGGTACGACACAGTCCGGTGATTCAGCAGGACCTGTAAAAGGGACATGCAACTATTGTAAACAGCCAGGACATTACATACACGATTGCCCAGTCCTGAAGCGTAATATCGCCACAGGTATTACAAAAGAAAGACCACGGCCACCTAGACAGGATCAGAATGAACAAGGAGCACCGCAGCATGCACAGGCCATGCCAGCTCCACAACAGTCTATACAGTTTGTGCCAGCCGCACCAGCGTTGCCTGCTGCTGCCACACAAACCACGACACGACAGCTGTACCAGACCGCACAGTATGACTATCCTGATTATCAACGATATGCATGAACCAGCCTAGAGAGGGAAGTTGACTTACCCCTTATCGAGGTCCCTGTAGACCAAGAAGGACCTTATGTACATAGTGAATTATTAGGCCAAGATAGAAAATTTTTACTTGATACAGGGGCAAGTCGAACAACTATAAAACGTAGTGAAGTTCCAGGGGCACCCCTCTCAGGCTCACAGAATATTTCCCTTGGTTTTTCAGGAAAACCTATTGTTAATGAAGTATCACAGCCTCTTCCACTTACGATAGGACCCTTGACCAGAACTACAGATTTATTGCTTACTAAATCATGTCCAGAAAACTTGTTAGGTATAAAAACACTGAAAGCTCTAGGAGCTATAATATGTTGTTCTCCGGAAGGAGTAAGATTGTTTTTACGTGATTTCAAAGGTCACTATGTGTCTCGAGATATGGATTCCCGACTGCAGACTTTACCCACACATTTATGGGCACAAGGTCCTACAGATATTGGTTGCATGAACATTACACCATATCGAGTCACACTAAAGGCAGGAGTGGTACTACCACGAATGCGACAATACAAGTTACCCCCAGATGCTGTAATGGCTTTACTGCAAATCATTGACGAGCTTATTGGCCAAGGAGTGGTTGTGGAGACCGACTCCAATGTATGTAATTCACCGATAATTCCGATTCTTAAACGAACTGATCCAAAGGCTCCCCCAGTATATCGATTGGTTATTGATCTGCGCGAATTAAATAAATGTATTGTACCCCAATACCCCGTAGTACCAGACATCTCTTCATTACTGACAGCTATTGATTCCGAAGCAACGTTCTTTACTGTAATTGATCTCAAGAATGCCTTTTTCAGCGTCCCAATAGATCCGGAAAGCCAATACTTGTTCGGATTTAGTTTAAATGGACGTAGCTTTAAATTCACACGCGCACCTCAAGGATTTACAGAAAGCCCCAGCATCTATAGCCAGGCACTGAAACGAGAACTTGACAGTATACACATGCCAGTCAACACTGCTCTACTCCAATATGTCGATGATCTGCTGATCACCGCCCGAAGCGAACCTGAATGTGAAAAAGCATCACTGACGGTTTTACAATTTCTAGCCGAAAAAGGGCATAAGGTGTCCCCTTCTAAGCTGCAATTCTGTGTCCAGCGAGTTGTTTACCTTGGTCACTCGCTGTCCAAGGAGGGAAGGCAGCTTACACCCGACCGCATTCAGTTAATAGCTAATATGCCAATACCCAAGACACAAAAGGAGGTGCGGGCTTTCATAGGCCTCACTTCATATTGTAGGCAGTGGATCCCTCAGTATGCATTTTTAGCAAAACCACTCATTCAATTAACAACACAGGAGGCAGCCACATCGACCGTCCTCCCTTGGACTCAGGAACACACACTAGCTTTTGAAAGCTTAAAGAAAGCTCTATGCCAAGCACCTGTTTTAGCAACACCATGTTACAGAAAACATTTTACACTCTTTGTTACAGAACGAGAAGGTACTGCCTTGTCAGTACTCACACAGGAACAAGCAGGATCACACAAACCGTGTGCTTATTTTTCTAGTACATTAGATCCCATAGCTCAGGCTCTGCCTGCGTGCCTGAAATCAGTGGCAGCGACAGCTTTAGCAATCAGACAAAGCGATGCCATAGTGTTAGGACATCCGTTGACAGTCCAAGTACCACATGCAGTAGAGGTTCTTGTGAATCGAACGCAAACACAACACTTGACTATAGCGCGACTTACAGGTTACGAATTAACATTGTTTCAGCCACATATAGAAATCAGACGTTGTAACACATTGAATCCTGCCACACTTTTACCTGTAAATGGAACAGACCCACTAGCGCATGACTGTATTGACGTTATTACAATCACGACGAAACCCAGACAAGACTTGACAGATGTCCCATTGTCAGACCCAGACCTGACGTTGTATGTAGATGGTTCATGTATGAGAACAGGTACAGCAGAGTTAGTGGCTGCTTATGCAGTCACAACAGACACTGAAATTATTGAAACCAAGTGTATAAATACCTTGTCCGCTCAAGCAGCAGAGCTCGTCGCTCTGACACAAGCCTGTATTCAAGCCACAAATAAAAGAGTCAACATATACACTGATTCACGTTATGCATTCGGAGTTGTACATGACTTCGGCGTGCTGTGGCGAGAGAGAGGTTATTTAACTTCTCACGGTGCCCACATTCAGCACGGACCCCTCATTCATGCCTTATTAGATGCAATACATTTACCCATTGCAATATCGATTATGAAATGCAAAGCTCATACGAAAATTACTGATATCATTTCTCAAGGCAATGATCTAGCTGACAGAACAGCTAAACAGACTGCTCAAACTCAAACATCCGACATGACAAAGACAATAGTCCAGACACCAACACATTGCATGATGGTTAAGGATCCCGCTCTTGATGTAATTGACATACAGACACATGCTACTCCAGACGAAATAAGGAAATGGACTGAATTAGGAGGGATCCAAACGGATCAAGGATGGATGACGAAGGAAAAATCTGTGTGGTTCCTTCCTGATTCAATGGTCCAAGTCATTATTAACACTGTTCATAGTCCAGCGCATCTAGGAGAGAAAGCTATGCTAGACAGCATTCAACATATTTGGTTCAACAAGCATTTACGAGCAGCAGCAAAACAAAAAGTTCGTACCTGTATGATCTGTTGTCAGTTCAACCCAGGAAAAAGCATTCCCGTAGAGCAGGGTGGATTTCAGCCTCCTGATCACCCTTTTGAAATCCTCCAGATGGATTATATCCAGATGGAACGGTGTCGAGGATTCAAATATGTTCTCGTAGTTGTCTGTGCTCTGTCCCGTTGGACAGAGGCATACCCGGTTTCAGATTACACTGCCCCGACTACTGCCAAACAGTTAGTTCGAGAATTCTTCCCACGATACGGTTTACCACGTGCTGTCTACTCAGATAACGGCCAGCCGTTCTCATCCGAATTAATGAAACACGTTTCACTTTTGTTAGGCTATCAGTGGAAATTCCACTGTGTCCGATACCCCGAGGCAGCAGGTCTCGTGGAAAGACATAATCAGACCCTGAAAATTAGATTGTCCAAAATATGCAGGGAGAAAGGTGTCGACTGGGTAGTAGCATTACCAGTAGCACTCTTTTACATGAGAATGGTAGCACACTCTCGAACAGGGCTATCCCCGTATGAGGTGATCTTTGGCAGACCACCAAATATGTGGGGGACGCCTATACCACGTAAAATAACTGATATTGACTGTAATATGCTGACAGATTATTTGGCTTCCTTGATGTCTGCACTACAATCTTGTCGTTCACAGGTAGCTGCAGCTTTTCCTGACAACACTGAGGTGAAACCCCATGACGTAATTCCGGGGGATCTCGTTTTAGTGAGGAACTTTGATCGAAAGACTCAGCTGGATCCTAGGTGGAAGTCGCCGCAATTGGTCTTGCTCACCACAAGGACAGCCGTGAAGATCGAAGGCAGGAAAGGCTGGGTACATTCAAGTCATATCAAGAAATTTTATGGACTACCATCAGATGTGAAAACTACAGCTCGCGTGTCTTCACCCATTGACTCAAAACTTCCTTTGGTTGAAACAAGTAGTCACGAACATTATAAACTAAAACTCAGATCTAATCCGTCGGGCAATTTGATTGTTTAAGTCCTCTCCAAGGTGAAGCGGTCGAATTTGTCTCTGACATGTATCCCTTAGATCTGAATAGAGAAAAAACCCGAAAAATGTTGAAACGACATGCATACTGTAAATCACTGCGTAGTCATTGCACAGTGACGTTATTAATTTTGTTTTTCTTAAGTCTTTTAATAATTATTGCAAGTATATTGTTGCACATATATTATCCTATTTCTAAACATGTTTATAATGTTACTGCTGAACATTCTTTTAGTGAATTACCTCCGCATGAATTGTCATACAGATTTGCGCTGCGCAATAACACTTTTATTAGTATGTTACATCATTCCCATCAGGTTAGCAATGCTACAAATTGTTGGATATGTGGCCGACTCCCTCCCTATCAGAACTATAAAGGAATTTTACCTCTTTTTCCATACCCGTTCACACACAACGGCTCCTGTGGAGCATGGTTTAGTTTAATTAACTCCTTAGATTCAAATTCTGCAGTTTATCAAGACAACTGGGTATGGGGAAATCTGAATTTAGTTTTACTTAAAGTCTGCCACCCCAACAAGGAGGGACTTCCCAAAAGAACAGGAACTGATCTAGAAAATGAAGTATATGGATTAGGTAACTTTACGCTTAATCTTATGATCCTAAATATCGAATCCGAAGCTACTCCAATTTTGCCCGCCATGTCAGTATTTCCAGTAAAAGGTGAATTATGTATAAGAAAGAATGGCTCCATACACATGGGCCATAGTAAATGCACCACTGTAATAAAATTCAGTGATCAAGGCAAGTCTACATTTAGAGCTTCTCGTCATTCCTACTTTATATGTGGTCAGACGGCATATGTACGTTTGCCTCTAGACTGGGATGGTACCTGCTACATTGGATTCCTTGTGCCACCTGTTTTCCTAGCTCCTCCTGATTATCACAGAAATACCCATTTAGTACACAATAGAGAAAGGAGAGATCTCCCAATAGTCGATTACACTGAAACAGCATGGGAAAAATACACAGATTTCAATAAAGGTCTCTTTCCCTATATAGGTACCGTTACTAATAGTAAGCTGATACGTAGATTAACTAGAACCCTTGAAGCAGTAGTGAACGAAACTATTTCCGCCTTAGGCAATTTAACAGAAGAGCAGTCTGCTATGCGGATTGTTGTGCTTCAAAATCGTCTTGTCCTTGACGTCATCCTGGCCGATAGGGGCGGAGCTTGTAGGGTCATCGGATCAAGCTGTTGCATTTTCATACCAGAAAATTCACCATCTGTATATAAAGCTATAACCCGCCTTCATAAGATTGTGAGCCAGATACACCAGAATCCAGGCACCTGGACTTGGTCCGGTTGGTTTTGGAGCGTGTTATCAGCCTGGGGATGGAGAGTTCTATCCTTCCTAGGTATTGGCCTTCTCATACTATTCAGTTGCTGTCTATGCCTGCAATGTGGACCAGCGATTTGTGGTCTGTGTGCCACATCGTGTATTCCACATCAAGATTTTCGTTCAAGATCCCGGAAGAAGAAAGAAGAACAAATGATGCTATATGAACAGATCAATGGATTAATGAAGATTGATATCTCTTGACGGGCAAGTAGGGGACAAGGAGGGAATGTGGAAATATGGATTTTTCTGGTCAGTTATGTCCCCTATCTTGGACCCCAACGGTTCTATGTGCATGTTACAAGTACATGTATGTTCCCTCCAGTTCCAGTTATGAAGACGCAAATACATGTGCGTCCACCGTTAACATGTCCTCTTTCAGATCCGCCATGAATGGGCCGGATATTCCATTCCCAAGTACGAAAGGCCACCGCCTTTATATGGTTCACTTATGCCATTTTATAGTTCAGACGAGTAGGCCCTGATTCTGTCATCAAGCTTTTCTTGCTTTCTGTCTCTGAAGCTCCAGTCCGAGCCTGCATCTGTGACCATGAACTTTGTCTCATCCTCTGCGCGGCTCACGATGCCTGACATCAGCTTGCTGCCTGCCAAGAACTGTATTTCACCTTCGAAATTATCTGCTCCGCTCCCTGCCCAATGCATTCCTGTCTAGTAGTTTAAGTAAACATTCTGCCAGCTACCGAGCAAAGGCCCGGCTTCTCTGTCTTTATGCAAGTAATTCATAGCCCTGTTACTATGGAAGATTCCTGCCCTCGCATCTAGTGTAGACACTTAGACGCTTGTACACGCACTAACAGTCAGTATAGTCAGTATAGAATAAGATTCTACTCCAAGAAGGCCTCTCTTTTGGATAACATAGTCCTTTAAACATAGGATGTTAGATATGATTTGGGATTAGGTTGACTTGACCCTCCAGACATCTGTCGCCACATGTAGAGCTAAATGTCAAGTCCCCTTCATCCCCTAGCTGCACGTCAATCACACGTCATGCTGCTGCGCGCGCATCTCTGCTAAGTATTTCTGCTGACATTGCGAAATTCTTTCATGGA